>NC_090445.1:182385661-183056549 GCF_031143425.1 Pleurodeles waltl | reverse complement strand
CACTGGAGGAGCTCTGGGCACCTCCCCTGGGAGGTGCTGGTCAGGGGAGTGGTCACTCCCCTTTCCTTTGTCCAGTTTTGCGCACAGAGCAGGGCTGGGGGATCCCTGAACTGGTGTAGACTGGCTTATGCAGAGAGGGCACCATCTGTGCCCATCAAAGCATTTCCAGAGGCTACTCCTCCCCAGCCCTTCACACCTATTTCCAAAGGGAGAGAGTGTAACATCCTCTCTCAGAGGAAATTCTTTGTTCTTCCTTCCTGGGACCGGGCTGCCCAGGCCCCAGGGAGGCAGAAACCTGTCTGAGGGGTTGGCAGCAGCAGTAGCTGCAGTGGAGACCCCGGAAAGCAAGTTTGACAGTACCCGGGTTCTGTGGTAGAGACCTGGGGATGCAGGGAATTGTCACCCCAATACCAGAATGGTATTGGGGTGACAATTCCATGATCCTCGATATGTTACATGGCCATGTTCGGAGTTACCATGGTGACGCTACATATAGGTATTGACTTATATGTAGTGCAAGCGTGTAATGGTGTCCCCGCACTCACAAAGTCCAGGGAATTTGCCCTGAACAATGTGGGGGCACCTTGGCTAGTGCCAGGGTGCCCACCCACTAAGTAACTTTGCATCTAACCTTCACCAAGTGAGGGTTAGACATATAGGTGACTTATAAGTTACTTAAGTGCAGTGTAAAATGGCTATGAAATAACGTGGACGTTATTTCACTCAGGCTGCAGTGGCAGTCCTGTGTAAGAATTGTCTGAGCTCCCTATGGGTGGCAAAAGAAATGCTGCAGCCATTAGGGATCTCCTGGAACCCCAATACCCTAGGTACCATATACAAGGGAATTATAAGGGTGTTCCAGTGTACCAATGAGAATTGGTAAAATTAGTCACTAGACTGCAGTGACAATTTTAAAAGCAGAAAGAGCATGAACACTGAGGTTTTGATTAGCATAGCCTCAATGATACAGTTAGACACCACACAAGGAACACATATAGGCCACAAACCTATGAGCACTGGGCCCTGGCTAGCAGGATCCCAGTGAGACAGTAAAACACCCTGACATATACTCACAAACAGGGCAAAAGTGGGGGTAACAAGGCTAAAAAGAGGCTACCTTCCTACATGCTCAAAGCCATCAAAGCTGGGGAGTTTGCCAACCAAACAGGAGCCTGGGCCAGTCATTGTGGCTTTGTAACGATGCAGCTGGTTATGAAGATAGTGCAGGCTGACAAGGGAAGCCAGTGACGTTCTAGAAAAGCAGAATAATGTGGTCATATTTCTTTAGTCCTTGGTGAAGCATGCTGAGGTCGGAAGGATGCTCTTACAGGGTCCAATGTCGAGTCTGGTCAGGTCTAGATCAGAACATTGCCCCAACCAACTGCAAGAGTTTGAGGTCTTCGAACAGCAGCTCTAAAGTACCTGTTTGGAAGGAATAGTTTCACTTTCTTCTGTGGAAGGAACTGGTACCAGGTAACTGTGGTTTTCTAGGCAATGTGCTTCTTGAGAGTGAGGTCAGAGTTGAGGGTGAATCTGAGTGAATTGGCATTGGGTGAAAGCTGGTGTTCGAATCTAGCTAGATTTGGGTTGTTAAGCCAGGTTTCAACTAGCTGTTGCAGATTGTTCTTGTTGAAACAGAGGGATAGGTGGGATTTAGCTTCACATAGGTACTGACATGGATCACCAAACTTCAGGGGGTACCTTAAATGATTTCACATGCCCACTGCTCTACTGATGACATCATAGGAAGTAACATCATATCCCTTGCTCCACCGATATCACAGGAAGTGATGTCACATGGCCTTTGAAGAATATGACACAATTTAAGTAAAAAGTTCAAATTTTATTTAATGAACATAACAGATAAAAATAGATATTAGTGACCACACATATTACCTGGGGAGCCACCATGATATGTCTGGGATTCAGCCAGGAGATGTCAGGGAGGCAGCCAGGATGTGTTCGGGGTGCAGCCATTACTTGTCCGGCTACAGAAATCATATGCCTACGTACAACCTTACATGCCCAGTTGCAGTCATTAATGGCTAGATACAGCTGTCATATGCTCGTGTCTGGCTTAAAATGCAAAGAAACTGCCTCAATACCATCATGTACTTTGGCATGGCTTTGAACATCTTTCCACAGCCCCAAATGACCAGGCATTACTACCATGAGTCCAGTTATAGCCCGGAATGCCTGATGCAATACATGGTCAAGGCATGCATCAGATTCTTAGACTTTGATGAACCAAGCTATTGCTCAGATTACACAAACCTTACAGGTTCAAACTACAGATGTAGAACTGTCCATATAGTTGTGCAGATCTCTCTGGATCAGAGTTTCAACTGTAAATCTGACTCAAACGTAACTAGATCGTACAACCTCTTGCCATAGTCAACAAAGCATAATCTTAAGGCAACCAACTGTTCCATGTTCACATATGGGCTGCAGAGACAGTCCTCGGGTAAAGCAAAGCTTCCAGCCTCAGGCATAGGTTAGTATACTTTCCCCAATCCCCAGACAGGGGAGTTGTCCATCAGAGCACATAGATCTAACAAGCACAAACGTCAGACAGGCATTTTTCGAGTTCCCTGGGGTTACATGCACCTCAAACTTTCAAGCTAGATGCAAAAAGCAGAGCTATCCTTCCAATTACTTAGCTGTTACAGCCTCAAGTTTTGAAAATAGACTTACAGCTTAGTTTACACACATAGTACAGGCCCAAACCTTGGACAGTAGTAGTTGGTTTAAGGGCCAATAGATCGTAGAGTCTCCATCCTCAGACAGCTGAGTTATTCTCTGGCTGCCCAGATGTCACATCATCCGCCCCCTGACCACCTCCCCCCGCAGAATGTGATAAGGGTCTCTCCAGTCTCCAATATCTCACAAATATTCATAGGCTCTGGGCTAAATGCTTACCCCCTACCACAAAGCATTACCACCTTCTCCTCCCTCCCCCCACCAAAGGCTGCAGGGGCCTGTGTTATGCCCCTGCATCAAGTGTAAGACTACAGAACAATCATTGAATGTACACAGATGTCCCTGGCCCATTCTTCAATCAGAGCAAACCATTAAGTTGACAAACCTTATAAGTCGTTGTGACTGATGGCAGAGTTATCCCTCAGATCACACTGATCTTAGAAGTGAGTGCCCAAGGCACCAGAGCTATCCCTTAGGTTAAATAGAGCTTGCAAGCTGATGCTTTGCAGATTTGAAAATACGTGCAGTCCCTTAATAGATGTGAATAATATTTTTAAGAACTATCCAGTCCTGATCCGAAGACTGCAGAGACAAAACATACAGTCATTAAGTGGCCTCATAGCTTGTGTGACACATACGACTTGCTTTTATCCAACACACTTTTTTTCTATAGCACTTTTTTTTAAGCCATGTACACACAAAAAAAAACTACCAGCCACAGTAAGCAAAATGCACTTAGCTAAAAGTTGCTACTTGGGCGTACAAGGATTTATCTAGCAATGGTGCTAACGCTTCAACAGAAATGACAGTGAATAGTGAACAGTTTCACTTATTTCTCAGCTTTGCTACAGAAGACAATAGCTACAACAACTTTCAGTTAATACCTATACCTTCTCTTGCAGAGTGCAAAACCTAAGGCCATTGCTCTGTTCCTTCTTCCTGTTTTAACTATCCTTAAAAGCGCTGCGTACTAACTAATTTGGAATCTATTCTTCGGGGATAGGCTCCTTGCAGTGAGGGAGCACTTAACAGGCCTCACCTACAGCTCTCCGATGGGAACTGACCCTGTTAACCAAGTTTCAATTTTCCTATCTCAATATTCAGCCTTTCTCATCATATAGGCCAATGGTGAGCATTGTGGGGGATAAATGTTCTAGTTCTTCCTATTCACGGATTTATTTTAACTTTTTATGTGGCCCTTTAACATATGTGTATCTTATGCTATATTTTGTGATAAAACTTAGGACCAGCTACAGCCAATTAACATGTAAAACCGAAGATTTATATATTTTAATCACCTCACATTTTGTACGTTTTTTTTAAATGGTGCTTGTCTCTTTTTTTCAATGTTTTTTTTCAAATTGGTATATAATTCATTCAAGTACTGGCAATTCTCAAAATGATAATGTCGGTTCAGTTGCGGAATTAGGCGATAATTAATGTGGGGGTGCAAGTCTAGGAATATGTGCACATTGCAATGTTGAGTAAATATAAACTTAGTCCTATTTCTGTGACCATGGAAGGTGTGTGAGAGACAGGAAACAGGGTAATACTGTGTGTAGACCTGTTAGTCCCATCTTCTTACCTCGACTTGCACAGGGAACCAACGGTGGAAAATTAAATAAGACATTTTCTACAAGTGCGAAGAGAAACATGGCGTCATTGGGCTGTCTATGTAGAATGTAAGAGGGAGTGGTGGAGTGATATGTATACATGCGGGAGAGAGAGGTCTGTGAGTGTTCAGAAGGGACCAGGAGGAGTGATTTGGCAAGAAAATGAAGGTATTGCCTAATCTTAAAATGGGTCTATTTTTATACATTTCACAAGTGCATTAACACACTGCATTCCCATCCCACCTGAACTTCTTCCCCATCCATCTCCGAAATCGGGAATGAGGCCTAGCACCCATCAGTGCGTTTTTTTTAATGTGGCTTCCATGTTTGCAACTGATTCAATTTCTACCAAGGAAATATGTTGCTATGTAGTCATCCACAATCATGGCAACTGCCAGTAACTCCGAAAAGTTACATATTCCTGAAAGACGGACTTGTAGGAGGCAGCGCTTGTTATGTGAAAACGCAGGACATAATAATGTCTCCTCCAGTCTGCCTGCGTTGCTGCATCAACCAAAATACTCATGACCGTATCTGTAGCCTCGGCGATCACTCACTGTATCAGTGACGCAATCAAACTTAACCGCATAATACAACGTTTCTTCAGATATTGCTACCTGATCAAGAAAGGATCGAAAGATGCATCAGCCCCACTGTTACACAAAGCTGTGTCTCGGGCTGCACATAGTGCAGCAGGTGCATTAACCCACTGATCTATTTCATTGACATCGTGACCTCGGGGACTCCATCACTCAGCTGGGTTACTGAAGCAAGCCAGGACATTTTCTTCAACTCCATTTGCAATTAAACTTTTACAGTTGTATTTGCAATGTGATTGTTTTAGCCCCTTAGCTGTCTTACAGTGTTATTTTAAAACAGATGCTCTTTTAAAAAGTTACCATTTCATAAATTCAAAGACTGTAATTCAGGGTTCATTTAAAGCCGGCAGTCTACAGGGCTCGAAACACATCACATTACAAGCAAGCACTGCTAGTGCGTCATATTTTAGCTAATAACATAAATACCAATACAAAATAAAATATTCGATGATCTGGAGCTGATTTTACTGCACGACACAGACACACACACGCGCCTCTTTCTATGAGAGACGGCCCCCACCCTTCCTCTCTAGCCCTCTCCCTCCACAGCTGCTGTTTATATTTCCCGCATCCCACCCCTATGTGACATCAGTGCCACCAGCCTTCCCCTCCCTCCACCATTATCCATGCCCCGGCCCCCGTCACTTCAGATCACACCTGCTGCTGCACGGTACATCAGACCTTCATCTAGAGGTCAGAGGTCACGCTATGAGTGCCACCAGTACCAGCTTCTTTTCAAGCTTTTATCCAAAGCACCCTCAAGATGGCTGTCTGAATCACACCGGGTGCTGTTTGTTTGTTTTTCCCCGTGAGATGAAAGAGCACAGAAAGAGATAGGAAGACTGGCAGAGTGTGGAAAAGACAGTGCGGATAAAAATGTGAGCTAGAGAGAAAAAGAAGACAAGTAGTTAAGAGAAGAAAATGATGACAATGAGAGAAATTCCAGGTAAGCGAATAGAAACACCATAACGAGGGAACGTGAAGGCACACACAAGAGTGGTAGAGACGAGAAAAGAGAAGAGTCGAAGGCAGTAGAACACGTCACAGTTAAAGATATAGACAAAAAGACCGATATAAAAACAGAGGTATAGATATATAGACAGATATATGGACGGACATGTAGACAGAACATAGATGGCTACCCAGCTAGACACATGGGCAGACAGGTGCAGCTAGATGCACAGAACAGATAGCTAGGCAGACAGACACATGGACAGAACAGATAGATATATAGACAGATGTGTAAACCGAAAAAGATATATAGACTGAATAGATAAACAGGTATTTCGTCAGGACACGTGGCTTTACAGACAGAACAGATAAGCACCAGATAGACATATATGGGCAGCACAGCTAGCTAGACAGACGGATATGCAGAGCAGCTAGATAGACAGACAGATAAGGTCATACATAAACAGTGAATGTTTCGCAGATGGAGTGGTGAATGCGGGACCTTTGGATCCAGTTATTGCTCAACACGCATTGCTAATAGGTCTTGCTTCTTAATTATGTTGTATATATTAATTGATAGTTATTGTGGAAAAAAGTTGAAAAGGGGTGATGTGTTACAGTTATATTTAGTTGCGCAATGTATTTGAATTGTTGTAATAGACATAGCTTCTTACACCATTAGAACTCAGATAATGAGATGGACTTGTAAGACTTTTGAAGGGATTTTGTTAAACTATGTACTAATTAGGGAAGCATCTGTTTAATTTTGTAATGCACATCTTGTTATTGACAATTGCATAAAGTAAGTAAAGAGGAACGCATAGAGGTAGACTTAGTGCTAGTAGAGCTGTGTTCTCAGTTTTTTTGTTATTTCTTAAAGTAGATATGAACTATTAGTAAGTTTTTAACTCTGGTTTAGTTGGTTCAATCCTATTGTTTTACGGTAGAGTAGTCCTTGTGGTTGTTGTACTTTAAGTTGTTTCCAAACGTTAGTGTGTGTTATAGTTCAAACATTCAGGATGTCAGAAGTATGTCATTATTATATGTGGGCTGTTACCTTAATCTTAGGTTTTAATCATTTTCAAGATACAGCCATTACCAAAGTCTATTTCAAATGTACTAGGGAAGTGTGTGATGACTTAGGTTTGACCTCCATTCTTCCTCCAATTGTAATCAACTCCCACTCTTCACCCAGGGTTATTTTTTAATTACATACTGTTGGGCATACACTAGTGCACACATTTGGGGAGGAGGAGTACCCTGTCACAATTTGTGATACTGTTTTTCCATTGTGGGCGAATGGAACCCCCGGTGTTTGGTGTGAGATTTGGGTGAAATGCAGTAGTACTTGGTCATTGGTGTTGTGAAGGTGTGGAAGAGGAGATCCCTCTTGTGAAGTTTATGTTAAAGTGAAGCGTAAGTGGGAAAGAGCAGTACTGTGTTGCAAAGTTTGTATAATGTTTGCAAAGATGGCCGGAGGATTATCATGTTGCAAGAAGCAAGTAGTGTTGTGACTGGGAAACACAATTTCGGCTTGAGTGTGCTCTGTGACCCCTTGTCACTTGCAAAAGAGAAGTTTCAACAGGTACATGGAACTGGAGGTGGGGTACATCAGAATGAGATATCTTTGTGTTATGATGTATTTTTGTTTCACCTATAGGTGCTCTGCGGCCAGTCATCATTTTATACAAATAAGATTTGACAGGTGTGTGGTACTGGAGGCAGAGTACATTGGTGATTGTCTTGTTAGTGCATGTGATTCCCCTTGCGTGTAGTGGAGACAGACATGTCTGGATGGGAAGATCTGATGTAGCTTCAGAGGATGTAAGTGTAGGATGTAGTATGTGGGTGCTTCCCTATCCTGGCACCTTAGTGTACTGGTTCGGTGTACTGATATAGACTGGTGTTGGGATCATAGTACTGCACTACACAGGTGTTTCAATGTTGTGTTTTCAGGCGATTCAGTCTCCATGTCTTCGAGGCTGTCATCACTTTGTGAGGGTGATATTCTGTTTGATGTTTGTGCAGCTTCCAGAGGAGGTGGTGCTGGGTGTAGATTTATGTTCTTTCTTCCATTTTGCATGTGATCATGTAGGTTCGACCAGCTAGAGTGGCTGTCTGTTGGCCTTAGTGGAGTGATGGGTTGCACTTTTGTGTGCCTATAAGAGCATGTGAGGGGGTGCATTGTCCTTGTGGGCATGTGAGTGCTGCTTGCGGAAGACGGAAAAAGTATGAAGAATTCTGGGTCATTGTTACACTAGTTTGACATCTGTCCTGTGTAAGGATAGAGGATGTTGAAGTGACATGGCATGTCTGGTTTGTCCTGCATTTAAGGAAAGAGGATGATGTGGGGATGTCTGTCTATGCATGAGCTGAGTGGGCATGCTGTATAATGTTGAGTGTGGATGCTATGAGAATGGGATGATGCGTGAAATATTGGTGTCTGTGTGCTGAGTGAAACCTGAGAACTGATTACAGTTAGAGGAAGAGTGGGGCCCTAACACGACTTAACCGGCTGTCGCTGTAACCTATAGGCCTAAGATGATATCAAAATATCACCTCTGAGTGGCTCCAGCCTCTTGTGTGTAGCCAAACCCTAAACAACTATGTTTTAGGTTTTCAAAATCTGATTAACACCTGACTGGACATATCCATTGGATCCCAGCTGGGTGAAGCCAGGTCCACTTTTGAAAATACTGCAATATCAGAGACAGGGGTACTTGAGAGCTTTTTGGAGCCTATATCGGTGGCCATAAAGAGGCATCTGCAGTGCAGGTTACACTGAACTTTCATTAGCCCTCAACTCACTAAGTTCCTTTGGCTTCTTTGTAGTTTCCAAGAATCAGAATAGTTTTGCAGATGAATGGCATGCTAATTAATTGAATGAAAGACTCTAAGGCCCAGATTTAAGAGGGCCTAGTGCCTCATTGCGCCACATTAGCGTAATTTTTTATGACACTAATGTGGCCCAACAAGGACAAATTTGCCGTGCCATATATACAAGGTGGTGCAATGCATGCATTGTGCCACTTTGTAACCCTTTATGCCACATTGTGCCTGCGCCAGGCATTCTGTATGCAGGGGGAGTTCCCCTGTTAGGGGACCACAAACATGGCACAGTGGAATCTTAGAGATTCCACTGCACCATTATTTGTGGCTATTTTTAAAGCCTGAACAGAGCAGGCGTTAAAAGGGGGCATACCATTGTTTTCAATGGGCCCCTATGTACTCTGCAGGATTAGCACCAACATTTTGGAGCTGATCCTGCACAGTACATCAATAGCGTCATAAATGTTGACGTAATTGTCCCTACTGTGCGCCATTGTGCACCATATATTAAATATGGTGCACACATGGTGGCAGTAGGGGGGGCGCTAAGGGGCGCAAGAAAAGTGGGTCTGCACTGCATGCAGCGTCACTTTTCTTAAATTTAGGCCTAACATTGATGACATCTACTCCGTGTATCCAGTTCCCAGGTTCAGCTCCTCTGTTCATGCCTCGTGAATCTAATGACAGAAAATCCTAGCATGGAAGGAACATTGTGTGGAGCACAGACCGTGAAGCTCTGAGTCTTTCGCCGTTTTCCTGTTTCAGACTGTTTGCAAACAAGCAGCCTTGTCTAGATTTACAAAATGGCCGGGGGTCACTGACGTGTTCCGTGGGCACAAAAAACCTACACTGAGACTCGTAAATAAACCCAGATTCGGTTACCTGATGGCAATCCGCTAATGGTGTCGAGCGCGCCCGGCTGCCTCGCGCGGAGGGGAGACGAAAGGTGATTCCCGGCAGCTGCTGTGGACCAGATGATGAAAGAACAATGTTTTCTAATCATATGCTGTGTGTCCCTGGAGGCAAAATTGACAAACCAGTCCTCACATAGAATGACGAAGAGAAAGGCGACCCCGGAGCAGCAACTTAACCTTCACACCATTGTTTGAGATGTCACACCTTTCGCAGCAACAAATTACGGTTTGAGTCGAGGCTACCAGCACAAACATGGCCCAATTGCTTTAATAGAGTCAGGCACATCCGGAATCCTCCCTCCCCTCGCCGCCCCCCCCCCCAAATAAGATACAGGAAACGCGGAGCACAATAATGCATGTCGGCAACACTTTATTTAAGTGATCAAAATATTTCAAGTATAGATGTTTCTTTCTTTATTTGCAGCAGTTTAAGAAAGTCCAATATAGGTTTCGGAATTATTTTTAATATGCTTAGTTTTGCTGTCCTTTATTTTACAGGTGAGGAGGAGGGAGGGGAGATGCAGATAGATTTCCATCTGGGTGGTAGTCTGAGAATTGCAGAGCCTGACAAGCAGCTTACTCCACTACACCCTAATGGGCTTCCAGCGGAACCTGTCTGTCAGGAATTTTCCCCCTTTTCACCTACAAGGAATTTTCAATACCTTCACTGGCCAGTTCTTCCCTGGGAACAGCGCGACTGAGAGTATGAGTAATGCGAAGCTTGCACCATCTCGGTTTTGGGTTCCTGTCTTTATACATCTGTTATTACCCAGCCCAAGCTCACCGGTTAATAAGTGCTATCGACCATCAACCGGTCTACTTTCTCCATCAAAGCATGCCACATTACAAGATAGTTTCTTCCAGCATTAAACTGCAGTGTCTGCAGGTCTTGACTTCCACAGAAAAAGTTTGTCTTTTCATTGTTGTTTTGGAAATTTGAAACATTCTAAAGTATCTTTCTGTTTCTATGCTCCAGTTCCTACCCAGTACTACCCTGCCACCAGGGTGTCCGTTCACCGCTAGATGCCGGGTGGAGTTTGGGGTCGATGGCTAAAATTATTAACAATGCAGCCTTGCGGTGTCCCTAGCATAGTGCAAATGATGGTATAACAATGCCCACACATGGAAAAGATTATTCTTTGGTTGGCTCAGGAAAGAGTAATTTTATATTTGGTCAGATGGTTCAGCAGGTCATGGTGGAACAAACGAAAATAGCTATCACCAGAGATGGAAATACTGAAATCATGAGCTTAGGTGTGGGAGAGGGACAAGAATAGCATCACAAGGCTCACCCTCCACGACGAAGTGAGAATTTTGGTAGGTGTGGTAAGCAATCCGTTGCCCAATTAGTCTGTGCACTGGATAGAAGCGGTGAGGTGGAGGAGGACAAAATCACTTACATCATCAACGTATTGTGTTGTGTTTTACTGTATTCTGTTGTATTTCATTGCATTGAATTCCTGTATGGACTTTCCTACCCACTAGCCACAGGTCCCAAAGTGATTTACAGTTGGTCGAGGAAGCAGGTTCTTCATTAGTAGTGCATATTTAAAAGAAGGATGTTTCTCAGAATATCATCTATGAGAAGTGTAATTTGCTGTCCTGCGTGAGCACCAGAGAATGTACTCCAGGCTAGATGTGGCATTGAGCAATATTCCATGAGAGTGTGAGCAATAATTTCAAATATTATGTATGAAAATCAGTCTCACATGTAATCTAGCAGTCTGTTCTGAGCCCCAATTTTGAGGATATTCTAATCTTTCGTGCTTTTCAGACTTCCGAGGAGCCTTTTTCTCAATCCAGAGTTGGTATGTCTGTACAGCAGAATAGCTCACATAAATGCCTGTTTTTAGATAACAAGGAGTTATCAGATGTGGAGCCATGCTTGAGCTCAGATTTCTTCTTTGACTGTATAGTTTGTTTAAATTGTATCAAGATTCGTCCCAATGACGGCCCTTGTGCAATGCAAACTGCTTTAAAGGAGATTCTTTTTAATATTAGTATCATGTATAGAGCTTTGAAAGCGTGATAAAATGACCCTGTCTTCTCAGGATTAGGACTTGTCTGGCTGCCGTAATCAAGATCTGTTTTAGCTGATTATGACCTTAACAGATTGGATATTCCGTCACAAACGTGACAGATATCCCGTCCACCGTTTTTCAAGTTCCATTATATCCTATGTAACTAGTAAAACCACAGGTGGGATATCCATCACGTTTGTGATGGGAGTATCACATCCGCCAAGGTCGTAATCAGGCGGAAAGTGTCTAGAAAATCTGATATTGAGCACTTTGGTTTAGTTAGTATGTAACAATTGAAGGTCGAGTGATGCTTGTATTTTGAGGATGACCTAAGTAAGGGAAGTTATATAGTATTCTCATAATGTACAATGCTTCTCTTGTGGCAGAGGCTATGTCTTTAGATGTCAGGCGAACAAAGGGGCATAGCTCCAGGGGACAGATGGAACTAGGGTCATGGAGGAGTTAAGTATAAGATGGTTCTTTAGAATCAAGTGTTCAACTGCTAAGAGGCATTTCAAGAGTCAGGGGATTTCAAGCATGATGTTTTTTCTAATTTTGAGATAATCTGGGTGACATTGGCATAATTGTAGCATAATTGTAGCAGATAAACTTGAAGGACTTGACAAGATCTGGAAATTGGATCAGGTATACATTGAAAAGCAGGGGGGAAATTGTTGAGCTCTGTGAGGTGTCTATTCAAGCCCCTAAGTTAATGGTAAAAAGATAAATGGATCACACATGACAATTTGAGCTCTGCTTTTGAGGTAAGGTTCTCTCCAGTTCCCTCTATTTGTGTGTTAAATAACCTATTGGTTAATAACATGGGAACATAAAGGCCAGGGCACAACCAAAGTAAAATTCCATATAGTAAATCCAAGTAGTGCTCCAAAAATTGAATCGAAGTCCGGCAAGTAGGTGACACTGGAATATTTATTGCAGGTGAGAACAGATGGTCAGGGTTCCAATCAAATGACCACAATAATATAAGTCAATACAGCAAAAACAGCCGACATGTGTTTCGTCTTCAAGACTTTGTCAAGGCTGTGAAATAGATGAACATATGTGCCAATATAAGAGATGGGATATATATCTATACTGAAATCTAACATCTGAATCAATTAGAATAAAATTGGTGGGGATAAGAAAGAGACCCAACCAATTGTCACCAATGTAGCTGAAATGGTCATGCGAAAAAGATTTGTGAGTGTCTACCAGGTTGATGAAATATATATACTTTCAGGGGGATGCGCACTAAAGGTGAACTATCATGCAAAAAAGAGTGTTCTGTATAGATGTAGAAATCACACAAGAGATGAACAGTGCGGTAGTGAACAAAAGGTACAGCTATTTTCAAAAGTTGGAGGTAAAATACCTTCAGTTATGTAGACAAATGCAAGTCACAGATAAATAGCAGGAGTCCCGAAAATTTGTTTGGAAGATATAACTCAAACAGTGAGTCAATCATGAGGAGTACAGATAACCATGGGGGCTATGATAAGCCTATTGTAAAAGAAAAAATTAAAAAGTTGTCAGAACAAAATAGGAACTAGTCACGCAACATAACAAATATAAAATTAGCGTGCCATCGTGGAGGGAAACCGACCCATATGTACAGTATATCTGTTTGCCCACTGAATAACTAATCCATAAAAAAAGGAGGTGAGGGAAAACCCGTCAAGTGGATAATGTATCGGGTGAAAGGATTGATTTGTTGCAAATGCACATAGTTGTGGAAAAGTATGTGTCATTGCGGCAGTATTAAGCTGGTGGCACTATGCGGTGTAGGTGTCTAGATAAAGAGCAAGTAGCCACGCACTGAACGCGTTCTTAAAATTCAAAAGTAGTTGTTGAAGTAGACCACGCTAGTTAGTGATGTGCCGATCAAATTGAGAAACGGCCACACTCAACAAATGTACACACATTCTGATATGGTGAGTACGGGCATAACAAAGATAAAGCAAGAGAGTCAGACTAATAGAAGTAGAAAAGTCTTTACCTGGTAACGCGTATATTTCAACCGTGCCGGTCGCGTTGCTATCAGTCAAGTCTGACTGGATACGCGTGCATGGTCGGCATTATAAAGCTGAGCATGGAAGCAAAAGCTGCGAAAATTGAAAAAGGACTCAGAGTATAAAGGAGAGAAAGGAAGAGAGGACCAGGAAACCTAAAACGGTGGCCATTTTGGAGTGGAGTAAATCGCATGCAAAAGTAAAAAAGGATGAGGGAAAGCAGAGTACCTGGCCAGCAGCTTGTATGAAGGCAGAAAGATATATAGGTTGTGTGAGTAGGACAAACAGAGCATAAACTTAAGGTGACAGCAATAGAGTGATATGCACTACTGACAAAACTTTCGTGTATCAGAGGTTTAAGTGGCATGATTGAGATTTGCAATTACTGAAGATGTTGTTGAAATAGTACAACAGGAAGACTAACAATACAAATTGTGTCAATTGAAATTAGAGTAAATGCAAAAAATGAAACCCAAATGCAGAAATTAGGGCAATAGAACCGGTAGAATAATGACATTTCAAAGCAACAGTAATAACAGATATTTTTCATTAAATATTGCGTCCTTCTTACATGGAATAGAAGCAAGTATAAATCACATATACAGAAGTTAGAAAACATGTTAAAAACGAATTGCTGCATTGAAACGTTTAGCATTAACAAAGATGAGCGGTGAATTACAGAAAAGTATGTAAATCTTTGTCAATGTTAATCCCCTCCTCCACAGCTCTAAGTCTGATGATCCAGCTGCTCTCTAACTGTCTCAAAATCCGGATTCTGTTGCCACCCCTGGGTAGTGTGTTGACCACGTCAATACCATGTATGCTGATGCCTAGTACTTCTCGTTGTCCATGTTTGGCATTGTAGTGAACCGCAAAGGGGTAGTTTACATTGTTGTTACGTATGGCTCTAATATGTTCTTGTAGTCTCTCCTTAAGTGGTCGAATAGGGCTGCCCACATAAATTAGGTTAAAAATGCAGATTAAGCAATAGACCACAAATTTGGTGTTGCAATTGATGAACTTATTAATCCTATATGTGACTGGCGTGTTGTATTGAAATTTCATCAATTTGTCTTTAATGAAACAACACATATTGCAGTGTCCACATTTGTAAGATCCATGTGGTGCTGTGGGTAACCAAGTCTCTTTGTGATCAGGCGGTAGATAGCTATGACACAGATAGTTGCGTAGGGCTAGCCCCCTACTATAAGTGATATTCAGTTTGGGAGAGAGACTTTTCTTGAGACATCCATCGGCTAATAGGAATGACCAATGTTTCTTGAGAATTTTGAATATATTAGAGGTAAGTGCGTTGTATGGGGTAATGAAGGAGAGAGGTCTAGCTGAATCCCTCTTTTTGGTAGAAGAGACCAAAAGCTCAGATCTTTCTACATAATTGATTCTGTTATTGGCTCGTCGTAGCGTGTTGTGTGAGTAACCCCTCTGAATGAACCGTGTGTTCATTTGTTTTAACTCTTCCTGAAAAACCAAATCTTCAATGCAATTTCTCCTGATCCTAGTCAGCTCACCATATGGTATAGCATTGATTTGCGAGGCGGGATGTGAGCTTGTGGCGTGTAGTATGGAGTTGCATACTGCCGGTTTTCTGTAAAGTTTGGAACCCATTTTGTCATCTTTAATATATAGTGTGAGATCTAAAAAATTCACATGTGACGTACTATGTTCACAGGTGAAAGTGATATTAAAGGTATTGGTATTGAGATGATGTAGAAAGAGCCCGAAAGCATCCAGGCTCCCTGACCAGAAAAGGAGGACATCATCAATGTACCTGTCCCAATACAGGATTTGTTGAGTTAATTCCGGTGGACACTCCCTCCATATATGGGACCATTCAAAAAAACCCATGTAAAGATTGGCAAATGAGGGGGAAAATGTAGCCCCCATTGCCACCCCTTGGATCTGCTTGTGCCATGTCCCATTATGTACAAAGATGTTGTTGTCCAAAACCAATTCAATCAAGTCAAGCAACATGTTAGAGTGTTCTAAAAATACAACATCGCAGGTATCTAAAAAATGCTGAATGGCATGTAAACCCATCTCTCTCGGAATGCATGTATATAGTGAGGTGACGTCCAGGGTCACCAATAAATGTCCATCCGTCCAGTCAAAATCACGAAGTTTACTAAGAAGATCTTTTGTGTCTCTGATGAAAGAGGGAAGGTTGATGACCAGCGGTTGTAAAAATAGGTCAATATATTCTGAGATTCTTTCGGTAGGTGAACCAATCCCAGAAATGATAGGTCGCCCAGGTGGAAAAAGACCTGGTTTGTGCATTTTGGGTAAAATGTATATGCACAGGGAGGTTGGAGTGGGATTGTATATGTATTTGTACCCTAAGTCTGTGATGAGACATCTGTCTCTCCAAATCGTTAATCTTTGTGTGATATTTTCATTAACATTGGCCATTGGGTTATATGATAAAGCTAAGTATGCAGTTGTGTCCTTCAATTGACGGTCTATTTCGTTAATTTAGTCGGTTTTACTAGCCTATTGGTTAATAGTAGTCTACAATTTCAAATGCGGAGTTAAAATTTAATAAGATTAGTGTGGTGACTGTGTTAATACCAACGGTATTTCACAGATCACCTCGGATAGAGTTTAGTGCTAGCAGTTTAGTTGGTCAATGAAGCTAGAGATGCATGGAAAAAGGTGCTTTTTAAATTAACTTTCATCAGAACTTTTGGATGAATATTGGTCTGTTATTTGTCAGTTTGATCAGTCAAGCAGTTGCTTCTTTAGGATTAGTTTAATCTAAAACATTTTTAGGCCACTTGGGAACTCTTTGATAGGGAGGGACAGATTGTTTTTATGTGTTATGGTCATGTTAAGTTATAAGGTTGAGGTCTCTCTGCACTAAAAGGAGTGTTAATAGAAGAGGCACAGCATTTCAGGCATTAAAAGGCAGTGTTTTAAGTTTCTTTCAGAATTCCAACAAGAAAGTAGTGGTTTGGATACTTAGAGGAAGGGTACTCAGGCTTTAAGGAAGTGATAGGAGAAGGAATGACCCTCCTCCCCTCATCTTGACTTTGAAGATTCTGGGGACCTGGAGAAGATGAAGGCCAGATAGATAAAAGGTTCTCCTCAGCAAGCATTTCTGAATTTGGGAGAATAAGAAGAAATGGGTTTGAGTGTAAATGGCTAATATTGGTTAGATATGATTTTGTGTTTTGTGTTTTGTGAAGCGTGCAAATACCCTTGGGAGTCCTGGTGCTGTAGGCTGTAATTGAAAATAGTGAACTATTGAGGCAAATGGAAATAAGTTATCGAAACAGATGGGTTTTCAGGGCTTCACACAACTGAAGAACACATGGTCCAGAGCGGATGGCTAGAGGGAACTCATTCCAGTCTTGCTCAGTGATCAAACAGAAAGCATATCCTCCAAGGTAAGTTCTACAAAACCTTGGAACTAAGACCAACTAGGAAGAAGAAGAGTGCAGAGTTCTAGATGAAAAATACCCAGTGAGTAGCAAAGATACATAATTCATGCAGTCTTGTGTGTGGACAGGCATGTGGCAAAATCAGAGCGTCTTAAATAGACCTAGGTGGAGCTTAAGTGATAGAAGTGAAACAAGGATTTATAATAATTTATTCTGCTTATGATAAGCGATTGGATTAAATGTTGCCTAAAGGCAGTAGGAATGAGAGGTAATATTTTTTATTTATTTTCATGATAAGGAAACAGATGGAGGCAAGTTTCTGGATGTGGACATCAAAATACAGGTTCTCATCAAAAATGACTTCTAGGTTATAAACATTTGTATCATGGAAAAGGCTACCCCCCAATAGATGAGGCCACCAAGATGAGTGGCTTCCAGACACTAAAACCACCATTTTATCCGAGCTAAGTTGAAGTGAGTTTGTGTTCATCCAGTTGGCGACCACTAACATACAGCATTTGAAGCGATCTTTAAAGGAGGTAAGGCCATCTTTCAAATGAAGTATTGATTGGGTATCATCTGCATAAGCACGACATTAGAATGTGATTAGATTAACCATGGGTGCTACATAAACACTGAAAAGGGTAGGACTAAGAGAAGACCCATGTGGAACTCCACACTTTTGGACCGTGGAAGACTAGCGGTATGGGGCAAACAGCTAGCCTTGAATTAGATTCTGCCAGTGATTAACATTCAGGTAACCTGATAAATGTAGAGGCCCTGGAAAAAGTATGTGGCCCTAAGAACAAATTTGACACCCTAGTTTATGATATAGTGCAGTCAGTGGAGCAGATTTTACTGAGAGAAAGATAAATATAATTATAGTAATCTAAACATGATCCTATCAGGGCTGTAACATCTATGCTCCATGCCTCTATACTTAACAGGGGGGGCAATCATGCATAACTTATGAAGTTGGAAGCTGCTGACAGATGTAACTGCAGACACGTGGTCAGTCATATTTAGTTTTCTATTAGTTTAACTCAAACTGATCACCACATTAGATGTAGAGGGAGGTTGCTTAGGTTCGGTGGACCAGAAATTGTGGAACTAGAGTAGAGGACCTACACCCACTATCAAAATCCCCATCTTGTGCAAGTTGAGCTTAAGTCAACTGTTTATCCAGGTCTTAATGTGACATGGGCATTGATGGATCATGAGATCATGAGGTGAGCTGTTCAGCCAAAAACGCAGCTGTGTGTCATCATCATTTGGGTAGAAATGAGTGAACAAATCAAGCAGGACAGCAGCAGGATAAAGACATTAAACAGTGAAGATCCCTGCAGCACCCTGACGTTCACAAGATACATTTTGGAAATAAAATTTCCAAAGGAGATTTTTTTGGGGTGTGGTTGCGTGGGAAAGAAAAGAACAAGGCCAGGACTTGGTTAGGAAGACTGAAGTCTCTGACAAATATGGTATTAGTTTTCGCTGAAAAGTCCAGTAAAATCAGGGCCTTGACAATACAGACAACTGTTTTTTTTCCTGAAGTTGTCTGTGACCACCATTATGCATCATGTAGCAAATGAGGAATTTCGAGATGTTCTGAAAACTGTGAAGCTATATGTTGTTCAAAGGTTATTCTGGAAGCTGGTAGAAAGTTAACGGGGCAATAGCTGCTGGGAGCAGTACGGATTAGACCTGGTTTCTTTAGAATGGACTTAGCCACTTTTCTGTAGTCTCACAGTGACTGTACTACGTTGAAGTGCCCTATTAATTAAGGTGGTAACATGCTCAGAAATAACTAGATGAGGGGCATTAAGACCTTTCTTTAGAAAGAATAGGATCTAGAACTGCACAAATTTATGAAATTGATTGCTTTCAGGAGGAAATGAAGCTTGGAGTGATCCCAAATAAGAGGTGGGAAGAGATTGGGTTTAGGCAACTGAGGGAAATTAATGTTGAGATTAAGGGGAATATGCTGGGGTATAATATCTCCGATATCCTTGATAACATTTGTGGCCAGTTGATCACACGTGTTGTGAGGGATGAAAAGCAGTTTCCAAAGACATCATGTTGGCATGTTTCTCTACTACTTTAAATACTTCCATTTGGTCATCATTATCATCAGTCACTTAGCTGGCATAGAAGTCCCTATCGACGCCTTTGATTTTGGCTCTGTATTGGTCAATTCCTTTTTATGTAGTTTATTCTGAGCTCAGGGATGTAGCTTCACAACTGGGCTTTTTCCACAGTTCTCACCATGTGTTTTAGCTCTTTCAGAGATGCAGCGAATGACAGCAAGAAGGATGGTTTCGTTTTTTAATGTTTGTGTTTTGTTGAAGGGCAATAGTCCAGGGTTTGCTGATGCAGGAACCGAGAGCAAGAAATCCCTTTTTCGCACTTACTATTGTAGAGATTACTTTTGCTGCTGCTTTAAAGGAGGCTTTGGGAAGCAGCTTTCAATTGCACACGTCCACTTTAAGACTCATTGAACGACAGGGGTTAGTTTGGGAGGAGGCTTCAAATGTTATAAGTACAAGGTTAGACCAAATAACTGGCTGATGCTGAAGACAGTGGATCCAGTCCTTGAACTCCAGTAACAGGTCGAACATATGGCCTGTAGAGTGAGCACGGGACTCAATTAATTGGTGTATGTCGGCTAAATAGTTAGTCAAATCTTCAAAGTTCTTGATTCTAGAGTTATTAGAGTGAACATTGAAGTCATCAAAGATAAAGGGATTTTTGTGAGTAGTGAATAAGACCATGAGGAGTTCCACTAAGTTAGCGATGCATGCTGGTTTGCACTAAGGAGTGAGGTAGACTGAGCAAAGTGCTATAGTGGGAGGCAGTAGTAATTTCAGTGCCATTAAGGGTTTGGGACTGGGTGTTGTAAAAAGAGTGGTAGTTCTGTGGTATGATGGCAACACCACCACAATTTTGTTTTGGATGGTCAGTGCATTCAAACAGTATCCACTTGCAGCGTCTTCAATTAGAGCCGCACTATCAGCCATGCAGTAGCTGTCATGTCACTAAGGGCTAAGGAGCACACAGGAGCCAGGTAGGTGTTGCCGTCTTCTTTTTTCTTTATCACACAGGTATGTTCATAGCATGGGTGAAAGGGCCTGTGCAGCTCCACGTCTGTTCTTGTTGCTCATTGGTCCCAAAAGTCCTGTCCCTTCCCTTTCCTATCCCCCCACTTCCTGCTCCACCCACCATCTGCCCAGGAAGTGGTGTCCTTAGGGTCCTGGAGTTCACATCAGTAATCACATGAAATGCACATAAAATATCAAAACTGAGCTTCAATATTGCATCAAAACCTTCCATAGCATGTTTGAGAATGGAGCATGTGTTTATCAGACCAATGTCAACATGCAGTGTCTTCCTGGCAGGGATGGATTGTGAAGGAACGTGGAGGGCTGACTGCAGCTTAAGATCATAAGAAGCAGAGGTTTCTAGGCGCACACTGGTGAAAATTGTAAGTGTGCAAGAGTCAGCTGGTGAACAAGCGATGTTTAGACAGCATTAAGAGTGTGGGACCGTTGACTGATGGAAATCAGTGTTTCAAGGTTAGTAAGGAGGCATGAGGTCAGGGGAATAACTAAAGATATAGATTTCGATGGTCGATTGTTATGTCACCTATTGAATCTAGGTGTCAAGTTACTTATTGGGTAAACAACCATCTAGTCTTATTGTGCCACTTACTGTACGGCTCGCAGTCAGAGAGCCTCCTGACAATCTCTTTGCGTCTCTGGCTGCATCAGCAGTATATTGTGAGCCCTGGGACGTAGGTGTTCCCTTATTTGCATGAGGACAAATCCCCTTGTAAATAAGGGAACACCCCTTTGAGACCTGATAGGAGCAAAACGTACTTCCATGTGATCCTCAGGGTTTGGGCAATCACCTATGGCCCCCATCTGTAATAAAGTGCTCATGGCAGTGGCGTAACAAAGGGCCCCTCAGCCCCCATTGTGAGTGGTCGGGATGAGCTCCAGGTTGCACCCTCAGCACAGTACCCTGGCTTGAGAGCTCCTGAGTGAGTCCGGAGGCGGGCCCCTCATTGTACTGTGCAGGGGCCCCCTCAAGTTTTGTTATGCCACTGGCCCAGGGGCACAAACATGCATTGCCTCCTCAGGCCCCTTCCATAAGAGGAGAGCATCAGCTCCCAAGGAGAGCATCAGCGAAAGCTGCATTTTAAGAATTGGGGTGAGAAAGGCGACAGAGGAATCCCAGGAGTGGGGAAGCACAATGCTTACCCCAACTCCTTTAATGGCAGAGTGCCAAAAGTTCTGAGCCTGGCTCTATACTTGTAATGAGACTGATCTAACATGTGAGCAGTGCTTCTATAACTTTAACAGAACAGTAAAAGCATTTCTCAGAGTATCTACTATACTTCTAATGAAACAATACCTGCACATTGTAGGAGGGCGGCTACACTTTTAAGGAGACGTTACCTGCACAACAGAGGAGTATATTTAAACCCTTAATGGGGCAGTAAAACACTTTTCAGGAGGTTGCTATACTTTTAATACATACATGCGTTACTGGTGAGCTGACTTTTTATTATGGGCCAGTGCCTGCATTTCTATGCAGGGCTGCAGTACTTTTCGTGAGGGGGTACCTGAACGTGTTAACTTGAGTCTGAGAAATTTCACTCAGTTTACTATGTGATATATGTGATTTTACTCACTCACGAGACATTTAATAATGAAATTAATTAATGAGTATAGGAACCGATAAATTAGATTAAAAATAACGTTTTAACACTTGTTAAAGGACTAGAGTTAGAAGGGCCTCTATGACTGGACCACGCATGACGATTAAAAAAACACTAAGAGAGAAACTTCATGAGAAAAACATGAAATCACACATTGGTAGCAGTCCTGCTACCATGATTGTTATCAAACTCATTGGCCTTCTGGCGAACACCTTGGTGTCCTTAGCCTGAGGGTTCTGAGCTGATGCATGAGAAAGGAAAAGATGCTGTAATACAGAGAAACCAGAGGTTTCTTACACTGACCCATTCTTTAGATAAACACCAAATAGTGACCACTTAAAATTTTTAAATTAGAAATGTTTCTTACAGTAAGTGCCAAACACACTCAAAAATTAGACAGAGAGCACTGCTGAAATCTAACACTGCTGAAGCATTTCACCCTGTACGGAGTATGGAGGGTTCTAGTCCTCTCTTACCCTCGTACTCCTAAAGAAGTTGGGTGTGGTGGGTTCATCCGTGATTGGTCCCATGTTCACAAGTTTCAATCCATTCAACTTTCATTCTTCACTAATCAGGAAAATTAGTACCTTTGAGTTTGGTAACAATAGACTTCGATTGTTTGCTAAGTGCATACAACTGTTATGGTGTGGAGGACACTTCAGGGTTAGTTGCAGAGTGGCAGGGACCTAAGGCACTGCTTTTAAGCTGGATTTCAGTGCACAGACCTAGGACAAAGCATACCAGAGTGATTTAATTGGCAGATGATACGAGGAAAATTTGGCTTTCTCCTGCTCTGGGAGAAGCATTGCTTTTCTGGGTTTATTATAAAGTGAGTGTCTCAGAACTCGCACACGGCTTGGGTCCCTCAAAACCTCAGTGCTGCCATAAGTGGACCACCTTGTAGCTTATGACCTCACAAGGTACTCCTTGGAGCCAAAGAAAGATACATGGCCCCAACCACTCACTGCTATCATGTCACCAATGCTGCTACTTCCAGAAAAGATGATGTGGTCAGACGGAAATAGGACATATTGATTTTGGCCGAACCATTTAATTTACTGTGATGACAAAAATTCCACACCTAGGTGTAGTTGGCCCCTTCTTCAGGGATCAATAAGGCTTTCTGGGACACACACCGGTGGGACTTGTAATACCCAGCCATTGGCACTGCCCATACAGCCCAAGATCATATGATGAAAATGCTTGTCCTATCTTGAGTAACATATGCCCTTCTTTTTCTGTTAATGTAATGTAATTCCAGGCCTGGACGTGACTTGCATGGAGACATCCCCATGAAACTTAAGCGCAGCCCACCCACTTGCAATGAGTGAAGGATAGTCTCGCTGGTGGTGGTCTCCCATCAGAAGAGGTCTATTCCCTGACCCACCACTCACTCCTTCTGTAATCAGTAGTTCCTTCGATCTGCTGGTTGCCATGCTTAGCCCCACAAAGAAAGCACCACCCATTTCCATAGTGGGAAAGAAAGCACCGCCCATTTCAATAGTGGGGCTATCCCTGTTTCTTTACTTTTAAGACGACCTCAGGGCACTCAATGAAAAAGCCTAGTATGCAATGATAATTTGTTAACCTGAACTTCAGTGATTTAATGCATCTTCTGGAGAGATCAGTGCATAATCTGCCCATCACAGGCTGCAATCCTGGAGGAGCAATAGTGGAACCTTGAAGGACACTGGAAAAGGTATGGAAAAGAGCAGAGGGAAAATTCAGAACTGTGAGGATGTTAGAGGGTTTGTTAAGGTAGGAGGCAAACCAATAAAGGGCACTGTCCTGATTTGAACACCAAAGCCAGAAGCGGGGTTCAGTACCAGCAGCGCAGCAACTCAGTGGTTTTTAAAGGTTATCCTCAGGTTCAGTGGCTCAATTTGATATTTTTTTAATTTGCATATCTTCAGGTGAATCTCCACCAAGCAGCAAAGCACACCCACACGAGATGTACAACCTCTTAGTAAGCCAACTGCAAAAGATCAACAGGCCTCTTGCAGACAGTAAGTAACCCTAACAAGTCACAGCATTTTCAGAAGGCTGCAAACTTTACTGCACCTGGTAGTTAAGTCAAAAGATTGATTTGTTACAACCTAAAAATCAGTTCTTTGTATACTTTTTTTTATTACTCTCCCAGATTTTCAATAAACAGACGCTCTGCTAGGGACACTGGAAGGCACAATCATATACCCTGGTAGAAAGCTATTCATCCCACCAGGCAGTATTCACACATTAATTTATGCAATTCTGTCTTGCAAAGACGGAATTCAAAATGCCAGGAAAGCCCGTTTTTTTTAGCAGTGTCAATTCCAGGTCAGAAATGTATCAAAGGCCCCCTAAAGAGCAAAGAACACACTAAAACATCCCTACTGCAGGTACTAGCACTCACAATGTGCACGTCGGTAAGAAGATCTTGCGTTGGTCTACATCATGGACGCAACAAACAAGAAGGATGTATACCATAAACAAAAACAATAACTATTACCTTTTATAAATGTTCCTGGGAGAGGCGAAGCCTTTGGAAACTTGCATTATGTAGTTCCTTCTCCTAAGAGCTATATGAGTTCACTTCCGCCCATCCTAGTCTGAATAATAAGGCAAATGTAACTACTCATGAAACTATGAATTAAAAAGTTAGCAAAATTAGGATTACAAAGCTGCATTCATCCGTTGTTTATCTCCCAAAGGGACAGCAAAGAAGACTGATAACTCTTCTCTTTCCAGTCGTTCCTTGCTTTGACTTCCTTGTGTATAAACGAGAGCAGAAGGAAGTTCGACCTTTATCTTTGGCTAGTACTGTTAGAACACCTAGCGGCTTTGCCAGAAGGCTACCCATTATTATTGAGGAATGGCTCATTGGAATATAGCTTTAAGTATCTAAATATTCACAGAATAATTGCTTGGAATGTGGCCTCGTCACTGTGGTAATAACATTGTAAGAGCCATTGCCAGAGGTGGGGTTGCCATCAAGCTAGACCAAGGACGCAGAACAAGGAAGGAATCTCTCAAAACAGGCGAGCAGTAGCTCAGATTCCAGTTATGTGCTCTACTCCTATGATTATTCATGTGCAACATTGTTTTTATTTCAAATCATGCAATATTAGCTCACTTCATAAATCTTTCCATCTGTTGAACAAAAATGTAAATGGACAATCTGTTTAAAGTAAGATTGTGTTAAAGAAAATTCTTCCCAATCTCCCCCTTTAAATGGAAAAACATTTTTATAAAAAGGTTATTGTGAGAAAATTCTCTCACAAAATATTTTTTGTTGGAATCTTCTATCACAAGCTAAGGTGTGTAATGTTATGAAACGTGGCCAACTTTGTCATATGCTGAAAGTTTCAAGCTTGCCATCTTTGCCCAACTGTAAGGGCTACATACAAAACTGGACCCACTGTAAACCTAAATACTAAATATACCTGAACATAATACAGTTATTCAAACATTGAAATCCAAAAGTTATAAGGCATAGATACGAATGCCTCAAATCTTCACAGTCAAAGTTCCTCCATTAGGGTGGAGGAACGTCATTCCCCCCACAGTAGCAGAAGCTGCAAAACCTTTAACAAACAAAACAATCATATTATTGTTTCATTTGTCAAAGGGGCTGGGGCACGGGGGTGTCGAGCAGTGAGGGGGAGTGCACAGCAGTCCCCCTCTCTGAGCATGTATGTTTGGCCGGCCGTCGCAGGCCAGCCAAACACACAAGCGTAGTAAGTTCGCTCCAGCCCAGCAACACAGTTGCCAGGCTGGAGAGAGCCTGCACAGGCTACCCGTATGCCTGGGAGCACCCGGGCTTGGCGCTCCCAGCAAGTCTTAACGCTGCTCTGAGCAGCGTCAGGATTGGCCATAGGGCAGGCTGGAGCCTGTGCCTGCCTGCAGCCTGCAGAGAGGAGACAGAGGAGAGGAGCGGTGCACGGTAGTATAGGTAAGTGTTTATTTTTTATATATTTTTAAATACATTTTACCCCCTCCCAACCCCGCATGCCGCACCTGCCTCGCCCCGCTTTACCCAAGCAAGCCTCTGTTCATAGTGCTAATAAATTACGAGCATACAGGGTAAAAATCTTCAACAGCACTTTAGAATCTATACCCTTAATATGGTTTCATTGCAGCAAGCCGCCTAATCTCTTTCTTTTGTGCAAGATAGTCCCTCATGACCCCAGGTCACTTTAGCATACCTTATTATTTTTCATATGTATGGCGCTCCCGCCCTGCTTACTAGGCTTATTTTAAGGGGCTTTGAAGAGGTCTCCTTCAACCCTTGGCTTCTTTTGCTCTAGAGCACTTAGCTATTGATTTAAGATACTGTAAATTAAATCTTGGATCAGTCAACATGAGTATCTTAGTTTCACTGTTTTTTTTATTTTACAACTGGAATCTAGAAAAGCATCTGAAACAAGCATTGGCAAAGCCAATAGGTCTCACATTTGTGAGCTACTGGCTTAGTCAATGATTTTTAGCTACGCTGGATACCATCCATGATGTTGCACAGTGTGGCTCAATTTTAAAAAATGACACTGCTGTCCACACTGTTTTGTAGGCACACGTGCGCTTGTCTACAAAATGACAGGGCTGTTTTTTTCTTTCTTGTTACCAATCTGAGTTGGACTAGTAAGTTAAAAAAAAAATGTGAAAAAATATTTTTGTTTTTAAAGTGAGCCAGGAGTTAGAGAATGGAAGCAACAGGACAGAAGCAACATGGGGAAGGGTGGGGGAACATAGAATTAACATGGGTGGTGGGAGGGAAGCTTAATCATCACAGGGGAGGGAGGGAAGGAGGCAAAAGCAAAATGGATATGGCAGAAGGGATAGGGAAGCAACAATTGGGTGGAGAAACTAACACGGAGGGCACAAGTGGTGGTAAGGAACTATGGAGAAAGAGAAGGAGGGTGAAAGATATAGGCCCTCATTACAACCCTGGCGGTCGGTGATAAAGCGGCGGTAATACCGCCAAAAGGCCGGCGGTAACAAAAATTGAATTATGACCACAGAGGAAACCGCCCACACAGACAGCCACTTTAACACACCGACCGCCACAGCGGTAGCAACAAGCACTGCGGCAGTAACTGCCAACAGCCAGGTGGAAGACAATGTTCCGCCCATAGTAATATGACACACCTCTCCGCCACCTTTTCCGGGGCGGTACCAACGACATCAAAAGCACAGCAGAAATAGTACACAGAAGGCAAAGGACTCACTTCTGGAGACTCAAGGAAGAACCACAACGCCATGGAAACCGAGCTGCACATCTTCCCCATGTTGCTATACCTCTTTATGCATTATGAACTTCAACGCCGGTGAAGACGGCCACGATGAGTACTGCCATCTAGCACACAAGGGAGAGGGGAGGAAAAAGAGAGTGACACACACACAACACCCCCACCCTCAACACCATACACACAACCAGATGCAGTAACATTACATATTCCCCCCGTACTCCTTAGGAATAATGCAAGGACATAAGGAATTGATTAAAGTGAGTGTAATAAGATAAATAAGTAGAAATAAGTGCTTCAAAATCAAAACAAGATATACTGCCCAGTCCTCAATGTCCGTGGGCCACAGGGCCACATCACATAGGCCAAGGCCGCACCACACTCCTGCAACAACACAGAGAGAACACTGCAGGGGCATCAGGTCGAAAATACACAGGCACCTCAGGGGGACGGGGAATGGGGGGGGCACCTCAGCCGGAAGATGGTACAACACCACTGGTCCTGGAGGGGGTTACATGCCCTGTGCTTGATCCTGGGGAGTGCAAGGCCACAGTCTCTCAAGTGGGTGGTTTGCCCACTGCTTGGTCCTGGGGAGTGCAAGGCCACAGTCTCCCTAGTGGGTGGGTTGCCCACTGGTTCTGGAGGGGGCCTTGTGCCCAGTGTGCTTAATCTTGGCAAGGAGGGGGTGAGTGGATGGCTTCTCCCACTGGTTCTGGAGGGGGCCCTGTGCCCAGTGTGCTTCATCCTGGCAAGGAGGGGGTGAGTGGATGGCTCCTTCCACTGGTTCTGGAGGGGGCCTTGTGCCCAGTGTGCTTCATCCTGGCATGGAGGAGGTGAGTGGATGGCTTCTCCAGTGGTTCTGGAGGGGGTCTTGTGCCCAGTGTGCTTCATCCTGGCAAGGAGGGGGTGAGTGGATGGCTTCTTCCACTGCACTGGTTCTGGAGGGGGCCTTGTGCACAGTGTGCTTCATCCTGGCAAAGAGGGGGTGAGTGGATGGCTTCTGCCACTGCTTCTGGAGGGGGCCCTGTGCCCAGTGTGCTTCATCCTGGCAAGGAGGGGGTGAGTGGATGGCTTCTTCCACCGGTTCCGGAGGGGGCCTTGTGTCCTGTGATGCAGCACTTGGGGAGTGCAAGGTCACAGTCTCTCACCTGGGTGTCACACCTACAGGATTTGCAGGGTCCAGGATGCACTACATTACATGGAGGCAGGACTACACACTGCCCACTGGCGGTGACGGCTGCTCAGTAGTGGCAGTGGCGGTGCTGGTGTCGGGGATGCCAGTGGTGGGTGGAGGCTCCAGCCCTTCCCCTGCAGCCTCGGACGGCTGCCCACTGGGGCTGCTGCTGCTGGTGGCAGTGCTGGTGGCGGTACAGGCAGTGGTAGGGGGAAGCTCCAGCCCTTCCCCTGCAGCCTTGGATGGCTGCCCACTGGGGCTGCTGCTGCTGGTGGCGGTGCTGGTGGCAGTGCTGGTGGCGGTGCAGGCAGTGGTGGGGGGAGGCTCCAGCCCTTCCCCTGCAGCCTCAGACGGCTGCCCTCTGGGGCTGCTGCTTCCGGTGGCGGTGCTGGTGGCAATGCAGGCAGTGGTGGGGGGAGGCTCCAGCCCTTCCCCTGCAGCCTCGGATGGCAGAACCGCCATGGTTGGTGGTGGGGGCTCAGAATCAGTCCCAGCACTAGGCATCCTGTCCTTCCTGCCTGCAGGTGCAGGCCCCTTGCCCTTCCCTTTCGCAGCTGGTGGTGCCTCCTTGCCCTTCCCCTTGGCAGCTGGTGGTGCCTCCTTGCCCTTCCCTTTGGCAGCTGGTGCAGGCACACTTTCAGTGCTGATGGCTGGTTCCCTGGAGCCTCTCCCACCTGCAGTAGCTGCCGACACTACTATGGCCATGGACTGGGTGGCTGAGGTGCTCGCCTGGGTTCTGTTCACCCTGGCCAGACGTGAAGGACAGGGGCGGAGAGGTAGGGAAGAGGTCAATGGTGGAGAGGAAAAGCTTCTTAGGGACACTGGGGCGGGAACCGGGAGAAGGTTTGGGAGTGGAGGAAGAGGAAGTGGTTGTATAAGGTGTCTGTTGTGAGGTGGATGGCTGTTGGGTGTCTGAGTGCTTGCGTTTGTGTACATTGCGAGGAGGGGACACAGACACAGTGGGAAAGGACACAGGGGATGTGTGCATGGATGTGGGGGTGGTGACTGCCAGTGAGGGACGTGTAGTGATAGGTGTGATGGTGGTAGTGGATAAGAATGTAGTGCATGAAGGTGTGAGTGTAGACGCTACTAGGAGGGTGGTGGACGATGAGGAGGAGGGGGGACACAGTGGAGGCAGTGGATGTTGGTATGTCTGCATCTGGATGGTGTTTGTGTGAGTGCCTGTGGGATTATGTGAGGTGCTTGTGTTTGCCTGAGCCACTCCTGTGTGTTGTCTTGGGTGCATGCTGGTCTGAATGTGTGCTTGGGATAGGTTGGGATTGAGGGGAATGGGACAGGGTAGAGGACGTTGGAGGGGGGAGGCTAGAAACAGGGACAATGGCTGCCATCAGGGAGGAGGTCAGAGCCTGGATTGATCTCTGTTGGGCCGCCATGCCAGAGTGAATGCCCTCCAGGAATGCATTTTTTTATTGCAAATGAGCTGCCAGCCCCTGGATGGCATTCACTATGTTTGACTGCCCAACAGAGGTGGATTGCAGGAGGTCAATAGCCTCCTCACTCAGGGCAGCAGGGCTAACTGGGGCAGGGCCTAAGGTGCCTGGGGCAAAGTAGATGCAGTGCTGGTACGGGGGTGGCGGCTGTACCTGTAGTTGGGGTGGGCACAGAGGTGTCTGCCACCACCAGGGAGCTTCAATCGGAGGAGGTCTCACTGTCAGAACTGTCCCCTCTAGTTTCCACTGTGGTGCTCCCCTCGGCCCACTGGTGCCCTCACCGTCAGTGGATTCGGCCTCCTGGGCCCTGTGGGATGCAGCTCCCTCCGTCGCCGGTGCCTCTGCTCCTCCGCCAGATGATGCTAATGCACATAAGGGCAGGGTGACAAAACAAAAAGGGGGGGGATAGACAAAGGATACACTTGGTCAATGGCAGCAACAACACCACCGTTGGCATACACGACACACACACACACTGGGAACAGCCCTACGCACTAGGCAAAGCACTACCAGTCACAATGCTAGTCACCAGGCCATAGACCGGAATACCTTACGCCAATAGCAGCATACCTGACACCCACAGACCCCTGCCCAGTAGTGGATGCCTACTAGCTTGGTAGGAGGTGGTGTTCATCAGCCCCTGCCCAACATGTGACCTACCCTGCAATGTCCGGCCTGGCCTAGGGGCACCCACAGGCCCACATCCCCCACCCGGAGACCACCCCACCATGCACAAGTAGTATATTGGGAAACTGTACTCACCTCCTTGTGCCTGCTGTGATGCCCTAAAGTGCCCATCTACCTCTGGATAAGTCACCGCCAGTATGCGGGCCATCAGGGGGTCAGGGTTCGACGGACACCCCTTCCTCGTTGGGAGGCCATCCCCAGCTGGGCCTCCGCCATTTTCCTTGCCCAGCATCTCAGGTCCTCCCACCGTTTGCGACAGTGGGTGCTCCACCTGCTATAGACCCCCAGGGTCCGCACGTCCTTGGCGATGGCACACCATATACCCTTTTTCTGATGGGTGCTGACCTGCAGGAAAAGAAACATAGAAAAATGTATCAGTCATAAAGTCCGGCCTGTTACACTCATGGCCCACCATAGCCCTCACATCCCCCTACGCACAGACAGTGCCCACCATACATGCAGCACGCTGTCCAGAACCCTTCCACCAACCCCCCCCTACATGAGGCCCTCACACACAGCACTCCATGCATTCATGCCCCTTGCATCGTGCTCTCTGTGTACTCACCTGTTGGTCTGAAGGCCCATACAGCATTCGGTACTGGGGTAGGACCCCATCCACCAGTCTCTCCAACTCCACAGCGGTGAAGGCAGGAGCCCTTTCCCCAGTGACATGAGCCATGGTCGGTTCCATACACAGGTCACAGCAGCACTTTCACTTGCAGTGTAGGTCCTCTCCTGTTGAAGGTCAGGTAGCAAGTGAGTGAACAGATAGAAAATGGCAGTCACGTTCGCGGCGGTGCGTACCATTACCACCGGCGTACCTCACCATTGGCCACTGTAACCCTTAGGGCCCAATGACAACCAATGAGGAGTTGCACGGCAGTACTCGACTGCCTCCTGCAACGACGCACAACGTCAGTGGAATTACCTCTTATCCACATGTCCATCCACACAGGACAGGCAGACACCATCTCAAGGAGGGGTGGGGGAGGCCATGGCACCTAACTGCGTCACAGTACACCTAGGCACAATTTAGGCCTATCCAACAGTATACTGTTACAGTCACAACATGCAATGCAGTGTAGTGTTTGGAAATGTAAAATACTGACCAGCTGCTCACCGTTTTGCCCCCTAGATTACAACCGCTGCAGATGAATAGGAGATGGAGACATCCCCCAGTGTACAGACCCCTGGTGGGCTTGGCAACAATGGAGAACAGGCACATTATCCTCACCTATAGACTGGACAGGGCCACAATCACAGAGCTGTGTGCCCAATTGGAGCCAGACCTGATATCTGCTATCAGTCACCCCACTGGGATCCCTCCTCTTGTGCACGTGCTATCTGTGCTCCATTTCTTGGCAACTGGCTCCTTCCAAGTGACAGTGGGCTTGGCAGCAGGAATGTCACAGCGAATGTTCCAGAGTGTTGGCTGCCCTGATTAAACACATGCACAGCTACATTGTTTTCCCCCAGGTGGAGGATTTGGCCACAATGAAAGCTGACTTCTATGCAATGGGACATATCCAACATTATTGGGGCTATTGATGGTACACATATTGCATTTGTGTCCCCCCCCGGAGAAATCGAAAGAGCTTACACTCCATGAATGTGCAGATAGTGTGGCTTGTGGACCAGTATATCTTCCATGTCAATGCTAAGTATCCTGGATCTGTGCATGATGCCTATATCCTGAGGAATAGCAGCATCCCATATGTGATGGCTCAACTCCAGAGGCACTGGGTGTGGTTAATAGGTGAGCCCATGGTTCCCACCCAGTTGGTGTTGGTGTATGGGTATGGTGTTGGCCATAAGGGTTAGTGTTTGGCTAACAGGTATCCCTCGATATTTGCAGGTGACTCTGGTTACCCCAACCTCTCATGGCTACTGACCCCTGTGAGGAATGCCAGGACAAGGACAGAGGAACGTTACAATGAGGCACATGGGTGAACAAGAAGAATCATAGAAAGGACATTCGGCCTCCTGAAGGTCAGGTTTCCTTGCCTCCATCTAACTGGTGGATCCCTGTACTACTCACCCAAGAAGGTCTGCCAGATAATCGTGGCATGCTGCATGTTGCATAACCTTGCCTTGGGATGCCAGGTGCCTTTTCAGCAGGAGGATGAGGCTGGAGATGGGCGTGTGACAGCAGTGGACCCTGTGGACAGTGAAGATGAGGAGGCAGAGGATGAGGACAACAGAACAGCTATTATACAACAGTACTTCCAGTGACACACAGGTAAGACTCTGTAACTTCACTTTGCATTGACAGTTTTGTATTTGACATAGTACATGGCAGGCAGATTATCCCAATTCTATGGCCACTTACTGTACCCTTTGGCATCTCTATTTTCAGATATCTGTGCCCCACTCTGGCACCTGGTGTGTTGACTGCAGCCAGCTACAGGTCATTCCTATGTATACATTACTATACAGTTGTATTGCAGTGTTTAAACTTTGTTAAACAAATACATAGTTAAATCATTTGACATACTCCATACTGGTATTTTTTCAATGGGTGTTTATTTAAGTGCTGATAAGTAGAGGGGAATGTGCAATGGGCTGGGGTGATGATGGAGGAAAGTCCAGGTGCATTGTCCAAGGGAGCATATGAAGGGGAGCAATGGCAGTTTAAGATGGACAGGATAACAGGGTGAGACACAAGGGTGACAATCATGAGAGTCCTATTTCCTGGCGGGGGTCTTGGCAATAGTCTCTGGCTTCTGCCTGGATCGCAGGGACCGGTTGCTGGGTGGTTCTCCTTCTGCAGGTGGAGAGGTGCTGGTGGCCTGTTGTTCCTGTGGCGGGGCCTCCTGTGCGCTAGTGGCAGCGGAGGTGGAGGGCTGTTCATAGGTGTGGCTAGTGTCAGGGGCCCGGTGGTGTGCCACTGCCTCCCTCATGGTGTTGGCCATGTCTGCCAGCACCCCTGCAATGGTGACCAGGGTGGTGTGGATGTCCTTCAGGTCCTCCCTGATCCCCAGGTACTGTCCCTCCTGCAGCCGCTGGGTCTCCTGCAACTTGTCCAGTATCTGGCCCATCGTCTCCTGGGAATGGTGGTATGCTCCCAGGATGTTGGTGAGTGCCTCCTGGAGAGTTGGTTCCCTGGGCCTCTCCTCCCCCTGTCGCACAGCAGTCCTCCCAGCTTCCCTGTTGTCCTGTGCCTCTGTCCCCTGAACCGTGTACCCACTGACGCCAGGTCCCTGATCGTCCTGTGTTTGTGGGGTTTGCCTGGGGTCCCTGTAGTGGTGGACACACTGCTGATTGACATGTCCTGGGGACAGAGGTATGGGCCCGCTGGGTGGGTGCTGTGCTGGTATTTCCTGAGGGGGAGGCTCTGTGGTGGTATGGGACTTTGCTTGGGTAACCACTGTCCAGAGATCCCTGATGGTCCAGGTTGGTCATCGAGATCCAGGTGTCCAGAGCTGCTGTCATCAAAGTGGGCCTCTTCTGTGGGGGACTGGATGTTGCTGGCACCTCCTCTCCGGTGACATTGGGTGGGGGACCTGTGGGGATGTAAATGCAGTGTTATTGTTTCTACGTGTGACATCTTGTGCATGGGTGTGTTGCCCTGTATGGTTGTTTTTTCCCTATCAGCTTTGCCTTCTGTGAGTAGTGATTTGGTGGGCTAGGTGATTCTCTCTAATGTGCATGCTTTAGTGATGGGTGTTCATGCATGGCTGTGAGTGATGTCCATGCATTGGTGGTGCATGCAGTGCTTGGTATTGGGATGGGTGGGTTGTGATGGTGGGGTGTATGTGAGGTGGTGGGGTGATGGGGGTGAGGGTAGGCGTGGGGGTATGTGATGGCATGCAGGTAGGGGGGTGTGAAAGTAGTAAAGAGTTGACATACCAGAGTCCAGTCCTCCTCCTACTCCTGCCAGGCCCTCAGGTTGCAGTTTTGCCAAGACTTTCTCCTCCCATGTTGTTAGTTGTGTGGGAGGAGGTGGGGGTCTGCCGCCAGTCCTCTGTACAGCTATCTGGTGTCTTGCTGCCACGGAGCATACCTTCCCACCTAGGTCATTCCACCTCTTCCTGATGTCATCCCTTGTTCTGGGGTGCTGTCCCATGGCGTTGACTCTCTCCACGATTCTCCGCCATAGCTCCATCTCCCCAGCAATGGATGTCTGCTGCACCTGTGATCCGAATAGCTGTGGCTCTACCCAGGTGATTTCCTCCACCATGACCCCTTAGCTCCTCCTCAGAGAACCTGGGGTGTCTTTGTGGTGCCATGGGTGTAGTGTGTGTGGTGTGTGTGAGGGTGTATGGGGTGATGTGTTGGGGTGTGTGCCGGAAGGTGCGTGGATGGTGTAAGGGTGATGGTGTTCTGTGGCTCTCGTTCTGTGGGTGCTCTTGGTGTCTCTCTCGCTCTCTGTTGTCAATTGTTTTGATTCGTAAAGGGTTGTGGGTAGTGTGTGTGTGTTTTATAGTTGTGTGGTGTGTGTATGTGTGTCAGGTGTGTGTAGTTTGAATTGTCCAATGTAGTGTTGTTTTGTATGTGTGTGTGTGTATTTTGAGAGAATGTACCATCAATGGTTTACCGCGTCTTGCATGTTTTAAGATGGAACCTTTTGGCTCCAAACGGACTCCGTAGCAGTGTGACGTAATCGCTAGAATAGAATGTAATGAAAGCTTGGTTTAGAATAGTGGCGTTCACAGGTAAATGAAAAGGAATAAAGATGCTTGATTTACAGCTCCTTGAGTGGCATAGGAATTGGCAGGAACCCAGGCAGGGGAGGACGCAACAAAGAACAGCAAAACAGAGGGTGCAAGAAGACAATGGGGAGAACCACACAGCTAAGCGCAACGGGTAGAGGAGCTAGGAAAACAGAGGCACACAGAGAGCAGCACATGTGCAAGGGGAGAGAAGTTCACAAAAGAGACAGCTAAAAAACACATTTGCTCTCATGAAGTGCTTAACACAAAATAAAAAAGTAGTACTTGAAAAGAAAGCAGGGGAAGCAGAGTTCCCAGCCAGTGAGATATTGTAAAGAGACAATGTTCTAGGGGAATGACAAATACAACACTGGCAAGGATGCTGCAGAAAATAAAGCCACCCTTTTCTCTAACATCCATTTTTTAGATGCTTTTGTCTCAGCTTTAGCATAATTGGTTTGACATTTATAAGTGTGTATGTCTGATCCACAAACCATACAAACATCCAACCGGCATGCATTTGTTAGACTAGTTTTAATACAGTCAGGCTTCTCGGCAGGTAAGGGGTTTTGAGGAAGTGTGCTAGGCTGATAAGGCAGGTGTGACAGCAAAGGTTTTCTAGGAATATACTTTTGAAAATATTAAGAGAAGAAGGGCCAGCTGTTGGGCATGTGATGTGTATACAGCATTAAGGATGTGGGCTTGGTTACTAGTTGATGCAAATCAAATGTTTGAATGTTAGTGAGGTGGCAAGAATAGGTAACATCACTTTGACCCAAGTCATTAGTGCAGCATCAATTCTTGTTGTGTCCACCATTCAGGTATTACACAAACAGGAAAATTACAGGTATAAAGTCTACCACTACTTTGCTGCATCGTACCCACACAGTTTTTTTTAGGTCTGGCTTATTGAATATATATTCAGTGTATGTATATACACATACATACACTGGCGGTTGCCAGGACCATGTTTCCATAGAAAAAAAGCATTTTTGACTTGGCTATATCTTTGAGGCCATTTAACGAACCTTCACGAAATCTTGCAAAAACAAAAAAACGTGTGCAGGTGATTCTTGTTGCATATGGAACGTTTCAGGGTGATCCGTCAAGCTGGGGTCGAGAAAAGGGGGGTGGGGGGGAGGATAAAAAAAGGTGTGTTCCCTATGTTAATTCCCATAGGAGTTTGGAACATTACTACAGCCCGAACATATGGGCGCAATTTCACCAAAATTGACAGAAAGTTAGCTTTTGGTCCACAGATTGTACTTTTTGTTATTTGGTGGAAATTCATTCAGCGGTTTAAGATAAATGAAAGGAAAACTAAATTTGTATATCTAGGGCCGCGGTTCCTCCCCGATGACTTCTCAAATAATAACAAGCTTGTGCAGAGACCTGCAGAGCTCTGATTTGCTGTCAAGGAAGTGTTGGCAGCCATCTTAGGACTTAGCTTCAGCCGAGTTCCTGGAAAAAAAGTGAAAAAAAAGAAAAGGGGCCAGGAGAGGGACAGCCTGACCCCTTAGCTGTGGTCCCAGAGGAAACCAGCCAGGTCAAAAAAAGCACTTTCTTAAAAACATTTTGCCACAAATTTGCGACATTGCAAATTTGCAGCAAAAATTAAAGAAAAAAATAAGCAAGGACTCCTGCGCTTGTTTTGAATAGAGTCCCTGGGTGGGCCAGGTCCCGGGGGCATTTTCTAAAAAAAAAGAAAAAAGGATGGGGGTGCATGCCCCCCTTCCTAAGGACATTTGAGCAACAATGACCGCCACCTTCCCAGAGCTTTATTAAATAAGTGTACATGGGCAGCCATACGCCCCGTGCCCTGGGAAATACCACCTCCTAGGGACAAAACAGTTGTTTTAAGGGGAGGCCCATACAGCTTCCCCCACAGTCCCGGGGACCACCACCTCCTTGGGGCTGAAATAAAATAATGAAGGGGGCCTCTTACGGATCCCTGCCCGTGGGGACCACCAACTCCCTAGGACAAAGTTAAAGGTTAGAGGGGGGCTGCATGGCCCTCCTTGAGGAGCCGATCATGGCACTGGGGACTGCCATCCTCCCCAGGGCCGGCTCCTGCTATGTCCAGGGGTGCCCACCCCCAGGACATAGCTGCTTGCTGTGACTTGGCAGGAGCTTTGACAACTCCCGCCAAGTCAGAGCAAACACAACTCTGCTCCCAGCAAACAAGAGCTGTCAAACAGCTCTCATTTGCTGGGAGTGGAGGTTTCCTCTGTTTCTCTGCTCATAGATATGTGGGCAGGGAAACAGAGGAAATTATTTCTCTCAAAGACAGGTCGCTGCATGTAAGTAAGTAAGTAGGACACCCAGGAGAGATGGTCGGACCCCAGGCGATGTGGTGCTTGGGGCCAAAATCAACCTGAGGAGGGGAGTTGCGCGGCCCCTTTCCCCCATTGAATAGTGGTTTGCAATGGGGTCCATGGGCTCAAATCGGAAGGGGGAGGGGGCACCGTAGCTCCCCCTCCCTCATTTAATAGTGGTGGGCCCCGGAGGATGGGGTCCCCGGTGCCAAAATCAGCTGGCACACTGTACCCAATGAGATAGCACTTACTAACTAATCAGTAGAAAGTACTCCAGCTGAATAGACATTTTGTGCAAAACTGTGGACTCTTGGATAAACAAGAAGGTGAGCTTCTGTTCTAGCCATGGTGCTCATTTCACAGAAATTAAACCTCAACAGGAAGCACTTACAAATATAAATGCAGCAGGTGCCCCAGTTGAAGCTCCACTTCTGAAAAGGACAAATGATCCTAACTCCTAGGCTTGGCGAAGGCAAAGCAAGTGTCATTTCATATTGAAAAAAGATCTGAAATCCTTCGTGGAGGTAAATGCTGCTTTAATCTATTGGAGTGCAAGCAGACACTCTTATTAATAACATTTAATAAAATACAATTTTAAAAAACGTACCTCCTCCGTTGCCACACCGCTCCTCTCTCCTGTGTCGTCGCTGCACACAGGCACAGGCTCCCAACCTGCCCTGCGGCCAATCTTGACGCTGCTCAAAGCAGTGGTAGGATTGGATGGGAACACCCAGACAAGGCACTCCCAAGAAGACTGGGAGCCTGTGCAGGCTCTCTCCAGCCCAGCAAATGCGTTACATGTGCGCATGTATGTTTGGCCAGCAAAATACACACGTGCTCTAAGGGGAGTACCCTCTGTTCGTCACCCCCAATGCCCACCCCTTTCACAATGAAGTGATAATAAACATAGTTGTGAAAGAATTCGCAGCGGTTTCTGCTGGTGGGGGGCGACGCTCTTCAGCCCTTATGGAGGAGCTGCCCCTGGTGGTTACCCATGATACATAGATTTCACCAGCACTCCTTTGTTTTGGACATGGATCCACAGAAAAATGAGTACGGTAATCTTGCCAGGTAGATAATCGACTTTTCATATAACACTGCTTGCTCTACAATGTTCTTAAAATAATTCTCCCAAACGATGGCCACCCCTAGATCACAAGTCGTCGTAGAAAACAGAATCTCTTGAGCACAACCAAGTTACAGAAAGAGCAACAAACTAGCATTTCACAACCTGCAATCCACCTGTCCATCAAAGGTATGACTCACTGGGACTCATACCCAACAGCTATGCATCCGTCTACACATCTAGGGCAGATGTGAGTTGGCGATGTGACTCAGATGAAGCCCGTTAAATGCCAGCAAACATTTCTTTGCCGTGTTCCAGCTCAACTAATTTTAAATTAAAAGGCATTAAGCCTTCAGTGGGTGTATTCATAATCCATTTGGACACAAGGAACTCTGTCATCTGTCATGAAGCGAGTCAGTTTTCAGATTTCATCAGCAGGTCAGCCGTCACTGTCAATGCATCGCTCAGCGCCATGTCGGAAAGATGACAAACCAACTAGGTGCCAAGACTGGATACGGGCAGAAGTCAGATGGGCTTTGAAAGAATTCTCAAAATGTGAGGTGGCTTTCACATCCTCCCAGTCACGTGATTCACAGAATCAGTGCAATGTGATAGCTAAATGGATGTTGTTGGCAAAAAGAATTGCCTGTGGGAGATCATTTTGTGGGTTCTACTCCTAATAAGTTGGAGGCAGGGAAAAGGGGGAGCTGAGTACAAGATGTTGCTATTTTTTCCTAAAATGTTTGTGTAAGCGACTAGAGGGCTCTGCTTTCGTAAGGCGGCTTGTAACAAAAATCTACCTGCAGTGGACAAGGTAAGACTGAAGACCTCAGCATAGGCTTTTGTGGCTTTGTGTACCATGATGGCAGATAGAACCTCAAACATCAGTTCAGGCTGTGGAGCTGAAATGTAGGTGTTAGGGGAATGTGGAGTGGTAACTGAAGCACAGCCTGTGTTTGTCAATCTCTTTGGAGAATAGTTTGGAGTATCCTTACCTCACTGTGTGCCTAGCAGGGGAGACTTTTCTCCATGGAGGCTTGGCTCAGGATTGAACCATAAGTGCATGGTCAGAAGGGTGCTAAAAATGCTTCACCCACTCTCTCCCAATACCCCTGTGTAGTTCGGCAAACAATTGGGCACAGCAACACCAGAAACCTGCAGAATGGACGCAGTGCACAAGAAAACAGCAGGTCCAACTTTCTGTACCTCAGAAACCTTATGCCCTCTAGGGTTCCACAAGCTCCAGTGGAAAATGTAGGGGAAAAGCAAATTTAGTTCAGACTGCAGATATCTATTGGAAGGCTTTGATTGGTTAAGGATATATCAATGTATCGCTGTATCTTATAAAGACAGATCCATGCAGAGTTACTAATTGCAATTACCGTATCTTCTTGACGATGATAATTTGTCCCCCTGGAGCTCCTGAAAACGAAGCTCCATGTCAGCTTTCATTCCAAATGAAGAGGTTACTGGCCAAATGTCAGCACACTTGAAAACAAGTACCTTCTGTATGATTTCTAATGTGGTTTCCTTCCCCAGCGGGGAACGGAAACACCTCTTCTAAATAATGAAATGGAGCTCCTAAAATAATTAGATGGGCGAAGCTTTCTGTGTCCTTCAATAAAGTTGTTTGCAACATTCCCAGAAGACTTTCCATCAAGGATCTTCACTCTCTCTGAACCTCTATGCACCTGTCTTGCTTTGCTGGCACTGAAATGAACATGCAGAAGCAACCATGTGATGGGCACTGAGCAGAGGCTTCCTGTATCACGTTAAATCACGTCTAAGACTGAATGGTATAGAAATGGCTTTACCTGCATGGCATGAAGAAAGTGGTGGGGTCTACGTAGTCTGATTCAAGGGTAAATCGAAGATTTATTCATGAAATGATTGCTAGGGAACTCGGCAGCAGCCATCACTGTCCTCAGTTCACTTCCCCATGCCGACAAGTTAACATTCGTTTTAAGGTCCCTTCCCCAAACATTTTATTGCCACTTACGTCTTCTATTTGGCATGAATTCCATTTTCCTTTAAAACAGTTCTCGGCACCTTTGGTTGGTTTTGTTACTGTTTCGCAGAGGTGTGAGTCACTTGCACAAACTATATTTCATGTTTTCTGCTGATGTGGTAATATCTTTCTAAAAAATATTAGATCACCCAATAGCGTTAAGTAGCCCTGATTATATTGAAAACAGGATGGATTTATTATATGTTTGCATATTATGTTAAATGGAATATCTCCTACAGTGACACTTATGTTTATGTTGGATATAACATCAAGCAACTACTACCGTTTTACTGCTGGGTGAAGTGACATTTAGGGGTGTATTTAAAAGCCCCTAGCGCCACCGGAGCGTCACTTTTTGTGATGCTCCAGTGGTGCTATGCACTGTGCCTTATTGACAAGGAGATGTTAAGCCACAAAAAGTGGCCTAACGCCACCTTGTAATTACGACCCCTTCACACGTAGCGCTTTGCATGGAAGGAGCGTTCTGTCGGCATTTCTGTGGGCAATCCACAGCAACACCCAATGCATTTTGATGCTGTCCCAGATTTACGACAAATTGTAAATCTGAGACAGTGCCAAAATCTAATCGAGGGGTGGTGTTAGTATGGGACAACAAGGATGTTCTTGTGCAGGAATGCAATCTCCCCCGCAACGCAGCCATCCTATGCCCCTTATTCTTCTACTTACTTTGCAGAAGTGTACCTCCTTTGTTGTTTGAATATTTAAACTGGTGCCCCCGCTTCTGGTGCACTTAGTGGGGATAACCTTCTATTGTGCAAGACAGTGGCTCAAATCCTTTCTATCTGGTGGCACACAGCAGGTCTTCTTACTGCCCTTTTGAACTTCAGCAACTGAAGTGTGGGTTTCACAGCGATCTGTTCATTCACCCACTTCTCTAGCATTTATATTCAATCACTACCTAAATTATAGTATTTGTCTGGTTGTCAATTGACAATTATGCGTGATATCCAGTTCTTGTTAACACTGAATAGTAAGTCGTCTAACACAGGAACAATGACCTTGAGTCTGGGACTGTTACTTTCTACCTCTTGATGGACCGATGATGAATGTCAGTTAATTCCACTGATCAATGTAGAAAGTCCACCATCTGGCCTTAATTGCTGGATCTCCTACCTGCTCCATTAACAGAGTAAGTCATCTTGGAATTACCATTGTCAATCTACAGTCTCAGGATTCACATGGATGGAATGTTGCTTCATGGATGGCAATTCACTGAAGTGTCAGGGGTAGCAGAAGTGACATCAAATGCCCTTTGACCTCCACTTTCACTCACACACACATACTTACATATACACACAAATTTACACTTACATACGCTCTTTCTCACATAAACACACTTACCCGCAAGCACGCACACAACATAGATTTCAAAGTAGTTTTTTACTTACCTCAGCTGCAGGGAAATGGCATATTTTAGCTAATTGTACTCCATTTTTATTATACTAATAGTGACTAATATACTAATAGTCACTATTAGAGTTATAAAAAATGTATAGACAAAAAAAGAGAGCGGAGCCCCAACTTATGTCCATACTGTGTTCCTGGCACAGAATTTGCCAGCGCTAAGGTCAGGGGTCACAAAGGACGTGCCCGGGTCACAAAGGGCAAGCCAGAGGTCACAGCGTCGACCCCTAAATGACTTCATGCTCAGCTTCCTCTTGTTTTTACCTCCTTAAAATCCTTAGACGAATATTGCCTTTTCTTGGGTCACAATTGGCTCACCTTATGATAAATGCTGCAGACCATTCTTGATTAGACTGTTACAGTAGTATAGAACTGGTAGCGTCTAAGAGTCAAAAATAAACTGAAATATTAAGTCTCCAACTTAATAAATGGCAAACTAGAATGGTTGGCCAAGGAGTGTCTGCTCTTCTCGAATCAGTGAATATCTATGACCTTTTTCACAAAACTGAATATTGGGTGGGACTCCTACTATGTTCCAAGATTGTTGTCCTCATCACACTCCACATCAGCTCAACCCCCACTTTTTCAATCGTCGTCTACCTAAAATCTGCAATCTAGTAAGCTCTCTCTGGGAGCATAGTGCACACCACAAACTAAGGACCCTAAATTGTTTCCTTCTTCTCCTGTCTACAGTCACTTTTCTACAAGATTATCTAATCTTCCCCTTACTTCTAGACCTGTGTCTATTTAATCCCACCCTCCAGGTACAGTACCCTGCTGCTTTTTTAAGATCAGTAAGCACCTACTAAGTGCCAAAAATGTATTTACAATAATAAGAACATTCACCAACCATGCATACTGTTGATAGACAAGTCTAAATGCAGTGTCTATGAAACAGCATCAAGTCTTTAGTTGCAGGGAAAGAGAAAGAGGGTTTAGAAGATACCAGATTTAACAGAGTTCGTAGAAGACTAAATGTCACTTCTCCCAGCATTTGCAGTGAAACGGTAGTGGTTGTTCTATGCTACATTCAATATAAACATATAAGTGTCACTGTAGTAAATAGGTTGACTCTTTGAATAGGGTTGTTTTCATTTTCTTTATACACTTCTGTAATGTTTGTCAGGGGGAGGAGATTCCGTAGTTGTGTCCCGCAGGCTTGACCACCGCCATTCCCAGGTGTTTGTTGATGAGGCTTTGGGCAAACCCATGCTCTTGAAGCGGAGTTGCCTTTGCCAAAGAGGGTTTGGTGTACATATGTTGATTTGTCTGAAAAACCTGAACTCCTGCTGCCAACAACAAGCATAGTGAGGCAGTCTTTGTTTGCGAATTGGGGCACTTAGAAAAGATGTAAAAGGCAATAAACAAGAATAGAGTAACAAGAAAGCAATGTACTGATGCTGCATAACCTTAAGTCTCAGGATTTAATTACTGAGTTTTAAGAAAGAACATATGAGAAAACTCATTGCAGGATCGCTAGAGGAGAATGGCAGCTCATTTCAGAGATACGGGAACAATCCTTGCGGGCAGCAAACTATAAAAGAAAGTCATATTTGTCCCAATGGATGGCACATTATACTCCACAGGCACTTCATAAGATTAATCTGTCAGTTCCGTACCAATGTTTTTGTTGCTAGATGGAACGAGGGAATGGATGCATACATTTTTTGCATGTCAAAAACCTTTGCAATTTTGGGAGGACTTATTCTCAATTATTAGCAAAGGTATCCAGTCTAGGATCATACCAGAGGTAAGCTTAGTGCTATTTGGTGTCCCTAATGAGAGTCGTAAGATAAATAAGTATGAGCAATACTTCACCTCCATAGCATTAAAGTTAGCATGCTCGCTTATTTTGCAATATTGGAGAGCGTAGCATGTTCAACTTTCCAGGGCTAGTATGAAAAAAGTGTTCAGGATAAAAACTTTTGAAGAAGCCTATACGCAACAGGTGGGGAATATATCAAGGTTTTTAGCTATCTGGAAGTCATTTGAGTCCTCCAAAAACAATTTTTCCTAAGGGCTTAACGGGCGGCTTCTGAATTTTTATATTGGGATTTGGTATAATGTCAACTATGTTTATCATCAGCAAAATTTGTATACATCTTGATCATTCCCTATTCCGTTATTCCCCAAATGTTGTATTTAGTTCATATATATTGTAGAACAATCTGCTATAAATGATACTTCCTTGGACATTTTGCTCTGCATAGTCAGTATTGTTGCCATACTTCAATGATGATTAAGCTATAGGAGCGTTTCATGATGCACTTAATCACTTAAGATTGTCAGCTAGGTTGTTGGAGATCAGCTGTTTATCATTTATTTTGCACACTTTCCCTAGGTGAGCAAAGCTTTCCAAAGGCACTCAGTCACTTTAAGGCAGCTATTTTCTGAGGAAATGGAGAGATTGTTTTATGTTTTACACTTATGCTGCTAATGATACTTCCTTTGACATTTCGGTCTTTTCAATAAATGCATTGCTGTCATAACATGATGGTGACTAAGCTTCCTATAGGGCTTCATTGGTATTTTCAATAAACACACCGCTCTACTATTGCATTTTTTTCCTATTTATTATCCGATATAGTATTGTACGATGCACTTCATCACTTTAAGATTGCCAGCTAGGCTGTTGGGGGTCAGGTTTCATTATGTATTTTTGCGCTCTTACCTTAGATGGAACAAGTGTTGTAGATGCACTCTGTCACTTTAAGACTGCTATCTCCCAATCAATACAGATAATTTCCATGTTTCCATGTATGGTACTTGCACATCTTTGCACTTTAGCATCATTCTGTTATCAGATGGACGAAAGCATCAATGTTTTTAGTATTGGACATGGGCCGTATCTGTCATTACATGTCTGTTTATTCTCCATCCAGAGGATTATTTGATTAGGCACGTTGTGACTTTAAAATACTGTTATTATTGTTATTTCTGTCTATCAGCTTGTTTTTTCACTTGGTATGCATATTAGGTTAGACAGAGCCGCTCGATAAAAAAGGAAAAAAACAATCCATACGTCACTGCCACCCTGTATGCTGATCTGTTACATGGTCCCAACCACACAGCCTCACAAGTAATATAGTCTGATGACTCTGAAACAGGCCTTTTGATGAAGCAGAAAATGAAGGTTTTGATTTATTAACGCATAAACGTAGTGCTGAAATAATCATGTGTGATATTAACCGAACTAATAAAGATTGTACGGGGACAAAATGTGCCCTCAGAGTAGTTTGCCATCATTTATACGCGTCCTTTATATAACGTGGTGTATTAGAATTGCACTAATCCGACATAATCATAAACATGTGCTACGATTTGCTTGTTTGAAATGTTTTAGCTTAGCATTACTTTAGCGGAGGCTTTGGCCTAGTTGCCTGGTCTCGCGGTTTAGATGTTTGTATTTTCCACTGTGCTATTAAACGTGTAGTTCTGCTTGAAGCTGTACTTTTCCACAGAAACTGTTCACATGCTTATCTTAAAGTTGGTGCCAGCCTGGCATATTTTCTCTTTAATTCAAGGTCGACTTGCAGGTGCGGACAATGGAGGCTCTGAGAGTAAGCTAATCGAGAGACAATGTTGCAAATTACGTACCCATCTCCAAGGATAATGTATGCTTAAGTAAAAGCTTGAGAACTGTCGTTTTTGATTGGTCAATTTGAAGCTAACCTATGAACCCACCAATGGAGACCCTACTGGACTTGAACTGTTGTCTATAAAACCCAGGTGCACGAGAGGAAAGCTCTCTCTCTCTATCTTCGGACATCCCGCCATTTTGACTTTGTAGCTACTATGGCCCATTTTGCTGCGACGCCATTTTGAGAGACTTTGATGCTTTCTCTCTAGTCGAGAGAAAGAGACTTTAATGATTCTTGCCCTAGAGACTTTAACTTTGATTTGTCCCTTTGCATGAAGTAGTAGTTTTATCTTGCCGCCGTGAGGCAATTGCCCCGTTCACCCCTGCCCCTTTGTCCCGTCCCATGCTGATCGAGAAACGGTACCTGTGAGACGAAGATTTCATTGATTGCTGATCGGAATTGGTAATTATGAAAGGAAATTGTAAAATTGCATTGTGTTTCTTTTAGGTAACCAACTGCTGATTTTGGTAAGAGCCCTAGTTAGGAGTTTTCCAAATTGATGTTGCCAAATTGTTTTGCATGAAGTCCCACATGCTGATGCTAATTTGAGGTTAGACGAGGATTCCATATGTCGCACAATGCAATTTGAGATCTTGTTATGCTGACTAAATGTACGCAATTAGTTCATTACAGATTATCGTATTAGTGCTTTGCATTGCCATTATCGAATGCCTTGTGATTCAAATGCTTCATAGATTACACTTGTTTCGACGTTATGGACAGCTATTAATGTTCATATATGTCTATCATTTGGTGTTGAGACACATCTATATTGTGCTAGCTTTGTTAATATAGGGAAATAAATTCACTAACTTTGCAATAAACTGGTGTGGTTATTCCTGGCTGAAAGGTCAGGGTTCGCCGAAATGTATTCTGGATTAATTGTTAAATGTTATGTTGTTCAAGGTGTTGCTTATGTTCGTTATTGATTATTGATTTGATGCGACTGATCGATATGAGAGTACAGAGAGTTCCCACTTAGTCAAAAGATTCATCGACCTAAAGAGCGTCCGAACGCAGGTAAATTTGTTACCCCGTTCCGCTCTATCAGTAGATGGTAGCAGAGGACGGTTTCGTCTTTTGGGACCCTGTACTATTAAAGTACATGGTGTTGAATTAACGGTTACACATTTTTGAGACCCCATTCGAGCAGTTGAATTAGATTTTTCTTGGATAAAACGATTGACAGAATGATGATGGGCTAGGTCCACCGCGACTTTCCCGGGATCTCGGAGCTTGCGAATTGAGAGAACGGAGATGTGGAAACAGCGTTGGCGGTACTAGTGATGGTATGAGTGAAGTTAGGGTTTTGCGCTTGCACAGCTTATTGCCGCAGAGTGTGTGAAAAGGTTGTGAGGATTTTTTCTTTAAGGATAGCGGAGGCGCGACTCCGAGTGTAGAAGTAGAGAAGTCGTCGAACTTCATGGAAATAGCGGAGGTGCGGCTCCGAGTACGAGAGTAGGGAAGTCGTCGAACTTCATGTGCGTCTGGCGCTTTGTGCATAAAAAGGTCCACGTGGTTGTTGTTGTTGAGACGGGCCCTGCGAGGTCAAGAGACTCCGGAGTATGTTGATCCATGTTGTGGTCTGGGCGGTTTAGTAGGTTGATCGGGCGTGGTCAACGAGTGGGTACGTGTGCTAGGGAGTGAAAGAAACTTCGACTTCGGGCTTTGACAAGATTCTAAGTGCACTAGAACAGATCATTGACAAGTTGAGAGTAGGTCTGCGGGTCAGATTTGCTTGCGAATGTGGGGACTGAGAAAGACGGAATAGCGGCCGAGGCTGGTGAAAGAGATCGAATAGTGGCCGAGGTTAGTGAAAAGTCCCTAAGGTCCTGAAGCGATTATGTTACCCTTCCTGTAGTAAACCGACAGATCTGTTTTATTTTTTGGTAGCTCGCAATATATGCAAGAAGTTGTTACGTAAAGAGGTAAGTGAAGGAGGACTAGCCGCGAGGCTTTGTCAGCCGCAGTGTGTGAGTGTGACGTCACTAAGAGCCGCGCTGAGATAGGTTGGTGGGTGAGACGGGTCGCGCACGGATTGGACGCAGTCCGTTGGACTCGATTGGAAGGGGAAAGGCAGGTGAAGAGTATTCCGGGAATTAAAGTCACCTATTGATTACAAATTTTGTGCAATTAAAGTTACCTATTGGTTAAAGTTTTGTGGAATTGAAGTGAAATATTGGTTATAAACTTTGTGAAAATAGAAGACGAGAAAATGAAATTCCTTAAAGCATTTAGGAGCGCAATGAAGGGGGAGTCTTACATTAAAGCGAGCGTAGGAGAGGAAACGCCGCCCGAGGGCACACCAGCTTACATTGTAATGGAAGAAAAGTGGGTAGCTCCGTGCCTTTGGCTAAAGCAATGGCATAAGTTGACAGAAAAACATGGGAGCGTAGCGTTCCCGATATATGGGACATTCAATATAAAGATTTTAGAGAATTTGAGATTCACGATGTACGACATGAAGGTGCCTCCAAGGCCAGCACAGTTTGAGGCTCTAGCGATTTGGGAACTAATGGCCAGACAGCAACAGCAAAAGAAGTTCGAGACCAGAATGAGGAAGGTAGAAAAGACACTAGCGGATGCTAGGTGGGATAATGCACAGAAGGTGTGGAGGTCAGATGTATTGCAGGGGATAAAATTGTTTCCAGCAATTACTAAGGAAGGAGAAGAAACAGGTAAGAAAGCCACCTGTAAGACAGACAGGAAGTGTTCAAAGGATAGAGAGGACGAGGAAAAGTTGAGAAGAGAAGAGGAGTTAGAGGATGAGGAGTTAATAATGCAATTGCTGAACGACCGTCCACCGCCTTATGCAGAGAATGGACAAGGTCCAAGTACCAGTTCTGCCCCTCCGGCACCGGTACAGAACAGTGAAACACAGAGTCCAGGAGCGTTATCGGGATCTAAGGACCCGAGTTTATTGCTCACCCCGCAGATACCGCAGGTTAGGAGAATATATCCAGATGTGCCCGTGTTGAAACCAGCAGAAAATTATCAGCCGCAGATGCCAGGGTACTACAGTAGTGATAACGGTGCAGGAATGATTCTAGATCCAACCGTAAGGGGAGTACAGAATGGTTACAACCAAGCAATGACACAAGCTGAATCAACCCAGTTTATGATGCCTCAAAAGCAGATGCAGGGAGGAAATGTTCATGCTCAAATGACGGGGAGTCAGATGGGCATGCCGGCAATGATGGCCCATAATATGGGGATGAACATGCCTCAGAATATGGGAAATGGACAAAATCCAGATGCGATATCACTGCCCATTACCGTAGGTCCAGTGGTACCTCTGTATAGTCAGCCTAATTCGGGTCTGAACAGTCAAGGATCAATGCTGCAGAGTGGGACAGAAAGAAGGTGCATAGAAAACACTCCAGGGATAACTCCGATAGCGGCTCAGCCAACTGGGTCTGGGTCCTTGATGGAGTTTAGTCCCATATGTGCTCAGTCTACACTGGTGAGGTCGAGCCCCCCACTGATAATACCTCTCACATCGAACACTAAAAAGTTGCCGCAACCATCGATGGCAGTTGATGTGAACGCTACCCTGATGGGGGTGAATGCGCAACAGTTGACCCAGTGGTTCAACAGTCTGAATTCCACACAAAGTCCAGCTAGTGGGAAAGGAGAAGACTATATGAATAGGGTCAGGTTGAACATGGAAGCACAAGAATTGGTGGAAGGGACAATGGGTGTGAACAGGTTAGAGTCCTACACGGAAGAAGAGCTGAGGTATCTATGTCCCAGGATTACGAAAGAAGTGAACAAGATACATAAGAGCTTGCAGGAAGCAGCTGACAGAAACGGGGTTGACATAGACAAGACGAAACATTTGAGCAGGAGCTACAGGCTAGATTTTGGGACCACAGATTTTGAACACATGAGGTCAGCAGGCATGAAGACCCACCTTAGAGAATTGCTGCAGAGTGCACAAGTGTGGAGGTGCTTAGACAAATGGGAAAGCAGGTGGGTAAAGAGGAAGGAAAAGAGGAGGGACAGTGCTACAGAGCACAATGAGAAAAGACCGCAGAGTAGTGATACAGTAACAATGTTACCAATGAGGGAGACAGCAGGGGGGAAATTAGTACATGTACCATGGCACAGAAGCGACATTCAGTCCTTTACGGATGATTTTCCCAAACTAAGAGAGAAGCCGATTGAATGGTATCAGCAGACTGATAGGTTTGTGAAGCTTGCCAAATGTCTCTGGGAAGACCTGAACACTTTATTCGAGATTGTGGTTCCGGCAGATTTGTGGGAGGATTGCAAAAGAGCTGTAGGTTGGCCGACAAGTGAACCAGAGAGGGACAGGGAGACAGGTGCACCATCACCTTTGGTGATGAGCTTGTACTATAAGGTGATTGAGCATTTGAAAACGAAGGTACCCGCGAAGAACGTGGATTGGCAAAAGATTGATCGAACTGCCCAAGAGACTAAAGAATCGATTCATAGTTACTATGAGAGGTTGTTGAAGGCGTTCAAGAATTACAGTGGCACGGAAACAATTGAGGCGAAGGACATGCTCCATTTTGTGTTCAGATTTGTGGAAGGGCTGAGGCCAGAGATAAGTCAAATGATAAAGTCGCATTTGATTTGTTGGCAGTCTAAACCGATTGACGAAGTCTTGACTTATGCGAAATACTGTAGCGACGAAATTGAAGTGAAACAGAAAAGGCTGAAAGAGAAGGTGATGATGATGCAGCTTAAGGCAGCTCAAACAGGTTTCCAAGGTTTGCAAGGTCTGCAAGGTTTGCAAGGGATGCAAGGGTTCCAACAGCCAGTACCGCAACAGCAGTTGCAGGGAAACATGGCATTTCAGCCACAGGCCAGAGGCAGAGGTAGAGGAGGTTTTGTGAATAATGGTCCGGATTTGAACACTGTTGTGACAGGTGTGCAGGCATTGAAGAAGGTGATGCCGTGTCACCTGTGCGGAAACGTAGGTCATTGGAAACGCGAGTTCCCGATGGTGGTGCAGGAAGGTGCAGGTGTAGGTGCAGGTGCAGGTGTTGGTCAGCAAAACAATGATGTCAATGCATTACAGACAATGAGAGGACCGAAAATGAGAGGTCCAAACCCAAATTTTCAGACTGTAAATCAATTGCAGGGATTGCAACCTATGCAGCCGCAGCAGATGCAGATGCCCCGTATGCAGATGACGCAAATGCAGCCGATGCAACAGCAGTTACCCATGGTACCTAATCAGCAAATGCAAATACCCTTGGCACCAATGAGTCAGCAGCAAGTGATGGTTCCTCCACAGGTAACGGGTCAGGTAATGAGTACAAATGGCACCGTACAACAGTTCCCCTTACACAGTGAGAGTGGAATAAATAACGTATGGGAGAGTGAAAGTTCAGGAGAAGAAGGAGACTGTGTGCTTGCGGCATCCTTGGAAGTTGATCAAAGGGGTCCGTACGTAGAGGGAAGAGTAATGGGTCATCGTGTCTCATTCTTGGTTGACACGGGAGCCACACGTTCAACAGTTAAGAGCAGTGAAGTACCAAATTTGCCACTCTCAGGGAGGACAGTTCAAGTGGTGGGAGTAGCAAACAGACATCTGACGAACCCGATAACAGATCCGGTTCCAGTCACCATTGGTAACTATCTAGGGGTACATCAGTTTGTGGTGTGTGACTCAAGCCCGATAGCACTGTTAGGAAGAGACCTATTGTGTAAATTGGGTTGCTCGATCATGTGTTCAAACGAAGGAATAACAATAGAGACGAGCAATGATGGGGAAGACGAGGACAGTGTAGAGGGGGATGAGATAGAAACAGTTGACGAAGAGTATCCTCTGATTTGTCTTTTACCAATGATAACTGAAGAAGATATTCCAGCAGAATTACGGGAAACAGTCGGAAAGGAAGTGTGGGACATGACAGGGAAAGAGGTGGGATTGATGAAAGGAGTGGAACCAGTAAAAGTGATGGTAAAGCCCAATGCGATCTTTCCCCAGACCCCACAATACCACATGCCACAAGATACCCTCATGAAAGTTGCCCAACTTATAGACGAATTCGTAAAGCAGGGAGTACTAAAAGAAGTATTAAGCAGCCCATGTAATTCACCGATAATGGGACTAATAAAGCCAAGTGGGAAAGTCCGACTTGTACAGGACTTGAGAAAAATAAATGACATCATAATAAAGTGCTGCCCTGTCGTACCGAATCCAGCTGTGATAATGTTTCAGATCCCTTGCGAAGCTGAGTGGTTCTCAGTCATCGATTTGTCACAAGCATTCTTTTCTGTGCCTCTTCATGAGGACAGCCAATTCCTCTTTTGTTTCAAATTCCTAGACAGAGTATACAGTTGGTGTCGAATTCCTCAAGGGTTCTCTGAGTCACCGTCGATATTCAATCAGGTTCTAAAGAAAGACTTGGAAGAGTTAGAGTTGCCATTCGAGTCAACCCTAGTACAGTACATTGATGACTTACTGGTTGCATCAAAGACAGAAAGTGGCTGCACAGCTGACACCATTGCCCTACTGAACCATTTGGGAAGGAATGGACATAAGGTGTCTCCTTCCAAATTACAGTTCTGTCAGAAGAAAGTGAAATATTTGGGTCACCAAATAGAGAAAGGATCACGGAGAATAATGAAGGAAAGAATTACAAGTGTACTTCAAATGAGTCCACCAAAGACAAGGAAGGAGGTGAGGAAGTTTTTGGGAATGGTGGGATATTGTCGCCAGTGGATTCCCAACTTCTCGTCTCTAGCAAAGCCTTTACTGAAATTGACCCAGAAGGACGCCTTGGATCAGATCGAACTGAAAGGGGATGAGATGGATGCTTTTGTGGAATTAAAGGAATGCATGTGCAGGGCTCCAGCTTTAGGTATGCCTGATCACACGAAGCCTTTCACATTGTTTTGCCATGAACGTGATGCATGTTCTTTGTCTGTCTTGACTCAAGCCCATGGTGGCGTAAACAGACCAGTAGCGTATTTTTCAGCTACTCTGGATCCGGTTGCAGCAGCACTCCCAGGGTGTTTGCGCGCCGTAGCAGCAGTTGGTATCAGCCTCACTCAGAGTGAAGGAATAGTGATGGGACACCCAGTAACAGTCATGGTCCCTCACTCAGTTGAGATACTTTTGACCCGCTCCCGAACGCAGCACATGACAGGAGCAAGACTTACAAGGTATGAAACGATAATTCTGGGCTCACCGAATGTGCAGCTGAAAAGGTGCACTACGTTGAATCCAGCTACCTTGCTTCCTGGAGAAAATGCTGAAATTGAGAACGCTGAAGACGTCGAGCATGACTGCCTTCAGGTGACTGAATTTTGCACAAAACCCCGACCGGACATCAAGGATACTAAGCTTGATGTAAATGACCAAATTCTTTTTGTTGATGGTTCATGTCTAAGGGATGGGATGGGGATTTTGAAAGCAGGATATGCTGTATGTACTGTAACAGGGGTCTTGGAAGCGGGATGGCTTCAAGGAGTCTATTCTGCACAAGTAGCAGAACTTGTAGCCCTTACAAGAGCATGTCAACTGTCTGCATTGATGAAAGTCACCATTTACACTGATAGTCAATACGGGTTTGGGATTGTGCATGACTTTGGACAACTATGGTCACAGAGAGGTTTCCTGACTTCTTCAGGATCCCCAGTGAAAAATGGGGAGAGAATAAGGGAGTTGTTACATGCCATTCAAGTGCCAGCTGAAGTTGCAGTGGTAAAGTGCAGTGCTCACACGAAGGGTCAGGACTATGTGTCTCTGGGAAACGCCTATGCAGATCAAGTCGCAAGATTTTGTGCCTTGAACTGTATATTGTTAAGGGATGATTGGAATACAATAAGTGAACCGGAACTCGAACCAGCTGAAGCATTTGCCTTGAAGGTCGTAGATACAATAGAAGAACTAAAAGCACTACAAAGTAATGTCAGGGAGGATGAAAGAGATTCCTGGATTAAATCACAATGTATAAAGAGACAAGACGGGTTTCACATGAGGGAAAATTTGTTTTGCCAAATAGTCTCTTATCACAGCTTGCGCGGTTCTATCATGGGCAAGCTCACCTAGGGAGAGATGCCATGATAAGATTGTTCAAAACTGATTGGTTTAACCCCAGATTTCGTCAAGCTGCAGAAGCAGTTTGCCATCGATGTGTCACTTGCCAACAGATGAACCCAGGAAAGGGGACGGTTGTGAACGCGAGTCACATTGGTAGGGCAAGCGGTCCTTTTAGTCGTATGCAGATGGACTTCATTGAGATGCCTGTGCATGGAGGTTTAAGATATGTGTTGGTGATTGTGTGCATTTTTAGTCATTGGATTGAGGCATACCCCACACGTAGAAACGACAGCCTTACAGTTGCCAAGCTATTATTGAGGGAGTTAATACCACGTTTCGGATTCCCGATCTCTTTAGAATCAGATAGGGGAAGTCACTTCAACAACGAGGTGATGAAGTTACTTTGCGAAGCACTGAACATTGAACAAAAGCTGCACTGTAGCTATCGCCCTGAGGCATCAGGACTGGTGGAGCAGATGAATGGTACGCTGAAGTCGAGAATGGCAAAAATATGTGCATCAACAAATTTGAAATGGCCTGACGCATTGCCCTTAGTGCTAATGTCAATGAGAAACACTCCGGATAGAAAAACTGGATTGTCTCCGCACGAAATTCTCATGGGCAGGGCTATGAGACTTCCTGCAGTTCCCGCAAACATGCTTTTGAATATTACAGATGATATGGTGTTAGACTACTGCAAAGGTCTGGCTGACGTGGTTCGCTCTTTCTCTCACCAGGTGGAAGCGACCACCTTGCCACCGATCCAAGGTCCAGGACACGCACTGAAAGCAGGTGACTGGGTCGTGATAAAGAAGCACGTGAGGAAGTCGTGTCTGGAACCCCGTTGGAAAGGCCCTTTCCAAGTGATCCTGACGACAACTACCGCTGTGAAGTGCGCGGGGGTTCCCAACTGGATTCACGCCAGTCATACAAAGAAGGTGCTGTGCCCCACAGATGAGGAAGTTGAAGCGCTGAAACTACCAGTGCCTGATAAAACAGTGCCGAGTGCTGAGACAGAACAAAAGCGAACTGAAAGCGAACAAGCAACAGCAGGAGAAAAGGAAATATTATTGGAGAACGAAGAGTCTGACTCGCTTGGGGAAGACCAAGGAGAAAGTTCAGACAGCGACGACGAAGCTGCAGGTGACAAAGAGCCTGAAGCAGCTGAGGGTAGCAAAAAGCCTGAAGCAGCTGAAGGTGACAAGGAACCTGAAGCAGCTGAAAGTGATACTGAGCCTGAAGAAAGTAACGGTGACGAAGGGCTCGAAGAGAGTGAGAAAGCAGGAGAGCCTGAGCAGAAGGGGACTTTCCCAGAAACAGACGATACAGAAAAAGAAAAGGAAAACGTGACTGATTCCCCTGAAGGTGGGGACAAAGAAGAGCAGAACGAAAGAGCTCAAACCTCTACAGAAAGGATCGCAGGTCCATCAAACGGACACGGTGCAAAAAGAAGACTAAGTATCTCACCGATAAAAGAAATGGATAAAGAAGGTTTGAACGAAGGAGGAAGGCCAAAAGTGAAAGAGAAAAGAAAGGAAGTGGCTGTCGTGGAACAATCGTCAAGTGAAGAAAAAGACTTGGCGAAGGAGGAGAGTGCCAGCGAAGCAGAATCGAAAAGAGAAGCAAAATTGAAAAGGAAAAGGATACCAAACAGGAGGTATTCCGGTCCTGAATGGGCATATGCAGTAAACGATGATTGGACTGATGAGTTTGTATCTCTAAGCATCGAGAACGAAGAAGAAGAAGAGATACCAATAGAAAAGAAAAGTTTCATAGACTCTGTTGATTGAAAAGGTAGTAAATGGTATTGCTTGCTGCAATATAACGTGAGACAAACAACCAGCTGAGACATTGCTAAACAGAATTGAGACAAATGCTGCTAACCGATAAGTGACTGGCCTTTTGAAGAAGACGGTGTGAACATTGTGCTCGTTCAGCTTTGTAACTGAATTGCTAAGTAGTTTCATTTATAAGTGCTTCTAGCTCTCTGATTCTATACAGATCATGCCTAGGTACGATATGCAGAATAATAGAAAGAAATATTGTAAATACGTGTGTATAGGCTTGGTACTAACATGTGTAATAATAATAATGGCAATTGTGTTTGGAATGCATGGAAAGGGTGAGAATGAGACTATTACTGCTTCTACTATTGTTCCTGTTACTGTCACTGAACTAACACCATTGAAAAGATTAGCAATGGATGAGAGGCTCTTGCATGATAAGAAAGAGCTTTCGTATAACGTTTTCTATCGCTTACTAACAGAGTATGTTGAGACTATGGATGCGAAAGATTGTTATGTGTGTACCCAGATACCGACATCAGTAAAGGAAGGGGTGACTTATCACCACATGCCCCTTACATATGGGATTACATGTAGTATAGTAATGTCTGGGTTTTATGGTCAATCTAATATACAGTATTTTTTCTCAAATTATGATGTTACCTTTGCTTATGTTCCTATAATAGCGCAGCTAAGCAAGACTGCAAAATATTGGGATTACAAAATTATGAGGGACTTTTTCGAGCCAATGCAACCTTTTGAAACGGCTCATGCTCATAGGGAAAATCTTACCTGCTCACTCTCTGCAGTAGAAATAAGCTTTTTAGATCGCACGGATGATAGAAGGGCTCAAATGAAGGCGAAATTAGAAAAAGAACTACATAGGAGGACTTCAGTAGATAACTATGACTTTGCTGCTATAAAGACACAAGGGAAAATTGCTTTAGATGCTTGGCATGTAGGGAAATTTTGTATATATCGAGGTGAATCTTACTATGATAATATTTTTGTAGGAGCGAGTGAATGCAAACATACGTTTATTTTTAAGGCCAAATGGACATTCATGATGGACGGACTTGACCCTGTCATTCCAGGGGTGTATTATATTTGTGGGCATAATGCCTATTATCGTCTTCCAAAGGGATGGTGGGGAAGATGTTATTTGGGTATAGTGTTTCCAAAGGTTTATCAACTGGATGACATATCGATGATTGAAAAGACACCTGGATCCCATCGTATCCAGAAAAGAGAGACCGCAGCTGCTGTGGTGGGTGATATATTTGGAGCTATGATTCCTTCATTGGGAGTTGTGCTGAATTCCATCAAAATAAGGAAGTTGTCTACTATAGTGGATAACATGCTGACAAAGTTTTCAGGTGCTATAATCCTGATGGATGCTGAACTTGCCGCGGAAAGAGCTATGACTCTTCAAAATAGGCTTGCTTTAGACATTCTTTTAGCAAAGGATGGAGGAGTTTGCAAAATGATTGGTGCACGTCACTGCTGCACCTATATACCTGATAATAGTGTGAAAATTAAAACTATGCTTGCTAATCTAACAAAAGAAAGTGCAGATTTGAAAGAACTGAAAGAACCAGGAGTGTGGGAGAAGGTTGGAAAGGGACTTGCTTCAGTGGGACATTGGATTGGGGGAATTTGGAATGGAATATTATTGAAAATAATAGAAGGAATATTAATAGTGATCATTTGTGTATTTGGAATTTGGGGAATAAAAAGGGGAATAATAATGATTATGGAAAGAATTAAGAGAAGAAAGGAGGAGAAAATAATGAAAAGAATGGCAGAAGAATATAAAGCGCAAACTAGGGGAAGTAAAAGGAAAAGGGAGCTGACAGAATTTTAATGGGATAAAATTTGTGGGCTAAATTTGTGTGATGACAAGTAGTCATCAGAGGAGGGATTGATGAAGCAGAAAATGAAGGTTTTGATTTATTAACGCATAAACGTAGTGCTGAAATAATCATGTGTGATATTAACCGAACTAATAAAGATTGTACGGGGACAAAATGTGCCCTCAGAGTAGTTTGCCATCATTTATACGCGTGCTTTATATAACGTGGTGTATTAGAATTGCACTAATCCGACATAATCATAAACATGTGCTACGATTTGCTTGTTTGAAATGTTTTAGCTTAGCATTACTTTAGCGGAGGCTTTGGCCTAGTTGCCTGGTCTCGCGGTTTAGATGTTTGTATTTTTCCACTGTGCTATTAAACGTGTAGTTCTGCTTGAAGCTGTACTTTTCCACAGAAACTGTTCACATGCTTATCTTAAAGTTGGTGCCAGCCTGGCATATTTTCTCTTTAATTCAAGGTCGACTTGCAGGTGCGGACAATGGAGGCTCTGAGAGTAAGCTAATCGAGAGACAATGTTGCAAATTACGTACCCATCTCCAAGGATAATGTATGCTTAAGTAAAAGCTTGAGAACTGTCGTTTTTGATTGGTCAATTTGAAGCTAACCTATGAACCCACCAATGGAGACCCTACTGGACTTGAACTGTTGTCTATAAAACCCAGGTGCACGAGAGGAAAGCTCTCTCTCTCTATCTTCGGACATCCCGCCATTTTGACTTTGTAGCTACTATGGCCCATTTTGCTGCGACGCCATTTTGAGAGACTTTGATGCTTTCTCTCTAGTCGAGAGAAAGAGACTTTAATGATTCTTGCCCTAGAGACTTTAACTTTGATTTGTCCCTTTGCATGAAGTAGTAGTTTTATCTTGCCGCTGTGAGGCAATTGCCCCGTTCACCCCTGCCCCTTTGTCCCGTCCCATGCTGATCGAGAAACGGTACCTGTGAGACGAAGATTTCATTGATTGCTGATCGGAATTGGTAATTATGAAAGGAAATTGTAAAATTGCATTGTGTTTCTTTTAGGTAACCAACTGCTGATTTTGGTAAGAGCCCTAGTTAGGAGTTTTCCAAATTGATGTTGCCAAATTGTTTTGCATGAAGTCCCACATGCTGATGCTAATTTGAGGTTAGACGAGGATTCCATATGTCGCACGATGCAATTTGAGATCTTGTTATGCTGACTAAATGTACGCAATTAGTTCATTACAGATTATCGTATTAGTGCTTTGCATTGCCATTATCGAATGCCTTGTGATTCAAATGCTTCATAGATTACACTTGTTTCGACGTTATGGACAGCTATTAATGTTCATATATGTCTATCATTTGGTGTTGAGACACATCTATATTGTGCTAGCTTTGTTAATATAGGGAAATAAATTCACTAACTTTGCAATAAACTGGTGTGGTTATTCCTGGCTGAAAGGTCAGGGTTCGCCGAAATGTATTCTGGATTAATTGTTAAATGTTATGTTGTTCAAGGTGTTGGTTATGTTCGTTATTGATTATTGATTTGATGCGACTGATCGATATGAGAGTACAGAGAGTTCCCACTTAGTCAAAAGATTCATCGACCTAAAGAGCGTCCGAACGCAGGTAAATTTGTTACCCCGTTCCGCTCTATCACTTTCTTCATGAAATGCACCTAATGAAGTTTGTGGCAGCAGGCGGAGTATGGACGTCAATTCACCAAAATGCCAGGGGTAGCGGAAGTGACATCACACACCCTTTGAACTTCAGTATCACTCACACTCACATGCTCACACGTACACACACATTTACACTTACACACACACACACTATCTCATGTAAACACATACTAACCCGCATACATTCACACAACATACATTTGAAAAAAAAATTCTACTTGCCTCGGCTGCCAGGGAAGGTCATATTCCAGCTAATTGTGTATCATATTTTTTACACAAATAGTAAATAATGAAACATTATTCACTGTTAGTGTAATAAAAAAATAAGAGTAAACCGAGTGGAGCCCCAGCTGACAGACTAAGGACAAGCTGCCTATGTGTCTGACACTGATTCTGCCACCTCTGAGACAGGGGTCACAAGATCAGTGCCAGAGGTCGCAAGAGGCAAGCCAGGGGTCACACATGTGACCCCTGGCGACTCGTAAATGACGTCCATGAGGCTGAGGTGCAAAATCAAATGTCAAGCGCATGCAGTATGTGTCAATAGTAATACAAATAATACTACTGATATTACTACTACTTCTACTGATAGTAATAAAGATTTCCATGAGTGTGGCTGAATTTTAAAACGTATTTGTGTTGAGTATTTTGCGCAGTTGTTCAGGTCTCCCGGAGCCTCATTCAGTGAGGTACCGGGAAAGAGGTTCCCTTACCAAGGGGCAGACTTAGTCTCACAGCCAGAAATTGGTACCTGGGAGCGCCGTCCAATTGGCGACCCACCCCCACAAAACCTCTTTGGTTAATCTAGGACACAGGCCTAGCTTAAATTTGTTGAAATCACAGACCCAACTCTTGCCCCTAACCATGATAGTAGGTGAGGAGAAGCTAAGTAGGCCAGGTCAAAATCCAATAACACCATGATAATCTGCGCATTTTCCGGCATTTTGTATTGCAGTTTATATGTGAAATTCCACAAAATTATGCCATTACGCCATTTGGCGCAGTTGGGGATTGTTGTTGAGCGGACAGAATGTGAGCAGCTCTTGCTCGTGACGCTTGTGTTTTGGGACTTTTGTTTGGCATGAAGTGTGTACCACCTACACGGATTTCACATTAAAATACAGCACAAAATGCCTGGTTTGCACGTAATTTCAGGTAATTTCCCCAAAATGTCACACACCCCTAAAGCTAAATTAAAAAGTTTGTGTGCACTTGGGTATGTGTTTCTGGAACTCTAGGAAAGAAGTGAAGCAGAGGATGTTGAAGGCTTGACGTTGTTAGAACGAACGCCATCTTGGTGCTGGTTTGTCAGTCACCCCATCTTCGTTTGCCCCGTTGGTTTTACAGGACTGTAAAGAGGGGAGATCAGCGGCTACTAATTTCTGTGGCTAGGGTGCAGATAGTGTGCCATGAAAGCCATCATTCAGGCAGCCTGTGAAAAACGCGTCACACAATCCTTCCCCCGGAGTTACAATAAAATCACGAACACACATCTCGCTACTTGGTAGGACACAGGGAGAACAAGGAGCTCTCTGTAAGCAACATGATTGACAAACATCACTCTTCATGTTTGTTTGCCTTTCTGCCCCCACAACCTGAAATACCGGAAACGCAGCGGCCGTGGGAGCTGAACCAACTCCTAATGCGGGAGCCGCACTGACCTTTCAAACACAGCCCCTCTGCACAGCAAATTGTTCGCTAGGCCCCAGTATGACAGTAATTATTTTTGACACGTGTCTGAAGAGTTGTCTCTGTCAAAGGAGACTGCTTCAGCGAGGCGACCCCCACAACAGCTGCACCAGCAGCCAACACATCCCTCCGCGATGTGGCAGCGTGCCACACACTAGGCACCGTGAAAGAAACTTTATCCGACCTCAACCAGTCCAGTTACCACCCTTGTGCCCTGTGTTAGAGCCCTAGAGTAAGGAAGCAAAATGGCTTCCCTTGCCCGCTGTTTGAACTGTGAAGTACAGCAATAATCAGTGGTCAGTGGGCCGCTCAGGCGTTTGTGGCCCAGTTCCACTGCACCAGTGGAAGCTACCCACTGGTGCCCTGTCCAATGATTCCAGTTCCAGTACATGCACCGTCATCCAACAGAACACGTTAAGACGTAACTCGCATGCATCCAACGCAGTCAAAATGTCTTTAATTGGGTAACATGGTACCCCATAACACTTGCCACCACCGTGTGCCTTATACTTCTGTTGGTCCGTAGTGGGAGATGCATAAGCGATTTAGTACAGCCCTGCGGTCTCACCCATCAAACACCAACATTCACCCACAACTCACTGAAGTTGACCTGTTCATTTAACATAAAAACCTACCCATTCACTCAGAACAATTCAAATAGCAAAATCCCCAAGGAAGATGGAAATCGGTCTGTATTTTACTGCTAAATCTAAATTGAAAAGGGGAATGAGAAAACTCTTTTGAAAAGTTCTGTGCCGCCCCGTGAGTGCCAGTCCAAATTGTGTTCAAATGCAGCATTTTGAATTGGGAATGTGGACTTTCACTCCCCCAGGATCGCGAACAGACGCGCCCGGCAGACCAGAACAGTGCTGAGTTGCATATTTCTTAGTAGAGTGACATTCCTGTGCACATTCAAGGACTAACAGACTTCTGAGAAGAGGAGCTTGTCGGTAAAAACATGGCGTCTCATAAGTGTTGCTAGAATTTATTTTCAAGGTAAAGTACAGCTTCAAATCAGGACAGCCAAGCATTGTAGGATGGCATAGCGCCAGCAACCGTGTGCCAAGCCACAGGCTGATCACAGCATTCACATTACCTTACACTGGCTGCATTGTGACCTTCTTATGAATGGAGGCTTTATGTGTTTAGTGTCTGAGTACACCGCCGACCACAAATTACACACTTTACAGCTATGAGTACTACAGATATACAGTGTAAAGATGCCAGTCAAGGAGCAGCAGAGTCTGAACACCAACACATACAGTCACGAATAAAACAAGGAGGGTGGAGGGGCATGAGGCCTAACACTGCTCTGGACAGGGCTTTCAGAGGCATAACCCTATTTAAGCACATCTCTGTTTCACCAGTTTGGCCCAATGAGTGAAAAAAGAGCAGATTAATGTGACAATTTGGGTGGATGTAAGAATGAGTCAGTGAGGGCATAGATGGTAGAATTCATGCTCGAGTGGCTGAATGGATTAATGAATATATGAGTGTGAAAAGAACGTCTGGATGAATCAGTGCATATATTGGCGGATGAATGGATGGATGGATTTGTGAGTGGAAACAGATGAATAATTAGGTGGATGAGTGAGCTGAGTAAGTGTCTGGCTGGATGGATGGATGGATGGATGGGTAAGTACACAGATCGATGAATGGCTAGTTAAGTTTCTGAGGGTCCCTTCCACCAGATAAAAGTGTGATTGTTGCAGGTTGCTCTGTAGTGTCATCGCCCTTTAAATCTACCTTCACTACATTCAAAAGGGAGCGTTCACTGTCAGACTTTTGTGATGTCCTTTATCACCATCACTTGGTTAGGAGCTCTCGGGCTTACCTAAATGTTAAGGTCGTATTGATGCATCCAACCTAATATAGATGGACCACCTTCAGGTACATAGACTTTATCACAAGTATTTCTCTCACCAAACTAAAACAAGCTAATCTTTTCCCCTTGGTACCAGCCGGCATGCTTCAGGCAGAGAGGTTACCCCAAACATGTCCTAGAAATCACTGTCAATAAGGTTGAATGCTTCACACATCACAAACCCTCGAAAGACCAGTGTAAAGTAGCCTAACCTGGATCAAAACATGCTCTAGGGTCTATAATCCCAAAGTCCAGATTCAGGGTGTTGAAGAAACTTCATAAGAAAGGATTAGGACATTCTGAAAAGTGAAACAGTGTTGGGTATCCTTTCTGAATACCCTCAGATAACTTTTAGGAAAACATTCTCTCTAAAATATCTTCTGTTAAGGTCTCATTTGCATGCAAGATGTGATGTGAATTGACTCAGCAAAAGCAAACATTTCTTTTTTCAAAATGCTAAATATGAAACTAGAACTAGCAAAGACACGTATGAGATGCCAGTAGGCTAAGATATTATATATATTATGAAACATATCACTTATCACTCACACTATATTATTTATATTTTAGTTTTGGCCATGCCAAAAACAATATGGAGAAAATACAAATTAATCAGATGCATGCAATACAGAATCCTGATTCCACATACCCAGTGGTGAGGCACTTTAAAGATAATCAAATCAAAGGGAACTTTCCAACTACAATTCTGTTTCTCTTTATTATCGATACATCTGGTGTGTACGTCGTGTGTGTGTGTGTGAGTGCGCGCGCGCAGTGAATATATGATAAATGTGTGGTAGCAGTATGTGTACTAAAACCAATGGGATCCATTTAGGCTCCTGGTTTAACATGGCACATGATGGAGGATGAGGACAGCTTCCCCAGATGGTGGAAGTCTACGTCTGCCTTCTTGTGACTGCATTATGGAGATCCAGGTACCATCATGGGGAGGATGAAACATGGCTACCTTTATAAATGACATGAAGCAACAGGCTGCTGATTAGGTCTTCTTGATCTGTGCCATTTGGTTGATGCTAGGGTTGAGGAATGGGACTGCAGCTCGACTGTTTAAAGTGAGGTGGTTTCTGGGGCAGGCCCACCTTTTTGGCATTAAGGCTGATGATAGCCAGGTGCATAGAACTCATACTTCATTGTGCCCATATTTTGGGTACTCTTAGCTCTGAACCTACACCAATGCTACCCTTTGTAATAAACATCACTTTACGCAAAGACTATGTTTGATAAGTGGCTTGTAGGTGACATTTGAAAGATAACCAATCCAAACCTCTTCAGAAGCCTCAGACAGTGAATCCACATCCTCTGTCTGTAAAATGTCTATAAAAGTATGATCCAAGCTACCTCATTTTTGTCCAGCATACTTCACAAACACAGAAGGGAGTGCTCCACAGAGTACTTTGAGCACTTCTGCTTGAAAGGGGCAGCTGTCTGCCTGACAGCCAGTTTCCCCAGAGGTGAGGCGTGACCACCAGAAGGGCGAGAGGCATCACCAAAAGTAGTAAAGTGTGTTTCAGGGCTGTCAGAAAAGCAGAATGCTCCCCTAGGTGCCTGCCACATATTCCTTACCATAAAAAATCCCAGCAGTCAGTATATGACCCATGGTGGGCTTTCCTGGCAGGGCTGGTCCTTTGGTGTTTCTTTGGAATGTATGGACCCTTGTGGTTCTGGGGTCTCTGTGGTTGCAGGGCAGCCTGGTGTAATGGGAAAAAAGGTGCTTTCACTGTAATGTTACCTTTTTGCATGGTTTTCTATGAAGTGCATGTCAAATCCTATAGGACTGGCTCCTTTATAATTAAAGGCAAAATAAGTGTGAATTTGTGGTAATCTCCTATAGTAGTTGGCAGAGACATATATGTGATGATGTCCTACAGTGGTGGCAATGGTGAAATGTTTATGTTCTCACTGTTGAATGTACTATGACACCTTCTGACAAAGCCACCAGGCCTTGCACTTTTTATAATTGTATATCATAGAATTTGCTTAGGCATATATAGGGGTACTGTAAATTTAGGGGTTAGAGTCTGATGGCGTGCAAACTGTATAATGTGCTATGGCACCTACTCCACATTTAGGAGGCTTTTTGAGCTTTGTAATCTTTCCTTAATGCATCCCCTGTATTTTGCAAAGCATTTTAGAGGGTACCTCTATTGGCTTTTTCCACCTACCATGTTGTATACATTTGTAATTTTGTGCATAGTATTTAGTTTTATGTGCATTTCTAGGTTAAAGAAAAAGTACTGACTGGTCATTGATTTATTGATGGCTATTTGTTGCGTACTCGAGATTTTAGTCTCTAGTCCACAGAACCTCCAGGAGAAAGACTTAAACTGCCCCGTCTCACTAGCCTGACCGACAAGTGCTAAAAGGAGTACTTGGCCTCCATTTTGGGCATCACTTTAAAGGGGCCATAGGACACTAGAAGAGAAAGACCCAGATTATTCACAGCTGAAAGAATAACTCAGGGTTTAATATTCCTACTGTAGTAATCAGACGGCAGTGGTAAGGTCATAGATCTGCAACTTGTAACTGCCAGCTCAAGCTTGCATTCATCTAAGGTAACTAATATATGCACTAATGAATTGAATAATAACTACTGTTATTTTTCTAATATAGCACTGTGGTAACATGGTGTGCAAAAAGTAAAAGTGTTCATATCCACTTTCATGTGCAAAACAAACATGAGGAAAGGCACTAGGCCCAGCAACGGCAAGATAACTGTATCATCCCCATCATTATTATCATCATCATCATCATCATCATCATCAATAATAATAATAATATTAATAATGAAAAAAGGTGAAGAATACACGCATATGGCATAAACAGTGAAGAAAAAAAAACGTACTGGTGTCTGAATGTGGCAACCCTTTGCACGCAATGAAATTTGAAATTATAAACACACAACATCCTCTTTCAACCATTTTACCGCGCTCTTTCTTTGTTGTTTCATCTGAAAGTGGATAGTTTGACATTTATAAGCATTGCATTTATGAGTTGCTGCTACTATTTTTAAGCAACTTGTTTCTATAAGTATATTGAATAAATGAGCGTTTTCAAAATCACCTTGGCTCCTACGTGTTTGAATAAAACGGATGCTATAATATTTAGGCATACCTGTTATTGGTGAACATACAGTCTAAGTGTCACACTGAGGCACTTGTGATTAAGTGCAATTAACTAACTTATCTCCTACTAAGGAGTGCCATACATCACTTCACAAAACTTCAAGCACTTTAATGTCACAACCAGGGTTTAACAGACTGTTAAAGATAAGGCGAGACTCATCGAAGTCTTCAGTGTTGAAAGGAGACATGACAAGGGTTTGTCAAAATCATAAATTGTGGATAATTTCATGAAATGGAACTCAATTCATGAAACTTATATGAAAATTACACAAAAATATATTACAGCCAGTAACGCGAGGTCACTGTGTGCAAAGGTCTTGAAGGATATTTCGAGGAGATTGATTTAAGTGTCTCACTTCTAGTGTTTTACCTCTCAAGCAAGAGTATGCGGAATTCCATTTGCGGAAATTTGGTGAAATTGCATTGCCGAAAAATGACAACATTTGGGAAGGTCTTGTGACATAATTTTTTTAATCTTGCAAGATTTTATTCTCCTAATAAAAACAGCTTAACTCATTTACCTCAAAAAGGTTCCACGCTCGAATCGAAGAGGGCTGCCTATGTATGGTCTTGTGATGGGAAATGAAACAAATTCACGCAGGAGGATATGTGGTCCAACAGGCCAGTGACTAATTCTGTTTTGTACATTCTAACCCTGGCTTTAGGACTATCCAAAACTAAAATGGGGCTCATTTACACAATCTGTTCCCTCCTGGAACTACTTTGGCCACAGTACTTAATTCTGCTCTCTTTCTTCACCCTACACTTCCTGTTTCATCATCTCACTCTTGGTTCTTTTCCACTCCTTACATCTCTCTCTGCCACATTTTTCTTGTCTTTCGCTTCCTTATTTTTTATTGCTCTCTATTAAAATCTAATAACACAAAAAATAAGTATTGGCCCCCAAAAAGGAGAACAATTAAGCACTGTTTGGACACCCCTATTCTGTTGAAAATGTTGGAGCCTATGCATGAGATGTTCCAGCTAAAAATCTATAGACAAGTTCACTTTTGATGCTTGCGCTAGCCCTGTGATGGTAAGAGGAAGAACTCCATAGTTTATGGTAAGTTATAGCTAATTATTTGACATCAGGATGCTCGAATCAAGCGATGCTGAAGTGAAGATGAAACCAGTCAACATAGGCGGAAGGGTCATTGAGTGGAAATTCATGTTTTGGTTGCTTCTTGAACTGAAATGAAGCTGCGTTGAAAGGAAGGCCCTGCCACCGATAGTACATGCCCTGCACTCACGGCCTTATGCCACTGAGAGACCTGTATGCAGAATGAGCAGGCAGAGAGGGCAGAGTGAGGGCGGCATGCTGTGTACGAATATCATCCATTTATTTTTGAAGTTTTAGATAGTACCAACGGGGGTGTGAGTGGGATTAATTTGGGAACTAGTAACAGGTGTTACTTACATAGCATAGAAATAGAAGAACAGTGGTGTAAAACACATTATTATTATTATTAATATTATTAGAGGGCTTAGCAATCAGACTGAAGGTACGTGTAGAGGAGAGGAAATGACGTGATCTGATATTAGGAAATGAGCTAAATGAGGTGAAGGGTAAATAATGGTAAAGGAGTACAGGCTCCATACGAGACTTTTTAAGGCATGGGCAAAGTGACCCCTACTTTCAGGGGGAGCCCCTGATAGAACCGGCTCTGTTCAGCAAAGAGTATTCTCCTGATTAACTTTAATAATTCTTAAAAAGATTGTTTTAAATACCGTTTTCCTTTAATTTATTTTTAATGTGGGTGATGCGTGAGAGAATATTACAGGCATTTTGCAGAGAAATGCTGTGGTTATATTTCATGCAACATCCATAAAAAAAAAAGATTCTTTTAAAACTGGACCTTACATGTGAGAAATGGGAGGGTGTCACAGAGATTATTTACAGTAATAGTAGTGAGCTGCCGCCGTGTTACAATATTGAAAACACACATCACTATTCCTGAATATTAGATATAAAAACATTGAGAATTTTGAGAGTGTGTCTGTGCACTGTCAGTGACCTACCCAAAAAGGGCAAAAAAAGAGCTGAAACTGGATCATAACCACAAAGCTGTTCCGAACAGGGACCCCCAAAATGCATTTGGCAGAGGGCCCGACAATCCTTAAGATATACCTGAGCTAAACAGTTGTAGCTAAGGGTGGGAGGTGAGCTCCGCTCCGCTGGCACAGTTAAGAGAGTTTTTGGCACTCCCTACTCTGCATGGAGTGCACAGTTCGGCCAAAAACTCCACTAGCCCCGGCAGGAGAGCTGAGTTCACCAGAGTGCACTGCAGCCCAGTTATGGGCCACACAACGCAAGCGTTTGAGCTGTGTGGCCCATAACTGGGCTGCAGTGCGCACTTTGCCCAACTCGGTGTGGAGCTGCTGCAAGCTGCTGCTGAGGGGCTGCTCCAGCACCAGCTTCGGATCCCGGCCTCCTTCCTTTCACTATCCTCAGTTGCCCTGGGAGTAGGGGGCAGAGAGAGGTAGAGAGCCAGGCCACTGGCAACGGGGACCACGGACCCAGGTAAGACCCATTTTTTGCTTCCTCTTCTATGTACACATGGGGGCCGGCACTGGGCAGTAACAGTATTTGAATATGAGGGGGTCTGTCCTTGGAAAAAAGGAAACATGCAGTCACAGCTCCACTTGAAAAGAACCTGTCTCCCCAGAGTCCCTGGGAAAGGAAGTGGTGTTATGGGGTGCAGTGCTGGGGCCAGCAGGGTGAGCTGGAAAACAGGTGAGTATCAGCTGCTGAGTTGTAGGCCGGAAGCCCCCGCCGGATAGAGGAGTGTGTGTCCTAAGGGGAGTGCCTTAGAGACCAGTGGCAAACAAGGCTAGGCACTTTGTGAAACTACCAGGCTGATGGAGGTGAGCTGGGTTGCTGCTGCTAGTTCTGGGCCCTAAAGAAAGGGTGGTCTGATCTGTGTGTAAGTGCAGAGGAAGCAACTGCATGGCTGGTGATGTTGTTGGCCCTCTGTAGCAAGTTTGTGAAGGAGAGCCATTGGTGAAGGGAAGTGTGCAGGTGTGGAATGCAGCAGGTTACAGGCCGGTGGGCTGTCTCAGCACAAGAGGCCTGAAACTGCAGCTTTTGGTGCCTATGGCATACCACCTTGGCCTGAATGTGCCCAATCTTGAAAGTGCTCAGCAGGGTCGGGCTGCTCCGTGAGTTCCTCCCACCCCTATTCGTAGCAGTCTTAGATGGGGACAGATACTATGAGACTAAATGAAGAATCTTTCAAACTTAAAACCTAATATATTAGTAAATTAGGATGATTGACAGGGTAATAAATGTGGGAAAAAGGGAACATCATTTCTTAGTGAGGGAACCAATGCACGTAGAGGAACTGCCTAGTGCAGCACATTTGTCATAGTGCTGCATGTTAAAATGTCAAGGACAATATTATGTTTTTGGGGATTTTATATCTCCCAACATTACGAATCAGCAACTTCAGAACACTGGGATATTTACTAATTTTTCTGATAGACAGGGTGGGTATGTAGTCTCAAACTGGAAGAAGTATTCCTGTCTGGGTGATAATCCTGAGCATAGCTTGAAAAAGCAGTGCTACTCTGTCTGGCTCCTACGTTTTCTGAAGTATTTCCTCCAGTGAAAAATCTGCAAGTCCACTGAAAGTGTTCCATACGTTTACCTCTTCTTAAAGTATCACCTCAACCAAATGAGGGTGCCTTCGGTTACCACACTCCAGGCTAACAGGTGACTGTCAGTGATTGTAGAGACCTAGCTCTGGGGTACCGGCCTTTTTATCTGCACCCATGCTTGGTGGAGTGCCTGGTGGTTGCAATCCTTTGCCTTTGAGCAGAGTAGGATTTTTCTGGTACAGTAAGATTTACTCCCCTTTTCTTGTGATGGTGACTGTCACCTCATGCTAGTGGTCCTAAACAGAGCCTCATTTAGATTTTAGCTGATGTGGACCACATACTAAAGTGTCAGTTGCCATGATCAGGGGCAGCACCTATAGGGGCAAAGCGGCGGGGTGGGGGCACAACCATAAAAAACATTTAAAAAGAAACGTACCTCCGCAGCCACCACTGTCTTGCCACTCTTCCGGCTCCCGCTCCACCCTCTCCAGACACAGGCTCCCAGCCTGCCCTGCGACCAATCCTAATGCTGCTCTCGCATGAGAGCAGCATTAGGATTGGCTGGAGTGCCATGGCTTGGCGCTCCAAGGCAGAGTGGGAGCCTCTGCCTGCTCTCTCCAACCCGGCGACACAGTGCCAGGTTGGACAGAGCCCAATGTGCCCGAGACGGCCAGCCAAACATACATGCACACAGCTGTGCACTCCCACTCCATACCTGTCATCGCCTGAGGCCCCAACCCCCTGAAAAATACAAACAATAAAAAACACTGTTTATTATCGTTTTTATTTTTCCTTTTGCAGATCCTGCTGCTGGGAGGGGGTGGAGGGGGGTGCCACACATCCGCCATTGGGAGGGGGGGGAGCCGCACCTGGCCATGATCCCCTATTTAGAGTGCCACCCCAACTCGCCAAAGAAGACAGATGCCTTCCACCTTGGTCACCAAAGCGGGTGAAATATTTGTTCCTTCAAGCTAGTAACTTGTAATCATCAGGGCATTCACGAGATCTACTGCACATTACCTGTATTTTCAATGCATTGTCCACAATTAGCATGAGAAAGATGCACCTTCTTGAGCTGGACACCCATACCTTATGTTTTTTGGTTACAATCAATCTGTTCATATTGTTTATTAATACTGAACTTCACTAATGGCTTATGTTGGCTTTTTTGTAACGTAAAGTGAGTACGATCCAGTTATATATCGCTGTCACTGGTGCGCATGGATGATGGTGCAGGGAGGACTTTTAGGTTTTTCTTGAAAGTGGTTTTCCCATAGCCCATGTTCTAACCTGTACAGTTCTAGTTCTAGAAAGACATCACTAAGTCACTAGCTGGCTATTTACAATGTCATGTGGTGTTTATACATAAGGGGATAGTGGCATGTTTACACTAAGTTTTTTTAAGCACATTTTATTAGATCTCACTCTGCAATCCAGTGGCAGAAAAAGAACGCACTTTTGTAAATCGAAGAGGAAGGGAGGGGTGGATGTGATCTATCTAGGTAAACAATGGCTATGCGATTGAAGTCCCCACCTATAAGCATTGGGCATTGTAATACCATGGAGAGATGTGGTGCCACAGTGGCAAGAAATGTTGGTTGATTAGTGTTTGTGGCAAAAATGTTAATGCAGGCTGTATCTTTACCATTTAGTTTGCCCCCAAGCACAATGTAATGACCGCCTGGATTTATGATTTCAGTGTGGAGGAAAAACAGTGTCCTTGGTAATATCCAAGTGAAGACCCCTCTGGCAAACGTTGAGTAAGTAGTGGCATATAACTTCCCCTGACAGCATTTCTCTAATGCTATTCTTTCTGCCTTGGTCAGGTATGTTTCCTGTGAAACAAACTATCTGGGCTCCGAGTCTTATGAGAAATGATTATATCCTATATCTCCTCACCGTTCAAACCGTTCTAAGGCATGTTGAGATCAAACCTAAGAAAGGTTGCATGGAACCAATCTCTCAAAGTTATGTCATCTACCGTTCAGGGTATGACCTTAGGCCGCTGAATACTGGAGTCCGAGCCCAGCAAACACTCTCAGTGCCTAACCCAGAGTCTTCAGCTGAGGGTGCTTTGCTCCTCACATGACCAACAATGGAACACAGTGAAGCGCCCATGGCCAGTGCCTGACCCCTGCATTCTCAGGCCTGCTAATACGTAGGGTGGCTGCTCCTGCACCCCTGTGAATGTGGTAATCTGCATTTCACAACTACTGTAGGAGATGTAGCCTCTTGTGGGTGGGGGGTGTTTCCTTCCGAGAGTCTTAGGTGTTGATCCCAGGCCTCAATGGGATTATCAAAAAACATGAACTTGGCATAAATCTGCACTCGCAATCTGGCAGGGAACAAGAGTGCATAAGTGATAGACAGGTCATATAAGCTCTTTTTACCTGCAGTGAATGAAGCACAGTGACTGTATAGTCAGGAAAGATGGATACCTTTGCATTCTCAACCAAAAGTGGTCTGAATTATGGGCTTGCTGCAATAGATAGTCACGGTCCCAGTAGTGCAGCAGGCATGCCACCACACGGCATGGCATGGCATGACACCAGGTGCAGGGAGACGAGCCAGCATTTGATGAACCCTTTCTAGGGGAAAGAATTTGGACAGTCCCTCTGGCACCACAACTTCCTGCGACTAGTCCTCAAGAAAGGTGACCATCAAACGTCCCTCTAAGTTTCTCCAGTAGACAAATACGTCTAATGTTGTTGCACCTGGTTCTCAATTCTATGCTTCAAGATCCTGACATCACAGAGGGCATAGATTCATGTTCCTTTGTGATAGATGCCAATACCAGCATAACAATTTCCATATTGTGTACTCTATTAACCATTTTCCAGCGGTCATCCCTCAGCAGAACAAAATCCACCAACAAGGAGTTGTTTTTGTGTTCCAATGCATCCCTTGTAGAGCCTGTTGCAGCCAGAATAGCATTCAGTTTATGGCCAGATGGTGTGGTCGGTCGGTGGTCACCGAAGAGGCAGGAGTGCAGGAGCATTTTCCTGCCTCTATGGGGCACACAAGAGGATTCCCTTGGGTCTTATGTGTGTGCCTCATCATTAGAGGTTGTTGGCGCTGTGAAGGGAGCACATTGGTGCAGTGCAGATTGGACGGAAGTAGGTGGCTGAGTAATGAAATGGAGAGTTGACTGTATCCCAAGCTGCTGCATCCCAAACCCACACACACCCGGCAGAAGGGAGCCATGAAAATAAAAATACTAGTGATACAAGAGGGGGAGAGTCACGATTCCAAGGGTATCAGCATTAAAACAAATGATTAATCTGGCCAGCATCCTCTGATCCAATGGTCCAAGTCAGTTGGGGTGAGAGGGTGGGTCACATTTCCCCACTTTCCCCTCAGTGACACAAGCTGCTCACTCTTGTGGCACTCCAACACTATTGTGGCCCTCAGCTGGACAAAGTGTAATCCTGTAGAAGAGAGAGGGGGTGTGAGGATTTGGGTGTATTATAGATATGGCTGTGAAGTCGTACTGTGCAGTACATTTGCAAAAACTGTCTTGGGTCCAGTCAGGCTCATTTGAACAACCTTAGGCTCAACCCTGTGTAGCTATGATTTCGAGCAGCAAGGCTTACAAAAAGGAACTTAGGGGCATATTTACAAGCCACTGTTAAGGGACCACTGAGGTGGCCTTTTCCCCGCACCAGATTTACAAAGTGGTGCAATACTTGTATTGCACCACTTTGCGAACCCTTGCGCCACATTAAGCCTGTATCAAGCATAATGTATGCAAGGGTGGTGTTCCGACGCAAGGAGGCCTGAAAAAATGGCATATTGAGACTTAAAACATTTCACTGTGCCATTTTTCCTGACCAAGGCAGGCATTAAAATGACGCACCCATAGTAACGTATGGCCTCCCTGTGCCAGTGCAGCAAAGCGCCACAGTAGCGTAAAAAATGTTGCACCTTATTATAAATACGAGCACCCATGGTGTTGTTAGGTAGCAGTAGGGGGATGCAAGAAAAGCGGGACCGATGCACCACTTTCTTGTACATCTGCCCCTTAGTGTAAAGCATTTAACAGTACGAAACAACAAAGTAAGAAAGCCATACAACACCAAAGAAACACGCCACCAGTTTATAAAAATAGATTCCATTCTTATGAATATTTAGAGTCCAAGATGAGCACAATCCATCCTGAGATACAGATTTTTAAAGATTTTTTCACGTTTTAATTCAACCACAAAAAACATTGGTCAATTTAAAATGTGTAAACTTTTGAAAAGTTTGTTAAGTGTTAGGGGCATATTTATACTCTGTTTGCTCCGGATTTGCGTCATTTTTTGTTACGCAAATCCGGCGCAAACTTAACTCCATATTTATATTTTGATGCTAGACATGTCTAGCGCCAAAATGTTGGAGTTAAAGTCATTTTTTGCCTGCAGAAATCTACCTTGTGTCAATGAGAAGTAAGGTAGGCGTACCCGGGCAAAAAATGACTCAAAGGCCCTAGCGCCTTATTTATACTCCCGTGCAAAAATCATGCACGGGAGGAGGAGGGCCTTAAATAATGGCACTAAGCCTGCTTAGCACCATTATTTAATGCCTGGTTCAGGGCAGGCGCTCAGGGACCTGTGGGCCTTTTTCCATGGTCAGAGACCATGGAAACAGCCCACAGGTGCCCTTCCCTGCCCTCAGAGAAACCCCCACCCACCCACACCTAGAGGACACCTAAGGATGGGGGGGACCCATCCCAGGTAAGTATTTTTTTTTTTTTTTTTAAAGTGCCATGGGGGGCCTAACTTGGGCCCCCCCTACACAGCACTGTGCCCATGACTTGAGTCCCCTGGGCATGGCCAATGGGCTGGGGGGCATGACTTCTGTCTTTACTTAGAAAGGAGTCATGGTCATGGGATTGTGCATGGAAAGAATTACGCTAATCAGGTTAGAGTCATTTTTTTTACTCTAACTTGACTAGCACCATTATTTCACGCACAACCTCCAGTTTCCCCTACGCCTCCCCACCCAGTTAGCGCCAATAATTTTGACGCTATCTGGGCCTTACCGCCGGCTAGCATCCTAGCTTAAATAGGACACCCGGCTGGCATCCAGGAATGGCACGAGCCGGCGGTATACTTTTTGACGCAAACCTGCGCCAACGCAGGTTTGTGTCAAAATGTATAAATCAGGGCTGTAGTTTGGCTTCTCTGGCCCAGTTTGGGCAGCCAAATCTAACAGGATGGAGGTCTAGGGCACTGATGGGGTAGATTTAGACAGTGACCTGGCCACAACAGAGTTTTCCAGTCCAGTTCCAAACTTTACAGCACAACCACCATTTAATTGAGTGGTTCTGATGTTGGGGATACCGGATGAAAAGATGATCAAAGATCAGGGACACCTCAAGGATTTTGGGGGGGTCCTGTTCAGAACAGGTTTCAATTTATAACGCAATTTCAGCTTTTTCATGCCCTCTTTGGCCAGGTCACTGACACTGCACAGACACACTGTTCCAAATTCTAAGGGGCATATTTACAAGAGGTTTGTGTCATTCTTGCACCGTGGCATCATGGTACATGCATGACGCAAACCTCTATTTCATATTTTTGTAGCCATACAAAGCCACTTTGCATGGCCTTGAATTGCTCCAACATATGGAGTAATGCAACACAGCACAAATCACTGCGTTGCTTTACTCTGATCAAGGGAGGTGTTCGATGGGCTTTGCATGGGTGTTCCCACACAGTTCCCATGGTTTTGACACATTTCCAGATTTACCAAACTTGGTAAACCTGGGAATGCACCAAAAAGATACGCCTTCCCAGGAGAGGTGTAATGAAGAGGAATATGCCTCTAAGGATTGTTTTGTGCAGGGAGGAGCCCTTTCCTGCACAAAAACAATCCTGCATGCAACAGAGGCACTCTTGTGCCATGGTGCAAGGGTGTCTGCATTGATACCAGGCAGCCCATAGTGCCCCAGCGCATGTGGAAAAGACAGGAATGCAAAGTATGCCTTAAACTCATCGCGTTCCTGCCCTTTCCCAGTGCTGTACTGCACCACTTTCCAATAAATATGGGCCTAAATGTGTTTGCATCTAATATTCAGGGAAAGTGATGTGTTTTCAATATTGTAATATATCAGCATCTCACTAATATTACCACAAATAATCTCTGCCATTTCTGATATGGAAGGTCCTGTTTTGATCTAAAATGAAATATTTTTATGGATGGTGTATGGCATTGAAAAACAAACATAACATTTCTCTGCAAAATGTCTGTGACAGACTCCCAAACATTACCCACATTAAACATAAAGAGAAGGAAAATAGTATCTAAAACAATCTAGGTTTAAAAATCATTCAAGGGCATAAGACTGAACTGTGTGGAAAACAGAAACTGATCTATCAGGGGCCCCTTGAAAGCCAGGGGCTCTGGGCCAGAGCCCACTTTGCCCCTGCCTGAAAATGTCTATGTCAAAGATGCTCCGGTTGCCTTGCAGTCAACGATGGGGGTGCCTTTGTGGTGATTCCTTGGTCCACAGGTCGTGTTGGTTGACTTTGGCCACAAAGGTCAGGAGCTCACACAGTCCTCTGAGACAGGAGAAGGCCGGGCTGCTGCTGGGCTACTAGTCTCCAAACACAGGGGACACAGCAAACTCCTTTAGTGGAGACTAGTGTCCCTCTTGGGTGACCAAGATGGATTCTGACAACACTCTGGGTCTGGCTGACTGAGGTGCAACCTTTGGCCACCAAAGAACAGTCTCTTGGGAATCCCAGTGGCAGTCAATGGCAATTCCTCTGAAGTGGCTACCGATTTGCCAATTTGGACTTCTTCAGCTTTAATGTCACTGGTGGTGTTCCAGGAGGCCAGCCAACTGAGCTTTGGAGTCAGTGCTTCAGTCTGGGGCTGGGAAGTAGCCTTTCCCTGATGCAGAAGCCACAGGTACAGTTCTAACTTTACTAGCCCAAGATGCAGCAGGTGCAGTCCAGCAGTCGGTGCAGCCTCTCTTTGTGCAGTCCACGGGTCTGTCCTTGTTCCAGTACCAATGTCATCCGAGGTCAAGGGTGCCAGTGGTGCCATGCTTATTCCAGGAATGTGCCCGTAAGGGGCAACGGGGTCACCAGCTAATGGGCTATCAGAGTGCACTATTGTTGCCGCTCTCAAAATGTCTGAACCCCTCCTCAACTGTGAGAAGCGTGATACCCCAAATTAGAAGTGTGGCTACCTGTGGGCTACTCACCAACGGGAAAACTGGTTTGGGCACTTGTCTTCCCTCTCTGATCTTTTCTCCAGCCTGTCTACCAGAACAAAGGACAGCACCCTGTGAGTGCTATCACCATTTTCCCAAAATAGGGCTAACACCCTGAGTTTTTTTCCTGCAAGGGTGAGGTGACACCTCGCCCTGCAGCTGGATGCTGTTCTTTCTAAGCCTGGGAGCCATTCACACTACTCCCCAGGTGGACAGAAACCTGTCTGTTGGCAAATGCCTGTGTGAGGCTACTGGAACAGCTGGATCACAAAGTAGCAGTTTTCTAAAAGTTGCATAACTTGAATAGTGACATTAAATTCGACCTGGGCATCAGGTTGGGCCTAATGCCATGATTAAAGTACAGTACCCAGTTAGGTAGTCCCGTTCAGAAGTTAGCCAGGCTGGAGTGCCAGCTTGAACCCTGTATTAGCCAATGGGGCTATTAATTTTTCTATAGCAAAACGTCAATTTTGGAAATTTGCTGCTAAGACAAACATAAAAAATATATGTATTACTTAGTAATATACAGCTGCCTACCTTAGAGCTCTACAGGCCTTACTTAGAAGAGACTTACATATACTGTTAAGGGAAGTGGTGGTTTTGCCATTAGTTGTAATGGCAATGCCAAACTGGCAGTGTAACAACTGCCCTTCCAGTCCGCAGTGGCAGGCTGGGAGCCACTGTGTACTTTGTCAAACATAGGGTGCCACATTCAATGCTGCTGCCCTGGGTGGACACTCTGCCTTACATGCCCTTGGTACCTTGGGGACCACAAACTATGGACTTCTAAGTAAGTCAGTACTTGCCAATTGGGGATAGCCAATTCGACATACACTTTATAAGGGGATAGAACAGTAGCACTGAGTTCTGGTTAGCAGGCCTCAGTGCACTCTCAAAAAAAAAACAGCAGGTAGTAGTCCAAATGGGGGCACAAAGTGCAAGGGGCCTGCAAAAAGCCTGTTCCTTGTAAGAACTGTGCCACTCCCAGCTGGCCCCTCCCACCTCCAGTGAGGGCCTGTGTCCTGAAGAATGCGGCCCGCAACACCAACGAAAGAGAAGAAGTGTCCCCCTGTGGGTTCCAAAGCAGCCAATGCAGAACATGGCGTGATGGGACAATCCCTTTGCCCCCAACAGGCCCCCGTAGTCCTCCACTCACTGCAGCAGTGGGCAGAAGGGCAAATTGAAGGCACCAGGGGCACCAAGCAGGGAGGGCACCTTCTGCAGCTCACAGCCCTGGTCGGCCCAGAGATTTTAAAGGCCAAGCATGGCCATAGTCCAAGGCCCTAAAGTGTTCTTCACCCCCCCCCCCCACAGAGTATCCCAAGGTGACTCCACTCTTTGAGGGGGAGGGTCCAGGAGGTGGAAATGAGTGAAAGGCCCCAGGGAGTGGAGGAGCTCCTCAATGAGGCTCACCTCCCCACTCACGTTTAATCTGACTTTATCTTAATGGTTGCAATATAGATGTTGTTGTGGTGAGTGAAAATATTGTTGACTTTGTGGCAATTTCTACAGCTGTAGGGCTTTTGTTTTAAGTAATGAACATGAGGGTATCAGGGTGCTGTTTAATGTGTTCTGTTTGGAATGGCATAATATAGCTGACTTGAATGTTGCCCAGTTACAGTATATCAAGAGACAGAGTATCAAGTTCTGTTCTACTGTATACCAGGAGTGGTTTGTGGTGTTTTGTATGGATGGCGCGGGATGGGGGATTAATTAAATACTTACCTTCACTCACCGTCACATACACCACCACCACATCGCTCCTCTGCTGCAGGCACAGGATCCCAGCTTGCCCTGCGGCCAATCCTGACGCTGCTCAGAGTTAGGATTGGTTCGGAGCACCCAGCCAGGGCACTACTTGGCAGACTGGGAGCCTGTGCCTGCTCCCTTGAGCCCGGCAACACAGTGCTGCTGCTGGCGGGGGGGCGGACAATGCTCCTCCACCCTAACGGAGGAGCCGCAACTGCTGCATACCATTTGGGTGCTGTGTGATGTATCTACATTCTGGGTGGTGTTTGTATCAAAGCAATAGCTAATGATTAATCAGAAACAAACCTGTGCAGCATTGCAAGCATGTGGGTTATTCTGTCAAGTAAGGAATATTAATAGTAGGGTTATCATTTGTGTGATATGCAAGGGAAGACAAGCAGTCAACAGTGAGGTTTTAGAACCGTCAATGTATAGTTCATACTGCAGCAAAGCGAACAAAGCCAGAAGAGGAGCTGCCTCAGACCATTAGAAAATGTGTTCAAATGTCGGCTGATTGTAGATCTGCATCTAGAATACCTTGAGGATTTAAGAGCTAGGTTACAATAGCAGTCGCACACATGTCAACTCACCTACATTTGCAGGAGTCACCTTTTTACTTCTGTTCACCTTCCTGGCAATTAAAATGCCTTCATAGACTTGAATTGGCTGGTCATGGCCTTTCACCGTGCATAGCAGGGGGTTAGCCACAGGGCCAGGCCTGCGCCACGCCCTGCAGCCAGCCTCCTGCATGCAGCCAACCCCATGCTGTGGGTCTGTGAGTGGGTGTGTCAGTAGCTGTATGGGTGTGTGTGGTTGTGTGGGTGTGCAAGTGGGTGTTTGACTGTATGAGTGAGTTTGTGAGTGGCTGTGTGAGTCTGTGAGGTGTGTGTGGGTGGTTTTGTGGGTCTGTGTGAGTAGTTGTGTGGCTGTGTAAATGTGTGTTTAAGTGTGTGAGTGGGTGTGTGAGTGAGTGGCTGTGTGGGACTGTGAGTGGGTGTAAAAATGGTTTTGTCGGTCTGTGGCTCAGTGTGTGAGTGGCTTTATGGGTGTGTAAGTGATTGTGTGGGTGTGTAAGTGGGTGAGCGAGTGGGTGTGTGGGTCTGTGACTGGGTGTGGTATTGGTTTTGTGGATCTGTGATTTTGTGAGTAGGTGTGTGAGGGAGTGTGTGAGGACTATGTGGATCTGTGAGTGTGTGTATGTGAGTGGTTTTGTGGGTCTGTGAGTGTGTTTGTGTGTGAGAGAGTGGTCATGTGGGCGTGTAAATGTGAATTTGAATGTGCGAGTGGGTGTATTAGTACCTGTGTAGGTTTCAGTGGATGTGCAAGTGGTTTTGTGGGTCTGTGAGTGGCTTTATGTGTGTGTGAGTGGTTGTATGGGTGTATATGTAGGTGAGTGAGTGTGTGAGTGAGTGGGTAGGTGTGTGAGTGTGTGACTGGGTGTGGCATTGGTTCTGTGGATCTGTGAGTGGGTGTATGAGTGGCTGTGTGGGTCTGTGTTTGGGTGCGCGTGTTTTTTGGGTCTGTGAGTGGGTGTGTGAGTGAATGTATGAGTTTGTGAGTGGTTGTTTGTGTGAGTGGATGTGTAAGTGGCTGTGTGGGTTTTTGAGTGAGTGCAGTAGTGGTTTTGTGCGTGTGTGAGTGTGTGAATGGCTGTGTGTGTGTGAGTGGGCCTGTGAGTGGGTGTATTTATTTTTTAACTGGGTTCTAGATCTGCGGATCCATCACAAATTCTCACGTGGTGCCATGCTGAGTGCTATGGATCCTCAAGCCCCACAAAAAAAATGGCTTGGGACAATTTTTTGCCCATGATGGTTACCTCAGAGACTGCTCCATCAATCCCATGGGGTCAGGGTACCTCTACCCTGACCCCTTATATCCCATGTAAATGATATAAGGTGTCAGGGTAGAGGTAACTTGACGCCATGGGACCCTTATATTTTATATATATATATGCGTATATATATATAAATATATATATATATATATATATATATACACACACACACACACACCGATATATACACACACATATATATATATTATATACATCATGATATCAATGATGTCACTGACCATGTCATGAGTGATGTAATATGTGAGATCATAAGCAGTGCATTACGGGAGCGCCAGTTATAGTTAGCTGAGTTACCTATAACTGCTGAATTTCTATGGTTCTGTACGAGTAAATTCAGAACCTAACTTAACGTCCATGTAAGATTTGTTTCTTTCAGTGAATTTCTAAGGTATTTTTCATTCTATTTCCTAACTATAACGTCCCTGTAACCTTTGTTTTTTTTCAATGAATTTCTAAGTTTTTTAATTCTATTTCCTAGCTATGAAGTACCTATAACCTTTGGCTTTTCAGTGAATTTCTATGGTTTTTGTTAACGTATAGTAATTTTAATTACTATACGTTAATCCAACTACTGCAGCGCACGCCCTTTGGCTGTGCGCGGCGGTCATTGGCCACAAGTCCCTGAGGCCAACCCCTATGGGCACCCAACAGTGCATGTCCTTCGCCCATGCGCAGAGGAGGAGCCAGACCCTGCGGCCAACACTCCCCAACCCATGCTGTGCACAGCCCTTTCGCCGTGCGCAGCAGGAGTTAACCGCAGCTTCTCTGGGAGTGAGAACAGATGTGACAGGGTGTATTTGGGGGTGAGAGTGGCTGTGGGATTTTCTGTCTGAGTGTGAGAGTGCGTACATCAGTGCTTGAGTGCGTGTGTCAGTCTGTGCGCGGGTCTCTGAGTGGCTGCATGAGGGTGTCAGTTGGTCTCTGAGTCGGTGCATAAGTGTCTAAGTGGGTGTTTGAGAAATTGATTGAAAGAGAGACAGAAAGAGAGAAACTAATTGAAAGATAAAGAGATTTTTTTAGGCTTTAATATCTCATATTTAGAATAAGATAATTTTGTTAGATTTAAGAAAAAAAGGTATTCAATATATTTTAAAAAGTAAATTTTCTTTAATTTAAAAAAAAGAAGAAAAAAAAGGGAAAATGAGTCCAGCTGGACTCGAACCCCCATAGCTCAGGGATTTCTATTTTTTTAAGCTATTTGTGGTCTTTGTAGTGAAAAAATTATATATAAAAAAATAGGAACCGCGGGGGGAGCCCTTAAGGGCTCCCCCTCCGCTCCTACTTTTGTTTTTTTAATTTAAAAAAAAATATATTTAATTTTTATAATAAAGCCCTTTATGGGCTAAGTGGGACCGCGAGGGAGCCCTCAAGGGTCCCCCTTGGGATCCCAACTTTTTTTAATTTTATTTTTTTTAAACAATGCCTTTACTGGCTACCTGGCACTGCGGGGCTTCCCCCGCAGTGCCAATGCTTCAGCAAGTACACAGCTGCTTTGACAGCAACTCCCTGTTTGCTGAAGCATTTCATTAATGTCCTGTGCACGCGTGCAGGGGTCAGAGATAAAAGCTTCGGATTTTGAAAGAGGGACCTGCTTTAAAGGTCAGCTGTCAAAACCCGAATTGTTTGCTGCAGGTGCAACCAAGCCACAGTAAACATCTATGTCCCGGGGGTGGGCACCCTGGAGCATAGCAGAAGCCGGTCCTGGGGGGTGGTGATCCTCAGGGCCATCAGAGGCTTCTCGAGGAGGGCCGCACAGCTCCCCTCCAACTAGATCTAAGCCCGGGGGCTGGTGGTCCCTGGGGCACGAGGACCAATAGGGACCCCGTTTATTTTTTAAAACATTTGCTACAGGGGGGTGATGGTCCCTGGGAGGCCACGTGCCCCCCGCTCCAACAACAGTCTTCCTCCTGGGGGTGGTGGTCCCAGGGGCAGCAGGGGGCCACTGGGCCCCCACTTTAGTTACCAGATCGCCCCAGGGAAGTGGTGGTCCCCGGGGCAGTGGGAGGGGTCCAGGAGGCCTGCTTTCCATATTACAATAATGCTCTGGGATGGTGGCGCAAGCGGGGCAGCAGGGGGACCATAGGCCCCCTCGCATAAAAAAAAAAAATCAAAAAGAGCCCCGGGGAGGTGGTGGTCCCTGGGGCAGTGGGAGGGGTCCAGGAGGCCCCCTCTCCATGTCACAATAATGCCCTGGGGAGGTGGCGTCCCCAGGGCAGCCGGAGCCAGAGGCCCCCCAAATTAAAAAAAATGGTGGTGGTCCCTGGGGCAGCGGGAGGGGACAAGGAGGACCCATGCATTTTTTTTTCTAAAAGCCCCCAGGATTTGGCCCACCAGGGGGCACTAAACTAATGAAGCACAGAATACCATGCTTCTGTTTTTTTAAAATGTTACGAGCGGTTCTGCGGATCCACCGCGTCTGCCATCGTAAAATCTAAAAAAAAAAAAAAAAAATGCTTTTTGGCCCTGGGGGAACACATTAGGACCCCAGCTCCAGGGCTAAGGGGTCAGGCTGGTCATACCCTGGCCTCTTTTGTGTTTTTTTTTTACTTTTTTTTTTTTAGCGGAGCCTCAAGATGGCTGACAACACTTCAACAGCTTCTGTTGTTGAATTGTTATCAGCCAATCAGATCTCAGCACGAGATAGTTAGGGGTCGTGAATCCTTCACGTCCCTACATATACAAATTTGGTTTTTCTTTCATTTCGCAAAAACTACTGAACTGAATTTCACTGAAACCAGGATCTACCTTCCTGCCAAATTTGGTGCAATTCCGTTCAGTAGTTTGCGTGCTATCGCTGTTCAAAATCCCTATGGAAAAATTAATGGGGAAAACGTGTTTTGGGACCCCCTTTTTTCTCAGCCTCCCCGCGATGGATCACCCCCAAAACTTTCCAGGTAGCAGCTGACGGAACTGGTAATTTTTTTGGGAAAGTTTCATGAAGATTCCTCTACCGGTGGCAAAGATATAGGCAAGTAAAAAAACACTTTTTGTGTAGAAACATAACCCTACTTATAACTACCTAGTGGCAACCACCACTAGGTAATATTAATATATATATATATATATATATATATATATATATATATATATATATATATATTTATATATATCTCAATACAAAACCCTTTCAGGGTTAGAGTGATGCATAAATTATGCAAAACACAAGAGAGAACTGTAGGTAGTTACCAAATTTTGGTGGAGAGCAGCTCCAGTAAAGAGCACTCCACAACACCAGTGACACTCTAGATTTGCTCACCTCAAATGTCTGTTTAACTAGCAAAGTTTTTAAGCATAGGATCAGCTTATCACCTAAATTTGGGAACTACCCAGAGTTCTCTCTTGTGCTTTGCATATATGTGTGTGTGTATATATATATATATATATATATATATATATATATATATGGGGTCACAGTAGAAGTAACCCGGCCCCATGTGGCTGATGTAGTGTTTGGTCTGGACTCGAAGGCTAAATAGTGTGCTTTTATTACTACTGCTCTTTGTTATTGAGTATGCAATGTTAAATCAGCAATCCATTTGAACCAATTTATGGCCCTTTTGATATCTAAAATGATCCCTGCAAAATACTATACTTCCAGCTCCATTTTGGGTGTGACAGTAAGAACTATGCCTGTCCCTTTCCCGAGGGGTTGAGGATGAGCTGACAGTTGATAAAATCTTTTTAACCGCAGAATTCTTTTTTGATTGGAACAGATTCGTTAAACAGCAAATTCTTCAACATATGTTGGTTGCAAAGCCATGGTTTTTTTCAGATGTTACTCAGACGAAACTTATGAACTACTTCAGGGTTTTGCAAAGTATTCCTGCCCATTATTTCTGAGCAGCAGCGAATCATATTTGTATGGCCAATGTACAATGTACTAAAAAATTTACTAACCAATTTCGGTTGTAATGTCAGGACTTGTTGGGCAGAGTATCCTATCCACCCACCTCGGACCTGCAACCTATTGTTGATGTTTTACAGGTGTCCCGAACAGCCAGCTGAGGTGTGGTAATTATGTATAGCTGAAAATCTGAAAAAGTAGGCTCTGACATTTTGATAAAATGTTCATGAAACCGCGCCAAATGTATTAGCAAACTAAAAAGTCAACATCCGCTGGCAGGTTTACCTTAACTACGCGGTTATTTCCGACCTTTGTGGGTGGATTATGTCTGTTTGTGTACATGTATGCATGTGCGTGTATGTTCCTGCACTTAAATGAGACAGGAGGTAAATGATAATCCTGCAGCAGTGCTATTCTATGTGCATCACCGGATTAAATCAGATAACATCCCCAATTCATCATGCAAAACGGCGGTCTGAGCCTGCAAGCATGTGACGCTGTGGATTATGGGCCATAACGAACGGCAGCCTGGGGGTCTCATTGCAAGGGTGTCCAGGGACGGCGTCAATCAAGGCGGGCTCTCGCGCAAGACATGCAGTATCATAAGAGATTAGCCGACTGCCATCTGCTACCCCCTGTTCTGCAATCAGGGTAGGGCTCCGAGACCGCACAGATGGGACAGAGAGCATCTGTCCCTAGATCAAGCAATTACAGGAGCAAATATATATCAGAAGATGACTGTTGCAAGGCTGAGGAGGCTCTCTCACGGGAGACTCTTCCAATATTGCGTTAGGGACCGGAGCTCCCACACCCTTAGCGCAGTATGCGAAATTGTCAAACCCTGGTCTTAAATTCTATATGAATTTTGACAGTCAAACAGATAGATATTTTTAATTAAGCCCTGACATGGAAGAATCCCATTGGGAAATGGAGCTTGTGTCAATATATTCTATAAAGTTGAACAAAATACATTTGTGGGTGTGTCCAGTGATATGAACACGGCTGTGTTGACCTCGAGTCACGTCCCATGTCCTCCACCTCAGACAATGACACTGTAGCTAGATAAGGGCACACAATATTGGGGAGGAGTCAGGGGTGGCACACATCACAATGTAAAGTTTATCTAATTACCAACAATGTATTTTTAATTGCTTTTCTATCGTTCTAGTGAACATTATTGGAGTAGCGTGGCACTGTGTTTACTATCAACTATAGCATTGCTTTGTTCCATCAATGAAAACAGGAGTGCAGTAAATTAAAACAAATATGAATTCAAATAAAATTGCATTATGTACTTTGGGATGGATACTCTGGGAGACAAGAAAATAACACATTTAGCCACTTCTTGGGAAATTGACGTGCCTGCGTTTGTGTGCGTAACCCATTCGGACTGCTTTGTGGTCCAGTGAGTTTATCCAGTTAAAACACTGATGAATTGTTTAATTTTGTATTTGATTTGCTTTTTGGGACTATACATAAAATCATAAAGTGGATAACTATCTACAAACTACAACAGAGCACTGCTGATAGAAACAATTCATGTGAGGATACAGAGGAATGCGAGTACATTTACAGAATGAAGGACACCAGGTGTGTCCAGAGGACGCCCCCTTTCATTCGAGAAGCCTCAATCAGCCCTTTTGAACCTATGCATTTGTTACTGAGAGGGCATGCAGCCAATGCAGGAATATTTCTGTTCTCTGTAACACAGTAAAGAACAATTGGTTAGCGGTACTTTGTCCCACACCTCTCTGTCTCTCTTGCTATAGTTTAGATTGACTTAGGAAGTACACAGAGAAATAGGTAGGAGATGCCCTTCACTGCTTGCAAGCCGGTTCGCCTTAAGTGACACAAGGTGACGCACATATGTTGATTTTTCACAGAAAGAAATATTGACGTCGCTGACTGAGACGTTCATAAAAGCAAGTTACATGCAGTTGAGGGGTACGTGTTTTATTCAGATAGTCGTGTTGTACATACGAGTGTAGGCCCATGAAGTTAATAGACATTCTTGAACAAGGTTGCACAAAACAACCGAAAAGGGTTGACATTTTATTCAGGCCAATTAGTGCTTAATTTGTGCTTGTTGTTTCTGGTGTGTAGCACACTTATTTTTGAGGGCCGGCGTTTATTTTTCTGCCTCAAGCATTTGCTGCGAGCAAAAGACACAAATAGGAAAGATGGAGTGTAAGGAAATGCCTCCCTGGCATGGTTACCCCCTGACTTTTTGCCTTTTGCTGATGCCAAGTTATGATTAAAAGTGTGCTGGGACCCTGCTAACCAGGCCCCAGCACCAGTGTTCTTTCCCTAAACTGTACATCACTCTCCTGTTAATTCCATAAAACAACCTGTTTTCAAAAAGGCCTAAATGATATTCAAAAATGTATTAATCTAAACACAAATATATGTGTATATATATATGTATATATATACACATCATTGTTTTCAAACTATACAGTTTCTAAAATAAACCATTAAAACCTTGTCAGCTCAAAGGCACTCAAATGCAAGACCTTCACAGATAAACATATAAATCAACACACAAGGACCATGAACAACCAACTGCACATAAAACAAACATATAAACAATACCAAGACACCGAAAAGACAAAAAAAATTCATAAACAATGATATTTACAAACAACAGATATATATAAAAAAATCTCAAATTTAAATATCAGATAAATGACGAATTAAGACATCACACCCATTTATAAAAAAATTCAAATTCTCTCCAATAGTGAGCTTTAAACAAGTCCATTTCATAGATATAATGCTTAATATCACAATTGCATCATTCCAACATACAACCTTGACAAACGTATCTCTCATGCTTTTTCCCACCAACCCTCTGTTAAGTGCGGCAACCCAAGACAGGATTAGAACACTAATGCGGTCACTCACACAACATCAAAATGCTTCCCACATAAGCCACTCTACAGATACAACATGGTTTGAATCAAGCACTTTCCCAAGGTGTAACATGCTACATCTCCGGCAGTGAACTTCGGCTGTGAAGCAATGTACAAATACAGTAAAATTTAAATTATAAATAAAAAGAGGATTAAAACACAACATCACAGTGGGGAGCGAACAGAGGGAAGGGAACTCAGTTGACGATGGTAGGAAGATTGTGAAGACAGTAACATACACTATTAGTGTTTGCTAGTTTTTGGTTATATTATGATCCATAAGATTTTCAAGGTATTATATACATTTAGCAATTGGTGCCAGATTTGTTTACAGTTCTAGAAGGTCACTTCCTGTGATGACAGCACGATTAGGTCAGTGATGTCATAGACCAAAGGTTGTTCAGTGTTGTCCTTTACTAATATAACAAGTGTTGCTGCCTCTGTCGGCTTCTTCTCCAAGACTGTGTATATGAGTCTCTAGTACTGTGCTGGCACACAGGATGGGCAAATGATGCCTGTCTAGGTTTTCTCCAATAATATTTTGAAAATAGATTTTCTGAAAGCTCATCTGAATCTCTAGATCCCCCTGGGATCAGCCTGAGTCAGTCCAGACCAATTTTTGTAAACTTGTCAGAGACAACGTTAACTAAGTTTACTGTGTCTGGTTTCATTTTCTACTTTTCAATACGATAGAGGATTGTGCAGGGAATGTAAAGTTTTATTTCATCTGCATTCATGTCATTAGGTAAGTATGACGGTAAGTAATAGGTAATGGTTATGTGCTGGGTCCAGCAAGAATTAAGGTAAGGAGCAGGTAAAAGTTAGACTGGGGGCCAGGGTTAGGTTTCAACTTCTATCATCTGCACTTACATCGTCTGCACATAAATGGTAAGTATATACCAAAAAACTATTTAATATGATATAAATGTAAACAGTACAATTGTAAAATGTGTAACACATACTAAAAAATATAATAATATTATATAAATGTAACTGAGATAATAGTAAAATCAATAGTACATACTAGAAAAACAACAAAAGCACCTCTGATGGTTTGGATACAATATAAGCATAGAACGATAACATGGCATTTAACATACAGTCGAACAACATTACGCTTGATAGTGAACTCTCTATAACATCAAGCTTGATAGTTAACTCTTTCTCTTGACGAGCATGTAGGCCAGACGGAAGGCTCTGTATTTTCAGGAACCACGATTAAAAAACACTTACCTCTATGTTTTGAGAATGGCTAAGCCACTGTGGTTGGGTTGTAACTAATGCTAAATAATGCTACTGCAGTAATCTGTTTGCTGACTGGATACACGAGAAAAAAACAAAAATTATGCTACATTTGCCCTAAAGTGTAGCGGCAAGACTGATCCATTGTACAAGAGGAGTGACGAATGAAAGAATATTGCCTTATAGTCTGCCATAGTGGGCTATAACGACCATTAAAGACCCGCTCCAGTGTTTGGCAAGGGCTTTTAACAAGGGAGCAGGACTTTAATGCTGAATAGCCCAGCTAGGAGGGCTATAAGGCTATTAGAACATTCTGCCACTAGAGTGCAGAATGTTCTATTAAACAAAACAAAGGCCTCATAGAGCCCGAGGTGAATGGAATCACCTCAGGCTCACGAGGCCTTTGTTCACAGTAATGGCTCTGAACAAAAGCAATGGAATGTCGGAGCTCCGCTTTTACCAGCCATTAGAAGCCCAGAACACTCCATTGTTTTCAATTGAGCTCCCAACATTTCAATGTTCTAATAAATATCTTATATAATGCTCAGCTGCCCTTGATATTTTTATAGCACATACCTAGCTGGGAAGCAGAACACTATAAATTAAATAGAGGTGTTACGACACAGTGCAAAATCCCTATGGATTGTACATATTTAAATTGGACACTTACGGATGCATTATATTTCACATATTTTGCAATTTTTCAGCTCCAGGTGATTAACAGATTTCCCGAGAATCACACAATTTCAGTTAAGTTCTGAAGCGCAGATTAGATCCATATCCTTAGGTTCCAAGTTCAGGAGCTATGATTGACAGTAGATAGAGATGAAAGCTCCTACTGTAGTGTGTGGCATGGCATTGCAACAACGAGAGGAAAGACATCCCAGGTCGAGTGATCGGAAGAACGCTGCAGACTATCGCTGGGAGGGTGATCAGACCAAGGTTCCTGCCACTGGGTGCAGTCCAGGCATGGACAGGCATAGACAGGCCTGCTTTTGGTGTGCCAGCGGGCACCATTAGTTAAGCCCAGGGAAGAAGAGGAGCACTGGGGCAGTGGGTAGGGTGACTGCAGCACAGGAAGAAGAGGCAGGAATGGGGGGTGTAGCTTCATGGGGAGTGTTTGGGGTGTTACATCCCCCTAATAAATCTGTTTTGTGACAAAGAGTTGGGTACAGGAGCTTTCAGTCGGGTATGGTGAGGTGTCTGACAGATTTCATCTGGATTTTCTACACACACACACAGACTAAAAACGCACACACACTCTCCCTTTCTCAGTTTTAAAAGAGAATAGAAAAAGATTGGTTATTTCACAAAATACTGTTTTCTCTCTCTCTTAGTACCCCTACCAATCTATATTACTCTCCCTTTCCTCTCGTGCCCTCTGCTTGTTGTATAATGTATTTTAACATTATGGGGTATTTACTGAGTTTGTGTTATTCAATGTAAAATCTTTTTTCCTCAATTTATTTTCCAGCGTTGTCACTGGAAATTCAGTTGAAAGTAATGCAAAGCAGCGCAATGAACTGCTTTGCATTTCTTAGCACCTTGCAGGTGTTCCATGGGTGGCACATGATGCAAAACCCTATTTACTAAACAAAAGTGGACAGAGTTTTGTGTCCTTTCAAATAGGCACTACCAAGAAGAAATGCTTTTATTTCTCATTTCTTGTCCAACTTTGCATGTTTGCTGAACTTTACAGCACACACACAAAGTGGGAAAAGTTTTAAAGTTAGTCTAAGCATTGTTTTTTGTACTGGAAGGCCCATCGAGTGCAAAACCTATGCTAGACTTTAGAGACACCCTTGCACTATGGCAAAAAGGTGTGTGTGCGTGGCGCACATCTACATGATTGTGCAGCTGCACTAGGGAGAGGGGTGGAGAGTGCCCTATCTCTGTAAATATGGCACCGTCCTGCTCTCTGCTATTGCAGTGCAGCATTATTGGCTGCTGCGCTGTGTGATCATTTGGTAAATAGATCTCTATGTGCCAGCTTGATTGTTGAGAAATCCGAAGCTCACACCCCTCTCCAATCTTACTGGCCGAGCAACGCCCCTGGGCAGGAAGGAGAACATAGCAGGAGCACAGGTAAGGAGCGGGAGGGACGGGAAAAAGTCTGTGAGGGGGTGGGGGTCACGGGGAGCGCACCAGATGGAGCTGAAAACCTCACATGATGTGAGAAGGACAAAAAGTGAGAAAAAAAGTGCAGAAGCACAAAAAAGCACAAAGTAGCACAAGAGAGCACAAAAACGGGTGGCACAAAGTTAACAGACAGGAAGTAAAAAAAGAAAGCAGAGGAACAGAGAGATGTGGGAGCTTGAGGCGATGTAGCCGGGATCAAAATGGTCTTGACTGGTAGGAGGACTGGAATGTTCGGAGGAACAGTCTAGGTCAGGGTGGGCTGGGCCTGGCATCACTTAGAATTTCAATCCCGGTGCTCACATATTTGTGCTGGGACTGGAATTTAATTACGTAATAGTTTGCATCATTTCACAAAGTGGACGCTGGTTCCCTCGAATAAGGTTTATGTGCACTAAGTACTTTGTGTTAGAGATATTTATTTTATCATATTTTATCTTATTTCAGGTTTGTAAGAAATGCATTACCTACCCGATGTTTGTCAATTGCCTAGTGCTATATTTTTTGGAATAAATATTATGGCTCAATGAATTATTATGTAGTTTATGGCACATCAGGTGCACTGTGATTTTACAAGAGAGTCCCTGTTAACATGCCCACAGGTAATACTGATACTGGTAAAACCAGTGGATGAAATTTCCAGGGGATTACAAGAAGGGCCCTGAGGATCCATGTAGAAAAAAGGAATTACTAGGGGAATTAGTAATTGCATGTCTAATTCTATGTCAGGACTGGAGGCGAGGATTATGCCTTCTTTCTCCACTGTATTAAACAGCAGCCAAATTTAAACAATAAACTACTAGTCCCCTGAGAACCTGGGAATCGGAGTACAAAAGAAACCAATCACAACACAGAATTTAAAACAATCAGGAACAGGCAGTCCCAATATAGTCCATTAACTATTTCCAGGATTCCTCTTTCTTCGCTGCTCGCAGCCAAGATAAGTGAAATCCCTTATTTCTGCTTGTCTCTTGTGTATTATTGTATTTGCTTTTTTGTAATTTATACTTAGTTTGACGTTTGTTGTATTTTATTACGGTTGCGGGAACAATTTCGCTCCTTTGCGACTGTTCATTCCAGATGTAGCAAGCACTTTTGCCCATTCTGTGTCTATGGGAAAATGTGTTTGTACATATGGCCCTTAGTGCACAAGTGGTGTTCTGACCGCCACCAGGTGGCACCCGTCAGAACACTCGCCCTTTGGAGGCACACTGAGGAGAACGCGTGGCATTGATTCCTGTCAGAGTTTGGAATCGGAGCTGCATGTCCTCCTCGAGCCGTGTGTGCATCTCCTGTCATTTTATTGTCTTCTGCCTGGAGGGTGACTCCCTTTTACTAAAGGGTCTGTAATTATAATAGATGCCCCATATTTCTTGTTGGGGTCTGTAGTTCTTCACTTCTACGCCCTGTACAGTATTTTGGGCATTTCTGCCCTTTCTGGGACATGCTCACATGCAGGTTTCCCCCTTTAAAATATTTTTCTGTGCACTGGGGTGTCATGTCCCGGGTGGACGCCCTTATAAGCCAGTGCGATTTTGCACTCTTAATACTCAGCTGACACCCGGCTCCCATAACAACCATTGTTATAATATATATTGTTCTATATACATTATCATATATACATTATTAAATATATTTTATATGCATATTTTGTTTACATTTAAACAATGGAGTTAACAGATGATGAGAAGTTCTTTGATGCCGTCGATGCCTCTTTTCATACAGCAGTTTCTGAGGCAATTGGTCCTCTTGAGGACAGACTTTCACAACAGATTGCACGAGAGTGTGCTAAATTTACAGCCTCTAGTCTGACTTCCTCAGTGCCACCTATGTCCTTTTATGAATCCCAATTCCCTACCACTGCCACAACTCCGGCAAAGAGTCGCCGTGAGGCAGGAGTTGATCACAATGTTTTTAATTGTGTTAGGAATTCCCTTTTATCCCTTGTTGACTCCTCTCTTTCCTTAGACCCTCAACCCCTCTCGCCGGCTCTCCAATATACTGACTCCTCTGGAAATCGAGATGAAGACGCTGGTCCATCCAGACCATGGCTTCCCTCCAATTCTCAATCTACTCCTCAAGACTCAATTTCTGATGTTTCTGATATGTTAAACCCTGACAATATTATCCATCCTAGGTCTTCTGATTGGGCCCCGTCTGATAAAGTCGCAAATTATGTGGCAGGTCGCATTCGGAAACCTTTGGAAAAGGAATCCCGCAATTGTCTTAGGGCTGAGTGCCCCCGCCCTTCTCTACCCGATAAGGTAGCTTTAATTCCTGAACTGGATTCCAGAATGTCTACATTCCTGCAGAAGTTTGTGAAATACCCCAAAAAGGGAATATATAGGTCATGGCATGCTTGTCAAGATAAGCTATTAGATATTATAGGCCCTTTAACTAAAATTCTTGACATGGCCGAGGACGCCAAATCCTCAGGCGTGCTTGTTTCACCTGATATTTTCTCAGGATGGGCTCAACGAGCTATAATGTTCTTGGCAATGCTAATTGTGCGCTCTCTACAGAGCGGCGGCGCTCTCTCCTCATTAAAGTGGATCCCAAATTAGGGGACTCAGCTGACTCGGAAGCGGGCCCTGTGGCCCAAGGTGGATTATTTGGTGAACCTTTCAGAAAGGAACTAGGAAAGTTTGTGAACACTATCACTTCCTTAGATAAGGCACAAATATGAATGAAAATAATTTTTCCCACCCATGTTTTCCACGGGGCCGGGCGAGGAGGGGCCACTCGACCAGCTGTGTTCAAGCACCTACCTCTTTCAGAGGCCAATGCTCCAGGCAAAACCAGTTTCAGGACCAGTCCAGATTCGCCAACTTCTACCCTACAAGAGACAGATCCTTCAGGTATCGAGGTGGCAGAGGAGCTTCAACAGCCAATTCCGGTGAGTGTTATCCCTTCTTCCCTTCTAAAAGTAGGGGGCTGATCCAGGCATGGGAGTCATTAACAAAAGTTGCATGGGTCTTGCAGACAGTCAAAGGTTTTCTGCTAGAGTTTGTTGGTTCTTGCATACAATTATTTTGCCCAAATCCCCTTGTGTTTTCCACTGAGGATACCATTCTGGTGGGCCCGGAGGATGCGGCACTGTTAGACAAAGGAGCTATTTCTAAGACTGTGCTGCATCCTCGAGGGTTCATCAGCAATCTATTTTTAGTGGACAAAGCAGATGGAGGTTGACGTCCAGTCATCAATCTAAGAGAGTTCAACAAATGGTTGGTTTATCGCCATTTCAAAATGGAGGAAATACATCTTCTTCGAGACGTCTTGCACCCTATGGATTGGTTAGCTCGTCTAGATCTAAAGGATGCCTATCTGACCATTCCCATTTTTCCGCTGCACCAGCGTTTTCTTCAGTTCCTCTGGAGATATCAGGTTTTTGAGTTCACGACTCTTCCATTCGGTCTTTCCTCAGCACCATGGTGCTTCACAAAAGTACTCAGACCCTTTGTTGAACACCTCAGGGCTCGTGGTGTTCGATTAATTGTTTATCTCGACAATATCTTACTCCTGGCTCAGTATCCCAGGGAACTCTCTGCCCAACTTCAGACAACTGTCAACTTATTACGAGAACTAGGTTTTGTCATAAACGAGTCCAAATCGCTTTTAATTCCTTCTCAAAGAGTGTTTTTTCTAGGTTTCACCACAGACTCCATTTCCACCACCTTAAGTCTTCCATCTCGGAAAATGATAAAGATTCATCACGAGCTGTGATGTACTCTGACCAAGGAAAGGGTGTCACTTCGGCAGATTGCTCACTTAGTGGGACTCCTTTCTTCATCTATTCATAATCAAGCAATTTTTCCCGGTCCCCTCCATTACCGGGCTCTTCAACGCCTAAAGGCATATCATCTTCGCAAAGGTTTAACCTACTCCCAGAAAATTCTTCTCTCAGAAGAATCATTAGAGGAAATACGTTGGTGGCTATCACATTTGGAAGCCTGGAACAAGACAGCAATCTTCGGATCTGCTACAGATCTCATAATTGAGTCAGACGCCAGCAGATCAGGCTGGGGCGCTTGTTGTGGAGATTTTTCCACAGGGGGGGATTTGGTCTCCGGAGAAACAAGATCTACATATAAATTGTCTAGAGCTTTTAGATGGTTCATTTGCAGTCAAGTGCTGAACCAAAGACTCAATCCAATTGTGTGTTCTCCTGAAGATGGACAATATCCCGGCAGTCTGTTATATCAATCATCTAGGGGGCACTCGTTCCAAGGCCCTTTCCAATTTGGCGACCAGCTTTTGGCAATATTGCCTGGATCATTAAATTTCAGTCACTCCTCAATACCTACTGGGAACTCAAATTCAGATTGCGGACTTTCATTCCAGACATTTCAGAGATTCCAGTCTTTAGAAACTTCATCAGGAGCTGTTTTCTCATCTTCAGGATCTGTGGGGCCCGTTTACAATAGATCTCTTTGCATCCAGATTGGATCACCAACTTCCCAGATTTTTCAGCTGGAACCCGGATCATTTGGTGAACGCCACAGATGCTTTCCTTCAGGATTGGTGTAGGGAGAAAGGTTATGCTTTTCCCCCCTTTGTAATGATAACTCGAACATCCGCTCATGTTTGTCGCCAACAAACAGACATAGTTCTGGTGACACCAGTTTGGAAGTCGCAAGTTTTGTTTCAGGTTCTTCTGGAACTTTCTTGGGATTTTCCAATCCGATTCCCCCTATTTCCCTTGCTGCTTCTCAGTCCGGACAATCTGCCTCATCAGATGGGTCTGGAAGGTTCTCTCTCATTGATTTTGTGGCGAATTTCCGGGGACAATGGTCGGTCCCAGGTCTTTCGCAACAAGCTGAGGACCTATTATCAAAGGCCTGGACCCTCAGCACGTCTAAGTGTTACAGATCAGCTTGGGGTCGATGGGCCCGTTGGTGTTTGCGAAGGAGTTACAATACCGTGGAAAAAGATGTAGTCCATGTTCTTAATTGTTTGGCCTACCTCGCTTCTAGGGGAATGACATATCGATCCATTATTACCGTCAGGTCAGCTATTTCAGCTGGACACTGTATGGTTGATGGTTTTCCACTTGGGGAACAAAAATTTGTATGTCATCTCCTTCGGGGTATTAGACTTTCATTACCTCCTGAGCCCCGCTATTCATCACTTTGGGATGCCAATCAAGTATTGAATCTGTTCTAGTCTTGTCAACATAATCAGTATCTTTCTAGAAAGGAACTTTCTGCCAAACTGGCTATGCTTCTTTGTCTCATTTCCTGTAGAAGGGTTTCTGATGTCAGTGCCTTGGCTATAACTGACAGAACCTTCTCTCCTTCTGGTGTATCCTTTACAGTGAGTAGACAAACAAAAACCAATACCAGAGTAATCTCTTATCCTGTTTTCCCAGACGTTCCAAAGTTGTATGTTGTTCGTTGTCTCAAAACTTATGAAGAGACAACCGCGGATATTCGCCCGCCTGGAGAGAGCATTGAGAAAATCCCATAAAGCAGTTTCCTCAACTACCATAGCTCGGTGGGTTCGTTGGGTAATGAAGGAGGCCGATATTAGCCTCTCCCTTTTTGGTGCCCATTCCACTCGTGGGGCTGTGGCTTCTAAAGCATTTACTTTAGGTTCTCGTCTGGAGGATATCATGAATGCAGCAGACTGGTCTTCGGATTCAACATTTAAAAGATTCTATTTCAAGCCAGTTTTTGATATGGCTCAATTAGTGGTAAACAAGCTTTGAACTAGCATAATCCTCGCCTCCAGTCCTGACATAGAATGAAAAATTTCCTAGCCATAGTAACGGAAAGTATCAATTCTATTAAGGACTCGGAGGCGAGGATAATCCCACCCGGTTTTATCAAAAGGAAATTTTTCAAGGAAACTTTGTCAATTTAAGTGAACCCTTCCTTTGTGAAGTAAGTAATTTCTATTTATCTATTTGCAGTTATTGTATTTAAACCTCTAAAAGGTTTTGAATTGTTTAGATTTGTTCTGATCTCTATTCCTCTCAGTCTTATCTTCAAGGCTCAGAATACTTTGTTTTAAGAGTAGTCCCCTTTTCTTGTAGTAGGGACTGAAACAGCAAAGCAGGATGCTTAACCATAGATGACAACCTGCTCGTGCGACGAAAGAGGAATCCTGGAAATAGTTAGTGGACTATATTGGGACTGTCCATTCCTGATTGGTTTCTTTTGTACTCCAGTTCCCAGGTTCTCATGGGAATAGTAGTTTCTTGTTTAAATTTGCTGTTTAATAAAGTGTAGAAAGAAGGCATAATCCTCGCCTCCGAGTCCTTAACAGAATTGAAAATTTCCATTACGATAGCTTGGAAAGTTTTCATTCCTGGCTCTCATCACCAATACCCCACTCTCCCTGCTGTAATTTCTTTTTTCTTTCTACATTTCACTAGGCCTGGGTAAAATTTAAATCAAGTTGGTGCAATTCCCGTAATTTGGTAATTTTTGTGTTATGACTGTTATGCAAAATTCCCCAAATTCCGCTATTACTCCATGTCACGTTATCATGTAGCAGTTTGTAACAAAACTATAGAGCTAGAGCTTGGAAACAACACAATCAGAGTGGCTGTTTTTTGTGTTGTTTGTACTTTTTTGTACTACTTATTTAGCACAAAATTAAAACTTGCCCAATTTTTCCTGTAAGGACGCAATTTGTCATTAAAAAAGTGCTAGATTTCCATTTCGCTGAACTTTCACAACATTTATGGGAATTATATAAAAGCAAATTAGGCAAATTTCACACATGCCAAATTTTTACTCGGAGATTTCAGGTGAAACTAAACATCTACTGATCCTGCAAAGAGTGTCTAGCAACAGTTGACGAAGCTGAAATCAATAGTCTAGAAGTGAAAGCAAATGCCTTGGAATGTTAAAAGCTCGTCGCGTGCTGTCCGTCTACCACGGGACTGCCATAAAAAGAGTGGAGAGGACAGGGTTAAATTGCATTTTTAAGGCCAATATAAGCATTACTGTTTGTGGGCTCAGTACACAAAGGCTGAAGGAAAAACAAAGGCAGACAGTAGCTTCCGTGGGCTTAGCTCTACATATGGAGCAGCTTTTATGGGATTCACAAAGAATACCAATCCTTCAGTGAAACCGACAATAATAGATTTCTTTGAACACTCCAATATGTAAAAGTTCTGCATACTTGGCCTCTGGCAACACTAGAGAGTCGTGGGCCGGGCAAATGGGTAAAGAAATAGGCACTTACCTTCCTGGCTTGCTGCACAAACGTTCACCTCGCTCCCGTCCAGTGTTCGTCTTGGCTCTGCCTCCAGAATGGGGCCCAGCCAACTCCCCTAACCAAGCCTGCCGCTGCTCTTATGCTGTTAACCAGCATAACAGAAGCTCCAGGAATGGAGGGAGCGGCCTCTCTCAGCATTCTCAAGAGCACTAGAGGCATATTCTTTCTCTAACTCAGCTGTCCAAGAAAACTAGAGGGGTTCAAAATGCACAAGTCTAGCTGGCCGTCGCAAGACAACCGATCAAAGAGACATGCACACTTTAAACTTAGGTGCTCAGCTCGCTGTTGCCACACAGCAGCAATTGCACCAACATTTGGTTCAGGATCAGTGGGTGAAAAATAAAATGGCAATAAATTAACTTTCTTACCATTTTATTTTTCATCTCTGGGGCTTTTCTGGGTGCATTTTTTAGTGGGACATAGCTCCTCCGCTCTAATGAAGGAGCTGCTCTTGGGTATGGCATCCCAAACCACAAATTTGTAAATGTAGTATATTGCCATAGTTTTTAGCACTGGAAGTCTATATCAGTGGCAGAATGTACACCATACACATTTGTATATAATAATAGTTGCCAAATAATATCATTTTAATTACTCTGTGCAAACATAAAATTCCACCCATGTTCATTCGTGGTTTCATGTTTGGGAAACATGTTTGCAGATTTTGGGCACCAAAGCCCTACTTAGCTGCCCAGAAACAGCACTTGTGAATTGTGTTTGAGTGGAAGATGAGGACTATTTTTATTTCTGGGCACCTTTCAGATTTCCCCTTCAGTGCTATGCTCTATACCATTGTGATAGCCATTCTCAGAACTGGATGGTTACATGTCTCGTCTGACTCGTTTCTCCTCAACATTGTATCAGACAACAGGGCTCTTGTCTGAAGTGTAGATCTGCTATGTGATACCTCTCCAACCACCCTTCGACCCATCACAACAGACTGTAAAAGTTTCCTCTTGTGTGTTCTCATCCTCCACCGCTGCTTGCTCACTGCTGACTTTTTCCCCCTGCAGGGTGTGCCCCTTTCAACCTCCAACAAATGGGCTTTTGAAAGGTGTATCCATGAACAGACCACAAGATAACCCTCACCTTAGAAATGCATACCTGAAGAATGATCAGGCCTTCAATTTTCCAATTTGAGGGTAGGCATATAACTTCTTTCTACCTCCTAGAGCTGCACTACCAGGTTTCCTGAGTGTCAGCATGAAAGATCTTAACCAGAATGTCCCCAGCCTAGCTTCAATCTTTCTCTGTACCAGTTTACATTATGTACAAATTCCCTTTGTGTTGCACCGCCTTCCTCACCAATTCTGTCAAGCACATTAGTAGCTCACTATGCATTAGAAGCTAGTCCCTACCATGAAATATTTTTTTATCCTGCAACCTTGTCACTTATTCTGCAGTGATCCAAGACGTGACTGAATTATATCTTGTTATGTCGTCTATACAGTACTGTTTAACCTTTGCATATACAAACTTGAAGAATAAGACACTGAGCAGAAGACTTGCGAATGAAGGTGAGGTGATCTGCAGATCAACATTCAAATCCATGGAAGGTTAACTCATACTTCCATCTTTCAAGATGACAAGCTGAAGTCCAGATTCACCACCTAATCTCCCCCCGCAGGGACCTGCTTGCTCGAACAGTCTAGCACACACAGGGACTCTTGCTGTCTGCTTATTGCGAGTGGCCTTTATGCACGGGACAACCTTTTCAATAAAGATTGGTAATCACGTATGCCCAAGGAGGACAGAGGAACTTTTGTAGAGCAATAAAAAGCTTGAGTCAAGCATGTTTTCCTTCCTACAGGTTCATATTTTCTGTGGTCTAAATTGTGCCAATTAACAGGGCAGAGGCACAAGGCTCTAGTTGTATATCTTTAGTAAAAAATATCAGGAGTTTTTGGGGAGAGCGCACATTTGCACAGACTCACAATCCTCAATACCATAGGACTAAACAAGAAACAGGCTGAGAGAACTAAATGGACAGTGCTGTACAACCAGCACCACACACTTGCCACAAGTATAGTATTCAGCTCCAGTATTACAGTTATCCAGAGTAACATTTCAGTTTCAAAGTGCCACATAGTACCAACATAGGGGCCTAGTCACAAAGATCTTTTTGGCCATAAACGTCATGGGGCGAGGGAGAATCACACAAAGGAGAGAACATAAAGCACGGGGCAGGGGAGTTTGGTGGGGAGAGAAGCACAGAGACAACACGTAGCACAGGTGGCACAGGTATTTGGTGAGGGGAGGACAAGATGCAGAGAGCTGGAAAACACATGCACTCATATGGCGTGCTTAACCAAAAAGATGAAAAGTAGTACCCTAAACGTGTATATTAGAAGGATAGAAGTCAGACAGTCAGAAGGATGGTTTAGAGGAACTACTCCAGGTAAGGGACAAATACAAGAAGAAGAAGGCAAACAATTGAATAGGATGCAAGCAAATTACAGTGACAGTAAAGCCAACCAATGGTAAGCAATGAAGGGCTGTAAGCCCACAGCAGGTTTTTTGTAAGCCCACAAAACTTCTTTACCAACCAACATATATGTGAGACAAAAAAGGAGAAACAATCACAGACCATCTATGCCACCTGTTTTTCTTCAATTTTTTTACACCTTGAGGTGGTTCAGTAGTATCTACGTTATGTGGGAACTATGGGTACCACCAATGAGTCTTTTGGTAGCATCACGATAGCCACGAATCGAATGGGCTCTACTGTACAACGCACAGTTGAAGGTTAGAGGGCATTGATGATCAGCTGGGGAATAGTGGTTTAGAGGACAGAGGCTGCCAACTGTTCCTTGTCAACTCCAGGAAAAGTGTGGTGGTCACGTTTTCCCCCATAGCCTTTGATGGCTGCAAAACCATCAATTTTTGACATTAGTAAACTATGCGTAAGTGAATGCAAAGGTAAACTGCAAAAGTTCATAAAGTTTTCCTACAGATATCAAGCTAATTACCACAAGACACCTACATCATGTTCACGCTTACCAAGCACAGCCCAGCATGAAAATGTTCTCAAAATGCTTCTATGAAGGTTTACAATTGCACATTATGGGGGTCATTCTGACCCCGGCGGTCCTTGACCGCTGGGGCCAGGGTCGGCGGGAGCACCGCCAACAGGCTGGCGGTGCCCCGCAGGGCATTCTGACCGCGGCGGTTTGGCTGCGGTCAGAAGAGGAAAACCGGCGGTCTCCCGCCGGTTTTCCGCCGGTTTTCCGCCGGTTTTCCGCTGCCCTGCTGAATCCTCCATGGCGGTGCAGCTTGCTGCGCCGCCATGGGGATTCAGACACCCCATACCGCCATCCTGTTCCTGGCGGTGCGCCCGCCAGGAACAGGATGGCGGTATGGGGTGTCGTGGGGCCCCTGCAGTGCCCATGCCAATGGCACTGTACAATGGCCAATGGCATGGGCACTGCAGGGGCCCCCGTAAGAGGGCCCCACAAAGAATTTCAGTGTCTGTGCAGACACTGAAATTCGCGACGGGTGCAACTGCACCCGTCGCACCTTCCCACTCCGCCGGCTCCATTCGGAGCCGGCTTCCTCGTGGGAAGGGGTTTCCCGCTGGGCTGGCGGGCGGCCTCCTGGCGATCGCCCGCCAGCCCAGCGGGAAACACAGAATAACCGCAGCGGTCTTCTGACCGCGGTGCGGTATTCTGGAGGGGGGAACTCTGGCGGGCGGCCTCCGCCGCCCGCCGGGGTCAGAATGACCCCCTATGTGTGTTGTGGCTATTAGCAGAAAGGCACTGTTTGCGACTGTGGGAAAATCGAAAATTTCTCAACGTTCACTAATTTGCTACGTTTTTTACATGTTTATAATGCGTCTGGAAAAATAACCTTTGCAGAGCCCTACTAAAAACACAGTTAAGTGGCCAGCCTTAGCTCACTCTGCCTTGTATTCACCTTGAGTTGCTCAACGTTGACAGGAAATGCAAATAGGTAAAAGAAAATACTGCAGGCTTTACCCCCCCAATTTGGCCTTTCACTAGTTCAGTTCAAATTTATTGATCGATTATTTAAAACCATAATAAAAACAGACAAAATATTACCACACAATCTAAAAAAAAGAAATATACAGATACAATTGTAAAAATATCACAGTATGGTGTAATCTATTTGCATAATAGCATTGTAATTCAAACAGACCTGTACATCATCAATAACTGTCTACATGTATATTTCAAAACATGTGGGATTACACAGAACCTTCGTTTCCCCAACAGTGCAGGACTTGAACAGATGAAATGAAATAAAGTTCCTTCTTTATAGCCACACATTCCGCAAGCAAATTAATTATTTGAAAAAGAAGCCCAGCATTTCTTCAGTTCAGCTAATGGAGTGCAGAAAAACCTTAACCTCACAGTATTGAACCAAGCTTAACGAGTCATGGAATCAGACATTTAATCTTGCTTTTCCTTCTCTGTACTTTATGCAAAGCATAGTTCGAATGTGTACTTACAGCTACTTTCTCTATAGCAAGTGGGCGGGAGGTTTCAGCCATTCGCTTCCACGCACATTTTCTAAGTAAGCTAAATCACACATCTTGGGACCCTAGTGCACGTAGTCCTGTTTTGCCAAAGTGTCTGTTCTCTTACTAATTTGTGGAACAGCATAGATTTAGGGTCAACCTTCTGCATATCATTTATATACATTTACGTGTAACTCATATAGAATGTATGTTTAACTTCACTAATCCGAATGTTTCAACCTAACCCGAATTGTAGTAGGCCATCACTTCTCAGCATGTTAAGAAATCATATTTAGTTGTAGTGAGTTGAATGATAATCCATGCGACTGTACTTACTGGATATGTCTTTACACGTTAATAATAATTATTAAATTTCTAAGGCTTAATAATACTGTAATGTGCTTCCATTTTGATTATTGAGTAAACTTAACTTGAGGTTGGCCTTAACTTACATACTTTGAAGTTTGCCAACGTGCTGCTTCCTTTTCCTCTGCAAGTGTGTTATTGGGGGCCAGATGTAGCAAAGGTTTTTACCCATTCTGTGTCTATGGGAAAAAGTGTTGGTACATATGGCCCTGGGTTCTGTTAATTAGAGAAAGGTTTATTGTTATGCATTAGACTGATAGTGAGGCCTAAGAAATAAAATCAGGCAGCAGAGGTGAAGGGGTACCTGTGAAAAGAGACACCTGTACTCAGCTACTAGGAAGATACAACTCTCAGGGAAAAGCAGATGTGTACCTAATTGTTTCAGGATGGGAATTTAGGGAGTTTACTGGCTCCTGGCAAATGCTGCCCATGGGGGTGGCTCTGGGCTGTGGAAGCGAGATATAGATGTTCTGAAACCTTCAATTGTTCTTTTAATTAGTGTTCTATGGTTAATTAGAGCAGAACCTACCCCAATTTAGAAGAGAGCAGATGTCTCAGTTGGGTTTCTCACTGACTGGAAAGGTTCATGCTTCCGTTCCTCTTTAGAAATCCTAAACTTTATTTGATTTCTTAATTTAGATCGGGTGAGTTTCATTAGGAACACCTAATTTGGATATTTTGCATTCCTTAACTATTAATTGTTACTATTGTATATTTCATAATACTTAAATTTAGAGTATTTGAGCATCTTAATATTCTGGCTGTGTTGATGTATTTTCTGTACCATTGTCAATTTTGCTGAATGTTGGTGTGACTAATATTTATAAAATAAACCTTTACCGTTGAATACCATCCTTTCTGTCGTTAATGTGAAGCCACGTTGTTTTCACAGTATTTGAAATGTATTCTCAATGTTAGCTCCCTCTCAACGCAAAAGATTTGTATATTAAAAGTTTTGCTTCCCTTTTCGAGTACCAATAATTTGCATAGTCCTTTATCCTATCAAATAGGGAGTGGATGCTTTGTGAAAGTGTGGCTCTCTGAAATTAACCTACCTGGCATGAAATAGCACAATCAATATTTTAGCTTGGAAAAGAGCATTGTTTTATTTTGTTGAAAAAGCAAAACTCACAATAACGCAGAAAACCACTCATTAAAAGTGTTGCTTCTGTCTCTGCCCACCCCATACAGGCTTTCAGCTCCCACCAGTACTGCAGCACTTCTGTCACATTTACCATGTACATCCTGTTCCCCAGGAGGGACAAATGTACTCCATCCTGCCTGAACAACATTGGCCATTTGTACTGAATGTCCCCATGATGAACTACTCCCACAATCCTGGCCTCATGAAATCTTGTTTACACGCCTGGTTGATGTGTGCTGGCTTGGGAGCCCTCCTTCAGTTCCTCAGAGGCCGCAAGTGAGTACAAAGAATGTCAGTGCACTCCCACCTGTCTGCATGACCTTCAAATCTCTTCATCACCTTCAATAGTTTAAACACCTTTATATATAACAATTAATTCTCTCCCACATGGATCACCATCATTTGCGACCAGGGACCTTCTCATCCAGCTTCCAAATCATGGTTAACTTTTGTACTCACCACATATTCCCTACTCCATGCCACACTACTGAAACCTTCTTGTTGTCTGAACCCAGCAGCTGGACACGTGATTAGTATTTCGCAAGCTCACCTGTCTGCTTCACTATGGAGTGGCCACAAATGTCTATCACCTTTTTCCTCTCCCTGCCAACTCCTTATGCTGTCATGAGACAAGGCCAAATTAGCAATCTCCTCATTGTGAAGGCATCCCTGGCTGTAAATACCCCAAACCTTTTCTGACTTCCACCTGCCCAAGCTCACAGTCTCTTCTCTTCCCATGCGAGGGCGATGTCCTTCAGTCATGGCACTATCCTAAATGAGTGTGGTCCATAATGTTCTGGAAGCAATCCCCCTCACTATCAACATTTCTTCAAGACCCCATACCTGTTGGCCACAACCCTTTTCATCTTCATGGTTAAAAAATGCTACATGGCTCTGTACCTCTTAATTCTACGTACTACTTATATGACAACACTGGGCAAATCTCTCTCCTGCCCGACTTCCCCAACTACACTTACATCCCATTTTGGTGCACCAAGCTTCCATGCACCTTACTCTACATGCTGGTCATTTTCTGCACAACATACCCTTTTGTTATACCTTCACAGCTTCTCAACCCCACCACCTCAGACATGGTCAACTGTCCAAAAAATAAGATAGTATAATGGCCTGGTATAAATTAGTCTACCAGATGGACATGTCAAACCCAAGTCACGTCTTCAATGCACCCAGAATCTCAGCATCCCAGAGCAGAGTCGCCTGTGTATCTATGGTTTTCTACCCCAGGTATGTTGTGGCTATTTTCCAAAGTTACACTGACCTCCTGGTGGGCTCAGGCCAGTCCACTATCCTCCCACCACCATATAGGACATTCAGGTATCCCCATGGTCTCAGAACATATCTATCCAAACGGAACACTGGTTTCATCTGTGAGAGGAAAGCCCAATTGTTAATCGTGCTCAGCTGGGTTGCCCAAAAGTATTTCTGAATATCCGGCAAAGTGATGCCTCCATCGTACCTACCTCTTGGTAACCTGGGTAGCGCTATTCGCACTAGACCTCCATCCCATAACAGTGATCGGACCTCCCCCCTCAAACGCTTTGAAGTACGATTTGGGGACCTCATATGGAGTGTTCTGCAGTGCAGATTAAAAGCCCATCAAAACATAATTTTAAATAGCGCTGCTCTCCCTAATATTGAGAGAGAAAAAGACTGCCAATGTCGTACATCCTTCCATAGCCTATCTAGTAGAGGGGTCAGGTTATTCTTGAGAAAGAGTTCGGTTTCTGCTGCGATATAGATTTTCAAGTAGCGGAAGCATATCCTTGCCACTGTCGCTGCATAGTCCGGTGGCAGCAACGGGATCTGACCCTTAAGTAGATACATCAAGGGTTTGCGCCAGTTGATAGAGTAACCTGAATACTTACCGAAATGTGTAATAATGTGAATTAATCTAGCCAGTGGTAACTCCGGGTCTGCCACTATAAGCAACATGTTGCCTGCGTATAGTGATATTTTGTCCTCCCTATTGCTTTCCTTTGACCAGTGGATCCTGAAGCATCCGTGCTGCAAAGGGTTTCAGGGCCAGAGAAAAAAAGCAATGGGGATGGGGGCAGTCCTGCATGATACCTTTCTGTAGTCTGAACCCTTGGGAGTGCCCACCATTAACCTTAACCCTTGCCATCTGGCCAGAGTATAGGAGGCATAAACATTGTGTGAAGTGGAGGCCAATTCCAAAATTGGCCAGCACTGCAAAGATAAAGTCCCATTTCACTGTGTCAAATGCCATTTTGACATCCAACAACAGAACCAGGGCCTACTCCCGCACTTTGGTCCTTATCCCCAGTAACCCATGGAGGCACCTGAGATTAAGGTTGGTGCTCCGGTGGGGCATAAATCACAACTTATCTGGGTGGATCAGGGATTGGATCACTTTATTTAGGCGCATAGCTAACACTTTGGCCAATATATTAAACTTATAATTTAGGAGCGAGATAGGCCTTTAAGAGGCACAGTCCTCAGACGGTTTCCCCTCTTTGTGTATGATCACTATGGTGGCCAGTCCCTGACTTGCAACAGAGGTCTCCGCTGTACTCTCCTTGTACATCTTTAGTAGGTGGGGGGCTAGCTTAGTTGCCAGCATTTTCTGTAATTCAATAGGGATCTCGTTTGGGCCCATGGCTTTTCTGGAGCAAAGCTCCCTCAGAGCCACTACCAATTTCTCTTCTGTGTTATCTGCCTCCAAGAAATCCCGATCTGCCCTGCCAGGCATGACAGGCATATGTCCTGGAGAAAAGCACAGGTGTCATCGGCCCTCGTATTTACAGCCAAGAGAATAGTTAGGCACAGTAATCTGCAAATGCTTCCGCTATACAACTTTTCTTACTGACCAATGAAAGGTTGCCTTATTATGTAAACTATAAAGAGCAAGGGTCTCTGGGATCCAAGAAAAGTATTGGGCATGCATGGCTGGATGAGGACAGCAGGGTAACTCAAGGCAAACCGATTCACTCTTGCTCTGTCACAGCAGCAACCTACCACGTTCTTCGTCTCTCACCGTTGCATGTGTAGGGTGCCTGTCTGGCTGGGGTCTGAACTACAGCCTGACTAGTGCTTGCCCGACTGGTGATCATACACCATTAAGATCCTTCGAGAGCGTGGGGGGCATGAGCCCTTCTCAACATTTTGGCTGCCTTCGACCTAGCATGAGTGGGTGGAATCTGAGCCATTTAATAGTTTGTATAGTTTTTGCTTAGGTCGCCTGCCTTCTTGATTGCTGCTGCACATTCTTACTCCTTCTCAGAGTGTATTTGTTCAGCAATATAAAATATCTCTGCCTTTAAAAAACAAATAAATAAAATAATGTGGTAGATGTTACTGCTTATGTCACTAATTCACATCTTTTCTCTTTTGGTATCCTTATACTCAAGTGACAGGTTCTCTGCCTGGAGTATGTTGCACAATGGATTATTTGACCTTCTCTGATTACCCCCCTTTTTTGGTGTACAGGCGCCCAGCATCCTGCTGTTCATATGGCTCAGCTGATTAGTCCTTATTATAATTATAATTGACATGTTCATCTCCCACATACCCTTTCACAATACACTGCTATGCGCTGTGTCTCATAGCACAATAACCATACCTTAGTGGTCGTCACACATGACATAAAAACACTTCCCATATAGACTCAAAACAAATACACCCTTCCAACACACTCCCTACATGGTGGAGCTTGCTATCGTTGTGGATAGGCAATTCAGATACAAATGCTACAATATGATAAAATACAATACAACATACTCCACTCCCTTTCTGATATCCTTATCCTATGTAGTGGTTTCTACACTCCAGTCATGGATATAACCATGGGCCAGATCTACAAGAGTGGCACATCAGTCCTGATGCAACACTTTTCTTACACCGCCCGTAGTCCTCCCTAACATCACCATGGTAGCTCTGTATTCACAATACAATGCACCATGGTGCATGTTGGCAGAATAACATCAAAATTTATGACACTATTGTGCCGCTTTGCTGGATTACCACCATTAGTTATGGTGCTAGTCCAGCAAAGTACTAGGGAGGCCCATGGGTTATTATGGGCTTGTCAATTTAACTCCTGAAAAGTGCAAGCATTAAAAATGATGGAAAAAATAACGCAGTGAAATCTTGTGATTTTCACTATGCCATCTTTTGTGGCCTACCTGCAGGGGAACACCCCCCCTTGCATACACTATGAAATACCACTGTAAATATGGCGAGTCAGAAATACCTACCTAACGCCACATTAGCGTAACAAAAAAGTGAATCTAATGTGATGCAAGGGCCTTGTAAATCTGGCCCCATGTGTCTGCAAAATACTCGGACAACTTCTTTACATCCAAAGTTCAGATGACCCATTTCATCAGTTCATACTTATTCGTCCTTATCAACTCTTGCAGCGACAATATTTGGACAGTATGGAAAGTGTCTTTAGCTTTCCTGTTAGTAAACATTACACAGCGACAATTAAACCAGGTTCAATGCCAAAATGTTACCTTTGTGGATTTGCCTTCAGTTTTTTCAGTAGCCAGAGGCACCCCAAATTTATTAACACTCTCTAATCTTCTTATCAGACTGCTGCATTCTCTGTGCTCCCTTTTCCTGCATGCAAACAAAAAAATCGAGGTATTGCAAAACTTGCTCTGTCCCTCCTCTGCATTCACTACCCATTCTAAAAAGGTGCTAAAAGTCTTGAATACCACGAACGTGACAAAGTAACCTGTAAACATTGCCTTAGCAATAAATATCTTGTCTTCAAACTGAATTTCCAAAGGAGGAACTCATTCAAGTTTACCGGAAGTTCCCCGAACTCTTTCTTCGCTTCCCTGGCACTTCCTCACTAAGGCAATTGTCTCATCAATGCTAGTGCAAAACACCGAACACTTGTTATTTTCACTGTAGTCATTGATTGACTCTCTTTATCCCTTTTTAGGAGGGACCACTCCCAACAGTGATATTGTAAGGCGCTGTATCGCAATCTCCTGAACTGGGCACACATACGTCCTGATTGAACTTCTTTCCTTAACTTAGTCTGAATAATCTCTGGTATACCTTTAACTGATTACAAATTCTAAGCCCAGAAACTATGCTGTGGCTCAAAGTATAGTACCCTAAATACAATAGTAAAACTTCTTTTAACGCCCATATCACTTCTCTGTCCAAGTATTGTCACACCCAATGTTCCATTGCCTTTAAGTTAATTGAAAGATGAGCCCTTTCCCATTACCTCTGCCTGAAAGCCACCTCATGACCATGGTCCCCCAAGCAATGGACCAAGGAATGTTTCCAGTTACATTTAGACCAATTGCATAGGAACATACACAGTGATCAGTAACATATTCACCTCAGATAGTTCTCCCACTGAAAATAATTGCACAGAAAGACACCCTCCTCAACATCAGTTTAGCAGATTAATGAAATAACTAAGTGGGACCACTCAACAATTGAGTTCTAGATCAGAGAAAGGTTTCAGGGCTTTATTACAAAAATCACAGTATCAAGCAGTGCAGAATAAATGCCATGAAGGTTTCAACGCAAAGGTATGTAGAATAGTCAAAAAGTTCCAAATGAGTAGCAAAATCAAAAAAGAATCAGACAGCATGACTAGCAGAAAAGGTAAGTCTCCTAAAAGTCAAAAATCTTCTGGCTGTCCCCCAAAATCAAGGTGCTCTTATACTCAATACTTGCATAACAAATCAGTTTAAAAAATATTATCCTTGTATCATGATTGATATTATCAACTCTTTGGCAAATCAGAAATATAAACGTCATTACCTAAACACATAAGCACTATCCCATTTTAAGAAAGCATTCATCAGCTTCTACGCTATTATATGAAACATTTATCAATAACACTTCACGTAAATAAATAAATAAGACTAGTCTACAAAGGGGAACTACAACGGAAGAGCCTTGGAAGTTGAAACACATCATAAACAGGGAAAAGTTAATTGAAAGTTTGTTTATTCATAATAGTGGAAAAAAACATTACATCAGATTGGTGTCGCTCGGCAGAGCTTGCAAGGAGAGAAGATGCGTGGGAGAAAGAATGGGAGGGGTGAATAGAGGAGTGAATGACAGAAACCGTGGCATAGCTAAATTACATTAATAAACAGAATTCTATACATCAAATTAAACTTGTTTCAACTGCAATCGTATCAGCTCGTCATGTGTGTAACAATTAATATTATTCACTATTAATTATTGCACAAAAATATAAACCCAGAGAAAAGGAATCACAGGAGCACTTCGCTGACCTCCACCATCTGTACATCTCTGGGTAGCCACCACATGCCTCGCCACTATGCCTATCATGTTAGGGGCATATGTTCCTGTAAACTTGACCCTCTTATTGGGAATCCTAAATCTAAAAAAGGAGGAACTCACTTTCTAATGCATCTGTGACTATCACCAAAGCACTTTCTCCAGAACCTTCGTAGCTGATACTTCTGTACTCCTAGGTAGCTTTACTGGGTCTCCCTCCACACCCTTACACCCACTCCCCACAGAACCGAGTGCAAGAATCACCGATAAAACAGCCACTGATGCCACCCTTTTTGGTCTACCTCCTTCTGTGGGCACAGCAGGGGTCATGTCCATCATTCCTGGCAGCCTCCAATTCAGCGATGGTTGGAGCACCGCTTGAATCTGCCATCTCCCTTTTACACACGCTGAGAAATTGAATAATCCATAGTTCACATGCGCAATTGGACAAGATTAGGGCAGACATCTTCACAAAAGAAAAATACCAGCAGGCATTTGTTGTTGTTTTAAGGGTCTGAAAAGGCCTGAATGTGATTTTAAATAGAATTCTAAAGAAAATCACAGGTATGCATTCATATCATCACTTTTCTGTCTTTGTTTACTTTAATTATTAGTCACAGATCATTTACACACCTCTAGAACACATTTAAAAGTGTTTTCTAATTACATTTGCTGTTTGAAGTTTGTATTGATTAGGGCTAAAAATACCAGCTTTAGGTGATTTCGCTTATTTTTGTACCAACTTGGATGTTAAAATACCAATGGTGGCCGTAGAAAACCAGTCAGGTGGTAACCCCAAACAAGATACAGCTGCTGAATAGCCGTTGTCAGGCCCCATCGCATTACAAAATGTCCCTGCATGGCAACACAATTTAACAAGCATTGGCAAAACCAATAGATCTTGCCTATATAAGAACTATTGGCATTGTGTTTTGCCATGTTGTAAACCAGTGTAGATGCAGTCCAGCATGGCTAAAAGTTAGTGGCATGAGGTGTCTGAGTGGGGTGAGGGCTTAAAGTGTCATCAAGTGGATTTGTTGGAGTGTCATAGAGTGAAGTAGGGGCAGTAGTGTGTTGTAGAGTTGAGTAGAGGGGAGCAGAGTTCAGTGGTTCAGTGGCAGAGAGTGTCGTCGAGTGGCGTGGGGTTGAATAGGGTGGAGTGGGTTGGAGTGGATTGAGGAAGAGGGGTGGGGTGGATTGGAGTAGAGTGGGGTTGGGTGTATTGGGGTAGTGTGGAGTGGCTTGTGTGGAGTGAGGTGGATTGGTGTGGGGTGAATTGGATTGGAGTGGGATAGGGTGGATTGAAATGACATGAGGTGGATTGGATTGGGGTGGATTAGAATGGATTGGGTTGGGTTGGGTGGTTTGTATTGGAGTTATAGAGCTGGGGTGGGGTGGACAGGATTGGAGTGGGGTGGATTGGATTGGAGTGGAGTGGGGTGGATTAGAATGGACTGGAGTCGGTGGATTGGAGTGGGTTGGATTGGAGTGGGGTAGATTAGACTGGAAAGAGGTGGGTTGGGGTGGAGGGGATAGGTTTGAAGTGGATTGGATTGGAGTGGGGTGGGAAAGATTAGATAGGATTGGAACGGAGTGTGGGGATTGGATTGGAGTGGGTGTGCTAGATGGACAGGATTGGAGTGTGTGGAATGAACTGGGATGGGATGGATTGGATTAGGATAGAATGGGGTGGATTGTAGTAGAGTGGGGTGGATTGTACTACATTGTGGTGGATTAGAGTGAGTGGGGTTGATTGGAATGGGGTGGGATGGGGTGGATTATATTTGAGTGGGATGTGTTGGATTGCATTGGGGTGGATTGGAGTGGGTGGATTGAAGCGGGATGAATTGGAGTGGCGTGGGATGAATTGGAGTGAGGTGGATGGATTGGAGTGGGGAGGACTGAACTGGAATGGGTTGGGGTGGACTAGGATAGAGTGAGTGGATTGGATTGGGGTGGGTTGGGGTGGATTGGATTGGGGTGGAGTGGAGTGGAGTGGACTGGCATGGGGTGGAGTGGATTGCATGGGATGGAATGTATTGGGGTGGTTTGGATCAGAGTGAGGTGGATTGGAGTACAGTAAAATGGATGGGAATGGAGTGCGGTGTACTAAACTGGGATGGGTGAATTGGATTGGGGTAGAGTGGGGTGGATTGGAGTAGAGTGGGGTAGATTGGATTGGAGTGGGATGGGGGTGAAGTGGATTGAAATGGGGTGGGGTGGGTGAACTGGAGGTGGTGGATTGGATTAGAGTGGGGTGGCATGGCATGTGGTGAATTGGGTTAGAGTGAGGTTGGAGTGGGGTGGACTGAAGTGGGGTGGAGTGGATCGGATTGGAGTGGATCAGATCATGATGTGGTGTGGTGAGGTGGATTAAAGTGAGGTGGATTGGACTGAGTGGGGTGGATTGGATGGAGTGTGGTGGATTGGATAGGGGCAGGGCTGATTGGATTGGGGTGGGTGGATTTAGTGGGATGTAGTGGATTGGAGTGGGGTGGGTGGATTGGACTTAATTGGGGTGGATTGAACAGGAGTGGAATTCGGTGAATTGGATTGGAGTGGGTTGGATAGGATTGAATGGGGTGGATTAGATTGAAGTAGGGTGGATTGCAGTGGTGTAGATTGGATTGGAGTGGGGTGGACTGGATTGGTGTGGGGTGGATTAATTGGATAGGGGTGGACTGGATTGGGCTGGGGTAGATTAAGGTGGTTGGGAGTGGGGTGGATTGGACTGGAGTAGGGTGGATTAATGTAGACTGCATTGGACTGTAGTGGTGTGGTTTAAAGAGGATTGTGTTGGAGTGGGATGCATTGAGGTGGTGTGGGTGGATTGGATTGGAATGAGGTGGATTGGGTAGCAGTGGGCTTGATTGGAGTGTGTGGATTGGTTGGGCTGGATTGGAGTGGTGTGGGTTGTATTAGAGAAGGGTGGGTTGTATTGGAGTGGGGTGGGCTGATATGGATTGGGGTGGTGTGGGTTGGAGTGGAGTGGGGTGGATCAGACTACAGTGGGGTGGATTGGACTGGAGTGGAGTGGACTTGGGTGGGGTGGATTGGATTGGGGTGAAATGTATTAGATTGGAGTGGGGTAGATTGGACAGGGTAGGATTGAGGTGGATTGGTGTGGGATGGACTGAATAGGTGTGAGATGGATTGGAGTGGATTGGAGTGAGGTGAATTGGGATGGAGTGAGGTGAATTGGGATGGAGTGGGGTGGATTGGATTGGATTGGAGTGAGGAGAATCGAAGCAGCCAGATTGTTTTGGATTAGAGTGGGTTGTTTGGGATTGGAGTGCAGGAGATTGTTTTGGACTGAAGTGGGGCAGTTTGGAGTGGGGCAGGTTGCTTTGAATTAAAAGTGGGTCAGAATAGAGTCGGGCAGATGGATTTGGATTGGAATGGGTTGTATTAGGGTGGATTGGAATGGATTGGGTTGGTGTGGGGTGGATTGGAGTGGGTTGAATTGGGATGAGTGGGGTTGGTTGGATTGGGGTGAGGTGGACTGAATTGGATTAGGGTGCATTGTTTTAAATTGGAGTTGGGCAGATTGGAGTGGGGCGGGTTGGAGTGGGATAGATTGTTTTGGATTGGAGTGGGGCAGACTGGAGTGGGTGGATTCAAGTCGGACAGGTTGTTTTGGATTGGAGTGGGGCAGATTGGAGTCCTGGGCATGTGGCATCATTGCTACTGTACTGATGTAGACAGGACATATTGCCTTTGCCAATGGTTTAGTACCTGTCTGTGGGCTGGATGGATCTATTTAATGTTCCCCACATGGGGTAGAGAAGTTGTGGCATCGATTGAGAGAGACCACGGGTGGGGGCGTAGCTTCAAAGGGGGTGCTTGGGGTGTTACACCCCCCTAAAAAATGTATTTTCTGGTAAATAGTTGAGTATATGGGATTTCAATTGGGTATGGTAATGTATCTGTCGGATTTCACCAGGAAGTCTGATATAAGCACAGACAAGAACACCCACACACTCTCTCACTCCCTCTGTTTTAAAAGTTTTTAAAATGTTGGTTAGTTTACAAAATATCACGTTTTCCCTCACTACCCTTGCCAATTTACATTCCTCTACCTGTCCACTGCCTCTTAAGCCCCTCTTAGAAGCCATGCTTGTTATATAACGAATTTCAGCATTATGGCGGTCATTATAAATCTGGCAGTAATCACCACACCGCCGGCGGGAACTACTGCCGGCAGTGGTGGGAACTAACAGGTGGTGCAGACTGCCACATAATCAAGTGAGGAGAAACAGGCAGCGGCCCATCCACCCACCGCCATCTTGGAAGCACTGTCGATGATGGTGGAGGCCATCTTCAGCCCGACAAAAAAGCCCAACCCACCACCATATTATGAACACCACAACACCATCAGTTCCGGGGGAGGGTAACCACCACCACTCAAAGCCTGGTTGAAACAAGACATATAAAGGGAAACAGTCAACGGAGGCACACAGAACACGTAACATGGAGCGAGAGTTGGAAATAATGCCAGTGCTTCTCCTTGCCACATCCCTCCAGGACCGTGACCACTGACGAAGACGGCGATGGTAAATACCGCAGCCTAGCACACAAGGGAGGAAAGGGCACAGTTACACAACACCGCAACGCACACCCAACCCCTCCCACCACCCCAAGCCATACAGACCCCAACAAAATGTACTTACCAGACACAAGCCAACAAATACCTGCACCAATGCACCCACCGGTGCACACCACACCCCCACAGTGAAACGCTGCACAATGGCACAACATAACAACAACACTTCTCCTAGGCAACACAATTTATTTTCTAAAGTGATCCATAACTGTCCAAAAAAGGCCATTGGCAAGCCATTTACTTGTCCTGCAAGGGCAAATATAGGCCACACTTTACTCCCACAATGGAAAGGAACACTCCACTGAGAAGGGGCATCAATGGGGCAGCCAGACACCTCAGGGTTCAGGGGATGGGGATTCAGGTTTGGAAGGGGGTCTGGGGCGTAGGCTATAGAGGCGGAGATGGTTTGGACTTGCCCTTGGGAGGAGGAGGAGGAGTAGGCGTGGACCGGGGGTGGCAGAGGGACCAGAGCCAACACGTGCCTTTTTCATCTCTGGGGAAGGGGCACGGGAATGGGTAGGGTGGACTGGAGAGGGCTTGGATGAGGAAGAAGTGGGTTTCTGGAGGCCAAGGGAACATTTAGGGACAAGACGTGGTGGGCCAGTGGGTTCAAACAGGTCAACACGGGAGAGGAAAAGCTTTCGAGGAGCAGCTGAAGGGGTCTGGACAGGTTTAGGAGTGCAGGTTGAGGGAGTGGTGGTACGTGGTGTAGGTCTGATGTGCTTAGATGCAGGTATCTGTACAGTATGCCCATGTTTGGTGGATGTGTGTGGAGTGGATGTCTGGGAGCGTTTCTGTGTCCTGGAAGAAGGGGGTGTGGACACAGTGGGGGAGGTGGATGTTGCTGTGTCTGCCTTGGAATGTTGGGTGTGTGCCTGCATGTGGTGAGACGTGTGGTGCTTGTATTTGTCTGCCTGCTTCTTGGGTGTTGATTTGGGTGCATGGCTGTCTGGATGTGTGTTTGGGATGGGAGAAGGGAGTGGGGTGCTGGAAGTGGTAGAGGTGGTGGGAGGGGGAACAGAAAGACCAGGGACACTTGCTGCCATCGAAGAGGAGGTCCGAGCCTGAAAAGATCTCTGTAGGCCCGACATGGCACTGTGAATGCCTTCCAGGAACGCATTGCATTGCTGCATCTCTGATGCTAGGCCCTTGATGGCATTCACCCTGAGTGTCCGCCCTACAGAGATGCTTCTCAGGAGGTCAATAGCCTCCTCAGTGAGGGCAGCAGGGCTAATGGGGGCAAGAGATGAGGTGCCTGGGTCAAAGGAGACAACCACCTTCCTGCGTGAGCGGGCACGGGCTACTCTCTGGGGAGCTACTGGGAGGGCAGTGATGGTATGGCGTTGGTGGAAGATGTTAGAGAATGGGTGGGCCCAGTAGGGTCAGCCACCACCCGGGAGCTGCCATCGGGGGAGGTGTCAGAGTCACTACCTCCAGTGGTAGTTGCCTCCCCCGTGGTACTCCCCTCGTCCTCCAACTCACTGGTCCCCTTGGCGTCCGTGGACTGTGCCTCCTGGGAACTCTGGGCTGCAGCATCCCCACTCGCCTGTGCCTCAGCTCCCTCAACAGATGATGCTAAAACACACAAGGACAAAAGAGCACAGGGTGGGGACAAAACAGGGAAGAAGTATGTAAAATCAATATCAAACATACCTGTTGGCACACATACACCCCCACCCATCTCAGGCACTAACCCCCAGCAGACACAATATTTCACATGAATGTGCCCCTGACTGTTAGGCATGATCCCACAGTACACAACTTGACCATTCTGGCCCTGCACTCTGATACACTTTGCAATGGGATACAATGAGAGACAATGCCAAGACAACAAATATAATTCATGAGGCTACATCTAAACCAATGGCCAAAATAGGGGACCCCTCACAGGCCTACATTCCCAACCATATCTACCTAAGGACCCTATCCCATGGACGTGGGGGGGCAGGACTGCAGGGACACACCTGTCTATGGGCCTGGCACTACACTGCATGCACCCCATGGCACATAACTACACTCACCATAGTTGCATCACAATAGTGTTGGTACTCACCCCTTCGTGGCTGCTGTGCTGCCTTCAAGCACCCATCCAATTCGGGATAGGCCACCGTCAGTATGCAGGCCATTAGGGGGGCTCAGGGTCTGACGAGCACCCCTCCCACATTGGGAGGCCGTCCCCAGCTGGGCCTCTCTAATCTTCCGGGCCCAGCGCTGCAGGTCCTCTCACGGCTTCCTGCAGTGGGTGCTCCACCGGTTGTAGACCCCCAAGGTCCGCACTTCCTTGGTGATGGCGTGCCACAATCCTTTCTTCTGATGGGCGCTGACCTGCATGGGACACACAGGGTAAAGAATCAGATGTCATTGTGGGTGCCCCATGCACAAATGCCATGCCAGTTCGACCTAACATGGCCCATGGAGACACACATTTTGACAATAGCCAAGACAACAACTGCCAGGCACATCACAGGTAAGCATCCACACAGCCAACAAAAATGCCTACAGGCATCCGCCACATTCTCACACATTCATGGAGGTCAAATAGCAACTGAGCCTCTGGTTGCCCATACAGCTTTGCATACAGGGGTAGGACCCCCGTCCACCAGCTCTCCTGCGGTGAAGGCCGGGACCCGTTCTCCTGTAACACGTGCCATCCTAAGGACCAGAGTCAGGACACAGCAGCTCACGCAGTAGAGTTCCGTCCCTCTCGAGGTGCAGGAGTCAAGTGACAAGGGCATTGCAAAATGGTGGTATTTACTGCGGCGGTGTGCACTGTCACCACCGGTGGTGATCGTGATTGGCCCTACTTCCCCATAGAAGCCAATGTTATCCAATGAAGAGGTGCACAACGGAGAACACCGCCTACCGCCATGAGGACCAACGCCAGCGGAATGAAGTCACTTGTTACACTGCACTACCTGTAGGGCAGGGGGCTGCCATTTTGCAGCCACCACGCCTTCATAGTCTGTCAGGGGTCCTAATCCATGGCTCCATTCCCTCTCTCCTTTGTCGAGTACGGGTATGATCAGTGATCCTACTCATGGATTCATAGTGGGAAGTGGGGCTACATTGTGATGCACTGAGATATAAACACCTCACCAGACATTAGCCTGACAGGATTACCAAGTTCTCTGAGTCCGTGTGAGGGACAATAGTGTTGCATGTACAAGATGAATGGTGGAATATTGTCATTGAAGTGTTTGTCGCAACTCAAAGTGTCTCTCTTCCACCCCCATAGGTACAGACCCATGTGGCAAGGGGGGACCCGATGTGTTTACAGACCCCTGGTTGTTCTGGCCACTATGGAGGAACGCCACATCATCATCACTTACCACCTGAATCGAGCCACAATCGTGGAACTCTGAGCACAAATGGAGCCTTTTCTGATGCCAGCTAATAGGAATCTCCATGCCATCCTTACAACTGTGCAGGTACTATCTGTGCTACAATTTCTGGCCACAGGCTCATTCCAAGTGACAGAGGGCATGGCAGCCAGTTTATCTCAGCCAATGTTCAGCCACATCCTGGCTAATTTTCTCAATTCCTTCGTGCAACACCTGTAAAGTTATGTCCAGTTTCCCCAAAGGGCTGATCTCACCTCCATCAAATCTGGATGCTATGCTTTTGCTAATATCCCCCATGTGATAGGTGCCATTGATGGTACCCACATAGCCCTCCTACCTCAATAGTAAATGAACAGGTGTTCAGAAATCATAAAAGCTTTCACTCCATGAATGTCAAATTGGTGTGTACTGCTGATTAGTCCATTACTATGTCAATGCAAGGTTCCCAGGATCAGTCCATGACTCCTTCATCCTGAGAAACAGCAGTGTGCCACACATGATGGGACAACTACAGGGGAACAGAGCTTGGCTCATAGGTGAGTGTGTATGACACTGGATCAGTTACATAGCTGACAGGCAGGTTGCATGCAAGTAGATAGTGTGTGTTTCAACCCTCTTTCACCCACTTTTTCAGGGGATTCTGGCTACCCAACATGCAATGGCTCCTGACACCTGTGAGGAATCCCAGGACGGATGTAGAGATCCATTATAATGAGGCACATGGTCGCACTAGGAGGGTGATAGAGAGGACCATAGGACTCCTGAAAGCAAGATTTTGTTGCCTCCATCTCTCTGGAGGATCCCTGTGCTATATCCCTGACAAGGTGTGTCAGATAATGGTGGCCTGCTGCATGCGGCACAATTTGGCTTTGAGGAAAGCTATCCCACTACTGGATGAGGAGGATGCCATCCAACCACCCCTGCCACCTCAGAGTATGGATGAGAGTGATGGGTAAGAGGATGGGTAGGACATCAACTCCAGGACCCAGCTAATCCAGCTATACTTCCAGTGACTCTCAGGTACTGTTCTATGATGCCAATGGGTTTACTGCATTGTTTTAGGGTGACTTATGTGCTAAGTGCTGTTGGGTCCCTTACTAGTGATGTGTAACCCTCATGAATGAAGGAGATGTGAGTTACAGCAATGGAATGTACAGTGTGACATACTTCAAACACTGCAGTCTGTTAGACGCCCCTCATGCAATAAAAACAGCATTATGATGGAAACAGGCTAATATATCCACATTTACATTTGATTGCTCATATTGATGAAGGACAGATATTTTGAGTGCACAAGTGTATGTATTAAAAGTCAAAACATCCAGGAGTGATGGGACAGCGGAAGGTAGTGGGCACATGGTGAACAATATACTCAGGTACATTTCCAGAGCTGTTGGTAGCACAGGGGCATAGTCCATGGGCCTATTGGAAGATGGTGAAATGGCACTGGCATGCCAACAAACTAGCTCAGTGGCACACAAGCGAAACAGTTCAGGGCAGAGTCACTTATTGGTGGTGGGCTTGGTCTTGGCTGGTGTTTTACTGGGTCTGATGCCACGTTTGCGAGGGGGAAGCTGGGCTGCAGGGGAAGGGGCGCTGGTGTTGTGTGTGTCTTCTGGCAGTGCCACCAGTCCACTGGAAGCTGCAGATGTGGATGACAGGGCATTGTCTTGGCTAGTGGAAGGCGCCTGCAGGGGGGTAGATGATTCAGGCTGGCTGTGGTACTGGCGCTGCAGCACCCTGCAATGGTGGCCATGGTAACATTGAGCTGTTTCCATTGCTCCATGGCCTCCTGGTGGTGTGCTACCTGCAGCCTCTGATTCTCCTCCAGCGTGACCAAGATCTGGCCAATCCTGTCTTGGGAATAGTGGTATGCATCCAAGACGTCAGCAATGGCCTCCTGGACAGCAGCATCCCCCCTTGGGCAACACCCCTGACCTACTGCTCCCCTCCCACTGGCCCTGGCCCCCTGTACCTGTGTCCCCTGCACAGGTCTGGCAGTCCCACTTGCACTGGGCCCTTCATCATCCTTCCTGGGGGTGGGTGGATACTGGGCCTCTGTACTTGTGGGCAGCCAGTCCGTGGCCTGGAGACACTGGTGTGGGGGCGATGGCACAGAGCTGATGGTGGTGTGTCAGTGGTGTCTTGGGTGGGGCTTCTGGAGGGTGACTATCCAGGGCTGTGGGATGGGCCAGGGATTTCCTCTGTGTCTAGACATCCCTCTGCACTCTCCTGAGTGGGGCCTTTGTCTTCAGGTTGAGGACTGGCACTCCTTGACTTCTCCATCCGGGTGGCATGGGTGGTGGTTCCTGTGTGTGAGAGAATAGAGATGTGGGTATCATGCACTTACTTGTCCCTTGCAGCACTGCTTACGGGTTATTGGTGGTTTCATTCCCATGTGGTAGCATACAGGGTCCCTTGGTGTTCATTTGGATGCCTTTAGTGAGGGGGGTGTTGCATTCTGGGTGTTGTAGTGCTCCCGCCATTTCATGCATGGGTTGGTGACTGTGCCAACAGTTGGTGATCTGTGGGGGGGTGTAGGCAAGCAGAGAACATGGGTAGGAGTGTCTGAGTGTTGTGGGCTGGGTAGGGGTAGGGGACATGGTGGTAGTGAGAGGGATGAGGTGATACATACATTCCAGGTGTAGTTGACTTATCTGAGTTCAGTCCTCCAGGGAGTCAAGTGAGGCCCTCTGGGTGCAGGATAGCCAAGACCCTCTCCTCCCAGTCAGTGTATTCGGGGGAGGAGGTTGGGGACCACTGGCGGTCTTTTGTTAACCGTCACCACGGCAGTCGGCAGGGATTACCACCAAGTTCATAATGAGGGCCTATATGCCTGAGTTATTGTTGGAAAACCTGAAGCTCCCCCCCCCCCCCCCCCCAATTATTACTGACCAAGCTAAGCCACTGATGGGAAGGCACCCACGCCCTCAGATCTAAGGTCTAGTGAGAGCGGCGGGCTGTGTTGCTCATTGTGACCCGCTTTACAACTGGATAACAGAGGAGTCTGTCCAATTAAAAAAAGGCTCAGCTGTAGCCAGGATAAGCGTGGAGACACAGCCAGACGTGTGTCCTAGACTTGTCTGGCTGCCTTTCCTACAGCAAAATTCAATTACAAATACCCCTGTGCTATCAGAAGCAAGCAGGGCGTGCAGCTGCCTTCACCAAACAGCAAGGGTTTGTGGAAAGAGTCCTTTTTGTAAATTCAACATAAAAAAACCAAATGTATTCAAGTACTTACTAAATATCGAAAATAAGAAGAAGGTAAGAAAATATTAAGATCAAGAGAAACACTTTGAAATTGTTAAATTGTGCATTTGAGTCTCACTCAGTTTCTTGAAGATGTTACTCCGAGAAGTAATATGTGCTCATATAAATTTAGGATTCTGCAGCACACATAGAAGTAGCAAATAGTCATTAATTAATGATTGTTTATGTGCAGGAAGGGTCACTTTCCTGCACATAAACAATCATTATTAGAGCTTTGCTCTTTCTATGTGTGTTGCAGAATGAAGCACACACAGAAAAAGTAAAAACGAGGAGAAATAAAAGCATTTCTCCTTGTTGCCAACCTTGTCATGGTGTCTGTTTTTGGCACTGCCTCAGATTTACGATTTCTTGTAAATCTGGGGCAGATTCAAAAGCAATGGGTGTTGCATTGAAACTCGCACAGCAACACCCATTGCACATCCCTCTGCCGCAGAAAACTGCTTTGAGGGGGGAGGGGAGACACAAAAAGTGTAAATATAGAGCAGTGCACAGCGCCACCAGAACATAGGCTCCGGCGCAAGGGCCTTGTAAATCTGGCCCTTATTTCATAGGAAAGAACGGGATGCAAAATGCAAATCCCCGACCCATAAAGTCTGCTACTTTTTCTTCCCCTCCCTTGTCTTTACACTTGCTTACTATAGTAACGTTTCTCTGTTTCTGTCTCAGGCCTCCATAAATCCGTTCTCTGTTTTCTTCCCCACTCCTGCTGAGCGTACGCTTCATGTATTCAGCTTTTAATGAAAAGACATTTATTCCATAATGTTACTCCTGAGCCTCTTCCACCCTCTAGCCCTATAAGGTGGTACTTAGCCTCTGCTGAAAAATGTATGCCTTTTATATGATGATTTCTCCCTACAGACAGGGGAAGGAGGGGAGAAAGTAAGAGCTAGTTAGAAAGAAACCGTATTGGTAGAGAGAGGGAGAGATTGGAAAAGGTGCAGTGGGAGATTAAGAGTGAGAAAGGAAGAATGACAAATTAAGGTGAAAGGAAAAAGCAAATAGGATTCAGCAGAAGACAGTAAAGGAGGAAGATGATAGAGGAGAGAAACAAGAAAAAGACGAAAAGGAGGCGATAAAGGAGATGAAAATGCGAAAATAGAGGGGAAAGAAGACAGTGGAGGTGGAGAAAAAGAGGATAATAAGAAGGAGGAAGACAAAGAGGAAAGAAATAAAGGTGAGGGCATAAGAATAAGAGGATGGAGCCAAGGAAGGCGATAGGGAAGAGTGGCGAGGTATACAGCAGAGAGAGAAAAGGAGGGAAGTTGTAGGGATGGTGAGAAGATGGAATAAAAGGGATATAAAGGAAAGTGTATGAATGACAAGACAAGAATAGGAAGAATGGAGATAATGGAAAGAAAGATGGGGAGAAATGAGCAGAAGAAGATATGAAAGAAGTGGAGAAATTGATTATGGAGAGGTAAGTGAGTGGAGAAAAAGAGAAAATGCGAGCTAAGGGGATAAAGGAAAGCTTAGAAGAAAGGAAAAAGAGAAGCGTAGTGTAGCATAAGGGAAGGATGAGGCGAACTAGAGGAAAAACGGAGAGGGTGAAAGGTATCAAGGAGAAGAAAAAATGAGAGAGCAGGAAGAAGATTCAGAGGAAAAAGAGAAAGGAGAAAAGTAAGCAAAAAAATACAGAGGAAAAGGAAAAAGGGGCAGAAAAAAATGGTAGTAGAGATAATATGGGGAGGGAGATTACAGAGTGAAGCAAGGGTTGAATACATACGATAAAGAAAAGAGGAAAAGGAATAAAGAGCAGGGATATTAAAGGGAGACTGTAGGGTGAGATGGGTAGGATGTAAATAACAGAGCATAGTGAGGACGATTGGGCAGTGGGGTAGGGAGCAGATGGTAGAAGTAAAGCATAGAGAGAAGAAAGGAGAGAAGAATATAGTGACTAGTGAGAGACGGAGAAGAGAGAGCCAGAGTGGAAGGGGCAAGGAAGAGACAGTGAGAGGAAGAAAGGACATGAAAGGAGAGGAGTAGAGTTAGGGAGGACAATCAAAACACAAATGTAGAATTTAGAGACCCGCAAACAGGGATGTAGTATCATTAGTATAACAGATGTAATATCAGGGCCGGATTAAGGCATGGGTCATCTGGGCCCAGGGGTGGGTAAGTAGGATCTTGAGGGGGCCAAATCTGATTCGGCCCAGGCACTATGTGGCAAAGGCCAGCCCTGGGCAATAGCACTGATACACAGAAATGCTTGGTGCCCAATACATCGTAGTTATAACTATCTTTTAATACTGACCTGAGGTGGGGATGGGGCTGTAGGATTCCTCAAAGAAACTAGGACCAGGTTGAATTTCAAGAATAAATTCTTTATTTCAGTAGTGCGAAGCTCCGTTCAAACATCCCAACCATCTGGCTACAGTTCGGCCGTTCCGTCGTCACATTCTCGAACTTGCATGGTGTGACCATGGTAACCTCACGCACCAGACCGCGATTAGCAAGCCTGGTAACCATGCCCTGACCGGGAGACTACCACAGGGGCCCATTGTCATTGCCTGCAATAGGACCCATGACATTATTGCTATGCCGCTGGATGCACTCGGATCAACCGACATACAAGTGTCTAGCCACATAGGTGGAAAGACATGTAGAGCCAGATTCACTGATATGTAGTGAAACGCAACAGGACAACTTACAGTGATGCACTGCATCAAATGGAGAGGATAGGAATGCCCCATATTTACTTACACGCATATGGTGCATTCCTGCTTTCTCTCTGTCCTGGTGCACTTGTGGTTGCCAATGCAGGCACCCTTGCGCCATGGAGTAAGGGTGCCTGGGTTACAGGCAGGATTGCTTTTTGTGCAGGAAGGGACACCTTCTTGCACACAAAAAATCTTCTGGGTCAAGTTCCTCTTTTTCCACACAGAAAAAGAGGGAAAAAAACGAGAAATAAACATATTTCTCCTCATTACGCCTCACCTGGGAAGGCATGGCATTTTGACGCAGTCCAAGGTTTACTAATGTTAATAAATCTGTGAATGCACCAAAACCCATGAGTGGATGCGCTGGTATATCCACTCTCCACCCATGGAGTGCCTTCCCAGGTAGAGTAATGCAAGGCAGCAAGGTACTCGGGTATGGGGGTGATAATTCCTGTGCAGTTTACAACCACCATACTACTTTGATTTTGAATATTAGCCCCTGTAACATAGCAAACACATTCTTTATTTTTGATTACCACGTTCCATAAGAATTAAAGGTATAAATAACTCCAGCGTTGCCTAAGGTTTGTCTTCATGGATTTGTCAGCACAATATACCCGCGAGGGAGTCAACAACGCACCCTTGTGCTTTGTCGATGCGCGCGTATGTGTTTAAACAAAGGGCGACAAGTCACTTTTGCTAGCAGCCTCGTTTTGACCCTTGTCTTGATAACATGATGGCGCGTCTGTCTTCCAGGCATCCCTCCTTCTCGCAGGTTGGTACTGGAGCGGAACACGTACTTATCTATGCTCTGGTGACTGGATCAGAATCTCTCATCTAACTCAGCACTTTTCAGTGCTTACAGTTACGATGAGTGAGAGTGCTGAGGGCTGCAGCAGAGGAGGGTGCTGGGAAACACGGCGGGCGCCTGGAGGGAACGGCCTTCGTGCTGAGCTCGAGTATTTGTCGAGAAATGCTTTCTGGAAGTGACGGCAGGCTTACATTTTTAACACAATCCGTGTTCGCCTTAATTTTTACAATGTTCCACAGAAGTGGTGTTCATACAGTAGGCACGCTCTTTAATAAATGTCTCATGCAATAGTGCTGAGATGGGTGGTATTTTTATGTCAGGTCCGAAAACATTAAACAAACTGAGAAAACATTAAACAAAGTCAGAAAAACATACAATGCTGATATTTTCTCTTTGAAAAATAAACCTGAGATAGCAAGGGGCTAGTATGAAGGTGGCAGCCCTTCAAACTACGTCATCGTTTTTCTGCCGTGCCTCACAAAACTATCCTACCAGACGGCTGATACGCAACCATCGTCATCGTCCCAGTTATTACTGTTGAGGAGGTCTCCACATCTAGACTGGAGAGAGAAAAAAACATGGAACTATACTGCTGGCTGACCTGTTAGGGTGACCACCTGGCATGGATGTAAATTCTAGACAGTGGTTGTAAAAAGTCAGTACAAAGGGTCAAAATTCACGTCAAAGGGTCGAAATTTTGGACAAAGTGTTCCTTTTCTGGACCCACCAGTGGGGGTCACGTCTTTCAGTTGCCAGCCTTTTGGCTTTGGCAATATTAGTTTTGTTTAGTCAAGGTTTTGTAAAACTTTACTGCTGGGGAGATGCTGCCCCCTCTGCAATATAACAAAAATTGGCTAGTAGCAAAAATATTCTGGTCCCAGAAAGCACAAGTGGCCAGAGTAGTACTTAACACGGAAGAAGCAACTTCATGTAAAGATGTGCTCCTTATGAAATGGAGAATGGAGTCATATATATATATATATATATATATATATCTCTAGCTTACTATCCATCTATTGTATACGTCGAATTTTACTAAAATTAAAAGGTCTTGGTTACCACCAGGCCAAGCCTTAACGAACACCAGATATTCAACCAAAACAATGCTGAGAAACCGCCCCCACATTTGACTAGATAACTCAGTGAAATTAGAGTAGGTCTTTCTGGTGTGGAGGAATATGCTCACCAAGACATCACAGGTAGCAATGTGTGTGAACACCTTTCGAACATCTATGGAGTAAGGACAAATTGGCAACTTAGTCCATATCAACACATTTGAAATGCAAAACAGACTGGAAAACATCATAACTAATTTTAAAAATATGAACAAAGTTCAAGCTGTTAAGACCTGTAAGCAGTTGTAAAGCCTTTATTTAAAAAAAACTAAACTCGATGCAAACCTCTTTAATAATTATAGACTAATTGCTCTTCGTCCTACTGCATCTAAGATACTTGAAAAACACGTCAATAATCAACTAACGTGCTTCCTTAAAGACCATAAACTTCTTCACCCTTCACAAATGGGCTTTAGACCACAACATCGCACAGAATCAGCTCTGTTAGCCGTAATGGAAGAAACTCGCCGAAGACTGGATGCTGGCGGACACGCAGCCATTATTCTATTAGATCTTAGTGCTGCGTTTGACACTGTAGATTATAATATACTGCTACAAATACTTCTGGCAATAGGAATTGAAGGCACCACATTAAAGTGGTTTTCCTCCTTCCTGAAAGACAGAACTTTCCAATTCCTTGATCGCTCTTTCTTTTCTAGCACATTCTCCCTTACATGTGGGGTCTCTGAGGACTCCACGTTGAGCCTCACTCTTTTTAATATCTATATGTCCCCCCTAGCTGGAATTGTTGAACCTTGCGGCCTCTCCTTGGTGACATATGCTGACGATACCAAGCTGGTAGTTTACTTGTCTAGCACTAGTAACACTGTTCAAACCAATCTATCCTCCTGTCTTGCGGCTGTAGCCAGATGGATGGCTCACTCTAAACTTAAACAATGACGAAAAATCGGAAGTAATGATAGTTGGAAATCATGCTCCTCCTAAGTCTTCAGCCCTGATATCGGAAGTACTTAAAGACCTTCCTTTGCCCAAAGAAAACAAAGAGCTTAGGGTTTTGGTTAGATTCCCATCTCACGATGGACTGGCAATCCACAAAGTTGGCCACAACCTGTTTTGGTCTACTAAGAACCATTAGAAAAATTCTTAAAGTCCTCCCTTTTTCAGCCAGAAGACACTCATCATTCAGGCCCTGATACTGTCTCCCCTAGACTATGGCAACTTTCTTTTCCTTAGCTCCCCGGGCTACATGAGAAAGAGACTGCAGGTGGTGCAAAATGCCGCTGCATGACTGCTTATGAACACACTCAGACACTTGTCTGCCAAACCTTCCCTGGTCTCACTTCATTGGCTTCCTGTACAACAACGTATCAATTTTAAGACCATCTGCATGACACATAAAGCCCTCCACAATAAGGGTCCGCTGTTTCTCAGGCAAAGTATATCACCTTATACCCCACAGAGGGCACTTAGATCCTCTACTGCCTCGCTGGTTAACATACCCCGGTTTAGGAAAGTAACATGGGGAGGTAGTTCTTTTTCAGTTAAGGACGCAAAGCTTTGGAACTCACTCCCCTTGGAACTCCGACAAGATCAGTCGGAATCCTCCTTTCCTAAAAAACTGAAGACATTTTTATTCACAGCATAAGCATTTCTGAGTTTAGTAGTCTACCTTCAGTGCTGGGAAGCCTCTGGGTAGCCATGTGCTCTAAACATCTATTAAACTAAACTAAACATGTAAGTGAACTTTGGGGTACTAAGCATGCATATTCCACGCTGCACATGCAGCACCTCATGTGTCTGTTACCTGGCCCTCTGTTTCTTTACAGATGCCCATTGACGTGGGGGACATCCTAGAAACATTCTTGCCTCCTTGACACTGCCTTACCACATATGCCTCTCCCTCAACACTATACGGGGCTGGTTTCTTTTCATTATGATCCCAGAGGGGAATGTTTCCAATAAGGTTTTTACATCCATCCGTGGTTTACAACAAACATTTCACATATATGTCCCTGTTCAAGATGGAAACCAGTCTGTCACCTCCAACACTCTTTCTTGGCATGGAATGTCCCAATCCTACATTGTGTAATCCCCCTTACCCCTAACAGGGCACTGAAGTGCTTTACGCCAGACAGGAAGCTGCTCCAAAGTCCAAGGTCAGTGGTTAGTCCAGTGTTATTGTTGGCTACTGGGGTTCATCTTGTGTGTCCATAAAACAATTCCATGCAGTTGATCCAGCTTCTTTGTGGTCGATTAAATAATTAGGATTTAGTTGTGATCATTAGTGGGGGCAGGGTGGTATGTGAGCTCACACAGATGGATGGTCGGATTTACAGATGCGCTAGAGGAGATTTGGTAATATTAAGTTAGATGAGTCTGCCTTTCAGAGGAAGTAGGAGAGGTTGTGATCTTGTAAATGGATTTTGGGCAATTTACAGAAAAACAATAATAGAGAGTAAGGAAAACAAGCCTGTGAAAGTAGGTTGTGCTCCAAGAGAGGAGGCATACAGAGGATGGAAGGGAAGGTGAAGGTCGTGCATCTCCAAGGAGAAGGAGAGGTTCCTGCTAACTATAGGGTGTGTTATGGTAGAGGTGTAACAAAATACTAAAATGAAGGGAAAAAATGCAATTTTGTTTACAGCAGGGAAAGAAAGGTAGCTCACTGATATATGCAATCACTGCAGAGATACAGGCCCTTTACCTATAAAAGGGAAAATCAATTTGCTTCACAAAAATTGTATTGCAGAACAGCAGTTTCTCATGGGGGGGGGGGGATCTGAAGAAAACCATATTACCATATTGTCCTGAATAGTTAGGTTGAAAAATGTGATCGTACTCTCTGATACCGTAGAAGTGGGGGAGCCACTGAAAGCTCTAAAGCCACTGAAATGCTCAAGTCAGACTCAGCTAGAGGTCCTTTTGTAACTTCAAGCCCAAAACAAGCTGAACTTGCATGTGGCTTTTGCTTGCTATCCACACCCTGACCTTATGGGCAAAGAGTTAAAATCAATACATTAGCATTTGAGATAAAAATGAATGACACATATAGATACTCTTTTAGTGAATGGTTTGGACAAAATGAAACCAGAAAACCAGGGATTAGTCTTGGCTTCCCCCTTAACCAAATTGTGTGATCTTCTGCAAATATTTTACTTCACCTATCATTCTTTTACTTCATTATCCCATATGAAAACACCTTCAATTATGTGACTTCAGATTACGAGCTACACGAAATTTAATAGAATATAATGTTGCTGTGCCTATAAGAATCTGGACCGTATACAGAGTGCACATGAAAACAAACTGGCTTGCCTCTTGGGTCACTACTGGCACTGTCTCGAGGGCACGCAGGACAAGAATGGTTCTACATTTTTGTTTAAAAAAAATCACTTTTAATAAGTACCTCTCACTGCAGTGATAAAATATGACACCGGAAAAAAGCTTCCGCATTTTAAAGAAATGCACTCGTTTGGCTTTTAATGAGGCTTTACCATATTTTATGTGGTGCTTTTGCATAAATTACATGGCACAAATTTTCAGGGCTCGGCTCGTGAATGCACTCTTATAGTCAAGCCAGACCCTTGGCTCAGTTCTGCCATCTCGACTACACCACATAGATAAGGGGGGCTCTTTTACTTCACATATTTTGGTAGAATCACTCAATTTGGTCAAGTAGCATGCAACTTGAAATTTCAGGAGCATCCCGAGGTGTACATCTGCGCTTGTACAACCCTCACTCGACACAAACAAAGGAAGGCTTATTCTGTAGGGCAGCCAGTGCCTCGAGGCGCAGAGTGAAGGGGAGGAGGCCGTAGGAGTGAGAATAAGGAGAAAGCTAGAGTAATGGGAAGAGGGGAGAGAGATAGAAGACATTAATGCACCGTGCAAAAGGTGAAAAAAAGACAAAGTTGGCCCGAGCAAATAATGTTCTATTTACAAATGTGAACCGATGGGACGCTCCTCAGACCCTTTAACTTAACTGCTTGCAGAAGCTAAGATTGTAACAAACTCATTTTTGTTGCCGTCAGGGGCAGTAGTCAGTTGTTAGCTACGTTGTTGGTCTTTCAAAAGTGAGAACTGCAGGCCAGGAACAATAAGCCCCCTTGTGATTCGCCTGCAATGCAACCAGGGAAGGAAAGCAGCAAAGGTGTGCTCAGTACACCTTAAATAAGCGCAGGACTAATTTAAATTATTCTGTTGGGTGGGAATGGGGTGATGAGCACAAGGACTGGCTGAGAACACACAATCCTAGGAACCCTTACACGCTCTGGCCACTCTACTGGGCAGCCACTCGAGGGTAAAGTCCAGCCACATAATTGTCTGGCACCCTGCGTTTCTCAAATTACGGACATACTGTGTCCGTAAAGGAAGTTATCACGGACAATAGACGGGAGTCTAAATTTATGGAGTGTCAGTGTAAATTACGGGTGGGCGGCCACTCTATGACCTATACCACAAACATGGACACTATAATTGACTAGCTTACCCAGCATTCTCCCTGTTTTTTCTCCTGTCTCTGACGGAGACAAGAACCTGGATGCATGAGATTCCTGCTGGGCTCAGGCCCTCAATGTCATACCTGTTGTCCAATGTCGGGTACAAAAGGGTAATTATTTTATGTGCTGGTGGCATTAAGAGGTGCATTAGAGTAAGTGTACTCTGTTATTGAAGAATGTCTTACTGGTTGCTGGGTGATGGTATCCACGCCACTAGATGTTCTCGGGATGTGGAAAGCAATAGCATTCTTTGTGGTTCTCTATATGGCTTTCTTCAGCACATGCATAGTGAGCCAATGGTAGGACCACATTTTTCAATTCCACCCATGCGCCCCTGTCTTTTTAATGGATCACAGGCTCCAAGTAAGTTGTTCTTGTTATAGGCAAACATTTAGGTGATTTTGAGAAAACAGATTACCTGAGATGCGGACAGCAGAAAGTGGCACCTTCATGAGGGCTTATCGTGCCTCTCACTCACCTTTTCTTCCTAGGAAACAGTAAGGAGAGACCTACCGAGCTGTACCAGCATTATCAGAATTATTTTTGAAATTATGTTCTCTATGTGTTTGCCTATTTCCAGATCTGAATAAAAAAAGTGTTCTGTCATGTTATGTTAGGAAAATGTATTGAGTACCTATACCAGAGGGTTTCTTGGCACTGTGACAACCAGAAGGGAGAGAGGAGAGGGCTCAGGCTAAACAAAAACTTGCTTAGACAGTCAGGCCTTCAGAAACGTCCTGAAGCTCCGCAAGTTAGGTTCCATCCTGACCGAGGAAGAGAAAGAGTTTCATAAGATGGGGGCAAGGGCAGAGAAGCTCCTGTCCCCAGCTCTCTGTCTCTTGAACTGAGGGACCCTCAACTGGTTGTCAGGAGAGAATCTGATAACATATCTCTTAATTCTGCTTTCTACAAAGGCTGTATCCTGGTCATAAATGGATTTGTAATTATTACAAGCCATTTTAAAAGAGCTCTCTGTTGAGGGGGAGCAAGTGAAGCTTTGTTCAGGCAGGAGTGATATGTGCATGTGTATGCAGTTTACAGATTATCCTCGCTGCTATATTTTGAATGAATTGTAGTTTGTGTAGAGTAGTTGCAGGGAGACCCAAATACAGGGAGTTTGAATAGTTTAAGTGGGACACAATTACCGCTGCAATAGCCACCGCTTTCAAAGCCTCATGTAACAGAACACGAGCAACCTTCCTTATGGATTTCAATAGACCAAAACACTTTACTATGAATGCCTTGATCTGGGGGAGGAGGGAGGGATCATGGACAGTTGATTGTCTACCATGATGTCTAGTCTGACTCTTCTGCCCCGGAGTCCACATCTGATCAGATTGAAATATATATTGACAAAGACTGTCTTAAATCCTTTTGACAATACAAAATAACACGCATTTCCCATAGAGGAACTACCTGGTACTACCTTGGAACCACTTCTCAGGAAATGTCAACTTATTCTTCCATGGGCTTGAGTGTAAGGACCCAAACCACATTAATGTTCCTAGATCTATGTCTAGGTTATACCCTAAAGAATTTATTTAAAACACTATTTCTCAAACAGTGGCAGTTGACACTCTTATTGCAAGACTAGTTGGCCATACTTCTATGATAGAGGAGGCTATCCTTAAACATCCTGTGGACAGGAATGTTGATTCAGCATTGAAGAAGTCTTATGCTGGATTACACTTCACCATGCAAGCAGGCATTTATGGAGTTTAAGCTTCGTAGTTAAGCATCTGGGATTTTACAGAACTCTTTAAGGCCATTCAGGAGTCTGAGTACTCTCCTTTGCTGGAAGTCATGAAAACAGAGGTGGAGCATTTATACAAATTACCTCTGATGTAATGCACGCTTCAGCATTGGCAGCAGGGGCAAACATTGCAGTGCGAAATAAACGTTTTAAAAAGAAAAGCATACTGATTCAGTCCAGAAGACTTTTACTCTTCATCTTCGGCCTAATGCAGTCAAGCTCTTCAGTTCAGAGTTCAAAGAAAAACTCTATTGGCTTTCAAGACAAAGAAACATTCCTTCTATATTCATCAACAGCCTTCAACTACTATTCAGTCTTCTTCAAAGTATTCCTTTTGGCAAACTTCTTGATGAGATCCTCTGCAGCCTCACAATTCCAATGCAAGGAGACGGCATGGGATACCATTTACAGGATGCTTCAACCAGAAGGGGAAAGATATTGGAGTTTATTCCATCAGTATCCGGGTTCCCAAATTGTCAGGAGGATTAAGCCTTTTAATCAACTTGAGTAATGTCAAAAGCTGCATTTGGGAAAAAAAATCAAAATAGAAACTCTTCAGAGAAGTATTCCTCTCATTCCAGAGAAAGCCTTGATTATTACAATAGATTTTATGGAGAATTATTTTCATATTGCAGTTTCCTTCTGAGGTTTTTTAGATTTATTCTGTTTGGAAATCATTTTCAATCCTAGGAATTTTCCTTTGGACTCCAATTTATCCCAGTAGTGTTCACACAAATGATTTTTCCCCAGTAGCTCTGTTACATCTTCAGGGTTGGCCTGTGTTTCTTTACCTGCACGACTGGGTACTCAATGCTCCATTGTCAGAAGAAGCTGTCAAAGGTGTGGAATCTCTTCAGAGCCATTTAGCTCATCAAACCAGCTTCTCAATCTGCCAAAATGCCAGGGTTTTCCATCTCAAGACAGACTTTTAATTGGAGCACACTTCAGAATAGACTCAGGGGTCATTCCTATTGAGAAAGCACGCCATCTGAGAATGGTTCAAAGTTCTTTGCTGACCCTCTCTCAAGCTTCTGCACGTTGATGGCTAAAAGTCCAGGGGTACATTGTTTTTATATGTATTTCTGGTCCCCTGGATGCAGCTTCATCTGCATCCTTTACTAATTCATATTTTAAATTACTGGAACTCTGTATCCCAAGACTCTGAGAACCGTATCCAAGTGAACTTCTATCAATCAGTTATCTTTCAGTGGTGGCTGAAGCAAATTTCTCTAGCCAGAGATTTTCCACTGCATCCCAGTCTTTCTCTGGCCGTGACAAAGGATACTAGCTCAAAAAGGTGAAGTGCAACTCTACAGGCTCTTTCAGTGCACTGCAGATGGTTTCTGAGAGAAAGGGTTTTTTTGTCAAACTGAAGGCAGTGATATGTAGTTGCTAGTGTTGTATGCTATTTTCAGAGCAATCTGGAACATCAGAGTATTCTCATTTAGAAAGGCAAAGTGGCAAAGATATACATAAATCATCACGGGAGGCTCATCCAGATTGCACAATCTAGTAGCAATACGCCAGGGATCCTGTGCAGAAATGCATCTGCTATTTCTAAAGGCAGACCGTATCAGGGATCAAGACAATACCCAAACGGACAGGCTGCACAGAATCTTTACCTCATCTCAAGAGCTGTCTCTCTCACTGGAGTTCTTCAAGTCCAATTGCAAGATGTCTGGGACCTCATTTCCAGGCTTATTTGCCTCCCTAGAGAATTTACAACTTCTCTTGTTTTCTTGCTCAAGGTACTTGGGGAGTGGATGCTCTCAATACCATACCATGTTGTCATCTCTATCCCTTTCCTAACATTACTTTTATCCCTCAATGTCTTCCTCAAATCCAGTTAAAGGGAACAGAAGTGGTGATGGTTCTTCCATTAAGGAGTCATAGATCCTGTTTCCCTCTCCATTAGTCTATGGCTCAGTCTCAGAGAATTCCTCTGGTTCCCTTTCCTCTTCCGGTTCCAGGGTATCTCCTCCTGCCATGCCTGTATCTATTGGTCTGGAAATTGAGAGGGCTGGGTTGCAAAACAGTTTTCCCAAAACAGCTGTCTGAAGCACCCAAAGATCTAGGCATCCCTCATCTCAAAAGTGGACTCGTGGCAATGGGCGAGGGGATTTCCAAAGTTGGTGTTTCTTTGGTCTGACTTTGGTCAGTGTGACTTGTCTTCTCTTCTTTAATTTCTTTAAGATGGGATTCAGAGTAATTGAGCAGTATTGACATAAGGGCTCAATGGGTAGTGATCAGAACATTTAATGAAACTTGGGGAAGACTTAGGGTAGATGAAATCCTTTCTACTAGTCATATGAGGCGTTTTTAAATGTCTAGACTTTTGTACAGTCTTGTATTCCATCCTAGGAGGTAACCCTTGTTTAGAAGTCTCTCTAGAATTTTAGTTTTGAGCCTCTTGATTTCACAGATTTGAAGTATTTGACCATGAAAACAACTGTTTGTCTGGTGGCAGTAGCTTCTTCTCATAGAATGGGGGCCCTTTGTGTGGACCTCTCCTCCTTAAGATACTGTAGGATGATTTTATTTTGAAATCTGATCCTCAGTTTTTCCTAAAAGTGGTGACAATGACCCATCTGGATCAGGATATTATGCTACCTATATTTTTCCCATCTTCCCAAGAAAAGGTTCTTCCTCACCCAGAGAATGTTAGGAGGACAATATTGTGTCACTTGGATGGATTTGAATCTTTTGTAGATAAGATCAGCTTCTTATCACCCTTGGTACTCAACACCAAGGAGTAAGACTTCCATATATGTATGTAAGTACATTTGTTTTTGTATTCCTAAAGCTCAAACCTAGCTGGCACACCAAAGTGATGTACAAGTACCAAGTAGGGGTGTGCGGAATTAACTTAATTTGCCATCTTGTAATCACACAAAATTATGGCACAATTATGCATAATTACACAAAATGCAAATCTGTCAATTTGCATGATATTTTACCATGAAATGCGTTGTTGCATCAATGTTTGGCACAAGGACACATTTAAAATAGGGGTGAGTGTAAAACGTATAAATTGGTGTAGTGTAATTACATGAAATTAAAGCAAAATTACATGAGATTATGAAGAATTGCTGATATGTTATGTACCAGTGGATTTCTAAAGCACCCATACACCTAAGAGGGTTTCATGATGCTAAAACAGTGGTGCAGACAACCTTGACTTAGCTATAAACCAGTCTAAAGATCCAGGTTTTCAGCAGAGACCTGAATTTCATATAGATGGCAGAAGTTCTGTTCTCAGGGAGAAGGGGATTCCATAACTTTGGGGCCATCACTGCAAATCTGGAGCCACCAAGTTTTGTTCCATTAAATCTTTGAACTTCATGGAGGTTTTGGTGGGATGATCTAAGGTTACGTTTTAGGCATATATTTCCGGATCTTCGATTAAACAAATGTGGGGCTCTTCCCATGTAAGAAATTAAAGATTATGCACCCAGTTTTAAATGTGGTTCTCTGAACTACTGGGAGTCAGTAAAGTTTTTCCATTAGAATAGTAATATGACAGGATTTGGGTCACACTAGCCTAGCCACCTGATTTTGGACCATTTGCAGCTGCTGGCTTAGCTTCTGTGGAAGTCTCAGGTAGAGGGAATTAGCGTAATCGACCCAGTACATAATTAGTGCAATGATAATCTAAATGATAGCTTCTTTTGTCAAATCCTTCTGAACTTTCTTTATTTTTCAAACCTGAAACAAGTTGAGGTGACTGCACTGATCTGGGGCTTCATGGATAAATCTCAGGGCTTTTGACTGCATTTTTGGGCATGAGGGAAGTGCCCATTTCTGCCAGCCAAAAGGAGGGGATCCACCTCTGCAGTTTGTTGTTGAACAACACAATCTCAATTTTGTCCAACTTAGGCTTCAGCTGGTTGAGGTTGATCCAATTACGGATGTAAAGCATGGTATTCTGGAAAAACTCCCTAGAGTCCAAGGTTTCCTCGATGTTAAAGATCAGTTGAATATCATTGGCCTAGTTGTCAATTTTTACACCTTGCCTCTGTTGGGTGTGAATCAAAGGGCGGATGTATATATTAAATAGGTGAGGGGATAGTGAAGAGCCCTGCAGCACACCACAGCCTAGCCTAACTTTGGAGGAACGGAAGGGGACAAGGCTAACTGATTGTGACCGATCAGTGAGGAATGACCTCGTCCAGTTTAATGCTGGACCTTGCAGACCGGCGGCCCTGTATTGCTGTAACGTAATTACATGAAGTTACAGCAAAAGGGCATGAGATTATGCAGAAATATGAGAGGAGTGGAACAAAGCATTTAGCACTATTTTTTTGGTTTATAATACCACCTTGCATCCAAAAATGGGCCGTAAAATGCATTTTGCTCTAACAAAATAGCACTAAATACAACAGAAGACAAACAGCAGCAGCTACTCGCGTTTGAAAAGTGTATTATTCCTGTGCTCCTGTAGTAGGATTTTTGTGCTTAATTTTGTGAATGGGTTTAACTTTCTGTAATTCCCCATCAAAACAGTATTGATTTTGATTACTCCGGCATACTTAAAATTTCGCCCAGGCCTCATTTAAATAAAAGCACCATGAACAGCCACAAGCGTTCTGTTCGCCCAGTGCATTTGCAGTAAATGTCTTTCACAAATTGCGGGTCAAGAATATTTTTCATCATGAATGGTGCATAATTATGCTTCGTGGAATAATTTCAGTATAACCTGAAATTCCTAAAATTATGAAAATTACGACAGCATAATATAAAATTTGCCCAGGCCTAGTAGCAAACCCTAATGGGAATACATGGGGTAAGGAAACAGAGGGAGGAGATAAATCTAATGGAATGGATGAAAAGTCAGCCCATCAAAACTAGTGTTCTTTGACTGCTGGCCTTTTACTAGATTTGTTAATGCCAACCTGACTGCTGGCATTTGATTGGGTACATTAATGTCATGAAGAATGCTGGATAAGCTAACCATTTATAGGTTCCTTGTGGTTGGGCACTTGTATCAAACAACAGTATCCACAGGGGTTAATTAACAACATTATATATGTACTACATTAATGGTTACAATGCCACCAAGAGAAAAAAGACCACATATATAAGTTTCAATTAGTATTGATTCAAGCTAAATATACAAAAGACAGCATCAAATAATCATCTTAAAAGTGCAAAGTGAACACCTAGTGCTGGTGAGAAACAAGATCAATAGCGCAAAGTAAAACACAAAGAAAACAAAAACTGCTGCGAAAAAGGAAGATACATCCAATGAGTATTGTACATGAGTGAAATCAGCCTGTTATTAACTCATCATGACACCACTCTTAGTTTGGACATCTAATAGTTTGAGGACATCAAGAGGACAACCAATGCACTACAAATTGGATTGCTGCCTGTAATGATGCCAGGTGATCTGCAAAGCAGAATCTGGAAAGCTGGTCAACATGTAACCAAACATAAAAACTGTATTAAAAATGGCACATCACACACACTGATAAGGTGATTAAAAAAGAACAGTTGCACTCACATTTGGACTTTGTCTCATATAATTGCCTGCGGAGGGGGAAAACCGACAAAAGTTAATAGTAAACAGACAAGAGTTCCAGAAAAAAAACAAATGTTGAATGGGACAAGAAAAACTCACGAATGAAGTGCAGGAGCCGGCGTGGCCACACGGGCACAACTAGCAGCATACTTCCAGGTCTTTCTTTTATCTAAAGGTAGGGAACACCTCATAATTAATTACTAGAATGAGGATGATTAGGACTAAGGATAATGAAGATTACTGGTAATAAATTAGGACAAAATACACTGCTCTCCTCTTTTACTGAGATGGGCCTACTGGCTTGGGCTTACCAGACCCATGTCCCTTTCATACCTTCATTCCAACAAGCAACTTTCTTTTAGCCTGTCTGTGTAGAGACAGAGTTGATTATTCTTCCTAAAAGCCATTCTTCCCATTAACTAAACGTAAACTTTACATTTCTTACAACATTTCCGAGAACCTCCTGGTGACATTGCTACTGTCGATAAAATTACAAAACTGAGAATGTATTTCTGCCTCAAACCCTAAATTATTTTCTTCAACTACAACTTGTGGTTATTAATCACAGGTACAAGTTAATTACGGTTGTCCCACTCCCGGGAGACAATAATTATAATCTCTTTGTGAGCCAAATACCAAGTACCAACATCTTCATAGAAATGCTTGTGCCCCTGTCAGGCCCCGTTCAGAGGGCCACAGGACAAACTGGAGGTACTGGACCTCAGCCGTGGATGCTGCGGTCATTTCTCTTTGATGTCTCAGGGTCTGTCCTAACACGGCTCTGCAGTCAGCATAGCAATGGCAAGCAGGCGCAGGCTTCTCAGGGAGGAATGCATGAGTGAATAAAGCTCAGAACTCAACAATCACATAGCAGGGCAATAACTGATTGTCTAACCAAGAGCCTGTCTTTTATAAACAGAAAGTGCTTTAAAACACTTGAAAATGAAATACTGTACGAATACCCACTGGCATGGGACCACTGCATCCAGGGTTCAAGGTCCCATTCCCCTTGACTTCCTCTAAGTGTAAGCAATGATACAGTAGGTTTAAGGCACAGGTGCAGTGCTGTCCCTCTCGTGCAGAGTTCATGCGCCCATTTTTACAGTTTTAATTCCAGTATGTAAATCTCTCCAATCCTAGACCTTTTCTACTGCTGCCCACAGTAGAGGTCCATAGCATGCTCTTGGTAATCTCTCTGTACCAGGGAAAGGCGCACTGGCAGGGAGTGCACCAGCACTACAGTTTCTCCGTGGAAGCAGCAGCTGCAGAGGTTGATGCCCGGAATCAAGCTGATGGGCAGGCTCCAGCATCGTTGGCAGTCTTTGGTCATTCTCAAGCCACCCTCTGAGCACAGACTGAGTTGTTCAGGCCAGAGATATTGGGGCTACCGAAGGCCCCACTCACAGTGATGGGTCAGGAGCTGGATCTGCACAGTTTCAGTCAATTGTCACAGCTGCGGAGTAGCTTTGGCTCCAATTTCTGATTTGTAGCAGCACAGTCTGCTTTGGGCACAAATGGTATGATACAAGCTACGCCCATGGACATAGGGGATCATTACAACCCAGGACCGCCATGTTGGTGGCTGCGGTCCTATCACCAAAGGGCTGGCGGAGAAGACCGCCAAATTATGGCCATGGCGGACTTCCTAACAGAGGATAGCCAAACCAACGCCAGTACCACCAGTGCGGTCATGCTACCATGGATGGAGGTGGACACCATGTTCCCACCGGACATATTCTGAGGCTGCACACCGCCAAGGTTTCTGCTGCAATCGTACCACCATGAAAATCCTGGCAGAAACCAACTCTATAAAAGGAGACACTCACCTTCTGGAACAAATACCTGTCTGGAGACGCCATGGAACCTGAACTGCACATCCTCCCTATGCTCCTGCTCACACAACAGCTCCGGAACCAGCAACGACAACAACAACAACCATGAGCACACACACCTACCTGACACTGTAGGGAAAACCCAAAGTACACACACACACAACATACACATCCGGGATGGCAGGCGACGGTGACACACACGTAACCGCACACACACACACACACATACACACACATCCACACCCGCACACCCATACTACACATCACGGTAAACACACAGATACAATACACACACCAAACTGCAGACACACAGCACTGGCACAGTCCAACACAACACAACCAATTCACACAACTACACCACAACCTCAACAACACAAATTCTTCAGCAAGCTGAGACATTACACACCTACACATGACACTACATACATACAACACGTAACAACACCTGAAACCAATATACACAATCACACAGCCACACAATGAAGCATACGTCATACCACATTAACACAACACACAACACTTCTGACATATCCATCACCACACATACGCATGCACATACAACAACCACACAAGGGCACACAACACCACCATTACACATGTCGACACAAACAATAGACAAATTATCAACATACATGCATGTTCCAAACACAAACATATACTACACACAATACACAGACATCACAGCGGAACAAATGGCAGAGCCACACCTACACATGCTGTCCAGACACAACAACTAGCACAACCAACACACACACCATCGAACCAACAACTGGTTGGCCCAGATATGATATAATATATATATATATATATATATATATATATATATATATATATATATATATATATATATATATATATATATATATATATATATATATATATATATATATATATATATATATATATATATATATATATATATATATATATATATATATATATATATATATATATTGGCCAGTCCAAAGTTCAAAGTGCTCAAAGCCCAAATGGCACTTCTGTGTGCCCCTACATGACTCCTGACTGCTATATGACCTCCACAGGGTAGGGGCATCAAAGGTGCAGGCAGGCACCTCAGGGATTGGGGGAGTGGGGTAGAGGGAGGTTTGGGCTTGGGTTTGAGAGGGGGGTGCTTGGGAGGGGGGCTTAGGGAAAGCTTTAGGGGAGGGCTGGGAACACTTGGGAGGGGTCAACTTCGTGGCGGGGGAGGGGCATGGGTACTAGCAAGGGGGCAGGGGAGGACTTGGAGGTGGAAGTGCTGGACTTGGGGAGGGACACAGACCATTTAGGGGTATCACGGGGTGGGAAAGGAGTAGGGAACAGGGAAAACTCTGAGAGGAAATGCTTCTTAGACACACGGGGGCAGTCATGACCAAAAGGTTTGGGAGTGGAGGCAGAGGAAGTGGTTGTAGGAGGTGTCTTGGTGGATGTCTTGGGTGCATTTGAGTGCGAGGAATGCTTGTGGGTGCTGGGTGTCTATTGGGTGGGTGAGTGCAGGCGTTTATGTGTCTTGGGAGGAGGGTGGGAGTGCTGGGAGATGCCATGCTGGATGGGTGACTGTCTGTTGGGTGGTGTCTGCAGGTATGGAAGATGTGCTGCATGTGGGTGTGTCAGTGGTTGTGGTGCCTGCGGATGTGGTGACGGGTGGATGTCTGCGGGTCTGCAATTGTGCTGACTGTGGGTAAGATAGGTGTTGTGGCTGGATCAGTGAATGTTGGTGTGGCGGCTGCAGGTGTGTCTGGTGTAGTGTCTATGAAGGTGGGGATTGTGGGGGAGTCTGTGCAGTTAGTGAGTGTTGGTGTGCCTGCAGGTGGGTGTTGTTTGTGTGCCTGCCGGTGGTGGGTCTTGTGGTGCTTGTGTTTGTCTGCGCTACCCTTAGATGTTGAGGTGGATGCATGCTTGTCTGTCTGTGTGCTTTGGCTGGGTTTGGAAAAGGGGGTTTGGGATTGGGAAGAGGTAGGTGGAGGGGATATGGTAGACAAAGGATGACTGGCTGCCGTCAGTGTGGAGGCAAGAGCCTGAAAGGATCTCTATAGGCCAGCCAGTGCACCATGAATGCCCGTCAGGAAGGCATTGCTCCCCTGGACTTGAGCTGCCAGTCCCTGGATGACATTCACGATGGTTGACTGACCCACAGAGATCGACCTCAGGAAGTCAATAGCCTCCTCACTGAGGGCAGCAGGGCTGACTGGGGTAGAGGTGCCTGTGGCAAAGGAGGCTCCCACCCTCTTGGGTGAGCGGGAGCTACAGGAGGGCAGTGGTATTAAGGGGGGTGGACCGAGATGGTGTTGAGGTGGTCCCAGAAGGTTTGCCACCACCAGGGAGTGTTCACTGGAGGAGGATTCCAAAGATGACGTGGAAGATCCGGTCTCCCCGTGGCACTCCCCTCACCCTCCGTGCCACTGGGTCCCTCGCTGACACTGGTAGCAGCACTCTGGGTCCCGTGGCTTGCAGCATCCCCACTCGCCTGTGCCCCTTCTCCTTCACCTGCCAATGCTGATGCACACAAATAGAGAGAGAGAAGGAGGGAGAGAGAAAGATAGGGCAAGAGAAGGTTACCATATACCTCACATACACACATGTAAAAATGCACATCTGTGAGATTACATATCCTGGCTAGGCTATCTTAGGTGCCAATACACATTTCCTGCATCATGTCACAACATGTCACTACTGCCCACCCCTGTATGGCAACCCTCACACCTACATCTAAATCTAAGTAGGTCAGCTCAACTGGAGTCATGCACATGATCACTACTAACGCCATATTAGCATGCACATCATGCCCTGGATGAAGTACAAATGACTCCCTGATTCCACATCATACCTCTCCATACTCCTATCACCCATTGGGAGTGCAGCTGACTGAACAAAATCCATCAAGCCTATACAGTTACAACAGCTGATCAGTCCATGTCCTTTGTTAAATATCCATGACAGTGAAGACTTCTCCACTCACACACCACACAGTGTCTGCCTGTCACATTACATGGCTGACCTAATACTCTGTACAGTGATGCCAACATAGGTCCAATAAATGATTTAGCCACTACAAGTTAGACACCTATACATGTGACATATGATGTGTACAATACAAGTCTGGGGTACAGCCATTTGATTAGTCTGCAGGCACCGAACACATATATGTCTAAACTAATTATTCATCTAAGTGCATCTACAATGGCCCATATTGCACATATTACACATCCATACTCAATCACTGAGTGCAGTGTCACAACTGATGAACTTCAGGAACACATATATGATATTGTGGTTCACATACAATACCACCACACATGCAGTTTCACCAATAGGACTTCACAACATGATAACACCACCCTTACTCACACCATTCCAGAACTGTGAATACCTGTAGCTAAGTCCAGACAACACAAATCTCAGACGGTAAATACATGTAAGCATTATGCACACATGGACCAACACCACTGCCTTTGCACTAACATCACATCCCACTACTACATAGGGCAGCCTCAGGAGAGAAAATACAACATTTAATTCACATCAACATCTCATAATTCATAAAATACCCAATCCTGTCCTAATCACCCACATCAGCTAGGCCAAGGGTAGCAGAAATTGTCCCACTGCATCAGATGTGCCCCGAGGTAACCATTGAGACATGATGTAGGCAGCAACTAAGCTACGTTGCACTGTACTTGCTAGGACATTGGCATACATGGCATTTACATTACATATTGACAATGATGAGGTCTGCCTAGGCAATTACCACTTCAAGTACTATCCCTTTGGGTTCAACGTTTCATCTCCACAAGTCTAGCACTTAGAAATGCATGGTGATTGCAATTAGACCAACTCAAATGTACATTTCAAATAATCCTACTTTGCAACCTACACATACCCAATAGATAGCAGAAGACCAATATATGGGGATACAACTATCACACCATTAGTCCAGTCGTATACAGGCCATACTGTGGTGGAAATTTAATGGCTGCCTCACATGGAGTCAATACCATTACCAGTACTTGATGTATATAGTCCCTGTGATAAAACGAGAGTCACACAGTTGCTTATACAGGTGTGCTGTACAGATGGGAGTGGACTGACACCTTAAAGCCACAAATGCAGATGGATGGAGCAGGTTATACTCAATGGGTAGGGTGATATACAAGCTTACATCCATACAAAGGCAGAATGGAGTCACATGTGCCAATGTCATTAGACCATCTCCACAATACATATATGGAGATGTCTTGATATGGAAGATGTACATCCACTGACAGCAAACCATTAAAACACATTTACAATTTATACTCAGGCTGGGTGGTTACTACCCATTCCCACTAGTCTGCATACATGTTGCATTGACTACATTGTCACATAAGCTACAGTGAGGCAGTTAATCCCATACAACCTGAGCCAAGTCAAAGGATACGGTCAGTACTCACCTCCTTGTGGCTGCTGTGCTGCCATCAAACACCGATCCACCTCAGGGTAGGCCACTGCCAAAATGCAGGCCATTAGGGGGGTCAGGGTCCAACGGGCACCCCTCCCTCGTTTGGAGGACATCCCCAGCTGGGCCTCCGCAGCCTTCTGGGCCCAGCATCTCAGGACCTCCCACCGCTTGCGACAATGGCTGTGGACCCCCAGGATCCGCACTTGCTTGGCGATGGCATGCCAGATCCCTTTCTTCTGATGAGCTTTCACCTGCAGGGATGACACAGACAAAAGGAGAAAGTCATGTGCACTGGCACCATACCAACAGGAGTGGCCTATATACATCTGACTTACCAGGTACCCACACATACAATCCTTTCTGCTCACACACCTTCACTTTATGCCCTCTGCATGCATACACTCCCTCACGGTACACATGCCCGATTCACCGTCACGCACAACCCCTATCACACATGACTATGGCATTGGACTCACCGGCTCCTCTGGTGCCCCATATCGCTGTCCATACAGTGGTAGGATCCCCTCCACAAGCTTCTCCAGCTCTCCTAGGGTGAAGGCTGGGGCCCTATTACCTGCAGGACGTGGCATGATAGCTCCCAGAGACAGTACACAGCAGCTCAGGTCATGGAGGTCTTGCTAGCAACAGTGTCAGGAGCCAAGTGAGCAAGGCTGCAGAAAAAGGCGGTCAAGGCCGCCACGTACAGGGTTGTCACCGCTGGTGGTCTTCGCCATTGGCCCAGTACTCCATAGGCAGCAATGTTAACCAATGGCAAGTAGCACAGTGGTTGAGACTGCCTACAGCCATGGCGGCATACACCGGCGGACTTAGGTCACTTCCAACTGTCCAGTGTAAAAAGACAGGCTGCTGCCATTTTGTGCACATATAACGCATTGATGTGCCAAAATAAGTGCGCCATACTATTCGCTCAAATAGCGGAGTAAGCCTATTTTGTGCCATCATGTCAGTGCAAAGAAATGTGACATGCATGACACAGTGACGTGATGTGGCACTATATCTGATGATGGGCATGTTTAGACACTTGGAGGCACATTGGCGGTGGCACTGTTTTGGTATATCCCATGAGTATTCTTTTGATCAGTGCAGGACAGCTCAGTCTGCCACATATGGTACATTACACATGTGATATGTGTCCCATATGACTTACATGTACAGCAATGTGCTGCAAGGATGGTGTCCAAAGCTCTTCAGCATAGCCTTAATTGTATATGTCAGCAGTGATACACATGTCCTACAGTGTTAGGTGTTTGCTATTTTGATATGTTCTGCTTACATGTGTCAAATGCTTTCTCAATGTACATTGTCTCCTCTCTACCTAGATATCCTACCATGAGGGGATTGTGACAACCACCAGTGTACTGTCCACTAGTTGGCCTTTGTAACCATGGAGGACAGTCATGTCATCGAGACCTATCGTCAGACCATCCTGGATCTATGTACACAGTTGGAACCTGATTTCTTACCAGCCATAATCCCTATTGCATCACTCCCACAGTACAAGTCATGTCAGTGCTACACTTTCTTGACACAGGCTCTTTTGAGAAAACAGTGGGCTTGATTGCAGGGATGTCTCAGTCCATGTTCAGTCTTGTGTTGAAGGATGTACTGTGCGCATTGCTAAAGCACCTGGACAGCTACATCAGGTTCCCCCAGTGTGTGGATTTGGTCTATGTGAAGGCAGATTTTTATGATATGGGACACAACCCTCATGTGATAAGGGCCTATTTGGCACCCATATAGCCCTGGTCCTTCCCAGTGCCAATGAACAGGTATACAGGAACAGGAAGAACTACCACTCCATAAATGTTTAGGTAGTGTATCTGGCAGACCAGTACATCACACAAGTCACAGCCACGTTTCCAGGATCTGTACATGATTCCTACATTTTGAGGAACAGCAATGTCTCACACACGATGGCATGACTACACACAGAGAGGGCCTGGCTCATTGGTATGTATGCATATGAAGGTGTTTCACTGTTATGGCACCTGTCATCACATTCTTCCCTGTTGCTGTACCTGTAATTTCACTGGTCCTACATTTTTTAACACAGGTGACTCTGGCTATCCTAACCTTTCCTGGCTGTTGACACCAGTGAGGTACCCTGCCACGGAAGGGGAACTCTGTTTCAATGAGGCCCACGGGAGGACAAGGTGTGTAATCAAAAGAACATTTGGCCTTTTGAAGGCCAGATTCAGGTGCCTGGACCTATCTGGAGGTGCCCTTCTCTACTCACCCCAAAGGGTATGCCAGATAATAGTAGCCTGCTGCATGCTCCACAATCTTGCCCTGAGACGTCAGATACCATTGCTAGCTGATGAGGGTTTTGGCAGCTGGACCAGTGGCTGGCTGGTAATGCTGACATGGCGATTGATGAGGAGGCAGAGGAGGAAGGTGCAGCTGACTATAGGACTGAGCTCAACAATCAGTACTTCCAGTGACATACAGGTATGGTGAGTGTGGGTCTGCAAGTGTTGTATATCCACATGAATTGCTGACAAAAGTCCTCCTGAGTTGACTCATCATTGGGAACACTTGGGGGTGTAATGTGGTCCTATCCCTATGTGTGTGTTTGGGAAGCTGACTGATTGAATGTAAGGTGCACAGTAAAAGTGTCTCAACTCTAACAAGTGTACTCACTGCAGTTTCCTACATTCACATCTCCAATGTACACACCAGTATTGAGCTATGTTTGCTGCATTCTCCTGCTCTCATGTCATTCCACCCACTGACTGTGGTATTGTAAGATGTGCCTCTGCTACCTATGGCTTCAGGCATTTATAGTCATTAGCCATTGCTAAATGATTAGGGAACTGAGTGTTGTACATGACAGGTGGCAGCTAAAGTGATTTGTGAAGAATAATCTATGACTGGTGATGTATAGGTAATATCTGGGGGCCTCTGCTTAGGAGGTATTCTGCACTGGGCATGACATCTATGACTTGCATATGTATTTTGTGTGGCTCCATGCCTTCCATCCTGAAGGTATGCTCTGTCATTGTCTTTTTGCAGGTTGGAATACTGACTATACTCTTGTGTGGCCATGGATTTTTGACTCTTTGCCATCTGTCCTGTGACATATCTGTTGTACTGTATCTCCTGCTGAGGATGTCTCCCTCTGCTGTCCATTACGCTGCCTGTTGGATGTAGGGGGGGCATAATTAGATCACGTTTAGCAATCATGACATTTGTTGATGTTTTAATGAAGACACATATACAGTAGCTGTGTTCCATGGGGTTTATTGTCCGTATAATGAAATTGTGACAAACAATTATGGTGCATACATTGTCCAACAGGTGATGAGTGAGGTCATGGTAGATGGAAACATCAGAGTAGGTGGTACAGCTGTTGGTTGCACAGGTCCAGTGTCCATGTGCCAATGGGAAGTTGGAGTTATGTCATTGAACAGTTAACAGGTTGTCTCAGAGGCACACAAGTGAGACAAATCAGGTGGGGTTCACTTCCTGGCAGTGGGTTGGTTCCTGGCATCTGCTCCAGCCGGATGTCTGGAAGGACGTCCACGTTTGTGGGGGGTTCTTCAGCTACAGAGGGAGTGGTGTCTGAGGGCTGGGATTCCCCTGGCAGGGCCTCCATTCCACTAGCTGCCGCTGATGTGGATGGCTCATATGTTAGGTTGCTAGTGGAAGGGGCCTGCTTGTGGGTGGAGGAAGCATGCAGGGTGGTGTTGATGTCCCTCAGCACCGCTGCAAAGGAGGCCATGGTGGCACTGTGTGCCTGCCAATGCTGCATGACCTCCTGGTGGTATTCCCTCTGCAGCCTTGGGTTTTCCCCCCAACATGGTGATGATCTGACCCATCCTGTCCTGGGATTGTGGGTATGCTCCCAGGACTTGGGAGATGGTTTCCTGGTAAGTAGAGTCCCTTGGGGGCCCCATCCTCTGGCCCACAGCTTCCCTCGCATGCCCCCTGGCCCCATGTGTCTGTACCCTTGGCACGGTGTGCCCACTCCCAGTGTTTGCAGGACCTTCAATGTCTGGGGTGTGAGGTTCAACTCAGGTCCATGTATTGTGGGGCACACAATAGTTTGAACAGTCCTTGGAACACAGGTTTAGAGACGGAGGGTTGGCTGTGATGTAAAAGTCACTGGGTTGGGAGGGGGGAATGATGTGGGCAAGGTGAGGCAGGGAGTCCTTGACTGACCAGGTGTCCCAGATGGGACAGGTAGGTCGTCAGTGTCCAGACATCCAGGCATGTTGTCCTCACTGGGGCCTTCATCCTGAGGAAGGCTGGCAGTCTCTGGTATCCTCTCCATGGTTGTACTGGCAGGGGTACCTGTGGAGTGAGTGAGAGACAGAGTTAAATATTGAACGTATGTTTGGTTATCTCTTTATCATATGCATACAGTGGCTTGACATGATTCCCAGCAATGACAATGGCAGATGCTGCACAGCGTACCATTGGTGGTAGATAGTGATCTGTGACATGTGTACCATACTCCATTTAGGTTAGTGTCAATCAGGTTTAGTAACTTTGACTCTGTGGATGGGTTCTAGTACTGTCTGACAGTTCACCTAACTGTTCTGCACTGTTAGCTAGTGACTGTTCAGGTTTGCTAATTGTGAGGGGAAATGGCTGGACATTGCAGCATGGTGTCCCAGTGGGAGGAGGGTATGTGAGTATGCAAGGTTAATTGTCCTGTCTGTGCATGTTGTTCATGGTGTCTGCCATCTTACATTCCATACCATGGTGAATCAATGTATGGGTTGTGGATCCTGATTAGTGGCCAATTGGATTAATCACAGTAATGTAGCTGTGTTCAGCCTTGTTTGTCATTGTGTTGTGACATTGCATTGCTGTCATTGCCATGTAGTGGTCCTCAGTCATACCATCTAGTTGGTATACCTAGTACAATAGTCATACATGCAAGAGATGTGATGTGCAAATTCCAGGTGTTCACGTAGATGGGCAACTGCATTGTGGGAATTGTAGTGCTAGCGTTATCCAATGCTAGCCGTGCCTTTGCCAAGGGCTGTTTGGGCAGTTCGGCTGGGTGGAGGTGTGGCATGCAGAAGAGGGACATTATGTGGCTAGGTGGGAGGTGTAGTGAAACATACAGTGAAATAGGGAGTATTTGGGTAGGGCGGAAGCATGCAGGACACAACAAATGTGTGACATGGAAGTTGTGGGTACTTACCAGAGTCCAGTCCCCCAGGTATTCCAGTTAGGCCCTCGGGATGCAGAATGTCCAAGACCTTCTCCTCCCAAGATGTGAACTGTGGGGAAGGAGGTGAGGGCCCACAGCCAGTCTTGTGTACGGTGATCTGGTGTCGTGATGCCATGGAACGCACCTTCCCCCTAAGTTCACTCCACCTCTTCCTGATGTCCTCCCTTGTGCGTGGATGGTTTCCTACTAAGTTTACCCTGTCGACTATTCTCTGCCATAACTCCACTTTGTTGGCTATCGAGGTTTGCTGGACCTGTGCTCCATACAGTTGTGGCTCTACCCTGAGGATTTCATCCACTATGACCCTCAACTCATCTGTGAACCGTGGGTGCTTTTGTGGGGACATGGTAGTGGTTGTGTTGATGGTGGGGGGGGGTTTGTGTAAGAGTGCAGTGTAGGGTGATTGATGGGGTGTGGGTGGTGCATTGTGAGTGATGGACGCTTGTGGTGTGTGTGTGCTCGTTATGTGTTGGTAGTGTGGTTGTGTGGTGTGCGAAGAGTGAGATGTGTATATGTACCTATGGTGTAATGGTGCTATATAAGTGTATTTGCCTGCTCTCAATGTATGTGAAAATCAATTTTGTAGTAAAGGATTTTAGGTTGTGTGGGGGGTGTTTTATGGTGCAGTGAGTAGGTGTGTCTGGTGTTTGTATGTGTGTCAGGTGTGGGATATTCAAACTGTCCAATGAAGTGGTGTGTTCTGACAGTAGTGGATTCTGAGCACGGGGGTTCGCACCGCCAATAGTTTTCCACCATGAAAGATCTGCTGTGGTTATTTGTGGCTCATAATATGGTGGCTGGAATTGTGTCTGGCTGGTGGTGCTGGTGGTGAAACCACCTCTTTCCCACCCTCCTGTCACCTGGTGGTGTCGGATTTGTGGCTGTTTTTTGGCAGTCTTCACTGTGTGACTTGTATTTCGGAGGTCGTATTACTGCCAACATAGAGGTTATTTGGCGGCCGCCACCACAGCAGGCTTCCGAAAAGACTGCCAAAGTCGTAATGAGGTCCATAGTGATACAGTCCACTTCGGGCACACTTAAGGACAGTGCTCTGATGCAGGCATTTTTCAGGGTCACACCGGTACAGCCCACTCTGGCATATTTTGGCAGTGCCATGGTGCAGCCACTTAAGACAAGAAAGTCAAAGCTCTGACCCTATTCACCTCAGGCAGGTCAGCTTCAAGGGACTTCAAGACAGGGAAACAGTTCTTTCTTTCAAGTCAGACTCCAGATGATGTGTCCTCAACTCTAGAAAGCTAGCTGTCAGGCAGACACCAGCTCTAGTTACACAGCAGTCATTTAGGTACTCTGTAGAGATCCACTTCCTTGGGCAAAGAGAATTTTGTGAGTCAGCAGCTCCCACATGCATACAGATAAACCTTACAGGGGATGTGGATTCTCTTCCTCAGTACAGGTTTAGGTTGGTTTTTCTTTCAGATGTTCTTTCCAGGTTGTGTTCCAGATTCCCGGTATTTTCACTGTGTGTAATGTTGTTCTGAGCAGCTCCCTGACTTACCGATCATGAAAATGGTAAGACACTCTCAACTGGCTATTCTATAGCCATAATCATAGCCCTGGAACTGGAACCAACTGGTTCTTCTCCTTCGCAAAACATGCCACTTTCTACAACCTTCGTGACAGAGAATTCCTACAAACACATTAAGCCTAGGACTTTACCCAACAGAATTGATCACAAATATAAACAAAATATGTTTGAAAAAATATCTAATCCGTTGATATAATGAGATCTCTGTGACAATTAACATATTTAACTGCCCTTGTTAGAACTCAATATATATATATATATATATATATATATATATATAGATGCATTCTTCACAGAAATTCAATTAACCGTATCTATCTTTTTTTCACACACATGCACAACTTGGATACCATGTTGGGTTTTACCATTTGTAGTGTCAACCATCCAAGCACTAATTATTCTGTGTTTGGAAATCCCTGTGAAAGCTAAACCCTTCAACTTTAATTGTTTTATCCTAAAAGGTGAATAGTTTTTGCTTATCCCCTGGTCATTGCACTTGTTTGAAGTTAAGACTAAGGCAATGTCCAACACTGCTAGTAATGAACAGCTCTGCAGCTTATATATCCCTTCTAAGTGCTTCATGAAAGGCATAGCAAGTGGGAGGATTTATGCTCAGCCATGCAGCCTGCAATTCAGGTGCTCAGTTCTCCAAGAGGAAGGAAGACATTCTTCAAGTGGTAACTAAAGGTTAGAATATATCTACTGGTCCTCCCTCAAGTGTTCCACCTAAAATTAGATAAGTAACTCAAAGTGAAAACTAAATAGTGGCTAGTTCTTTGCACATGAGAGTTTGTCATTCCAATGGTGTGTCGAGGGCAGGACCGAAGAACACTCCAACTGTTGTTTAGCTCGTCCAGTGTCAGGGCAACTGCATGCAGGGGCCAATTTGTATTGTTATGCCAGAATACTTGCGGTAGAATCCAGTGCCTCTGTGAAAGCGTCACTTTCAGGAAAAAAATACAATGGCAGAAAAATACCCCTAGGCAAGGCTTGGGCGAGATGTAGAGTCATATGTGAAGACATTCTAGACATTTAACAGCTAAGAAGAAAAGCTAGGCAGAATAAGGACACAATGGGGGTCATTCTGACCCCCGCCGGCGGCGGATGCCGCCGGCCTGGCGGGAACCGCCAGAAGACCGTACCGCGGTCAAAAGACTGCGGCGGTCATTCTGACCAGCGGGAAACTCCCTTCCACGAGGATGCCGGCTCCGAATGGAGCCGGCGGAGTGGAAGGGGTGCGACGGGTGCAGTTGCACCCGTCGCGATTTTCAGTGTCTGCCACGCAGACACTGAAAATCAATGTGGGGCCCTGTTAGGGGGCCCCTGCAGTGCCCATGCCAATGGCATGGGCACTGCAGGGGCCCCCAGGGGCCCCACGACACCCGTTCCCGCCAGCCAGGTTCTGGCAGTGAAAACCGCCTGAACCAGGCTGGCGGGAAGGGGGTCGGAATCACCATGGCGGCGCTGCTTGCAGCGCCGCCGTGGAGGATTTCCTGGGGCAGCGGGAAGCCGGCGGGAAACCGCCGGCTTCCCTTTTCTGACCGCGGCTTTACCGCCGCGGTCAGAATGCCCCCGGAAGCACCGCCAGCCTGTTGGCGGTGCTTCCGCGGTCGTTGGCCCTGGCGGTCCATGACCGCCAGGGTCAGAATGACCCCCAATGTCTGAGCAATTAAATCTTCTAGAAAAATCAAGTAACAAGCAAGAAGGCAAAAATGCTAGCAAGAGGCAACAAACTTGATGAAAAATACTTAACAGTTTTGCTATGTAATCATCATCAGGAATCATCAAGAATCAGCTTCAGAAAGAGGAAATGAGCTACCAGATAGTTAGTGACCATCTTTTCTAGGAATGTCCCAGGAATGCCTGTTGTTGAATTGCCATAGTCACCAGCTTGGAATGGCCAGTACACTCCAAATGAGGGCTGGCAAAGTACCATTTATGACTGACCTTGCAATCCACTGCCTCTATGGAGTCCACAGACTTGGTCACCAAGCAACCACTGTAGCAGGACCAGATCGTGCTCATCATAGAATCACAGATCCAATGTAAAGTGGTGCCAAGGAGCAGACTTCTGGAGGGAATCGCGGTCACGTATATACCTGGGGAGCCGGCAGAGCAGACCTCCCCTCACTCACACGTCAGTACTGGCCCCAAAGCCTTCAGCTCCAGTGCAGACTGTGAGGCTTCAGACCTCCTTACGTACATGGAAGTTCAACATGCTGCCACAATGAATGCTTCAAAATCACTATGTGGAACTTGATGCATGGTTATGTCAAAAAGGGAGGCATAATGGAAACACCCATAACCCACACCCTTTCTTTGACTATGCTTAGCCCGCCTTGTATTGCTCTCAGAGCCTTCTTACCCCATCTGTTCCTTCCCTGTTCCACCCCACCCCAGTTATTAATAGTTTCTTAGGCCTATCCCCTTCTGTGGTCTCTGTCCACATTTTATTATCCATTCTTGTCCCCACCACTCAGTATTTTATTCTGCAATTGACTCCTGGTCTCTATCTCCATTCTCAACCCACAAATCATTACAGGATCCTACCTAACATGTCATATTTCCCTTTTTAGCTATGTATCATGCTCTCTCTGCTACTTATACTTCTAGGACTTTTTGCAGGAGGGCAGCTACTGGTATAAGCAGTGAGTTGGTGACTGCCCCGTGTACATTGTTCAATGTGCCACCTTTACGTGAAACTTTTTTGTGTTTTCAGCAATAGGGTGGTGGCATTGTGGGATGTCTGAATGGGGGTGGGCCACTACACAGAAATAAAGCTGATTGTGGCCTGCCTCTATGTTCTGCCCAACATACAATCTTTGGACATCATTTATGGTTAGCCTTGTGGCCTGTTACCCAGCTATTGTTCTCTCTGTTTTTTAATCTATAATGGTGGTTGCCCCACTCATGTCCCCTTCATGTTTTTTTTATTTTATTTTTTATTTGGTTTTGTTCACCTGTAGCAGTATGTGTGGCCACAGTGTGGATAAAACAGGAAAGTGCCCACATACTATTCTCTACTGAGGTTTCACAATATTAAACTGAGGTTTAATAGTATGCCTCCGGCAGTCTTGGACGCCACTACATCAAACATAAGGTATTCACAAAATATGTTATCAATCATTCACAGCCCTGCAAACACAGGTGGTACTGCCATGTATCACACAATATTAGCTCCCTTCATATGCTCACCTGCTAAAGAACGGATAGCATACAGTGGATCAGAAAGGGGGCTAGAAACCACTGCATAGAGCAGCTATCCAGCTCATGTTTGGGACTGGAAAGCTACTCTGCACATCTGATGCCCATTATGGGTATGAAAACACCTCATGACATCAGTAGCAGACTGAGACACTTTTGGGTCTTTTGCGAGGGTCTTTCTTGGCTGAGGTTAAATGTGCTTCAGATGCAAAGCTCCCTCTAAGGTCCTGCCTCCTTCCCTCACACAGTGAACAATGATTAGTAGCTGGCAAAGGGTTCATGAGGGCACCCAGTCCTCAACACGGGACACTATATAGGCAACTACACAGTGCCAGCTTTAGGGCACCTCAGCCGGTGCCACCACACCGGGTGCTAAACTTGAGGGTTGCCATGTGCACTCTGGGGAGGACAAAGAAGCGAGGTCAGACGTGACGGACGACATAACAGCATCCTGAAGAGATCTTCTAGTGCTAAACAATGTTTAGGGGATACTAATAATGTCAAGATAACTCTGGTGGTTAATCTGTCTGCTGGAGTTATCTGTGTTTTGTGTAGTCACAATTTTGACTTATCATAAAGTAGCACAGACGGTTAATGTTCATGTTGTGTAGCCCATTGTGTAACATGTAGATCACAGATTGTTTTATGTAGATAGCTCAATGGAATAGTGCTTTTGTCACTGACATACTTTTGTTACTTCGAGTTCTTAAGTTAAAATCCTTTGAATATAGCAGAGTGAACTCTGAACTGGCACCAAAGAGCTGCGTTAAAATTGCAAGACGCAGATTTTGTTTTTTCCCTCTCAATCTCTCAATATTCTAAGGCTGGTAAAAAGAATTCCTTTTGGCAAGAATACATTTGTATCAGTATAGGCAAACCCAACTACTATGTTACATCTTAATTCCTGAGTTTGTTCTCCAGACCAAGCAAACATAGAATATAATGTCGACCAGTATGGATGACATCTTGTAGCCCTCTTTGTCTTATGTAACAGTTCCTATACGGTGATTTACACACTTGTATGATTCATTATCTCTGTATAATGTGTGTTTTGAAAAGCGGTCTGATAACTTACGTTGGGATGAGTAGCGCTATAAAAGAAATTAAATGCGACAGGAGTACTATGGAGAGAGGGAGCACACTTTGAGGTGGTAGTGAGGGAACCCATTGAGAAAGAGGTCATGGGGAGGGTACCAATAAAGATTGTCGGTCTAAGCACCACCAACGCTAACAACCAACCCTGTGACTGCAATGTGTAGTCTATGCATCAAAGTGTCTCTGCCAAAGGAATCATGAATCAGCAATGTTTTGCAAGTGGTTGGCATAATGGGGCGGAGGGAGCAAGTAAACAGACAATAGCGAGCACAATTCTCAGACAGTGCTGAGAAGAACCACCACATCTCCAAGGAGCAGAGATAAATCAGATACTACAACGATGTGGGACATCCCTACCAAGGAGTCACGTAAGCACCGTCGAAATACAATATGAATACTGCATGGAAATTACAGTATTGTCAGATTGCACAAATCCAGCTTCTTGACAACACTGCGGCGCAGAGATTAAAACTTGGTTTCCATGGAAACTAGAGAGCCAGGGAATCCAGGCACCATGTGGCAGGACGTCCAACCTCTTGCCAAAAAAACATAGGAATTGAAATGGCAAGCGTTCCATCCCTCTTTCTTCCAGTACAAGCTTAAGCGCAGCGACAGATGACAGGATGAGAGCAACAATCTGGGCATCACACATGACACCAAAATACTTCCCACATAGGCCACACTACAATCTATTCTCCTCATGATCAGTCAAAAGTTGGGTCGCACCTTGCAATCCAGCCAGAAGCGCTTTGGCGCCACATCGCGTGCGCTAAGCGCTACACAAGTGCAATTGTTTTTCTTGCAAAACGAAATAGTCTCATGAAGCGGCCAGCACCGGGCCATCAGTCTGCGGTAGCTCATTTCATACATCAAGTCACAGCCCCGACGGCTTGCATTGAACGTGAGTCACTTAATAACAGCCAGCTGCTGAAAAGTGAGTCAGCCAAGTGAGTTCGGAGGAAGCCTTTGATTGTCACAGCGCCTGCCTATGACCTACAAGTACGATGTGTCACCACTTTAATTGTCCCAACGAAGGGGCCTTCTCAGGTCCTAAAGCAGACTGCTGGCAGCTTACATATCCTGTATCATTAAATTAAAGTCCAGACTGGTTAGTTTGCCAGGAGAGAGGCGTTTCATTTGTTTAGTGTCAATCGTGCAGCAAGAGTCACCAGATGTCATTACAGTCTCATTATTACAGAGACAACCAGGAGAAGCATTGTCACGGCGACCTCTCCAGCTCTATAAAAAACTCTGTCACAATTGCTTGCAGACCACAGGTGATATTTAGTGCACAGAAAACACAATTCTGAGCAGGCAATAGAGATGAAAAGGTTTTCTGAATGGAACTACAGTTGTTCACTGTTAGACCTGACAGCCTTAGGGTGGTCACTCCTAACTTTTTGCCTGCCTCTCTCCACTTTTTAGATACCGTTTTTGCTGGTTTTAAGACTGCGCACTTTACTACTGCTAACCAGTGCTAAAGTGCATATGTTCTCTCCCTTTAAACATGGTAACATTGGATCATACCCAATTGGACTATTTAATTTACTTATAAGTCCCTAGTAAAGTGCACTGTATGTGCCCTGGGCCTGTAGATTAAATGCTACTAGTGGGCCTGCAGCACTGATTTTGCCACCCACTTAAGTAGCCCCTTAGCCTTGTCTCAGGCTTGCCATTGAAAGGCCTGTGTGTGCAGTTCCACTGCCAATTCGACTTGGCATTAAAAAGTACTTGCCAAGCCTAAAACTCCCCTTTTTCTTTATATAAATCATCCCTAAGGCATACCCTAGGTAACCCATAGGGCAGGGTCCTGCCTTTTGCCTACACAGCACATGTACCTGTATAGTTTACATGTCCTGGTAGTGTAAAACTCTTAAATTCATTTTTACACTGCTGTGAGGCCTGCTCCCTTCATAGGTTAACATGGGGGCTGCCCTCATACATTGTTTGCATGGTAGCTGCTGATCTGAAAGGAGTAGGAAGGTCATATTTAGTATGGCCAGAATGGTGATATAAAATCCTGCTGACTGGTGAAGTTGGATTTCATATTAATATTTTAGAAATGCCACTTTTAGAAAGTTAGCGTTTCTCTGCACTTAAATCCTTCTGTGCCTTACAATCCACGTCTGCCTGGGTTTAGTTGACAGCTCCCTTCTGCATTCACTCAGAACACACCCCAAACACAGGATACTCAGCCTCACTTGCATACATCTGCATTTATAATGGGTCTTCCTGGGCTGAGAGGGTGGAGGGACTGACACTTGCATGTCAAAGGAAAGTAACCTGCCCTCACACAAAGGACTGCCACACCCCCTACTGGGACCCTGGCAGACAGGATTGAACTGAAAGGGGACCTTGTGCACTTCTAAGCCACTCTTTGAAGTCTCCCCCACTTCAAATGTACATTTGGGTATTTAAACAGGGCCTCTACCCCTACCAAATCAGACACTTCCTGGAGAAGAGAACCTGAACCAGAACCTGCATCCTGCCAAAAAGACCTGCCTGGCTGCTCAAAGGACTCACCTGTCTGCTTTCTCTGAAGTACTGCTGCCTTGCTGTTGCCCTGCTGCCTTGCTGCTCTCTGGCTGTGGTGAAGACGTGCTCTCCAAGGGCTTGGATAAAGCTTGCCTACTGTTCCCTGAAGTCTCAGGACCAAAAAGACTTCATCTCTACAAGAAGGACTCCTTGTGTGGCAAAATTCGACGCACAGCCTGCCAAAAACAACGCACAGCCTGCACCGCAGTGAAAATTTCACCGCACGCTGAACCAGAACGACGCAGCCCGACTTCGCATTGAGAAGATCGATGCAGTGCCAGCGTAGCGACCGGAAATTCGACACAGCCCACCGGATCGACACACAGCTGAGCCGGAACGACACAACCCGACTTCAAGAGAGAAATCGACGCAGCGCCTGCCGTGCGGTAGAAAAGTCGACACAAGGCCCATTGAATTGACGCAGCTCCTGTGACTTTGTACTGCCAGCGCAGGAAATCCACACACCGTCCCTCGGGCGTCCGAAAACCCTGCAACCCGAAGAGGATCCAAGAGCCGGAAATCGACACACAGCCGTCCCTGCGTGAAAACTAAACGAAGCATCGCCGTGTGCAGCCCGAGAAATCAACGCACACCCCTTTGTTTCCACGCATCTCCTCCTCTGCAGTTCATTGCGGAGATTTTGCACGTGAACCAGGTACTTTGTGCTTGAAAGAGACTTTGGGGGTCATTCCGACCCCGGCGGTCAAGGACCGCCGGGGCCGAGGATGCGGGAGCACCGCCAACAGGCTGGCGGTGCCCCGCAGGGCATTCTGACCGCGGCGGTTTGGCCGCGGTCAGACAAGGAAAACCGGCGGTCTCCCGCCGGTTTTCCGCTGCCCTGGGAATCCCCATGGGGGATTCCGACCCCCTCACCGCCATCCTGTTCCTGGCGGCTCCGACCGCCAGGAACAGGATGGCGGTGAGGGGTGTCGTGGGGCCCCTGGGGGCCCCTGCAGTGCCCATGCCAATGGCATGGGCACTGCAGGGGCCCCCGTAAGAGGGCCCCACTTTGTATTTCAGTGTCTGCTTTGCAGACACTGAAATACGCGACGGGTGCCACTGCACCCGTCGCACATACCCACTCCGCCGGCTCCATTCGGAGCCAGCTTCCTCGTGGGGAGGGGTTTCCCGCTGGGCTGGCGGGCGGCCCTCTGGCGGTCGCCCGCCAGCCCAGCGGGAAAGCCAGAATGGCCTCCACGGTCTTTCGACCGCGGAGCGGCCATTTGGCGGCTCCCTCCAGGCGGGCGGCTCCCGCCGCCCGCCGGGCTCAGAATGAACCCCTTTGTTTGCTTTTAAAAGACTTATGACACTTTGTATCACTTTTACAGTGATATCTCAACATATACATATTGCATTTTAATCAGTTTGACCTGCATCTTATGAGATAAATATTAAATATTTTTCTAAACACTGTGTGGTGTATTTTTGTGGTGCTATATCGTGTTATTGTATGATTTATTGCACAAATACGTTACACATTGCCTTCTAAGTTAAGCCTGACTGCTCAGTGCCAAGCTACCAGAGGGTGGGCACAGGATAATTTGGATTGTGTGTGACTTACCCTGACTAGAGTGAGGGTCCCTACTTGGATAGGGGGTAACCTGACTGCCAACCAAAGACCCCATTTCTAACATTCACTTAGAAATTATTTTTTATGTAGTGATTACTTACCAATACTGATACTCCTAGTACTAATTACCCTCCTCCCAGTGAACACTTCGTGCTTATATAGCAGTAACAAGAGTCCATAAAAACTTCAGGAAAATGCTGCAATGCAAGCCCTGCCTATCTTGGTCTGAGCATCATAAAGGGGGCTGGGGTTTTCAGCATTTCTTGATGTACTCAGTCTCTTGTCAAAGGCCGGACTAGCCAAGAGTAGGGTGGACGGGTCGTATTGACTATGACAATTAAGAACAGAAGTAATGAAGAATATTGGTAAATAATTGATGGAGGATTTCTGTGCTCTTTGCTTGAGGTTGGGAGGCTTTCCTCCCTGAAAGGGAATTAAGTAGGAAGTTAGTTCAAAATATGTCATCAAAAATTTACAGTGTAACCAATTTGGCCACACATTGAAAACCCAAATCGAAAATAAAGTTAAAGAGTTTAAAAAAAATGAACACTCAGGTTAATGTAGACACATTTCAACATGCTGTAAAGGTACCAAATATCAATTGAGTAGCCACATGTTCTGAAGAGGTTTAAATGAATTAGCATAAGCCTCAGCAGGAAGTCAGTTACAGCAATACAGAAAATCAACAGCAATATCTGATACTCAGAAAATAATCCTTGGCCAACCCTTGTATACAAGTACAAGTTAAAAGCATCTAACTAAATAAATTTATGGACAATTAAACCCCCAAAAAGTTTAAGCTATAAAAGAGAAAGATCTATCTATAAAAAAACATGAGGATAAAAAGGCGAGGAGCAGAAATAGGGCAAAAATGAATGGGGAAATTAAAAAGAAGTTGTCAGCATTTCGGAAGCTCAGTCAAGAGTCTTTTTACATAGTCAAGTGTAAGCCTAAGACACACTCAGCAAAGCATGGGGAGAAAGGGAGAAGTCAGAGGTCTGTACCTCTCAAAGTCCAGGGAAAGTATGTCTAAAAGCAATCAGTGAAAGCCCCAGTCAATACCACAAAATTCCATTAGGTAACACCTCCAATTCACACCATCATGAGCTCCATTGTATTCTTTTCTCCCATAGTGTAACTTGTTACATTGGCTTTCTCTCCCTGAGCAGTCCTGAGAGCATTGCTGTCCTTCATCTTCTAGACATCTTCAGCAACATGTATGAAATAGGGACTGTCATTTCACACTAAGGGTCTGATTTAGAGTTTGGCGGATGGGTTACTCCATCACAAAGGTGATGGATATCCCGTCTGCCGTATTGCGATCTCCATAGGCTATAACGGGATCATAATACGGCGGACGGGATATCTGTCACGTTTGTGATGGACTAACCTCCCTCTGATGAACTCTAGACCAGGCCCTATGACTCTCCGTGTTCTCCTTCTAAGGTTTTTTTTTTTCAGACTGCCTATAATTATTAAAACAATAGTACATGTATTTCCAAACTAAGATTTTGTGTGACTGCTCCTGCAATGAAATGACACGTAGAAGAAAATGAACAGTTTCTCATGTTAAAGAAATTCAGGCCTATTTAAGTCAACTGAGAGCTTTGGTCACAAGTGTAGATTTAATTACAGGTTATATCGTGCAAATATTAATTTCTACATTTATATAAATGTCAATGACATAAACTCAATTAGGATTTTATGTTACAGCTAAAATAAATGCATGCATTATAAATACATGAGTTTAAAAGTGACTAGGAAGTACATATTCAACATTAAACTTAAAACATTAGTGCACATATCACAAATTGTTATTGTTTTGAATGCCAATACATTCGAATAACATGAGGATGGTTATGAAATTCAATTTGATTATCATATTTAATTTAATAAGGTTAAGGAACACAATATATTTTACTCCTAACGCTACAGTGAATGCATTTCAATATTGATGGTGAGTGCACACTTTACATTAGTCAAATGTTAAGCATGCATTGACTACTGAGAGCAAATTTCTTAAATCCTATTCTTCTCACTTTTAATTCGAGATGAAAGAATGAGATTGAAAGCTCTCCAACGTCTGGAAAGTTTGTTTATTTGTCACTCTGTCATTAGTTTTATTAGATATTCTCTTAGGACTAGGTCTTCCTCGAGGGGTGCTGTACACTTTTTATCTTAGTTGGAAATTAGTTTTAAAGTGTTATTTCTCCTTTATGAATTGAACTGTTTTGTGATAGTGTGTTTATTTCCCACCCAGTTATTAGTTTCATTGGATGTTCTTTTTAGGATTAGAACTTTTTGTAGGGGGCACTGTACATTTCTTATTTTAGTTTAGAGTTTGTTTTTATGTAGTTCTCCTATGATTTTGAATTGTTCTTGTATTTCATGTTTCATGATTATGTTTCTTGCTGTTTTTATTGTGGCTTTTTATGGATAAACTTTAGCTGAATTAAAGTATTAACTGACTGGCTAGTGTTATTTTGTCAGTGTTAGAAATGGGGTTTCTGGTTGGCTAGGGTATGCACCTCAGCCAGGCAGAACCTACCCACTCTAGTCAGGGCAAGGGAGTTACACGTCTAAGATAACCCCTGCTCACCCCCCTTGGTAGCTTGGCATGAGCAGTCAGGCCTATCCCAGAGGCAATGTGTAAAGCGTTTGCACAACACACAACATACGTGAAGCAAAATGTACACCACAAAGTAAACACAACACTGAGCTATGTAAAAATAATCTGTATTGCACAAAACATAATTAGACCAACATTACACGTAAGTAATACCCTGCTACCTTAGCAGTTGTCAGATCGTTACACAAGTTACTAATACTCTGCAAGAATATGCAGTTGTCACATTAGAACACGCAAGTACTCAGGATTCTGCAACATAAGCAGTAGTCAGGAATTCGCAAAGAATTATATGCACTTGTCATGAACAATTCCTAAATACCCATAAAAGGAACATTAGAGAATACATCACAAGTCATAAAGATACATATCAGCTAGACCTGCCCAAAAGGAACAGTAGCACATATATGTAAGGTCACCAAAGCAGGTAGGAAACTTATAAACCCCCTCAAGGTCTATATTAGGCTGCTGGAGCCAATATCTCTGGAAAAGTACCTGTTTGGGACAAAGGGGCACTCCCTGTGCCTAAAAGAGGAGCATAGGGGGCCCCCAGCGCTCCTGTGCGCAAAGTGGTGGCCACGCGGTGCTCCAGGGGGGAGAGGGGTGGTTGGCGCCCTCTCCTTGCAATAAACGGGCCCCTCTGGGGACCCGCGCCTTAGGTGGGGCCTGCCTTGGCCCTCTCACACCCTGTCCTCGGGGTGGAGGCCAGGCGAGACCCAAACAACTGCTGGCGAAGGGGAAGGGAGCCTCCTGCTCCTACGGAAGCGACCGGGGTAGGGGGCACTTCCCTCGCCATCCCCAAGTCCTGCGATCTAGCAATTCTGGAACTCGGACCCCTCCGGGGGCCCGAGAAGGCACTCGCCCGCACCCGACGTGGTGCGCAAGTGTCCTCTAATGTTCCCGGGCCGTCGCAGTGATCTCAGAAGGCTGGTGCCCTGGGGGCACTCCTGGGGGCGGACCGTGCCCCAGGCGCGCCAACAGGAGCACGCTTGCTCCGGTTGGGTTTTCCTTGTGCCCCAGAGGCACGGAGATGAGCGCGGACCTCACGCTTAAAGAGAATTCAAAAGCCCGGCTGCGGCGGTGATCCAAACAAAGAAGAGGCACCGTGGAGAGCGCGACGGGCTGCAGCGGTGTTCTTGGGGATAAGAAGTAAAGCCCTTTTCAAAGCGCTAGAGCAAATCTAAAGTCCGGGCTGTGGCAGTGATCTTTTCCTCAGCAATGAAGAGAGCGCCTTTTCAAAGCGCTCGGGCAAAGATGTAAAGATCGATGCAGGGGTCAAGGGCCACAGCACCCTGCCCCTGGGAACAAGCAGGACAAGAAGAAGCACAGGGCTGGTGGGCCCAGCTACAGGCCAACACAAGGGGTGCAGATGGTGGCAGTTCGTCCTAGTGACCAGGCAGGTCAGCACAGCAGCAGCAGTCCAAGGTGGTTTCCTGGTGAGTCCATTCATCAGCGTTCTGTGTCCATTTTCAAGTTCCAAGAATGTTCAAATTGTGGGGAAAATTCCCCTGTACGTATATTGGGTTTACAGTGTGTTTTACAATGGTAGGGAGAGGAGGTTCCAGACATTTACAACTGGTTCTGGGAGTGCCCCCTCTCTCCTTTCAGCACAAGCTCCAAAAATCAGTGGGGGGTTAACGACCCTATTATGTGAGGCCAGGGCACAGGCTTTACAAATGCAGGTGTGCCCCGCCTCTCCCTTCTCTCAGCCCAGGAAGGCTTTACAATATGTAGATGCACCTCTGTGACACCTCCACCCTCCCTGTGTTCAGGCTGTCTGAGAAGTAGGCACTAAGCCCCAACTGTCAGTTTGCCCAGACGTGGATTGGAGGCAAGCTGCAAAACACCAAAGTCATAAGCACAGATACATGGGCACTTTCTAGAAGTGGCATTTCTGTGATAGTAATAAAAAAAAAACCTACACCCGTAAGCAGCATTTCTCACCACTATCACAACCATACCAAACATGCCTACTCTACCCCTCATAAATCAGACAATACCCCTTACACATAAGTCAGGGCATTTCCAATGCAATCCAATGAGGAGGAAGCACTCACAGCAGTGAAACACCAAGTTAGGCTGTTTGTCACTACCAGGACGGGCCACACAACATGGCACATGTCCTGCCTTCTACATACATGGCACCCTGCCCAAAGGGCTAGCTAGGGCGTACCTTAGGGGTGACTTACATGTAGTAAAAGGGGAGTTCTGGGCCTGGCAAGTAAATTTAGATGCCAGGTCCCTGTGGCAGGAAACTGCGCACACAGGCTCGGCGCTAGCAGGCCTTAGATAGGTTTGACAGGCTACTTCAGTGGGTGGCACAAGCAGCGCTGCAGGCCCACTAGAAGCATTTAATTTACAGGCCCTGGGTATAGGGATACCACTTTACAAGGGACTTATAGGTAAATTAAATATGCCAATTAGGTATAATTAAATCATACCAATTTTGTAATGAAGAGCACATGCACTTTAGCACTGGTTAGCAGTGAAAAAGTGCTCAGAGTCAAAACGTCAGCCAACAAAGGTCAGAAAAATAAGGAGGCAAAAAGCTAAAAGTCTGGGGGAATGACCCTGTAAAAGGGCCAGGTCCTACAGTCAGGTTATGAATGCATATGTCAAGCAAAATCTGTGCTGCTCCATAGTCTAGACATTAACAGTATGTCTCTGGTCCTCATTTCAGTAATATACCCAAGCATAACATACAACTTTCATCTTGTAAATAAGCATTGTCAAAGCCAATTGGTTTCGCCCGTGTGAGAGCTATTGGTTTTGCCAATGCCTTTTAGACCTGCTGTATGGCAGAGTGGAGAAGAGTTCAGTGAAGTGGCAAGCATAGAGTGGTATAGAGTGGCATAGACTGGAGTGGTGTAGAGTGGTGTGCCATAGAGTGGCATACTTTGGAGTGGAGTGGAGTGGGGTGGGGTAGAGTAGAGTGGAGTGGCGTAGAGTGGAGTGGTCTGGCGTGGACTAAAGTGACGTACAATACAGTACAGTGGTGCAAAGTGTAGTGGCATGGAGTAGATTGGCATATAGTAGATTTGAGTAAGGTAGAGTAGTGTCGCGTGGAGTGAAGTGGGGTAGACTGGAGTGGCATGCAGAGGAGAGGTATGGTGTAGAGTGGTGTGGAGTGGCATAGAGTGAAGTGGAATGGAGAAGAGTGGCATAAAGTTGAGGGGACTAGAATGGCTTGGAGTGGCATAGGGTAGAGTGCACTGTGTGGAGTGAGGTAGAGTGGCAATGTGTGGAGCAATGTGGCTTAGAGTAAAGAGTTATAGAGTGGCGTGAACTGGAGTAGAGTGGCGTGGAATGGTGTAGAGTAGAGTGGACTGGTGTAGTGGCATATAGTAGGTTGGTCTAGAGTAGAATGGCCTAGAATGAAGTGGCATAGAGTAGAGTGTTGTAGAGTACAGTGGGATAGAGTGCAATGTCATAGAGTAGGGTGGTGCTTAGTAGAGTGGCATAGAGTGCAGTGGCATAGAGTCTATTGCAGTAAAGTAGAGTGGTGCAGACTGCAGTGGCGTAGAGTGCAGTGTTATAGAGTACAGTAGCATAGTCTAGCATGGCCTAGACTGCAGTGCCATAGAGTGCAGTGATTTAGAGAAGAGTAGCATAGACTGCAGTAGTGTAGCGTGCAGTGATGTAGAGTAGAGCACAGTGGCGTAGAGTGCAGAGGCATAGAGTAGAGTGGTGCAGAGAAGAGTGGCACAGAGTGCAGTGGCATTGAGTGCATGGTGGAGTGCAGAGTGGTGTAGAGTGCAGTGGCACAGATCAGAGTGGTGTAGAGTGCAGTGGTGTAAAATAGAGGGGTGTAGAGTAGAGTGTGCTGGTGTAGAGTAGAATGCAGTGGGGTAGAGTGCAGTAGCACAGAGTAGAGTGGTGTAGAGTATAGTGGTACACAGTAGAATACAGTGGTGTAGAGTGTAGTGGTGCAAAGTAGAGTAGAGCAGCATAGAGTAGAGTGGCATGAAGTAGAGTGGTGTAAAGGACTGTAGAGTTTCATAGAGTGCATTTGTGTAGGATGCATTGGCGTAGAATGCACTGGGGTAGAGTAGAGTAGAATGCAGTGACATAGTGTAGAGTGGTGTTGAGTGGTGCAAAGTAGAGCACAGTGGCATAGAATACAGTGGCATAGAGTAGAGTGGTGCAGAGTAGAGTGGCACAGAGTGCAGTGGCATTGAGTGCATGGTGGAGTGTAGACTGGTGTAGAGTGCAGTGGCACAGATCAGAGAGGTGTGAGTGCAGTGGTGTACAATAGAGGGGTATAGAGTAGAGTGTGCTGGTGTAGAGTAGAGTGCAGTGGGGTAGAGTGCAGTGGCACAGAGTAGAGTGTGTAGAGTATAGTGGTACACAGTAGAATACAGTGGTGTAGAGTGTAGTGGTGCAAAGTAGAGTAGAACAGCATAGAATAGAGTGGCATGAAGTAGAGTGGTGTAAAGGACTGTAGAGTTTCATAGAGTGCATTTGTGTAGGGTGCATTGGCGTAGAATGCAGTGGGGTAGAGTAGAGGAGAATGCAGTGACATAGGGTAGAGTGGTGTTGAGTGGTGCAAAGTAGAGCACAGTGTGGCATAGAATACAGTGGCATAGAGTAGAATGGCATAGAATCCAGTGGTGCAAATGACAGTGACAGAGTGGTGCAGAATAGAGCATAGTGGAGTAGAGTGCAGAGGTGTGGATTAGTGTGCAGAGGAGTAGAGTGCATAGGCACAAAGTAAAGGGTAGGGGCCAGGAGGGAAAAGCAGCAACATGGAAGGTGTGTGGAAGTAAATAGGAGCTACATGGATGGGGATATGAGAGATGGACTGAAAACAAAAGTACTCATATGGAGAAAAACAAAGAAAAAAGAAGCTCCAAAAAACTGAAGCAATGGATGGAACACCAGTACTTGGTCCAAACTCCAAGGGAGGACCAAACGCAAGAAGGGGACATGAGGCATGCATGCCTGGCAAAAAGGGACATAGAAAACTAAAGTGATGCTGAAGCTAACAAACGGTGTGCTACGAATGGGCTATAAGCCCACTTTATGTAAACAAATGTCTTACAGAGACAACACATGCTGGCTAGGTGGAACCTAACAATTGAAGTAAAAAACACACTGACACTTACATCTCAACTTGTTTACAAAGTAATAGAAAAAACAGAATTGAAAACGGAATAAAATTGAGAACCCCTAAACCAAAATTCCTTCTGTCTAGTTCTAATTCAAATCATTATTTCATGCAGAGGACAAAAATTGACAGAAGTCCATATGGCAGCTCTGCAATCTTTTCAAGAGGAACTACTTGAACCACCGCACCTGAGCCAGCCAGGCTCATTGTTGATCTCCCTGTATTCCAAGGGGGAACTTTGCTAAGGAATAGAAGGAAGCTATGGTAGATCTAGCCCATCTGCTGATCATAAAGAGAAAAAAAACTTCCAATCTTGATTTGCTGATCCAGAGGTAAATCATCTGACATCCAGAAACTTTTTGAACTATTCAAATAAATATCAATAACTTTTTCTTTTTTTTACATTCAACAGATAACGTTTATTTTGTGAGAGAAAAGGAATGAAAAATAAGGGTTTCAACACATCTTCAGCTACATTAGAGGCAGATGCAACCTCTGGCAAAAATGATGCGACTTTTCACCTACTTGCAATGCAATGGGTCTCGCATTTGTTCAAGTTAGAGCTATTAGATTGTACATTTCTAACTGGACTTTATTTGCAGCAAATATCTTACGCAGGGCCTAAAAAGGATAACAATGGGGCCTGAACTGGGCTTGACAAAAGAAGGTTCTCCATTTCTGTTGGCTGAGATGATGACAACCAAAAAAGCAACTTTCATTGTGAAGAATCCCACATCCACAGAAAACAGTGGTTCAAACCCATGAGATTGTTCATCTTTAAAACCCAAGGGAGATCCCATGGGGGAGCAGGAGAGCAAGGCAAAAGAGAGAAAAACACAAATAATTGTACTGCAAAAATGTCACCCTACTCTAAGGTAGGCCAGAGACAACAAAAAGCGTGCATAGCTGCCTGTCCCACAAAAATTGCAATAGCAAAAGAAATTCACATTGCAAAGGGAGAAAAAAAGTTTCAGCGCCATATCTGAGAGCACACCTAGAGGTGTGACTGACTTTAAAGTAGAAGGTCTACATGATGTTTTGGATTTCTTCCATTAAGTCAGGAGATAGTTTCTTTTTTGTCAAATCACCTGCTCTCAATTTCCAAACCAAGAGATAGTCTCTCTGAAACCTCCAGACGACTTTGAGGGGATGGATTAACCAAAATGTTCCCAATATAGGCACATGGACATTCTCTGAAGAAACAGAAACCAGTAACTCCTTGGCCAAAAAGGAACTGTTCTAACTCCCTTTTGTAGTAGGGGTGTGCAGGGTGCTCCGTGCTTGGTGTGCAGAATTGTCCAAGAAACTCTGTTAGCCCCGCCAGCAGAGCAGAGCTCACCCGGTGCGTGCTGGAGCCCAGTTGGGCTGCACAGCACAAGTGCAGACAGTCTACACTTGCACTGCGCAGCCCATAACTAGACTGCAGCCTGCAACAAAGCAGAGGTGGGAAGCAGCAGCTGGGGAGGAGGACCCTCGGGAAGACCCAGGTAAGTCCTCTACTTCTCTTCTCTTTTTTGGTCGTTGTTTATGCACACTGGTGCACAAACAAGGGCTGAAATGGCAGCTTTCACTGTCTACGGCCGTGCCCTGAATTCAGGGCCATAGGCAACAAAAGAAAGCTGCAGTTTCAAGCCTCTTGTGCACCAGTCTGTTCTGTGTGCACAAGAGGCCTAAAACAGCAGTTTTCACTGCCAAGGCCTTCTCCTGAATGCACCCGATTTCGGAAGCACAAAGCAGGGTCAGGCCTGGCCCTGCATAACGCTTCTGAGATCTGGCGCATTCAGGACTCCATGGGTCATGGAACTCCGCCTCCATGGAATTCTACATATTTTTTTTTTCTTTTTATCTCCGCTGAATTCCACGGAGTCGGACTCCATGAACTCTGCCCAGGCCTACTTTTTAGAGGGCCTAACAACTTTGGAATTCATGGAAAATGGGGGAAGGCATAAAATAAATTCTGTGGCTTTGTTACCAACAGGTCATCTACAACCACAATCCTCCTGAAATTGAGAACTAAAACAAAAGGAACTTTGGTGATGTAGAGGCAATCCAAGCAGATTCAGAAGCAGAATCCCAAACTTTTGACATATTGCTGAAACAGCTGAGAAGTTGGGGGAAGATTCCAGGAAGACAGGAATATCCTGGTCAGTCAAGCTGCTCGGATATTGTCAGAAACTTTTCAAATGCGAATTGTGCTGCACAATCAATTTTTCCTTCGTCAGAATTGATTGTGTCCTGATAGACCTCTCCCTTCTTATGAATAATGGGGTTTCCCTTTAAGAGAAGCTACGGTATCAAGCACAGTTCTCCCATATCCTCTTATCTTCCTAGAAGTCATGCCTTTGTCTCATTTTAGTTGCACTGGAGGCCAGAAGCTTGATGAAAGTGTAACTGTGTCACAATGTATTTTATCATATATATAGTGGTAAAAAAAGGAAACCCACAGCAGCTAAGACAAATGGATAAAGAAGTTCCAAATAGGCATCTTACTTCAATGTTGCCAGAATGTTAGTAGTCTCTCAAATGTCACCATTACCATTGGGCGAAAAATTAAAGCTTGCTCATAAACAACAGCAAACTTCAAAGATGCCAGGGTGCATGCACCACATAGCTGAACCTTTTCCCTCGTTTTTTTTCCTTCAAAGGAACAAGATGTCAAGTCGAGGCAAGGAAACTATACAAATATAAAGAAAACTGTATTTACCACTCACCATTTTATTACAAACAAAAATGAAACCATTCAAATGAACTATGACAACCAACAGCAACAGGTAGCTTACCCATGCCTCGACAATACAAGGCTGAAGTCAAAATGCTACTCATAAAATACACTACAGGCCTGATTTTGACTTTGGCATGCGGCACACAGTCCATCAGGGCACCAGTGGACATTACGTAAACCAACCTGGCCGAACTCTGTGCACGATATTTAGAGATCACTATTAGCAGAGGTGAACTCTGTGCCTTCCGAGGAAACACCTCATAGCATTTCCTCTGAAGATACTGAAAATTTGATGTGTTTGAGGGAGCCTCAAACCAAACTATTGTTTTTCAAAAGCAAACTCAAAGTATTAAATAACAAAAACGTAATGCCCATACCATGGAAGATTTCTCCCTTTGTGTGGAGTTCATTTATTTTTCTATCCGGAAAAAACATAATTAAAATTAAAAAAATCAGACAGTCCAGTCTAGATAGAGCAGGTGGTCTTATGTCCTTACTTCGAAGGTCTCCTCTCCGTTGGACTGTCAAATTAAGCATTCCAATGGTGGAGACAGACGAGGTACCACAGTCGATAAGAGAACGGTCCACCTGGCTCTAAATTTGGTGGTTAGTCCAATAAAATTGCAGATTGGCTAATCTGCCATGTTTGTGACAGAATACTCTCTCACCAAACTCTAAATCAGGCCCTAAAACTTTTTGCATATTTTGTGGCAGCCTATTTTATACAGTGTGCAATACAATTTTAAAATAATGAGTTACCTATTCACAGTGCTTTCTACCACATGTGGGATCTCGTAGCCCTATAAGTGCACACGTCTCTATTCCCCAACACACCTACGTGAATTCAGTTCTGTGACATTCTGGTTATGCACACAAACATCTGCAGTGATTGTATTAAGTTATTGATGTTTTGTAACGTAAAAATGTGCCCGCTGATTAACTTAGCTTGTATTTATTTATCATTTAAGGAGTGTGATTTATTGTGTATGCAATTACACGAAGATTAAAGACCAACGCAAAAGTCACAGAATATATTTTTCATTTTTAGCCACACCTTTGACCCCCACCGCTCCCTTTCACTGCCCGCCCCACTGCATTCATATTACAGTTCCCATATTTTTTTGTGCACTCGCACCATCAACTAAGACGTCAAGCCTTACAATACATTAGGTTGTGAAACGAAGGCTTGTGAATGGAGCACCGCGGCCCTGGTGACATGGAACCAATGGTAAACCTATGCATCTCTAGAATTAATTTCATGGTAACCTCAAGTCCCCTGTTTCCTGTGCCTTGTATCTCGCGGTATGTATGCCTACTCATGCCCCCTCTTTGAACGTTATCTCCTGTTCCTCATAGCTCCTCGCGTAGGCAGATCTTAGCTTGTATTTTCGACCTTATGCTAAACTCTTCAGCTCAAATGATTTTCCCGCGTGTCTCGACGCACAGCTCGTTCTCTTGTGTTATGGGAACTCCCTGCACCTGCGCCTCCCAGGGCTTAGGCCAGCCCAAATGTTTTAAACTGAGGTAAATTAATTTACCACCAGAGGCTGGGGCGGGTTTGCTCTTCAAGCTACAGACGGTAAACAGTTCTGGACATCCCTGGTTTGCTGTTGACACAAATCTGTTTCCACTCAAAGGCAAGCAAAACAAAGCAGAAACCCGCCTTTTTTAGTTGAAGGATAACAAGACTGCAGTATGACCTTCAGCTGTGCAAAAGTTGCATCCACTTTCTTTTGTCTACTAGACCGACAGTCAGTGCTATGATCGTATATCTGCAGTTGTAAGTGTTAGATAGAAATGAACAAGTATATAACAAACAAGCTATAGAGGATTTTTCCTATCTCAGTTCCCAGATAGCACGAAGAAAAGTGAGATCTGTTGTTCTTTCCTCTTCTGTTAGAAGTGCTAAAAATAGCCTCCTTTCCGTCTATCATCAGCTAAAAGTTCATAAATGGCAGCCGAGCAGCATAGGTGCAAAATACAAACTCCAGATGAAACATGTGAATATCACTGCTTTAGTTGAAAGTATGATGTTCAAATGAATCCAAGTCATTGGGGCAGTTCACTTAATGCTGAAGGCTTTGCTCTCCCACATTGGTGCAATCTGCCACAACTAGTTACTGGTAACCTTCCTTATTCGGAGTACTAGTCTTGCATGTCCCTATGTACGTGAGGTGAGTCCTCCACTGAAGCAGCTAACTCTGCATTTCAAACTGCAAAAACGTGGGGCCTAAGGTCTAGAAATGTGTGTCAAAAAAGCCCCAGATGGATGGGAATGGGGACTTTGATGAGGAAGAGAGGTATTTAGTGTGATGATGAGCACCAGTAAGTAATTGGGACATTACCCCACTCGTACGTATTCCTCCTTCCAAGCCTTACGTTTGTGAGGATGCATTCAACTAGCAATCCAACTCCAGGCACCCAAACAGCAGGCACAGGGAAGCAGTGCAAACCCAGGAACAAAGACACAAAATTTGCACATGCATCGCATACACGCAGCATGGCAGATCCATGGAGACCGAGGTGTGATGAAAAGGAACACTTGAGAAGTTCCAGAGTTGTCCTAACAAACCTAGGCAAAGACCACTGCCAACGTCACTTCTCAGGAGACGAGAGTAGACAAAGCATACCCAATGTGGTCATAATGTGCAGGAAGAGCCAAAGTCCAGGTACTCCCAAGTGAGAAATTCCATGACCAAGCAAACCTAAGAACAAAATGCCAGCAAGGTCCAAGTCCAAACGAGTGATACCCCCAACCAGGCACAGAAACCACTAATTTCAAATCAGTGAACCACATGGACTTTAGATGCAGAGGCAAGTGTGCTGAGCAACAAACACAAATAAGTGATGATGGAAAAATGAACCACACACCTGAGTTCTTCTGCATATGTGTTCTGCATACAATAGAGTAGTATCATCAGTTAGGTGGGTCGTGGGCCACCAGACTTCCCTGTCACAAAAAAAAAAGTGCATGGTTTCAGATGTGAGTCACTGTACCTGTCAGTACCCATTTCACAAAACAATAACGTAATGAAATGTGGTTGCAGTCCAGGTTGGCTAGGATGGTTTTTTACCAATCCAAAGCTGTAAAACTGCGCCTGCTGTGGTAAAAGGTGTTTGTCATTTTCCAGCTTAGCGTGGATGGCACTTGCTAATCCTATGCTTAAAGACTTTTCTGTAAAAATGGCAAAAGGCTTTGTGACTCTCTAGCTTGGAGTGGATGGCATTGTGCTAATCCTACGATTAAAAGCTCTGCTAGAGAAACCGACATCTGAGGTGAGCACACTCAGCATGTTAGTATTGGTGTAAGGTGCTCCATATAAAGTAACTGCTCTCCACCTAAACTTGGGAATTTAGATAAAGTTCCCTCAAAACAATATAAAGTTACCTTGTTAACAAATCTTATATTTCCTAGGTGAAAAAACAGTTTCAAATATTTGTAGATAAATAAAGCAATCCTGGGCACAAACAGATTACATGCTGGATGGTCTCATCACAGGAACTGAAAACAGATAGAGTATTTTCCTTAGAGTATCCTCTCTAGCAGCCATCAAATTGAGTCTGAATTATAAATAAATGTTTTCATTGGTGTGTTTACGTTAAAATCCAGATACAGTTGCTCTGAAGCATAAACGTTCCAATAAGGTATCTGTTCTTTTTGTATGTTAGTGGTCTATCAATGTTTAGTAAGTAATACAATTTGATTTCATGTTTCAACAGTAACTTCCATTTTAATCTGGACATGTTTGCAAGCTGTGTATGTGTGGAAGAAAATTATTTAACAGTAGTCTGGTTATATAATGTTCAGAGTAAAAAATGCTTATCATTTCGGATCAATTCTTATAAGATCAATGATTTTAATGTATGCTTTACTGCAGAGAAGCAGTAGATGGCATGGTTTATTTCATTAATATATATAGTTGCCCTCAGTGGTATAAGGCCTCGTTTACGTCTTTTGCGATTCTGGAGTGGATGATCTTAAGTTCAGTAATCCTCAAATGCAATTAAGAAATAATGCTTCTAGTCTTTTACTGATTGTACTTTCAGTTTAATAAGATCCTACTGTCCCACCTCCACCACTGTATTTGATTGTAAAGTGCCAGTTGCTTTGGATGTTGTGCTGGTAAATCGATCAAGATGTAAATTCCAATTGAAGGTCTTATGCACTACCGGGCTGTGTGTTGATGAACATATTTGATCCTTGTTGTCCTCATAGCCCTGACAGATTTTGGGCTAGTACAGCAAGAGAACACTTCTGTAGTTTTATCATAATTATTCGGACAATTATTTTCAGGGTTGCAAACATGTATTTATTTCAATTGCCATTGCAGGCTATCATGTGTGGTGGAAAGGAGAACCAAATCATCAGCGTCAGCTAAGTACTAGGATGTTGGCTAAATTCAGTGGATCTCCATCATTTGTTATAGTTCATCTGGTGAGAGAAAGTGAGAAGATGATGGAGAGAGAGAGAGTGTGCTGTTCAACCTCTTAGGAGCTGTCTACTGTCTCCAAATCTTCAGGACGTACGCTGGACTCTGCTTACTGTGCCTCATTTTAGGTCTGGCTTGACTGTGCAGCTGATGCCAGGCGTTATATGATCAGCCTCAACACCAGCTTATTAGGAGTACTACAAATAGGGACATTGGCTGTTCCACATGTTGGTAGCCAAGAGTATATGTTTAGATGGGACAGGAGTTGTGTGCTTCCCCAGAAAAAGTGTTCCCCCTGTCGCATAGGCTCTCATTATTCTAATGAGACTACTGGATTTGAGCTGGAAAATCGCCTGCGGTGTGGGAGACTGAGTTTAACCCACTATAGGTGACTCCTGTCGGCCTAATCCGGGTTTTTTGCTCCGGCTAACTAGCAGTGCCTCATCTCCACCCAAGAGCAGGGATGATTGGGCAGCCGAGCGCATGACACAGGTGACTCCTCAGGGAAATCGTGGTCACTCAGATCTCATCTGTTTCTCTCAGTTACATTAGTCTCAAATATACAAGGACAAGCAGAGGCAGTATATGTTTCAGTAAGGTTTTAATGAAGCTACTGCATCTTAGATAATAAAGCATGTACTGCAATAACCAGGACGATAAAGCATAACAGGATTAAAATTGTGACAAGGAGGATAAAGCATAGAAATAAAGTTACCATGTTGTCACTAGAGTCAATAGACTAGTTCCTACCTAGGCTATATTAGAGCACAGCATGTTAAGCTCTAGTTCTGCCCTTCAGGTTCCCCTGGGAAGACATCATCCCGCATACCTGAGCAAAGGCCTGAAGTCTGCTTAAGCAGCTGTAGCTAAGCATTCAGCAATCAGCATGCAGTTGTGATCATCTGGCTGGAATCTCCCACTAATGTGTATGGGACAGGGAAGTGTTTTTTAAAATAAAACAGTTGATGTACTGAGAAAATGTCCCTACATAAGGATGTGTATGTTTCTATGAATACCAGAGACAAAGCGTTACCACGTTTACCGGCAACATATCATACTGCAGCCTTGAGAGAAGCACAGAGTGAACAATATGTCTTGTTTAAGAACGCAGTACTTAGGCAAAGAACAGCTAGATAGAGAGAAATAAAACAAGACTGCAAGTGTGGCTATTGTTAAAATAATAAACAAAACTGAATAAAATATATCTAGGTTAAAGTGCACGGCAGCAGGCCTAGTGTGCTAAAATAACGTGCATGGAGCTGTAACTAAAATGCTAAAATGGCTACACAACACCCCTTCACACAGCGGTGAAGACTTTGCTTATTTAAATAGCTGTATGGCTGCCTGCCTCAGCTTGATCTTTCAGGGGTGCACACTTGACATTGTGATGCTGCTAAAGAGTCATACATAATTTACAGTGTTTGTTTTTCTCTGGCAGCAGCACAGATGAGAGAATGGCATGAAGAATGTATTGTAGTCCGAGCTGCCTTCCCTTCTATCATTAACTTTAGGCCACAGTTTTGTGTTTGAAAGTAATATTGGATGCTTAGGGCTAAATTAATCTACATGAATTTTTAGATCTGGCTGGACAGTGCAACTGTCACATGGCCTAATAAGATCAACAAAAAAACAGCTTTCAGATTACTACTGAGACCGGGGCTTAGGCTCCACCCGCAAGATGGTTCCACTAAGTACAGGATTTGATTGCACCAAATTTGTGTGCTTCACTAAAATGACTGTCTATATTGCATTTCATTTTTTGGCTTGTGGCAAAGCTTATACTTAATACAGCAAGACTAAGATTGTTAAGGCAGCAAGCCAAATACCATGGCTATAGGCCTGACATGTGTATTATGAAGTCTTGTGATAAAGGCACTAGGCCTGACATATGCATTGCAAAAAAGCCCATGTTAAAATCAATCAACATTTGAGAGTGGATCATTATTAGTTTATATGAAAGCCTACAGATAGGTATTTTGTTACATGTAATGTCACACATTCTGCAATAGGGAATAGTTTTGATTTTGGTTACCCCATGTATCAAATCGTTGATATGGAAGGTTTGCTCTATGAGAATCCTTTTTAGGTCCTCTTAGGAAAGATAGTATTTTGCTTAGCCAACTGTAATGTTTCATACCTTTCTAATTTTATGAGTCATTTTTTAGGAAGTTATTGTGGCGTTATCGCCTCTGGCAAACCCTAGAGGAGAAGATTTGCAATATATATTTATTGCTTCCTTCCTGTCTGCCAGGATCTTGTGATTAAACAAATCATTAAAAAATAATTACATAATACATACATCCACATATGTATATGGATAATTTGGTCTTTCTGAGTGTCAATTATGTTCTGCTTGCATCCATGATGGTTCAGTCCAAATCAGTCATTGTCTCTCTTGCCCTGGAACAATGGCGTTTTCTGATGACATATGTACATCCACATCCACCTGGAAATGAGTATGTTTCGGTGGCAGGGCTGGTTTGCCAGTTCTGAAGTTTTTAATTTTCTCCTTTTATATTTCCCCTTTAATTTCTTTGCTTCTTCTCTTTTTTAAAAACAATTCTGAAGAGGATTATACAGCTCTTCAGACAGTACTAAAAGGTCGCTTTTTTTGCTGCCCATTTCATCTGGCATTCCACATGGTCACTTCCTTTAAACTTCCTTTAAACTAGGAGACCATTATGGAATGCTGTTTTCCATAGTTTATCACTGTTTTACTATTCCAAGGTGAACAAAATGTTGTTTCTAAATGCAGCAGCTATACTGGGACTTTAAAACAATAATAGACCATTTATAGAACCTCTGTGAGACAGACACCTGCTGCTCTGTTTAGGTTTGAGATTGCCAGTATAATCCTGCCATGTTTAAAATGTTTCTTCTCTTTTTTTCTACCACATTATTTTATATTATTTAGCATATGTTGTTGTGTTAGTGTGTGTTTTACTGTGGCAGCGTCAGAGGGTGAATGTGAGAATGAGCTTGTCACTCATATTTGCACTCATGCATCTATTAATAAATCTAAGGGAGTGCCCTTCAATGACACAAAAGACACTTTCATTCACAAGCCGTACCTACTAACATTGCTAATGCCTGCTTAATAGGTTTGTGATTTGGATGGGGGGGGAGGTTGTTAGGAGTGTATTGTACTCTGCTACTGAACTCCAAGCAGGTGATCCTGGCATCAGTGCCTCATACAGTAGGAGTTGTCCAATAGCAATTTTTCTTCTGTATCTTTTTTTCTGCCTCTCCTCTCTAGCTCCCACAATTTCACTCTGTCATGCTCAAGTTCTCATTCCTCCCTTTACTCCTTCACTCCCCACTTTCCTTTCTCAGCAGGTCGCTCTGTGTACAACTGGTTCAGGTCAGGGGGAATTAGGTCTGCTCTCCCTTTGGTGGTGGTACACTGGAGAATCTAATTTCTGCTATTTCCTTCATCACTCACTCCCCTCAGAACACATGTGCACCTGAATTAAGCATCCTTCAGAGCACTTGTGATATTCAGATTATTGGTGCACTGGCTGTTGCTGCCCCACTTCCACTTCTAGAGCACTTACAGCACTACTGGGAGCACTAGTACCCATGCACTGAGAAGGTACACCCATAACAAGCACACATAGTAGTACATGCCCTAGTCGATGGAACTGAGCACCCACATCCAAATTAAACACACTGTACCACAAGGAGCATTAGCACACTGGCACCGAGCACCTATATCTGAATTCATAACATTCATGTTGCTGAGTGCACTTGGGCACTGGCAGTGGTACCCATATCGAAGTCAAGAGCATTTATATTACTAAGAGCAATAAGACATCTAGAGCACACATCCAAATTCTTTCTAATGAGAGCACCCACAACCTAGCACTGAGTATCCATGCAAAAGTTCAAAGCAATGGCAATAGAAAGAGCATAACTGCACCAGAGCAATTATAATACTAGGAGCACTAGCGAAGTAGCACAAATCAGCATACAGATACTACCCATACCACTAGGAGCACACAGGCACCAGTACCACACACACCAACATTCAAGTTCAGAGTATTCATACTACTAGAAGCAGCGGGGCACGAGCAGCGTGTACCCACCCCTAGGTTCAGAGCGCTTATACTACTAGGAACATATGGGCACCTGCACAAAGTACCAACATCTAGGTTCAGAGAGTTCATACAACTAGAAGCACCTGGGCACCAGTACCAAGCACCCACATCCAGGTTCACAGCACTCATACTACTAGGAACACCTGAGCACCAGCACCTAGTACCCACATCCAGGTTCAGAGAGCTCATACCACTAGGGTCACCTGGGCATCAGCACCGAGTACCCACATCCAGGTTCAGGGCACTCATACTTCTAGGAGCACTATCATGTCAGCACCGAGCTCTTACATTCACATTCAGCGCACTTGTATCACTAGCACTAGCCCTGTGACACAGGGTCCTCACAGCTACGTTTGTAGTTCTTGCGCTAATCAGCAGTTCTTTGCTGCTTGCCCTGGCTTACCAGTGGGAATTCAGGTAACATTCTCTTTGGGTTCCTTTCATATGTAGAGTCAGTGAAGGAATGCACATGGTTAAAAAATACAGCTGTCATTGGAGGGTAGGTTTTCACTCTAGAAGATATTGCCTTGTCATCATTATAATATGGCCATAAGCTCATTTTCGACATTGGTATGGGTGATCAACAGAATAATTTCAGCTCAATCTTTCCACTACAAGGTTGAAATGCTTGTTCAAGTCACCTCTGGTATTGTAGTATTGGTTTTGAGAAATTTTCACAACAATGTTGGTCTTGCTGTGCGTTTCTCCAGTAAAAGGCTACATTTCTGAGATCGTTTTCACCAACAGATTTTTTTTTTTTGCAAAGGTTGAAAATTTCAAAACGTTTATGGAGTTTCTAAAAACTTTACAAAGTCTCAGTTGGTGAAGTTACCGACCAATCACACATGGTTGCTAAGCATGCCTATTCCTTTCAGGTAGTGCTTAATTTGCTTAAACCAGCAATAGGAAAAGTCTGCCACATGGTGGTATTATCCAATTTAGAGCTGAGAACAACAACAGATGTTTATTAATTCAGTATACATTGAAATGTCATTCTTATAGTTTTGGGGGCCTGATAGAGCCTTACTTGACACAGTTTTAGGAGTGTGATGGTTATTAATTGTTTTGGTACTATCATTGGCAGCTATGGCAGGGGCAATCAGGTGTGCAAGCTGCCTTGGGCTCCTGACGAAGGCCCTTGCACTTGTTTTTTTCTTTTTTTTTTACAAATTAAGCACTGCTTTCAGATGTCTGTTTTGCCATTGGTATGTAAGGAAATCTCAATGTGTCCCTGGTTGCTGTGTAAGTCTTCGAGCCTACACCTCTGAACGCTCAGATATTACAGCATAACAATCCCATCCTAGCAATTCCAGACAATGTTACCAAGCCTAAGTAATTAACTACAATAAACTGGTTTTGAACTCATGAATTAATGGTGTTGATCTTCTGGGTTTCTTTGACATCACTTTGGAGAGAGGATCTTTGCGTAGCCATTGAAATAAGGGGGCGAATAATGAAGGCACTATGGCCAAACACTGCAGCTCCTTAGGGCTTCCAGCAGTGTGGTCCTCTGGCCCCCTTTGGGGTCCAGTCTCCTGGGTGTTTCGTCTGCATTGTGCCTGTAGGTCAGGTGGACCTCTGTACATTCACTGTTGTGTTCTGCTGTTGATGCCTGATATAGTACCTGACTGATGGGGTAAGTTAAGCCGGTCCCAGAGCGATCTACAGGCTGCGGGAACCTGTAGGTTGTAGGTTGTCCTGCTTATGTATGCACTTCTGAAATGCCGGATTGGCTCTGAACAGCAGCAGGCCAGAAGCAGGGCATAACTCAGAAAGAACCATCAATTTCTAATGTCAAAAAGACTCTATGACTGCTACTCCTGCCTACCCCATCCATACTCCTGTAGCAGCAGAATAATATACTTGCATCTCCCAATTATCTAATGATTATTGGCAGTTTCATTCACAATAATTAATTTGTGGCCACTCACACTTGGCACAAGAAAACTTTAATTACAATACCTGCTAAATTTGTTACAAACGAATAAGACAGGCATATGTAGCTGTCTATAATTTTGCGATTTTAAATGTGAGTAATCAATTTCCAGCCCATTTTACTACCTTTAACACTCATCTAGCATCCACTGGTGCTGTAATTCTAATGATTCTTTCACCCTAAATTTAGTAACATTAACAGCTGCTGAAGTACCAGCTATGATGGCATTTTGATCCATGTTGTACTTATGCTTATCTAAAGATATTGGGCCTGATTTAGACTTTGTCAGACAGGGTAGCACATTGCAGAAGTGACAGAGTATTTGAATCCACCTGCCCAGTTTTGGACAGGCAGGATGCCAGGTTTATGCCAACAGAATAAAATTTACTCTGTTGCCATAAACCTTCTTCTGATGCTCCAAGGGAGATAAGGCATTTGACCATCCACCCTATTTAGAATGGGCAGTCTGATAGTTTTTTTTTTGTTTTTTTTGTCCTTCACCATCAGAAATATCCTGACGGGGAGGGATAGTAAAAATGTTTTAAAAAATAAATAAAATGACCCCAAAGGCCATGTGAGGTGGGGGTGATTTGCCCTTTGAGGGTTGGGCACATGGCCTGGACTTAAGGCTGTGAGCTGCAAGTGGATGTGCATTCTCATGCATGGTGATGGGCATCTTACTTAAAATATATATATATATATATATATATATATATATATATATATATATAAATTCCCTGAAAAAAACAAAGGTTAACAAAAAACATATCCTGACGGGGAGGAATAGTAAAAAATATTTTTAAAAAGTGACCCTGAAGGCCTTGCGAGGCAGGGGCGAATTGCCCTTCGAGGTTTGGACACAAGGCCTGGCCTTAAGGCTGTGTACTGCAAGTAAATGTGCACCTGACATTTCCTGAAAAAAACAAAGGTTAAGTGACGTTATAGATGGGAACTGTAATAATATCTTACTACTCATTTAAAAAAAACTTTAGAAATTCAGCAAAAAAAACAAAAGCTAAAGAGATGTTAATGAAAATATCAGGTAAAACATGCGGTTTTAAATAACCAAAACCACTGAAATTCACCAGTTAAAGTTATCTCAAGCAACTATAACTTGTGCCCTAAAGTAACTATAACACACGCCCTCGTCATGCACTGCTAATTACCTCCCATATTACATCACTCATGATATGTTCTATGGCATCACTGCAACTCCTGGAGTGAGATCATTGAAGACAATATGCCTCTAGCTACTGTCCACATGGACGGAGTTCCATGAAATACGGCAAATCACTGGTTTAGTCAGCTAAGGTTGCCAAATTCCATACAGTTAAATAAAGTTAAAGCAGGAGGGCAAAAAAGTTGTGTTTTCTCTCCATATGAAATTCTGCTCCAGCCTTGGCACAATGGTAATGAGAGAGAGAGAGAGAGAGCAACAGAGATAGAAGAGAGATGGAGAGGGAAGATAGAGAGAGTGTGTGTTTTTTTTGGGGGGGGTTCGGTTTAAATCCATCTGGTAGTTTAAGAGATATTAGCATTCTAAAAAGTTGTTGGGCAGGATTGCAAGGGTTAACACTTTTGTATTTCTCTTCTGTTTCGACTACTGTCATTCACATTTGATTGTTTTCTTAAATGTGACGGGCTGGTACAGCCACCATTTTATGTAGCACAAACTTTCTCCCTTTTGTGAAGAGCGTTGCTACACACCCGAAAGGAGATTTTACACTCGGGCTCACAATCAGGGTTTGCTGTGAAACTTGAATGTGATCATTGCCTCGGCGCACTTCAATGGAGTCAAAATGATGCACACACGTGCTTCCAAACCATCAGACATACAGTCAGGTGCACACTGAGGGATATGAACATGCTCACTGTCGTTGACACATTGACTCATCAATGTTGTGATAAGCGCATTAACTGAGCAGGTTTTCTATAGTTCAAAATAACAGGCTTCAAATATGAAAGGAATACACATTCTATAAGATTTATGGTTCAAATGTATACAATGCAGAGTCCTGTTATATTTATTTATTTTTCCTAAAAACACACTTGAAACGCACTCAAAACTGAGTTATGGTTCAAATAGATTAAAATTACTGAATTCTGCCAGTTATGGTTTGTGGCATAAACCATAACTCGGTGCATTCCATTGCACTTCGGAATTGATGACATCACTGCATCAATAAATAAACAAAATCATATGAACATATACACCGAGGAAACACAACAATCAGCTCTCGGACTTAAACCAAGATAGCATTTGCACAGCTCCATTGTTTCAGGCATTAATCCAGATTAAATTCAGTATTAATCTGGGTGTGGCCCAGGGTCCCCTTTACCATGGAGGCAGTTGAAGACCCGGAGGGTTGGTATGTCTGTGTCAAAAGTCGTTTAAATGGTTGACACATCCTAATAGGGAATATTTATGCTCCCAATACATACCAGCCCTCATTGCTATGAACTATCTCAAACGTGCTTTCGTGCTGGAGTGAGATTCCCTGTTGATAGGAGATGACTTTAAACAGCGTATTAGATTCTGACCTAGAGCACTCATTCCCTCCTCTTCCATGCAGTGCAGCCACGTCCAACGCACTGGCGCTGCAAGACTGGCTCACCCGATGGCATTTAGCGGACATTTGGCAACTTTGTCACCTTAACACCAAGATATATTCCTTTTACTCTCTGCCACACGCAAACTGCATGTCAGAATTGACTGCTTGGTTTGCACCCTCAATCTGCTCCCCAACATCACTCAAATAGATTTAGGCCGCACCCACACAGAACACAACCCACAATATTTATATCTCAGCTGGGACACTGGCCCACCCCCAGTTCCTACTAGAGGAGCCTCTGTTTTGAGCGGCATTGGGCACCGCTATTGAGACATACATTGAACACAACACAGGTACTGCCTCGTCCCAGACTCCCTCCGCGAGGCTATGTTCATCTCCCTACCCAAGCCAGATAGGAATTCCACCGCCCTAGGGTCATATAGACCCATAACATTATAGAATACAGATTACAAAATCCTAAACAAAATACTCGCGAACCACCTGGCACCCCTTGTTTCTTTATTGATCCACCCGGATCAAAACAGATTTGTCCCAGCTCATAACACTATCTACGCTGCTTCTTTTGGCTCCCTGCATGTGCCCCTGGCAACTGGCCTCGTGCTAGCTGCATGGTGGTTGATATTGAGAAAACCTTTGCCACACTAGACTGGGGCTTTCTGTTTGCGGTGCTATTGCGTTACGGGCTGGGGACCAGGATCATTCAACTGATGCGCCATGTTATACTTGAATCCGCTAGCTGGAGTTAAAACAGGTAATCTTACATCAGAGCTGATCCAAATATGCAGAAGCACCAGGCAGTGCTATCCGCTCTCTCCTCTCCTTTTCTCGTTTGCCATCAAACCCCTGGCACTTGCAATGTGAGCTCAGGCTATAGATTGGGGCATACCCATGGGGGACGGCTTACATACGATATCATTTTATGCAGAAGAGCTACTCATTTACATCAAAGGCATCCACTCCATTCCTTCATCGGTTGCACATACCCTACACCGTTTCGCCCATCTCTCTGGTCTATAAGTTAAGTTTTCCCTTTTACCCCCACAATGTCAGACCAGAATTTTATCATTAATAATACTTTGATAACATGGCAACATGATACCAGGGTATTAGGATATACCATTTGGATTCAAGAGGACTATTTGATGGAAACCTTACCGGGACAGTTATGTCACTGAAATCACAAATAGCTTTCTGGATCACACTCCCTATCACTATCAGCTGTGGGACCTATTGCCCTCCTCAAAATGGTGGTGCTCCCTTGCCTACTCTATTGTTTCTCAAATCTACCATTGTATATACCACCCTACTTTTTCTGATCCCTGGAGAAAATGGTAGAAGGCTTTATCTGGAACAAAATCTGATCCTGGTTGACATTGTCAAAACTATACTTGCTTTCTAATCAGGGAGGATTGGCGGTATCTAGCATCCCAGCTCCAATGGGTGGCGAGATGGATAGCAGGTTCTCAACTTACAAACACCACCACACTTGAACCTACCTAACGCCAGACCACCATCCTTCATTTATTTCAGCCATGCTCTAATTTGCCATTGCCACACCCCAATCTAATGCTTGTGGCCTACTGCTGCGTTCGCCGCTGCCTCTCTCTCACTCGATCCACTACTTCATATACACCAGCAGTGGCATTACTGGGAACATCAAGAGGACTAGTTATGACCACCATGACGTAACTATCTGCCTGGCACGAGGCTGGACTCTATACACAGGGCAACCTCTACGTTGGCAGGACCCTTCTCTCTGATGAGTCATTAATGGCTGACACCTGCTTACCCTCTGGACATTTCCTGATGTAAAATTAATTAGTTGAGACACTAGGACACAGCTGGGGTGACATGTCAACTGAACCCCAGATGCGTTTTACCATGCAATATATGCATGTGATGGGTAAGTGCCATCACCTCACACATTGGCTGTCAGACTCATTGTGACTTCACATTGCAACATTACTCACACCCCTTCGCCAGAAGTGGGAGACAGACTTAACATGACCCTGAATGAACAAAGAATGAGCGACACTGTTAGCAAGTCCCACATATGTACCTCGAACTGCCAAGTTTTGACTTAAATAATATTACATCGTACATAGGGCGTATTTGATCCCAGCTTAAATCAACCGATATTTCCATAGAACGGATGCAGTCTACCCTTGTTGTTCTCAAAGAGATGCCGACCTCCTCTACATGCTTTGGGCTTATCCCTTCGTACAACACTATTGGCATGGAGTAACGCAGCATTTATCCACATACACAAGGAGACCTACACTGCACACTTGGGAAAGCTGCCTTCTGGGTCTTTATCGCAGGGTCAAAAATCATAGAGCCACTACTAGATCTGGGATTCCTGGTTGCTAAACATCCCCTGAACTCCCAAAAATAGAAGCTTGGTCTCACTCCATTTCAGCATGGGCTCAAGCAGAGTGTATGATGCTACACAGGGATGCTAGTCTGGGACTCCTCAAGTACCCCATTTCAGATCAATGGGACACCATTGTGCATGATCTCTACACCTCCATACAACATACTGATGTGACACTTGATGACAACATTGGCACTGAAACTAACACGGAGGGAACCCCGCACAATACTTAAACACCTACTAATCTCAGTCACCTTGCTTATCTCAATTTTAAGATTACAGAATTAATGGTAATCAAGAAAGTCTGTTTATTGTCTGAACCACACACATCATATCTTAAACAACAGCATAACAACGGAGTAAATCACATGTATAGTTATGATTCAACAGCAACGCTGACCAGCGGGATTTTACACATATGATACGACCATGATATATAAAGAACAATGTGGCTCATAGTCGATTAACAAATGTAAAGTATCTATATTGTGTATGATTATGCACGTTACATATTGCTGTAAGAGAACTTCAATAAACAGGTCAAACACAAAAAAGCAGGGAGGCACACTCAGAGTCACACATAGGAACTTATATTTACACTCTCGTTCTAACACACACACACACTCACACACAAAGGTACAGCAACATAGTCCGAGGTATACTAAGGTAAACTATTAGCATGATACAAGTGATTCCAACAGATACACATGATTGTAATCTGGGTGTTGCATACACAGACATACACATTTGTATACCACTACCCAATGGGGTATAAACAAAAATAAAAACAGGAAAGAACACAAACGGAGGTCAACACGAACACACTGTAAGAGAAAAAATAAAATCAAGAGCCAGTCACTCTAAAACCCATATTTAGAAACCTAGAAAAACTGATACAGTATTAATTACACTGCTGCCACACAAAAGGCTTACTGTCACACTAAGGCACACAGTTAAACACTATTTAAATATCTTAGATATACAGTCAAATATGAAATGTTACTGTTACTATAAGAAGCACAGAACCACAAAGTCACAAATTCAGGTGCAAATACGAAGAGCAGTAGTGTTTTAAAATGTGACAGTAACTAGGCGCCTAACTAATTCTAAATGCAGAAGAGCTACCCACTGAGTGAGGGGCATAATACAAAATGCTGTCAGTTTAACATCTGTCTCTGTAGCGTATAGTGACTTGCTGTGTTAGTAGTCCAGTGCCAAGATGTATACGTTCATACATGTGTATACTTTTACATTGGGAAGGCACTCATAAGTACCCTATTTCTCCATTTGTCGCAATAAAAACGACCAAACGTGAATAATCATAATGACTGATAAAATACACACCAATGTAATCTTCATAGGCTTCTATGAGCCCATAGATTAAAACCTTAAAACAGGTGAAGATAACATGAAAGAAAGCAATTAAATGAGACCACATAAAATAGAACAACAAAATCAAAAGGGAGAAAAAGAATAAAATAACGACGGTAAACAAGGGGAAGCACACTGCCATTTCATAACAGTAGGGTCCTCTACATGCTAACATCATACATTGCCCACTGGAAAAAAAACATGTTTCTATCTTTCCACAAAAAATTCAAACAATAGCATAGAACGCTAAATGCCATTAACAACTGATAAACAATTGATAAATGGGCTAAGTCATAGTTCTCACAGTAACCAAGGTCAGTTCTCTAAAATGTATTTTAGTTTTATTTAGCACACTCGACAAACAGTAGACTTCAAAACTAAAATGTAAGGTATGGCAATACATGTTCTCACAACACGCAGTGAGGCCATCAGTGATATCACTGGAGGTGAAATAAGTGATGCCACCAATGAGGTCATGAGATGTCATATGCATGGCCCAAGGGGCGGCACAGGCTAAGATTTGTGCCACGTGGCCTACGTTAGGAATTGTGCCATGCACTATAACTGGTGAAATTCAGTGGTTTTAGTTGTTTTTTTTGTCAGTGAAGATCTATCTCTATATATTTATGTCTCTAACAAGAATAATATTAATATATATATATCTATATATCCGCACTTCAAGTAGTGCATTTGCAAGCATGCACCTGATCTGTGGCTGTGCTTGATAAACATGCCTGCCTGAGCATGTAGAAACGCAATGTTGATCTCCCTTCAGCAGCAATAAAGGATTTTGTATCTCACAGCTACATGAGTGCGGAACCCTCTTTTCAGTCTGAAAAGGTCGCCAGTAGGTAGTTATAGTTAGGCACTTCTTTACTAATAACTTTGGCGCCGTTTGATGAATTTTCACAAACTTTTCAAAACTAGTACACCACTCACTTCAGCTGCTGTTTTGAAAGTTTTGGGTTGCTTCATCAGGCAGGGGCTGAGAAAAAGGGGAGAGTATCAAAATGTGTTTTCTCCGTGCAGTTTCCCATAGGGATTTTAGACACCACAGCCTGAACCGCTGGACAGAATTACACAAAATTTAGCAGAAAGCTATAGCTTGGTCCACAAAGAGTGTTTTTTTGTAATTTGTTGCAAATCCAATCAGTAGTTTCGGAGTTATTAAAAGAAAAAAAATTATATATCTAGGGTCATGTAGGGTCAGCGAATCGGACAGATCTCATAGTGAGATCTGATTGGCTGCCAACAATTCAAAAAGGAAGTTAAAAAAAAAAAAACAGAAGAGTGCAGGGTAGGAACACTGTGACTCCCTAAGCCTGGTGTGGTGGACCCAAAGGGACTCAACCCCCCCCCCCACCCACCCCCAGGCCAAAACATTTTTTTTAGTATTTTTGCTGCAAATTTGTGAAGGAGTTCCGAATCCACTGCAAATTTTTTTTTTTAAACAAAAAAAAAAGTGCGGTCTCCAGCACTTCTGTTTTTTTAATTTCCCCCTTCCACCTCCAGGGAGCCAGGTCCCTGGGTGGATATTATTATTTTTTTTTATAAAGGGGGGGCACTTGGGGACCTCCTCCCCAGGCTGATTAAGTCCAGGGCCCGGCCGATAGTAAACACATAGAGGGGGGCTGTGTGAATCCTTCCCCATTCCTCATGTGCCCTAGCTCCGGTATAAGGGGTTCACATTGACAAAACAGGCCAAGGGATGGGGAGGGCATGCCTTTGTCCCCAATTAATAATCATATAGGCCCCAGGGGATGGAGTCCCAGATGCTAATATTAGCCTAGGGAGGAAGGCTACATGCCCCACACCCCCTTTTAATATACCATGGGTGCCCTCGGTGGTGTCCAGGACACCCACCATTTAATGGTAACTATAACTCATGCTCTTGCCATGCGCTTACCCCACATATTACATCAGTCATAACATCTTTTATCACATCATTGATAATATAACTGCAACATTTGCAGTAAAATTATTGTTGAGAAAACTGGCGTGGAGAGGCAAAAGATATAGTTACCTTAAGGCATGAGATATACTTACTTGAGATAACCGTAACTATAACTCATTCATTTCTATGTTTTTTTGTGTGTAAACTGTGAACCTAACTATAACATCCCTGTAATCTTTGGTTGTTTTAATAAATATATATCGGAATCCCAGTGGGCTCCAAACCACTGCAGTGCTCAGTCAAGTACTTGACCACCGACGCATACAAACAAGTTATGCCCAACACTCTTTTCACACTTGGGAAGAGACCGGCACTACAGGAACACTTCCTGACAAGATGGTTATCAACACATTTCAGCTCTCACATGAGCATATATAGAATCATACATATATACAAATCAAAGTTTGGAATCCTAGACAGCTACTCCTGTTTATCTACAGCACAAATGATACTCAATCTACCCACCTCAAATGTGTGTTTTCCATCAATATTTTAAGCATTGGATTAGCTACAAAATATTTTCTAGAACAGCATACATTATAGGAGGACAGTTTTAGAGCAAGCTCTAAGAATTCTTAGTTTTAATTACATAACTTATGTGGTTGTATATTTCTAAGCAACATTATGCTTCCTCGATGAGCTCTATTGAGAGTAAATAAATGTGTCAAGAGCTTCTTTTACTTATTTTCGGCTGGCTTGGATTTCATATTGTCAATCCAAAGCAGTTAATTGTGTGCTCGGAAGGGTAAAAAGCTTTGTCATTTTTCAGCTCGGCTTGGATAGCACTATCTAGTCCTATGTTTAAAGACTTTGCCTTAAAAACAGTAAAAGGCTTTGTCATTTTTAGCTCTGCATGAATAGCATGTGCTTATCCTATGCTTCAAACATTTTGCTAGAAAAATAAATATTTGGGGCAGGCAGATTTTGTTGTAAATACAATCCATAAATATGAGCATTTTTCCACCTAAACACAGAAACTACTCAAAGTTCCTAGCTTTGATTTATATAATTTCTATAACTTATGCTGCACTCTAAGCTTGTGTTTGCTGTTCAAATGGACGTATGTGTGTATGTATATATATTTTCACTAAAAAACATGGGCTAAAGTGGCTTTATACTTAAGTATGGTAATAATATCGTACTTTGCATAAAAAAAAAAAACCTTAGAAATTCACTGCAAAAAACAAAAAGGTTAAAGGGACGTTTTAGTTAGGTGAAAATGTCAGTTAAAACATGCCATTTTTAATTTAAAAAATCACAAAAATTCACAGTTATAGTTACTTCAAGTAAATATAACGTGTTCCCTAAAGTAACTATAACTCTCGCTGCCGTCATGCCCAGTCTTAACATTAATGATGTCATTTTAGATGTTGCAGTGAATTTATCAATGATGTCATAGGCCATGCTATAAGTCAAGTAGTATGGGAAGTAATTAGCAGGGCGTCCACCGCCCGTGAGCAGCCAACCGCATGCCGTGGATGGTCCTTGACCATGCTCGGTATAGGGCTGGCTGCAGGGTTTGGCCTGTGGCCAGAACCTGCTACCAATTCCCTGCGAGCAGCCAGCTCCACATTCCACACAGCATTCAGCCATTCCTGGCATCTGGTTGGCCACAGGACCCATTCAGTGAAGGATTAGAGCAGCCAAAAGCAAACAAAACAAAGGACTAAAAGGTAGTTTTGCACACATGCCAACGACTTATGACAGTGGGCCTAGCCCAAAGAACTTGTGATCAAGAGACAGAGCCCGGCAGCCAACAATGATGTCTGAGGATACCCATTACTCTATTCCCCAGGACAGAGCTCAGTAAGCTCATACCCAAAATGGAAGCCAAGTGAGTGGGGAGCACTGGTCTCAAAACAGTCTCATCAGGGCAAGATAATGCTGCAGCCCCAGCACATCCACAAAAGAAAATGGAGTATAAAATGCTCACTGCACTGCAGGACACTGATACTAGAGAGAACCAGAGCAGCAGGAGGTGCTGTGGTTGGTAAGGGAGCTGGCAGCTATTAAGAAAGTGGAGAAAGGCTGTACATAATATGGAGTAAGAGAGTAAAGTCTTTTTCCCAAACACGGAAAATAGGGAGAAGGACAAGGATTTAATGGGACTTGCAGTCCTAATCAATTTGATGGTACTTAAAGGGATTTCAGACCTGAAAACAATAGTCTGTAAACAGAAAGTCTAGGCCTAGAAATGTTGTATGTTAAAGGGTGTTTTTTAAGCTCGAGTCCTCTTTTCATTCCTACTCACAAGGCAAAGAATGACTTTTTGTAAAAGTTAATGAAAACCTAAAAACAAAATAAAAGATAAATAACTAAACAATAAAAAGATTATGGCCCTCATTCCTACTCTGGCGGGCGGCGGTCGCCGCCCGCCAGGCGGGAACCGCCATATGGCCGCTCCGCGGTCGAAAGACCGCTGGGGCCATTCCGACCTTCCCGCTGGGCCGGCGGGCGCTAACATTGTTAGCGCCCGCCGGCCCAGCGGGAAGGTGGCCTGCAACACTGAAGCCGGCTCCGAATGGAGCCGGCGGTGTTGCAGGTGTGCGACGGGAGCAGTTGCACCCGTCGGGCTTTTCACTGTCTGCTAAGCAGACAGTGAAAAGCATGCAGGGGCCCCCAGGGGCCCCAGGACACCCGTTCCCGCAAGCCTGTTCCTGGCGGTGAAAACCGCCAGAAACAGGCTGGCGGGAAGGGGGTCAGAATCCCCAGGGCAGCGCTGCTTGCAGCGCTGCCCTGGTGGATTCGCCCAGCCGGGGGAAATCCGGCGGAAAACCGCCGGACCCGGTTTTCTGAATGGGCCAGGAAGCGCACCGCCAGCCTGTTGGCGGTGCTTCCGTCATTCGCGGCCCTGGCGGTTTTTACCGCCAGGGTCGGAATGACCCCCTATATCCTGTTTAACAAAATTTAAAAGTGGGTATCTGATTTCAAAATATATGGGCATTCCCTTTGCCAATTTTATATGTTTTTGTAAAAGATCTTATATTGGACTTGGAAATATCTGCTGTTACTAAAATTATTGCCGATTGTGTGATGATCAATTTCAATATCATTATCAGATTCTCATGTGAAACTTACAGTGCCCAGAAACAGTACAATTGCAGCATGACGAACTTTAAAAAATACTTAAGAAATTTATTTGGTGACTGTGTACAATATAAATTGTTCTAGAAGTGTTCTTGTGTCTTTCCCCTGGCAATTGTCAATGTATAAAATGTTTTTATCCAAAACGTTTTCTTAGCATGCATATCTCAATGTAAGTTTAAAAGTACTGCCCTGCCCTCTATTGAGACTAATTTACTTAAAACACATATTTACTATTGCTCGAAATGTACTTTAATGATATGAAACTGCTTACCCTCTGATTCATCACAATACACAATCTTCAATTCAACATACTATAAATGAGGCGAAACTGAGCAAAGCCTCACCTAAACGCCCCCTCCCAACTCTCGTACTCGGTATCACCAGTATGCTCTAAAGAAAAATAAAAGTACATTTAAAGTATTTTTACAAACTGTATAAAATGCTTACAGGTTTTTGAAATATACAGTATACTAAAAAAAAAGGTTGAAATTAATATAATATAAATATAGTGTTTATTTTAGTCTAGTTATTTTTTACTTTGGGCTTGCCTTGTATGCGGGTCGATATTTGCCCAATATGCAAAATTGATTGCCATTATTTTGATTCATTACCCTCCAGCCTAATTCTTTCCTTAGTGGGGGTACGAATCCTCCAATGCTAACCGTGAAGTCCAGCTTCAAAACTGATCTTGTTTTAGGATCCTTCAACCATATGGATGAAGGGGGCGATTATGTATTTTATCTTGTAGGGTTGAGAATACGGGAAGGAACTAAATGGTTGGAAGTAATGACGGGGCAAACAGTGCCATTCAAGAAGGTCAAGGAAGTGGCCTTTTAGAAGACTGGGGACATGCTGCACACTGCTCTGGACAAGAAGACCTTCCTGCCCATGGAAAGAGCCTTTGATCAGTGAGAGCGTAAGTTGAGAGCTAATGGAAGGAAGGCTGGCACTGTGTTTAAGAGTCGCCTGCTTAAACCTCTTCATCACCTCTAGACTATCCAAAGAAGCACTATTTTGTGAGCCAGTCCACGGAAATGATAAAGTATGTCCGGTTGGAGTCCAGCTGGGTAGGATGTAAAATACTATTTTGCAAAACCGACATAAGTGCAGAATAGGTAGAGAGGACCAACAGAAAACTGGAGATGTCAAGGGCTATAATAGACTCAGATCTGAAGATTGGGGATGCAGCACCACCTCCATCATCTTACAGCCCTCCCACATCACCAAACCAGCCCCAAAGAAGATCTGAAAGAAGGGGGCACAATGTCACATGTCAATGAGTGCCGCCTTTATACGAGGGCCAATGGGGTTTTGATATTCTTCACTAAACTGACACAGTGCAAATCCACCACATAGAATGGGTAAAGTTGTCATGTAATCGGAACAATGCAGACATTTATTGCGCTGTAATCAGTTTGTTCACTGAACTACAGCCAACTCAGGGACTCCTATTGTAGCTTCAGAGGTGTAGGGAAGGTACCTGAGCTGACAGACCTTAGACGTCCTGGGCTCCAGGGAGTCAATGCCACGTGTAGCTATTTTACCTGACATGTCCAGGTACCTCTATGTTTGCCGATATGTCCCAAGACATATTCTCAGTAGCTGTGAACCAACTTCAGAGTACCCACGCAATTCCACGGTAACTCAAATAGACAGTTTCCTTTCCATTATCTGCAGCACAACTGCTTAACTAAATCTGCAAAGGGTCCAGTAGGTCAAATGTTTGGAGGGGTGTCCATCCCTTAGTGCGTGTATTTGGTGCGGTAGTGGTCTTCTGCCCCTTAAGATACCCAGCCCCATTGCAGTCGAAGGATATCCATGCAAAGGGTGTTGAGTCCACCAAGCATGCAGGGATCTAGGAGAAGTGATAAACCCCCACTGCAAGGCAACTAGGCATTTATAGAGAAACTTCTTATGCCTCTGGCTCTACGTTAAGACAGTGAAGCCCTAGTTATAGCCTACTTTCATAAGCAGACATTGGGAAACAAAATGAGAGAATTGCAATATAAGTGAAATAAAAGACAGTTGAAGTCATAGTGTGGAATACACAAAAGATTCTGGAAAATGAAGGCACAAAAATAGAGTATGTAGGAGGATAAAAGAGTTAATAGCCAAGTATTAAGTGTGCAAATTTGTATTGCATAAGAAAAGTCTTGTGTATTTCCCAGTTATTGGCCCATCCATAGCTCACACAATTTCTGCTTTTCCTACTTTTACACGTTGACGCAGTGGTTCCGCACAAACTTGGGAGTTCTAGGTGGTGCTGAAAATGGATGCACTTGAGAGAGCGTGGTTTTAATATCATATATTATAGATGTGAAATGCTTACATTTGACTAAAACATTATTAGAATGTATTAATAAAAGTATAAGTTTTGCTCATGTTTGAACGTTAATGCTAAATTAATAATAATCTTCAGTTATATGTAGTATTACGAGCTAAACTGTATTCATTAAAATTGTGTGTCTTAAGTTAGCATGAGTCGCGAACTAGCTGTGTAACTCTCATTTAAAACCTATTTTCTTGCTTTTCCTGTGTGCGGACTCGCAAAAGAACTATGACCCAGCTATTGTTCTCTTCTGTATTAATTCGTAACATGAACAAAACTTCCCATCCGCATTCTAGTAGCTTTTAGTATAAAAGATATGTGCTTCGAAACAGTAATAGACACTCTCAAGGACAATGAGACGAGGGGAGAAGAACTCCTGACCCGAGACGTGTACCAAGATGGTGAAGTAACCCCGGACGTACCACCTACGAAAATGCTGATTATAAAGACCAATTGGAAGATGAGAAAATATCGAAGAATGACAAATGCATTACTTAATGAATAATTTGATTGGTTACCAATGATGGGGTGTAGTTATTAACCAATAGAATTTTGGGGGAATGGGTTAAGAAAAGGGGATAAAAACTCATGACACGGAGGACAACGTTCAGTTAGGAAGGGATGACATCGATTGCATCCAGAAACTCTGTCACTCTATTTGGTGATTTGAGACTTAGACAAAAGTATCACAGTCCATAGACTGCCCTATGACACTGTCCTCCATATGAGGAGAGTGACCCTTGATTCTCTTTAGATAGATTGACGGTGAACCATCTGATGTCCTGAAGACGAAGACTGATCCTGTATGCTGACTTAGCTTGAGGAGGGTAAATATTATTGCTAACAGAATCTCTATGCCTTTTCTTTCTAGGTACCAACTGCTGTATGTTTAATTAAGTATCTTAGTTAGATGTTTTCCAAATTGATGTTCTAAATTGTTTCGCATGAAGCCCAACATGCTAATGCTAATTTGAGGTTAGGAGAGGTATTCAATTGACTGACGAAACTGACGTGACTGACACGAAGCTATGCTGAACTGATATTCTGATGTTTATCATGCACTATGGTCTATTCTCTGCTGATATATCTATCTTATGATTCTGATTATCGCATTATTGAAAGTTCATTATAATTGCCACTCTGTGATTATGCTTTTATGCTTCTTGGTTTTGAGATTAATACGTTTAATATTAGATTGTAATCAATAAGGAATAAAATCACAAATTCTTCCTTTAAGGTGTGGTTATTTGAGTCAGAAGCAATTGAATGCGCCGAAAATTCATTAATGATTATTGTGAAAGATATTTGATGTTTGATAATCTCGTCTTACGGAGACTTACCACTGGGTCAAAAGGTTCATCGACCTAAAACGAGTCCTGATGTGTATAAATTAACATAGACGGACGCGTTAACAGTTCTGGTAGCAGAGTACGGTTTGGCCCTTGGGGCCCTAGGACGGAGTTTTTGAGGTTAATTTTGTTTTCTATAATGATGAAATTTGGCAAAACGATGAGTGGCTAGGTTCACCATAGGCTCTCCTGGGATCTCGGAGCCTGCCTAAGATGAGTTGGAAATGTTCTCGGTGCCATAGTATGTGTGGTTAGGGTTTTTGCGCTTGCTCAAAAGCTTATGCAACTTGCAGGAGATTGTGAAGTTTGTGTGTTTAGGCTAAAGATAAGTGTCGTTTAGCAGGAGTGGGCGTACTCCACAGTATGAGAGTAGGGAAGTCGGCGTACTTCATGTGAATGCAGCGCTTATTGTTCAAAATTATCCACGTGGTTGGTCAAGGTACGGACCTGTTGAGGTCTAAGACTCCGGAGTAGGATGAAAAATATGGTTTATGTTGTAATCTGCGTGGTTTAATAGGTCAATCGGGCGTGGTTGACAAGTCAAGTTTGAGTCACAACGTATGTATGAAACCTTCGATGGAGATTTGACAAGCTCTAAAGTGCACTAGAGGGAGTCATTGACAAGTCGAGAGTAGGATTTGCGGGTCGAATTCTGCTTGCGTATGTGGGATCTGAGAAGGAGAGAGTAGCGGCCGAGGCTTCAAGTGAAATCTCTGTAAAGTTCTGAAGCGAATGTGTTACCCTTCCTGTAGTAAATCGGCAGATTTGTATTGTCATTTAAGGTGTCTGCAATAAATCGCATTAGTTTATATGAGGTATGAAAAGTTAGTGAGGTGTGGATAAGCCTCAAGACTTTGTCAGCTGCAGTGTGTATGAGTGTGACGTCAGGGGTGCCGCGCTGGGATAGGTCAGATGTTGAGAGGGGTCGCGCACGGATTGGCTGCCGTCCGTGAGAGGCAATAGGGTGAGCAAAGGGCAGGTGAAGAGTGTCCTGGGAACTAAGCCGTTCCTGATTAAATTTAAAATAAAATGAATTTTGTTAAGGCATTCAAAAGCGCTTTGAGGGGAGATGTGTACATCGTTGCAACAGATGGGGAACCTACACCGCCCGAAGGTACTCCAGCTTATACTGTTATGGAGGAAAAGGGTGTTGCACCGTGTTTATGGATAAAACAATGGCGCAAGTTGACAGAAAAAGAAGGGTGTCTAGCGTTTCCAGAACATGGGACATTCAATCAAAAGGTATTAGAAAACTTGAGGTGGATGTTAAGTACACAGAAACCACCACCGAGACCGGCACAATATGAGGCTCTAGCGATCTGGGATCTGATGGCTCTTAAACACAGGCAGGAAAGGTTTCACAGGAGATTGACAAGAGCAGAAAAATCCTATGCAGAAGCAAGATGGGACAACGAGAATAAGATGTGGAGACGGGGAATCGTAGATGGGTTAAAGCTGTTTCCAGCGATAACACAGGGAGAAGAGACACAGGGAAAGAAAGCTTCTTGCAAAACTAACAAAGACTCAGGCAAAGATAAAGAACAAAAAAGGTCCTGGGAAGAAGAGGATGATTCAGAGGATGAGGAGTTTATGGATAGATTGCTGCATGATCGACCACCACCTTATGCGGTGAGTGATAATGTTCCGAGCACTAGCTTGGATCCTGGGAACCAGACACAAGAGAAAGGAGTCACTGATACGGTACAGACTAGTGATACAGCTTTGATACAGAATGGTGACAGTGTACCTACTGCTCCAGACATACCGACACAGTTGCAACCTCCACCACAGATAAAAAGAATTTATCCTGATGTTCCAGTGCTTGAGACTACTACGAACTTGGTGGTGCCGCCAGACCCGATATATACAAAACCAAGATTGGTTCAGATCGAGTCAACCCCACAGTTAGTGTCACAACCACCACAACTGATACCAGGGTATAACCCAGTAGCGGGTCCTTTGAAAGAACCTGCACCAGGATTATTAGAGCAGACCTATGGTGTTGAAGCTCCCAGAAGCCTGGGATCAGGTCAGACACCTGCCGCAATATCACTACCTATCACTGTTTGTCCCCCAGTACCGTTATATGCCCAAGAGAGAACAAGGACATGTGAACAGGGAGTTATGGCTAATGAAATGATAAGAGGAGGGCCTAGTAGAACTCCACAAATAATGGCCCAGGGAGGACAGGTTTTCGAACAATCAAGACCCTTAATGGACCTCAGTCCAATAGGGGCACCTCTTGAGGCAATGCGACAAGCAGGGTTGGGAGTTCTGACTCCCCAAACTATGAATACAAATACCTCATACACTCCAATGATACATACAGGGAACATTTCACTGCAGGGTTTTACAGTACAGCAGTTAAATGAGTGGTTAGAGAAAACCTGTACATCCCAAAAGACTACAGCAACTACAGTAACCGAAGTCAGTCCTGAAAAAGAAAAACAAGATGAATACCTGAATCTGGTACGGCTAGGTGCAGAAGCTGCTGAGTTGATGGAAGGAACCATGGGAGTGAACAGGTTAGAATCTTACACTGAGGCAGAATTGAGATACTTATGCCCTAAGATTACTAAAGAAGTGGGAAAAATACACCAGAGATTAACAAACTTGGCAGACAAATACAATATCGATATTGGAAACACAAAACATTTGAAACGAAGTTACAGATTAGACTTCGACACAAAAGATTTCGAACACATGAGATCCGCAGGTATGAAAACACACCTGAAAGAATTGCTGCAGAGTGCGCAAATCTGGGGAGCATTAGAAAAATGGGAAAACCGATGGGCAAAGAAAAAGGATAAAGGGAAGAGGGATAGTCCAGGGTCTATTGAAACGGCGACTACACCCAATCTGGATTCAGTAAAAATCTTGCCCATGAGAGAAACAGCTGGTGGTGTTTTAGTCCATGTGCCATGGTCCAGGGGAGATATTTTGTCCTTTACAAATGATTACCCGAGGTTGAGGGAGAAACCGATCAAGTGGTATCAGCAGACAGATAGATTCGTGAAGCTTGCAAAATGTCTTTGGGAGGACTTGAATACTTTGTTTGAGATTATTGTTCCACCGGATTTATGGCTTGAGTGCAAAAGAGGGGTGGATTGGCCCACAAAGGAACCGGCAAGGGACAAGGCGACAGGAGCACCTTCTGAAGAGGTGATTAAATATTATCATAAAGTCATTGAGTTTTTGAAACAAAAGGTGTCACCGAAGGTGACCGATTGGCAGAAAATCGACCGGACTTCGCAAGAAGTTAAGGAATTAATACATGCCTATTATGAGAGATTGTTAAAAGCATTTAAACATTACAGTGGTACTGAAACGATCGAGCCGAAAGACATGAATCATCTTGTGTTCAGATTTGTTGAAGGGCTGAGACCAGAAGTTGGTCAGATGATTAAGAATCATTTAATTTGTTGGCAAGCTAAACCGATTGATGAGGTGTTGCAGTATGCAAAATACTGTAGTGATGAAATTGAGTTAAAGCAGAAAAAGCTGAAGGAAAAGGTGATGGTGATGCAGATAAGAGCTGCACAGGCTGGAATTCAGGGAAATGGTGTTCAGCAAATGATGCATCAGCAACCGCAAATGAACGGGGGGTTTCAGGTACAGCCGAGAGGTAGAGGTCGAGGTTTTGTGAATCGAAATTCAGACATGAATAATGTTGTCATACAAAATGATGGGCAAGTAATGAAGAGGATGTCACCATGTCACGCGTGCGGGGGCATGGGACATTGGAAGCGGGATTGTCCAAATATGGTGCATGATGGTACAGTTCAGCAGAGCATGAATGTTGGGGCACAACAGAATCAACGAGGTCCAAGAATGAGACAGCAAAATCAGAATTATCAAAATAATTTGGCGCAGATGTCAGGGGTACAACCCATACAGCAAATGCAGACACCACGTTTCCAAACTGTGTCAGTACAACCAATACAACAGCAGATTCCTATGGTGCCTAGACAGCAAATGCAGCTACCTCTAGCCCCGATGGGTCAGCAACAGGTGATGCTTCCTCAGCAGGTCACAGGTCAGGTGTCGAGTCAAAACAATACTGTACAGCAATTCCCATTACGAGGTGAAAATGAGATGAATGACGAATGGTCAGATGACAGTTCAGACAGTGAAGAGTGCAGGCTCGCAGCCTCACTAGAAGTAGATCAGAGAGGCCCATATGTAGAAGGAAAAGTAATGGGCTATAAGGTTTCATTTTTGGTTGACACCGGAGCTACACGCTCTACAGTCCGTAGTGTGGAAGTACCAAGGTTACCTTTATCAGGACGCACAATACGAGCGGTTGGTGTGGCTAATCAGTATCTGACAAATCCAATTACCGATCCAGTACAGGTTGAAATTGGAAATTTCCAAGGCCTGCATAGTTTTGTTGTATGCGACTCAAGTCCAGTATCCCTACTGGGAAGGGACTTACTATGTAAAACTAAATGTTCAATTACCTGTTCCAACGATGGAATAGAAGTTCAGACAAATAGTGATGACGAAGGTGAAGAGGACCAGCTTATAGGGGGAGGGGAGACGAGCGAAGATTACCCTTTAATTACCTTATTCCCAGTGTTCACACTAATCGACTTACCTGCTGACCTACAAGGGTCCGTAACAGAAAAAGTGTGGGATTTGACAGGAAAGGAGGTTGGATTAATTAAAGGAATTAAACCAGTCAAGGTGCAGATAAAACCAAATGCAGTATTCCCACAAGTACCGCAATATCACATGACTCAAGACGTACTCATTGAAGTGACACAGATAATTGCAGATTTTCTCAGGCAAGGAGTTCTAAAGGAAGTTTTGAGCAGTCCATGTAACTCACCTATTATGGGTTTGAAAAAGCCCTGTGGGAAGATTCGGATTGTGCAGGATTTGAGAAAAATAAATGAAATTGTGATAAAATGCTGCCCTGTAGTTCCTAATCCAGCGGTAATAATGTTCCAAGTTCCTTGTGATGCTGAATGGTTTACCGTAGTAGACCTATCACAGGCATTTTTCCCAATACCACTGCAGGAAGAAAGCCAATTTTTGTTCAGTTTTAAGTTCCTAGATAAGGTGTACAGTTGGTGCAGAATCCCTCAAGGGTTTTCCGAATCTCCATATATCTTTAATCAAATCTTAAAGAAGGATTTGGAACCTCTTGTACTGCCTTTTAATTCAACTCTTGTGCAGTACATTGATGATTTGTTGATTGCATCCAAGACCAGAGACAGTTGCAAATATGATACCATTGCATTGTTGAACCATTTGGGAAGAAACGGGCATAAGGTGTCACCTAAGAAGCTGCAGTACTGTCAGAAAGAAGTAAAATATTTGGGACATTTAATTGAGAAAGGATCCCGAAGAATATCAAAAGAGAGAATAACAGCTGTCATACAAATGAATTCCCCGACAACAAAAAGAGATGTCAGGATGTTTTTGGAAATGGTGGGTTATTGCCGCCAATGGATACCCAATTTTTCAATCATTGCAAAGCCCTTAATAAAACTGACAGGGAAAGATGTCAAAGATGAACCGTATACAATCACTTTGACAAAAGAAGAACTTGAGTCATTTGTGGAACTGAAGGAATGCATGTGCAGGGCCCCAGTATTAGGGATGCCTGATTATGAAAAACCTTTTCTGTTGTTTTGTCATGAACGTGATGCTTGTTCTTTGTCTGTTTTAACACAGGTCCACGGAGATGCAAATCGCCCTGTAGCATATTTTTCAGCTACTTTGGACCCTGTCGCAGCAGCCCTACCGGGTTGTTTGCGAGCAGTTGCAGCAGTTGGTCAAAGCCTTTCCCAATGTGAGGGCATAGTCATGGGATACCCTTTAACAGTTTTGGTTCCACATTCTGTTGAAATATTGTTGACAAGAACGAAAACACAGCACATGACAAATGCACGACTTACCAAATATGAGACGATTATTTTGGGGTCACCAAATGTTACATTGAAGAGATGCACAGTACTGAACCCGGCAACTCTGCTTCCCAATGAAAATACAGAAGTCAAAGAAGGGGAAGAGTTTGAGCATGATTGTCTTGAGGTGACTGACCTCTGTACCAAACCTCGCCCAGACATACAGGACACCCAATTAAAAGAAAACGATTGCATTATGTTCGTAGATGGGTCCTGTTTAAGAGATTCAACTGGAACATTAAGAGCTGGCTATGCAGTATGTACAATGGCTGGCATAGTCGAAGCCTCCTGGCTTGAAAAAGTATTTTCAGCACAAGTGGCAGAATTAATAGCTCTTACAAAGGCCTGCCATGCTGCTGTAAATTTGAAAGTTACAATTTATACTGATAGCAGATATGGATTTGGAATTGTACATGATTTTGGTCAGATCTGGTCACAAAGGGGTTTTATGACCTCTTCCGGATCACCTGTGAAAAATGGAGAACAGATAAGAGATTTGTTACATGCGATTCAGTTACCTCTTGAAGTTGCCGTGGTAAAGTGCAGTGCTCACACCAGATCACAAGACTTTGTGTCAATGGGAAATGATTATGCAGATCAGGTAGAAAGATTTTGTGCATTAAATTGTATCTCATTCAAAGAGCAGTGGGAATTGTTACCTCAGCCCGAAAATGACACGACTCTGAATCTAGCATTGCAAGTGGTTGATACTCTAGATGAGTTAAAAACACTACAGAACCGTGCTAACAAAGAAGAAAAACGCTCTTGGCAGAAAATGCAATGTACACAGAGAGCAGATGATATATGGGTCTCAGATGATGGAAAATTAGTCTTACCTAATAGCCTACTGTCACAATTCGCCCGATTATATCATGGGCAAGCACATTTAGGAAGAGACGCCATGATCAGATCTTTTAAAGTTGATTGGTTTAATCCAAAATTCAGACATGCTGCAGAAATTATTTGTCACAGGTGCATCATCTGTCAACAGATGAATGCTGGAAAAGAAACAGTGGTAAATTTGAGCCACATTGGAAGAGCTGGAGGTCCATTTAATAGAATACAAATGGATTTCATTGAAATGCCTGTTTGTGGAGGATTGAAGTACGTGTTGGTGATTGTGTGTGTTTTCAGCCATTGGATCGAGGCATACCCTACACGTAGAAATGACAGTCTCACAGTTGCAAAACTATTACTGAGGGAATTAATACCACGATTCGGGTTCCCGGTTTCTATAGAATCAGATAGGGGAAGACACTTCGACAATGAGGTGATCAAACTTCTGTGTGCAGCACTCAACATCGAGCAGAAGTTACACTGTAGCTATCGCCCTGAAGCATCAGGACTAGTTGAACAGATGAATGGTACCTTAAAATCAAGAATAGCGAAAATGTGTGCAGCAACAAACATGAAGTGGCCAGATGCATTACCGCTAGTACTGATGTCCATGAGAAACACACCAGATAAGAAAACAGGATTGTCACCCCATGAAATCCTCATGGGTAGAGCAATGAGGTTACCAGCGGTACCTGCCAATGCACTAGTGAATATTACAGATGATATGGTGTTGGATTACTGCAAAAATTTAGCTGACGTGATACGCTCTTTCTCTCACCAGGTAGAAGCTAACACGTTACCACCAATCGGCGAACCAGGACACTCTCTGCAAGCTGGGGATTGGGTGGTTGTCAAGAAACACGTAAGAAAATCGTGTCTTGAGCCGCGTTGGAAAGGGCCATATCAAGTGATATTGACAACCACTTCTGCTGTGAAATGTGCCGGGGTTCCCAACTGGATACATGCCAGCCACACAAAAAGGGTAACGTGTCCTGTTGAAGAGGAACTTGAAAATTCCGGTACAGCAACTTCGAGAGAAGAAGTCTCAGAATCAGAGATCAGTCAAGAAAGATCTGAGACTACAGGAGAGCCCGCTGAGAACAGCCGCATTCCTCACACTATCCGAGAGTTCGAGAGAGGTGACGGAGTGCCAATCTCAGTGGAGGCAGCAGGAGAACAAAGACAAGGAGAGGTTCTCCCAGAAGCAGACGAATACAATTCAGAACCTGAATACAGTATTGAACCAGAAGGAGAGAGAGACGGAGTAGCAACAAATACAGATCAGAACGAATCAGACTATTCTGATCGAATTCCAAGCCTGCCGAGAGAAAACACCATATCACGAGAGGAGGGTGCTGTCCAGCGTCCTGAAGGAGATCACCGAAACAAGACTCACAAAGGTGATACATGGCCAGAAAGGTCGCCCTTTAGAATAAGAGAATTAACGAACGAGTCAATAATAGAAGAAAGCGATACTTCACAGGTGGATGATCTGAGTGAAGGGGAACAGCAAGGTGAACGAAGATTAAAAAGAAAGAGAATAGCAAATCGAAGGTACACAGGTCCTGAATGGGCATATGCTACAACCTCTGAATGGCAACAAGAATTCTTAGCATTTTGCTTTGATCGAGAAGTGCCAGGCCAATACTACGGTACCTGAAGGAAAACATCAGGAAAACTTTGTGGAAAATATATTAAAAGGAAAGAGACTTTATAAACCTACCGGAAAGAGACAATCAAATCTGGATTTGACATCAAGAAACCTGATTACGACAAGCTGCTAACCTGAATTGACAAAAAGGGTCCTGGAGTGAGAGAAGACGCTGTAAATACGCATAGAGAGTTTGCCATCTTAAGTTGATTGTTGATCTACTGTTCTGATTCTATACAAACATGGCTTATAGTAACAAGGGAAGTAAAGTGTGTGGTTGGTTAGGACTTATGATAGGTGTTGTATGCGCAATAATGATTGTGGGAGTGATTGTGGGAATGCCGTGGAGGGAGAGAGAAACTATTAATGCAACTTCAAAACCTGAGACTACCACTACAACTAATAAATTATCACTGTGGGAGAAATTCGAACAAGATACTAAACATCTACATGAGGGAACTAATACGAAGGGGGAACTTTCTACTAATGTCTTCTATCGCTTATTGAATGAGTATGTGGAGACTATGGATACGAAAGATTGTTATGTGTGTACTAAAATTCCTTCATCTGTGCAGGAGGGGGTCACTTATCATAGTCTCCCTCTTACTTATGGGATTAGTTGTAGTTTGTTACTAACGAGATTCTATAATCAAGAGCATGTACAATACTTCTATTCGAATCTAGATGTTGTGTTCTCTTTTGTGCCTGTAATTGAATTCCTAAATAAGCTAGCTAAAGAGCATGACATAAACTTAGTCAGAGGATTCTTTGAGCCAACACTAACATTTGGAACTGCTTATGCACACTGCAACAATTTAACATGCTTACTGTCTTCTGTAGAAAAAAGCTTTTTAGATCACACAGATGATAGACGCAAAGCATTAAAGGAGAAATTAGAAAAAGGCTTAGAAAAACATACCTATGCAAATGATTATGCTTTCACTGCCATTAAAACACAAGGCAAGTTAGCTATAGATGCACTACACGTAGGTAGGCTATGTATATACAGACCGAAATCTGATAACGACAATTTGTTTGTGGGTACGAGTGAATGTAGGCATGTGTTTTTGTTCCAGAGTAAATGGACCTTCATGTTAAATGGACAAGACCCAGCGATTCCTGGAATCTATTACATCTGTGGGTTAAATGCATATTATCGTCTCCCAAAGGGATGGTATGGGACATGTTATTTGGGAATAGTTTTTCCAAAAATATACCAGATTGCCGACTTAAAACAAATACATAAATCTTCTGAAATACAACATTCTAGACAAAAACGAGAATCAGTGGCTGCTGTCATTGGTGACATATTTGGAGCAATAATCCCATCAGTTGGGGTTATCTTAAATTCTATGAAAATTCAAAAGTTGTCTACTATTGTGGATAACATGCTGACAAACTTTACAGGAGCAATATTATTAATGGATACTGAACTCGCTGCAGAAAGAGCTATGACTCTTCAAAATCGGCTTGCTTTAGACATTCTTTTAGCAAAAAATGGAGGTGTGTGCAAAATGCTTAATGAGCGTCACTGTTGTTCCTATATACCTGATAATAGTAAGAAAATTAGAAACATGCTTACTAACCTGACTAGAGATAGTACAGATTTGAAGGAACTGAAAGAACCTGGAGTTTGGGAAAAATTTGGAAAAGGAATTGCCCGGGTAGGAAACTGGTTTACCAATATTTGGAATGGTGTTCTTGCAAAAATTATGATGGGCCTACTAATTGTTTTAATTTGTCTACTAGGATTATGGGGAGCATGTAAAATTAACGACAAAATTAGAAGAAACTTATCAAAAAGAGCCAAACAGAATGAAGAAAGTGAAAGAGAGAAAATGTTCAATGAAATATGGGAAAGTTCACATAAAGGGCAAGATGTTGAAATGCGCATTATGCGCAAGGTGAAAAACTGAAAATGAAGAATTGTGTGATGACGTGCGTCATCAGAGGAGGGACTGAGAGAGCGTGGTTTTAATATCATATATTATAGACGTGAAATGCTTACATTTGACTAAAACATTATTAGAATGTATTAATAAAAGTATAAGTTTTGCTCATGTATGAACGTTAATGCTAAATTAATAATAATCTTCAGTTATATGTAGTATTACGAGCTAAACTGTATTCATTAAAATTGTGTGTCTTAAGTTAGCATGAGTCGCGAACTAGCTGTGTAACTCTCATTTAAAACCTATTTTCTTGCTTTTCCTGTGTGCGGACTCGCAAAAGAACTATGACCCAGCTATTGTTCTCTTCTGTATTAATTCGTAACATGAACAAAACTTCCCTTCCGCATTCTAGTAGCTTTTAGTATAAAAGATATGTGCTTCGAAACAGTAATAGACACTCTCAAGGACGATGAGACGAGGGGAGAAGAACTCCTGACCCGAGACGTGTGCCAAGATGGTGAAGTAACCCCGGACGTATCACCTACGAAAATGCTGATTATAAAGACCAATTGGAAGATGAGAAAATATCGAAGAATGACAAATGCATTACTTAATGAATAATTTGATTGGTTACCAATGATGGGGTGTAGTTATTAACCAATAGAATTTTGGGGGAATGGGTTAAGAAAAGGGGATAAAAACTCATGACACGGAGGACGACGTTCAGTTAGGAAGGGATGACATCGATTGCATCCAGAAACTCTGTCACTCTATTTGGTGATTTGAGACTTAGACAAAAGTATCACAGTCCATAGACTGCCCTATTACACTGTCCTCCATATGAGGAGAGTGACCCTTGATTCTCTTTAGATAGATTGACGGTGAACCATCTGATGTCCTGAAGACGAAGACTGATCCTGTATGCTGACTTAGCTTGAGGAGGGTAAATATTATTGCTAACAGAATCTCTATGCCTTTTCTTTCTAGGTACCAACTGCTGTATGTTTAATTAAGTATCTTAGTTAGATGTTTTCCAAATTGATGTTCTAAATTGTTTCGCATGAAGCCCAACATGCTAATGCTAATTTGAGGTTAGGAGAGGTATTCAATTGACTGACGAAACTGACGTGACTGACATGAAGCTATGCTGAACTGATATTCTGATGTTTATCATGCACTATGGTCTATTCTCTGCTGATATATCTATCTTATGATTCTGATTATCGCATTATTGAAAGTTCATTATAATTGCCACTCTGTGATTATGCTTTTATGCTTCTTGGTTTTGAGATTAATACGTTTAATATTAGATTGTAATCAATAGGGAATAAAATCACAAATTCTTCCTTTAAGGTGTGGTTATTTGAGTCAGAAGCAATTGAATGCGCCGAAAATTCATTAATGATTATTGTGAAAGATATTTGATGTTTGATAATCTCGTTTTACGGAGACTTACCACTGGGTCAAAAGGTTCATCGACCTCAAACGAGTCCTGATGTGTATAAATTAACATAGACGGACGCGTTAACACACTCATCTTGCAAGTTAATTTCAAAAATGTTTTCCTCATGTCTTTAAAACTGGATGAATGATGACAATCTTTGTTTTTCCCTGCAATTTAGGAAAGTGTGAAAATGTGGATTTGAGCATGACAACCCACATTCAGAAATCTTTGCCACCATTAATTACATTGTAATCATATCATTCACGAGATTTACAGGAAGGTCATGAGAGAACAACTTCGAAAATATGCACATCTCCAGGATGCATTTGGTGGGATCCTCTTCCTCTCGTATGTAAATAAAAAAGGGAACACAAAATAAGGCATTGTTTCAGTTTCATTTTTGGAATTAGAAAAAACATTGCTTTAACCAGTAAAGTTGTCACATTTGCAATGGTAACAAAAACAGATGGCAGGTGCTTAATCAGGCTTGGGACCCTGTACTAAGACATCAAGTGTAATCAGAACAAGGCGCTGGGAGAGAGCTCTAGACATTGAAGTTAAGGCTGTGACTAATTGTCATTATGCAATCATAATCTTACATCAATCCCGGGTATTGAGCTATGCATATCACAAGTCATTTTTTTTGTCCTTGTTCTTACACTGAGGGCTTCAATTTCTTTCGTGAAAAACGGGAAAGTGCCTTGCAGGAATTGTGAATGAAGCTATAAGTGTGTCAAGGCCTCACTTACTGTGTAACAACATGAACAGCACGACTTCAAGAACTGGGTGGACAATACAACGGACCTGGTGTCTACTGGCAAGCTTTTTGTATGGAAGGCATTTCATTGGTACTGTTTCTACCCACACAGCCACCCAACCAGAATGTGCAAAAAGCCTTGTATTTCTAAAGAGAATTTTGTCCCTTACGTGTGGTGGTGGACTGCGCCAGTTTCACCCACACCCTCCTGAAGTTAGGCTCCTGTGCTGACCAGGTTTTAAACTCGGCAACTTAAAAAACTCTTTAAAGGAGGTGTGCACGTCGTGTACCCAAGTGATCCACCCAAAGACACCTTTCCACTTGTACTTTTTAAATGAGCTTATAAAATGCACTGCTTCTTAATGACTTCGGTGCATGTTTAAAAGATGAATAGATTTCGCAGATGTAAAATATATCGCTTGAATCTGATCCCTTATAAATCATGTATATCATAGGAGAACTTATAATTAAAACAGCACAGCCTTGAAAGTCTGAGTAATTGCAGATGTTAGTAAATGACCTTTACATAATCTCATTAAGGTTTCTGTTGGCAGTGTCTTGAGATGCACCAACTAATTCTAAAGTGCTTATTAAAATGTGCATGTTCAACTTGATGGAAGTTTCACTCTAGCAAATTTAAAATTAAACAGCAACTCGCCATGCCCAGCCTACGTTTCGGTACCTTATTTATAGGTTTGCAAAGTTTCACAACTTTTCTCTTGCAAACTTCACCTACTTCTTGCAAATGCTACAGTTACTACCAGTATTTTGCAAAAACGTCTGCATTATTGGGGCTCAGACATTTCCCCCACACCCTTTAAGTTGTTCGCAGACAAAATAAGCATTTGCAATGCAATAAGTCTCGCATATTTCGAACAAGTTAAAAGTCATCTTTAGACAACAGCACCCATGAGCAAAAACAAAACGAAACATGAGTGGAAATTGAGAGAAGACAACTTCGCACAAAAAAAATAAAGTTAGCTTTAAAAAACAAAACTTTGCAATTTTGTTTGTCCTGCTGGGTTTGTTTTTCCTGCTAAAAGTGACTGGTCACAAGCTGCCTATTTGCAGGGCACTGAAAGTTAGAGCAAAATAGTACCTCGATCATATCAGGAGCAGCAGACAGGCACTAATTAAGTTGAAATCAATTAGTGCTTGATCCCTGCTCCACACAGAGGAAAAGAAATGATTCCAGACATGCCTTGATGAATTATGAGGCTGTGAAGAAGAGTGCCACACAAACCAACAAATGGTGAGTGACAGGGGGGCTCCACGCCCTTCACTGATCACAAGAGTGTCTTGCATGTAGAAGCACATGCACTCACATGCGCGACCCTAAAAAGTTTGCCAACATCCATCCATTTTCAAAGTTGCAAGGGAAACCGCCAATAAAGTTAAGACATGAAAAAAGTCTCATTCCTTCTCATTATTAACAAGACATTAAAAATAAATATTGCTTGTTTGCATGTGCAAACTATTCCTTAGCACAGAAAAATGAAAAGAAGGAAACTTTGCGAAATATAGGTATGCTATAAATAGGAATCAATCTGAGATTTTGCTGTTGTAGTTTAGCACAATCCCAATTTAATGTTGCATAACTTCCACCTCCAATGCAGCTAATGGGTTCTCTGCAGCTTATTGCTATGTCTGCATTTCAATAATTCAGCTGACAAATTGACCTACTGCTAACAACATAAAATGGGTGGACCTACAATCCACTCTGTGCAATCACTGGCTTTCTGAGTCATCCGCTTTTAGCCAATGGTTTAAGGCTTTGCCAATCACATCTTGGCTCAGCCCAGGGGAGGGATGATTTCTCACCTAATGCTATTGGCTCTTTGGTTGTATCTTTCTATTTCCTCTTGAGTGTATCTATTTGTTAGAAATGGGGTCTCTAGTTGGCAGAGGTCTGCAGCCTTGTCCAAGTAGGGACCACAATCATAGTCAGGGTAAGACACAACTCAATTCAGTTAGGCAATGCTCATCCTCTGGTAGCTTTGCACTGAACAGTCAGACTTAACTTTGAAGGCAATGTATAAAGTATTTGTGCACTAACTCATCAATAGATAATATTTATCTGAATTAAATAAGGTAAAAATGACAAAGATCCAATAAGCACAAGTTGAAATATCACTTTTAAAAAGGTTTAAAAGAATCTCAGTCCTTATAAATCAATAGTTGTTTCTTTGTAAAAGTACCTGGGATGCATCCAAAAATAACGATGCACGGAGACCTCAGAGGAGGAGATTTGTGGAAAACTAAGGTGTTGTGTTTGATTTCTCCACGCAGCACAGGTAATGCGTCATTTCTTTCCATGCTGCAAGGGGTTGTGTGTTCTTTCAGGCACGCAGTCTTGGTTCCTCACTGCAATGCGGGGATATTTTGACGCCCAGGGATGATGCATTGAAAATCCTTGATGCACAGGTGGAAGGGGCAGTTGCTGCGTTGATCCTGTAGGTGATGCGTCAAATTTCCTGTCGCAAGGCAGGCGCTGAGTTGAATTTTCCGTCAGGAAGTCAGTGCTGTGTCATTCCGGTCGGCGGTGCAGCGATTTCCAAGCTGCAATCCAGGCTGTGCGTCGATTTCTGCAGGCGTTGCATCAATTTTCGACGCACAAGGATTTTCTTGAAGAGGTGAAGTCTTTGTTGGCCTTGAGACTTCAGAAGCAGGTGGCAAGCTCAATCCAAGCCCTTGGAGAGCACTTCAGGAGGAAGGCAAAGTTCTTCAGCAGAGTCAAAAGCCAGCAGGGCAACAAGCAGGGCAGCAGTCCTTCTCAGAAAAGCAGCCCAGATGAGTAATTTGAGCAGCCAGGCAGTTCGTCTGACAGAGTGAAGGTTTAGGTCCAGAATTGTCTGGTTTGGTGGGGTCAGAGACCCAGTTTATATACCCAAAAATGTATTTGAATTCAGGAAAACATCATAGAGTGGTTTAGAAGTGCACAAGTTCCCTTTTTAGCCCAGTCCTTTCTGCCAGGGTCCCTGTGGGGGGTTATCAGTCCTTTGTGTGAGGGCAGGCCTCTGGCCTTTGAAATGTAAGTGTGAACCCCCACACCCATCCTGCCCGAGAAGACCCATTCAGTATGCAGATGATGCAGATGTGACAGAGTGTCCTTTGTTAATGGTTGTCTGGGTAGAATGCACAAGGGGAGCTGTCAACGAGCACAGACCAGACGTGGATTGGAGACAGGATACAAGGACAGATGGCAGTAAGTGTAAATAAATGCCTACTTTCTGAAAGTGGCATTTCGAAAATAGTAATACCAAATCGAACTTCACCAGCATGCAGGATTTTCTAGTACCATTCTGGCAATACTAAACATGACAGAGCCACTCCTTCCAGATCAGAATCTACCACTTAAAAGTATACAAAGGCAGTTCTAATGCTAGTCTATGAGAGCAGCAGGCCTCACAGTAGTGGAAAACTAATTTATGAGTTTTTCACTACCAGGACATGTAAAACACATAATTACATGTCCTGCCTTTTACCTACACACCACCCTGCCTTATGGATTACCTAGGTCTACCTTAGAGGTGACTTGTATGTAGAAAAAGGGGAGTTTAAGGCTTGGCAAGTCATTTTAAATGCCAAGTCGAAGAGGCAGTGAAACTGCACACACAGTCCTTGCAATTGCAGCCCTGAGACATGGTTAAAGGGCTACTTATGTGGGCAGCACAATCAGTGCTGCAGGCCCACTAGCAGCATTTCATTTACAGGCCATGGGCACATGTAGTGCACTTTACTAGGGACTTACAGCTAAATTAAATATGCCACTTGGATAGGAACCAATGTTACCATGTTTAGGAGGGAGAGCATATGCACTTTGCACACTTTACCACTGCTGTCCAGTGCTAGAGTCCTAAAACCAGCAAAAACTGAAAAAAGGAGGGAGGCAGGCAAAAAGTTGGAGGATGACCATCTTAAGACTGTCAGATCTAACACTATTGAACTGCATGAGGGGCTACTTTACAACTATAGATTTGTGTCCACTTCAGTTGGCTCTCTTCAATGTATCTTTCTAATGTGCTAACGTTGCACATGTTTACAAATCAAACCTGACCTTCTGGCTTTGCCAAACATCAAATTTCAAAGCTAACATTTTAACCCTCTAAAATAGTTCTCTGGGAGAAAGCCAACCAAGGGCAGTGTAAAATAAGATTGCTTGTAGCTGCCAGCCTAAACTGAACTTAGTTCAGCTACAATGCCTACCACTGCTCAGTCAAAAAGAAATGCTATCAATATAAGTAAGGTAAAATATTGAGAGGGTGGTGTACAACAGTATTGTTGCCAGAATATTGCCTGATATAAAACATGGGTCCTAAGTATCTCTAAAAAAATAATATCACTTAATTAGCGTTAAGAATAAAAAATAAATACAATGTACTGTCACTAGTTGTTATAAATGGGGTCTCTGGTTGGTAGTCATTTTGCACTCTGTCCAAGCAAGGACCCTCACTCTAGTCAGGGTAATGAAGATACACCCTTAGATAATCCCTGCTTACCCGCTTGGTAGCTTGGCACAAGCAGTCAGGCTTAACTTCAAAAGCAATGTGTAAAGTATTTGTACCAACAAACACAGTAATACAGTGAAAACACTATAAAAAGGACATCACACCAGTTTAGAAAAATAGGTAATATTTATCTAAATCAAACAAGACCAAACTGACAAAAATCCAACATACAAAAGTCAAGATATGAATTTTCAAAGTAAAAAGAGTTTTACTACAAAGAAAACAATTAAAAAGTTGATTTTACACAAGGTACCTGGTTTGCGTAAAAAATAATGAAGCACGGGAGAGCGTGCGTCGGAAAAGTCAGCGATGCTTCAATTCCTTACTCACAAGTGAGGCCGTGCGTTGTTTCTTCTCTGGTCGAGTAGGCACTGAGTCATTTTCCTCTTCTGCAAGAGAGCGATGCATTGATTTCCGGACAGGGCACCTCGGATCCGAATGGGTTCCTGATTACTTTGACGCCCAGCGACAATGCGTGAGAAATCTGGCCGCATGGTGATGGAAAACCGTGCTGCGTGGGGTTTCCGCCGTTATCAGCAGCCGCGAGCAGGTGTTGCGCCGTTTCTCCAGATGTGATGCGAGTGATGTGTCGGTTTCCCAGCCGCGATGCAGGTGGTGCGTCAATTTCAGTTGCGAAGCGGGTGGCGCGTCATTTATATAGCCGTGTAGCAGGTGGTGCGTCAAATTTTTCCCCTCATGGCTTCCTGTGCATGGATTGTAGTCCTTGTTCTACCAGCTTCACCTTTCAAGGGCCCAGGGATTGAATAGGGCACCACTTGGTCGGGCAGGAGTCTCAGCAGAGAGTCCAGGTGCTGGCAGAGGAAGTCTTCAAAACAGAATGCAAGCTCAGTCCAAGCCCTTAGAGATTCTTCAGAAGCAGGAGTATACCACAAAGTCAAGTCTTTTTCCCCTTCCTCAAGCAGAAGCAGCAACTGCAGGATAGCCCAACAAAGCACTTTCACAGGCAGGGGCAGCACTTTTCCTCAGCTTTTCTCCTTGGCAGAGGTTCCTCTTGGTTCCAGAAGCAAATCTTGAAGAAATCTAAAGTCTGGGGTTTTTGGTCTACTACTTATACCCCTTTCTGCCTTTGAAGTAGGCAACTTCAAAAGAAAGTCTCACACGATCCTGCCTTGCCCAGGCCTGTCCCCAGACACACACCAGGGGGTTGGAGACTGCATTGTGTGAGGGCAGGCACAGCCCATTCAGGTGTAAGTGACCACTCCTCCCTCCACTCTAGCCCATCAGGCTCATCAGGATATGCAGGCTACACCCCATCTCCCTTTGTGTCACTGTCTAGTGGAGATTCCCAAACAGCCCCACTGTCAGTCTGAACCAGACAGGGAATACACAAGCAGGCAGAGTCACAAAATGGTTTAAACAAGAAATTGACCAGTTTCTAAAAGTGCCATTTTCAAGCAGACAATTTAAAAGCCAACTTTACTAAAAGATGTGTTTTTGAATTGTGAGTTCAGAGACCTCAAATTCCATATCTCTATCTGCTCTGAAAGGGAAATTTAACTTTCAGGATATTTAAAGGGAACCCCCATGTTAACTATGAGAGAGATAGGCCTTGCAACAGTGAAACCCGAATTTGGCAGTATTTCACTGTTAGAACATGTAAAACACATCAGTACATATCCCATCATACACTGCACCCTGCCCATGGGGCAGCCCATGGGTCTACCTAGGGCCTACCTTAGGGGTGCCTTACATTTATAAAAAGGGAAGATTTGAGCCTGGCAAGTGGGTACATGTCAGGTCGAATTGGCAGTGCAAGACTGTACACACAGACACTGTAGTGGCACGTCTGAGACATGTTTACAAGGCCACTCGTGGGTGGCACAACCAGTGCTGCAGGGCCTCTAGTAGCATTTGATGTACAGACCCTGGGCACCTCTAGTGCACTCTACTTGGGACTTACTAGTAAATAAAATATCTAAGGACTGTACTGATGGGGTATTAAGGGTGAAGATAGCTGCACTTCCAGGGGAGTAATCACAGTAGTGGAAGTTATACAATAAAATATGGTGCAGGTGGTCAAAGTGCCTTACTACCGATAGGCACAGACAATGTGTAAGGCTATACACAAATAATAATGAGAAAAACAGACAACAGCACAAATTGTAAACAGCAGTATGATGTAGGTAATAGGATCCACAGTGCGTGAGTTCCGTTAAACAGAAGAAGAAGAAGGCACGTAGGTATTCACATGTTCTTAGAAGAAAGTGTCTTTATTTGAAAGCGCAGTTAAATTCACTGAGAGAGAACATCCATCTAAATACAGCCAACACGTGTTTCGTCACGCTGGTGACTTTTTCAAGGCTAAAGGACGATGTAATTGTACAAAATCATTAAGTCAGTCCAACTTAAAATGTATTCTTTGTATCTGAAACTGTAGTCGGGCTGTTGAGTATAAGTGTGCCACAGTAGGAAAAAGTGCAACCGGATGAGGTGTAACCGTACGTAGGGGACCCTGATAAGTCCAAGGTCGTAATTCGTAAATGGCCAAGTACCGTAGACCCGAGTTGTTCCAAAGCAGTTTTAACTGCACTCGGCCGTTTACGAATCTACATGACCTACATCATACTGCTGTTTACACTGTGTGCTGTGGTCTTATGTACGTTTGTATGTCTCATTACTTATGTATTCACCAGACGCAGAAAGCTAGATGCATATATTACTATTTGTGGCTTGTTTGTTCTTGATGCAAATACTGCCATTAAATAAATCTTTAAAAAAATATAACAACCAATGACACTGGGGCCACCAACTAGCTTTCCTGGAATTAAGCCCTCCTCCTTACTTTAGGCTCAAAGAGGCGCGATAGATCTGCATGAAGTAGGATGCATTTGTATTCATTCATTCTCTAATGGCATGGCACATGTGAGAGCAGTGTAGGGCTTTTGTTTTACAAGGGGCAGTAAAGCACTATTGCATGCAAAACTAAAAATGATGATGGGTGTAACAAAGAGGTCAAGAGCGTAACGTTTCATGGATAAATCAGTATAAGAGGGTATGAATGTGGCGCAAACCAGGTGGGTCATCAGTGCTCTTTTGAATTTCAAATGATCATAATGGCTTAGCAACGCAAGAGGGATGTATTGGCTTTTGTAGGTTCAACCAATTACAGCTGGGGATGTGCAGGTCCTTGTGCTGAATGTGGTTCGTCTGGGACCTTGTCCCGCTCCACCATGATTCTGATCATTAGCGAATCCCACCATGTAAAGGTGCGCCGCTCAGACTTGCTCTCCTCTGTAGATTCAGACCCTTTTGTGCAAATCCACTATCTGGCTGCCTTTTTAAAATTTTCTCATGCATGATCTTCAAACTAAGGTGTGTGAAATTTGAATTTCGCCATAAAGTTTTGGCAAATTGACAAATTTCTTGATAGCAACGTCTCAAAAGAAAAGCATGTGAAGAAATTCTGTTTCTACAAAATGTAATTTGTAAGATTAAGAAATACAAGTTTTGCAAGATGCTATTTTGCACATTTTTCCCAAACTTTGCTACCTGCAGAAAGACTCGGCGAGGAAACCATTTGCAGCTTCACATACCCCTTTGCGGACCACAGCATGACAGCACTTTGAAACAAATCAAGTATGAAAAAATATATATATCCTTTTTCTGCGTATACATACTTTGGGGTTTATTGCTTCACATTGCTGTTGTTGCGGCTTTCGAGAATGAGAAAAACAGGGACAGCCAGTGTCTTTGCAAGACGTCTTGTAACAGATGGTGCCAGCTGCTGTCCAGGAGGATTTTCGCTGTGTTCTGCTATGGTCGAGTCCCCATCCCATCACCCAAGTTCACCTTTTTTACGGTGACGCTTTCGTTTGCTCGGGGTGTCCTTGTTCGCCTTTGAGGCAGTAAGCAGAGGTTGGAGAAGATCTTCGCGGCTTTTGTTGCGCTGAATGGGCACCTTGAGTTAAATCCACTGGGAGGAGCCAGGCCAGATGATTTATCTGCTCTGTCATGTTATGAGATCTCCGTGGTCTGCTCTGTTCAGGATCGGCAAAGACTTCCTTCAGGCAAAGTCAAAAGAATAATTGTCTGTTCCTACTCCAAAAATCCTCCTAGCCCCAGGAAGGTACCACAAAGTCAGTTCAGGGACATGGTGCTGAACAATGTAGCCCATGACAGAGAGCTATCTTAGCGCCCAGGAATGTTCAACACTCGAGGTGGACTGACTAAGTGAAATTCTAGAGAATCCTCTATAAACTTTGTGTAACAGTCCCTATTTCAGTAAACAATAACAATAGCATTGTCGAAGCTTTTACCGACAAAAAGTGCGGTGCTACTTTCTGTTGTGTAATGAGCTTTCCAACCACTTAAATTCTTACCTCCTAATGCTGTTAAAATTCTTCATGCCAAACATTAAGCAAGAGGTTTCTCCTGGAATACACTTATGATACGTTATCTAGTTATTAATAGTTATTTTTTGAGTTTTAAATGGAAACAACAGAAGTGTGGTCTGTAGCACTTGGGGCCACATGTGTACAGCTATATAGCAGTTGCAAAGTGTCCAATTCACAGGATCGGGCCATTTACTACCACTAAAAAGCCTTTTCCACGTACTAGCGCCATTTTGCGAGTCGGTAACCTATTACCGAATCACAAAATAGGGTTTGCGATTTGATATTAGGAAGTGGCGTATGAAAGGCGTCCCTTCCTAATACCAACTTGCACTGGCATGTACAGACTGGAATCCAGTTGCAAAGCATTCGTAGTTTAAAACCAACTTCAAGTTTTGGTAACCCATTCACAAATAGAAAGGGGTCGCAAAGGACCCCTTCCCCTTTGTGAATGTGGGAGCAAACTTTTTTTTTAAGAGCAGGCAGTGGTCCCAAGGAAACACAATACGCCATCACTCCACAGCCTACTCACAGAACCATTACACAGTACCCTACTCACTTACAACACCAAACAAAAAGGCACAAAAAGCACTACTAATAAATGACTGACCCTAGAATTATCTCTTTAAACACAAAAGTTCTATCACACCCAGTCAAGCAGAAAAAAATGGCTGATTATTGCAAAAGACTGAAGGGAGACATAATAATGCTCCCAAGGACCACTGCCTGCTCTTAAAAAATGAAAACTTTTCATTCTTGTTTTTAAAATGCAGCCCGTTTTCCACTGAGGAAAACAGGCTGCATTTAAAAAAATGCTTTATTGAAAAAGCAATCACAGGCATGGTGGTTTGCTGACCCCAGCAGGGCACCATCCCTGTAATTTCAGGCCATTCCCAATGGGTCGCAATTTGTAACCTGCCTCATGAATATTGATCAGGCAGGTCCATTTGCGACCCAATGAGAATCGTTAAATGTGCCTGAGACTCATTAGTACATTGCTGTTTACAACTCACAAAGATTCGCAATTAGGAAGTCACAAACAGGATTCTTTGTACATGTGGCCCTAAGTGCTGTCATTAACTGATGTTCTCATTACCCAATTCATACTACTCAGTTCACTGAGCTACAGAAGGTGAAATCTGGATCTGCCTTGGTGATCCTAGCACACTGCATTTTGTCAACAACAAGTATTTAGCACACTGACCCACCAAGCTACCCCCTTAAACTACAAAGCTGCATCTCCACAACAGTGTTAATTTACTCAGAGTATAATTCATTGGGACCAAGCGTTAATGTTAATGGCATTTTTCCTCTCACCCTTGTTGGTTTAGCTTGCATACATTATTCAACCCTGAAGGCTTCAACAAGCCTTCAATATGCAATGATGGATTCGCATGAGCATTTACCATCAGGGTGGGCTGAATGTCCCATCAGAAATGCAGACTGCTCTGAAGGAGGCCTCAATGCCTAAAGCTCTTAGGGTGCTGCAGAAGTTGAAGTTGGTGGTTTTCAACTGCAGCAGAAATCCATGAAAGACAAAAGCACCTCCCATTTAGTTAGTCTGGGGTGGATATTTCTGTATTGTGCTAACCTTCTGTGACATCATGTAACCTACACAAATGTAGTTATATCACGAGAGCACAGGATTTAGCAGACTGCTGTGCTGCATCACCTCTCCTACATGATTCAACACAATCGACTGCAAATAGCCTGCAGCGCTGCCATTTCTCTTATTTTCTCCCCTTTGTTACAAGTCGTTCTATGGCATATGGAATTCTGTTATTGATTTTGTTCATTGTAGGACAAATAGCCATAGTAATCTACAACTGCACTTAATGACAGAATGGGTATATAAAATTCCCTTTTCTACTTTTCAGATCGAAATCCTTAAATGTGTTTTCTGGAAAGTAGGAATGGGCTCCTTAAGACTTTAAAACACAAAATCACTTTTAATAAAGGTGAGGTGTTTAGGCATATTTTAAAGTCCCCATTGAGCACATTGCATCACCTTAGGCCCTTGGACCTGGAAGTGCCTGCCTCTTCCAAAATTAAAAACGATTCAGAGCATTAGAATTACATTTTGATCAGATGATAGTAGGGCCCTTCCAGGGAAGCAGCATTTTATTTTCTTGCTAAGTTCTTTTGGGAAGTATATCATAAGTCTGTATGCAGGACGTGCCTCAACAGTGACATGGCCATAGAGGAGAAGTCAGAACTAGGACTCTGGAATCTGTACAAGCATAGCACTATACTAATATCAAGCTGGCTGCTGAGTTCTGCACCAGATAGAGTCAGCATATCTGATCTTCTGGTAGGTGAAGGTAGAGGGAGGGGGATGTGGGCAAGTTAGGAGTTAAATGTAGTAACCAGTGCAATAGAGTGGATTGCTCAGGCAGGTGACTGTTAAACGTTAGGCTTGGTTGCTGTACTGTTAAAATGATCTAAAATAAGCTGATAATTTCAGGGTTGGAATGGTAAGGGGTGCTTTTCAAAAGGAGGAAAATAGTTTTCTTTACGAAGAGTTTTGTTTTTTGTTTCTGGACGCTATTAACAATCTGCGAGTCTATGGCCCAAAGATACATTTCAAGACAGGATTGGTTCTGCATTGCAGTTGTATTGGTTTTGTTTTATGATTTTTTTTATAATAGTGCAGACACTGTACAGAAGGTTGTGGCAGTTGTTGATTTTCATGACCGTGCATAAAAAATACATGGCAAATAAAGCTGATAGGTTAACCTTCAAGCACTCACTGTGAGACAATTTGAGTCTGACAGGTAGGAGCCTTGTTTAAATTGGTGAAAATGGATGGTGAAGAGGATGGGAACCATGGGAGGAAGAGTCCTGGACTCCTGCTCTTCTGAGCTGCAACAAAGCACGATCTTCTGGTCTACAAAGCCAAAGGCCCTGAAGTTGGCCGCCTGTACTATCAGATGGCAGTGCCAGCATAGAAGGCTTCATGTGGGAAGTCCACAATTTGAGGATGCACATTTTTGGTGTTGTCACCAGAGTAGCTGGCTTGTAGAAGACCATGCAGGCTGCTATGATCCAGTGAGTTTGTCGTTAGGAAGAAAATTATTTTTTGAGAAGTCTTGGTTTTGACAACAATACCAGAGAAGAGTTGGGGCTTGGTGGTGGTGAGCATATCAGCTTGGCTTTCTTGAGCAAGAGTGAGATGGTGGCTCATTTGAAGATGACAAAGTCTTCTGTTATTGATGTACTTGTTTATAAAAATGTTACGTGCCAGCAAAAAATTATATATGCATTCATGTAAGAAAATAGTGTGTATGTCGTCCCAAGGGATAGAGTGGTCCGATAGACTTCCGACTGTTTCTTCGTGTTACTTTCAGATTGCAAAGTGACATGAAAAACAGGAATCAGTGGTTGATTCACTGTTTTGGACTTTGCTTATTGTGTACTTTCAGAAAGGGTTTTGTTATTATGTTGGATGTCATCACAGATATTTGTGATATTGTCAGTAAAAAGGTTGATTGTTTTGGGGGTTTTAAGTTTAGGAGATTAATTTGACTGGCTTCAAACAGCATCGATTATCCGTGGCTGGGGGGGGCGTGGATTGCACCAAGAGAAATGGCCACCTGAGAAGCTCACTCCATGCTCATCTAACCGAATCCCTGCACCAAGCTGCCCAAAACAGATAAAAAATGTAATCCGCTAACTGATTACATTACTCCAACTCTTCGCAGCGTGTCGCTGATTAGCCAAGAGACTCCAGATCCCTCCACGAGCCCAGGTGATGCAGATGGCCTGCTAACAACCCAGCACCCTAAAATGGCGACCATACACTGAGAGAGCTCCATTTCATCTCTACCATCCACTCACCTCAACATAAAGATTGGATGCCTCCCTGCTTACTGGATTTGATTACTGGATGAATGCACTGCCTGACACAGACTACTAGAGTCCTCCGACGTGACTGCCGACCCATTGATACAAACGGTACTGATGGAGGCTGTGCCACAACAAGGCCCACTCACCATACTGCTCAATACCAGGGCTAAGCTGGGCCTAGGTTCCAACAACCCCATCTCCCCCACACATGTGCGCAATTAAGAAGATCTCAGCTGTCCAACCACAGCGACCGCTTCACCTCCATGTCCCCATAGACTTGCAGATCTCCTATTGAGAAAGTATTGAATCGCCCTTTGTCCTAACTCATGATTGATACAAGTATATAGAGAAGTGACATCCAATGTAACTAATAACATGTTGCTTTCCCACTCTATGTCATTGAGAATACTCAAAATATGTGTAGTATTCTTAATAAAGGATGGAAGATTGCATACCAGTGGTTGCAGAAAGAAATCAACATATTGCAAGAGTTTCTCAGTAGGGCCAAGTATGCCAGACACAATTGGTCTACCTGGTGGAAAAGGTAGTTTTTTATGTACTTTAGGTAAAGTGTAAAGGCAAGGAAATCTGGGATGATCAACCTTAAGATATGACATCTCATCTTTATTGAGTAATCCTTGTAATAACCAAACGTTTAGTTTACTGTTAATCTTATGTGTCAAAGTTGGAATGGGATTACCTTTTATACATTCATAACATGCCCCATCATTCAATTGTGCTAGGATCTCATTGTCATAGTCCAGTTTATTCATAATGACTACATTTCCACCCTTATCAGCTTGTCTGATAATGACATCTTTTTCTTGTTTGAGAGATTTCAAAGCAGCCAATTCATCCGAATTCAAATTCTTGTTTTTTAAAAAATCCCGAAATCTATTTTTCCATAGATAGTTATCAAAATCTTTACATACTAAATCATAAAATTTATCCAAAGAATTAACACCCAACATTCTAGGTGTCCAACGTGATTTCTTCTTGAAACCATTGGACATACTCCTATTGGACATCACATCTAAGTCCTGTAGTACCCGTGATAATATAACAGGATCCTCGTCTCGTTCTGCAATGGATAATAGAAGAGCTGTATCATGAACCTTCTCAATAGATAAAATACTTAGTGGTAATCTCTGTGGGTCCGAATCCAAAGTTGAACGGTCATTACAATTAAGTAAAAAATGTTTCTTCAGTTTAAGTTTGCGCACAAACTTGTATAGGTCAATCTTGGACCTACAGGGATCCCCCAAGTTGCTGGGACAGAAACCAAGACCTTTTGTTAGAATACTTATAGCTCCAGAGGAGAGCTCTAGTTTAGAAAAGTTAATCACATTGATAGATGATGATCCATCTACTTCTAAGGTTTTTTGTCCCGGGATCTCGTCTTTATTCCACTTAGATCTTTTGGTCTTAACACCTGATCCTCTTCCCCCCCTCCTGGTTTTCCTGTAGGTGGTACCTTTTTGTTTGAATTGTATTTGCCTTGTTTTATCCTCATTAGTTCTTGTAAAAAACCATTGTTACTAGGTGTAATGTCTTTCTGAGCTGAGGTACCTACACCACTCTCCAACTCACTATCACTTGTGATTGAGGTACTGGCCGAGGTTGAGTCAGAAACATTTGAAAAATTAGAATCTCTTGTGTCTAAATTCATGTGTACCAAATGGTCGTATTTACTTGCAAAGGTAAAAACCCTCCCGGTCAAGTAATCTCTTTCGTCTCTTTTAAGTTTCCTTGCTTTTCTCTGAGTAACTTCTTCCTGAAATTTAAGTAGTACTTCCTCTAGAATTTTATAGTTTTTGTCAGTTGCTTCGTTCAAGTTTAAATCCTCAATTTCTTTTTCAAGAGTACTAATTTCAGATTGCAATTTACCAACCTTTCTTTCTGCATTGGTAATCAAAATATCCATAAATCTCATTGAGCTAGTAGTTAAATCATTATCCCAAAGAATAAAAAGGTCAGGATCCAGGTCATCGTATGTGGGACAAATTTGGGAACGCAGGCCGCGAGGAATGCAGTTGAGCTTCTTATACTGTTTCAAAGTCACCCCATCCCACCACTTAGAGAGCTCATTCTTTTTCAACTTCTCAAGCCTGATGAATTTACTTCTCAAACCCTCTTTTTGTGAACGAAGATTATTTTGTAATGTGTTGTAAACTGTTCCTCCCCTGGCCAAACTATCAAAAAGTTCTTCGGCTAACTTGGTCCTATCCATTTTCAGTAATGAAGATAGGTTAACCCTCCCGAGCAACCACCCACAAAACCAAACTACTCACTAAGGGGTGTATTCATGGGGAAAGAAGGGCGCTCAAAGGAAAAGGTCACACAGTCACTAGAAGGTGAAAATTAACTCAACAATTGATTGTAATACTTCTTATGTGGTGTACCAGATTCGCTGCAGATGCACCCGGATTTACGTTGGAAGTACCATACGCCCACTGAGAATTAGGATCAGTGAGCATATTAGATCACTTAAAAATCGGGATATGACCTATCCTATTGTGACACATATGGTAACATGTAACTCACAGGATGCACATAAGAGCTTTGAGTTCTTTGGTTATGAATATGTTCCTAAGAATCCCAGAAGGGGCAATAGGGAATTGGCCTTACGTAGGAATGAAGCTCTGTGGATTATGAGACTACGGTGGAGTTGGGACTCAACTCCGACAGAGAATTAGAATATTTTTGGGGAGATTAATGTTGTTCAACATCAACTGATGTCACTCACAATAAGATCTGTATATGTATATAATGTGGTGTTTGAACCTTTTTGTCTTTCTTCATTTTATGTAACTCTGTGTAATATATTGTCTATTGAGGCATAGTTGTGTACAAAAGTTATATACATATCATCACATGCATATACTTTTATGTATATATCACTTGCATATACTATTTCATGTTATAAGATGGATTCTATTCATACCAGTAACACTTGAATTAAGAACCAAAATTATCTCTTAGATATTTATCTATTTTCATTGGAGGTTGGGTTTTTATCACTCTACGACTTCTCTTTTGATTTGTGTGTTTTCATACTCTCTTGTGGGTTTATGAAACAAGACATGTTATTTATTTAATTTTTCTCTCTACCGGTGGTCACTGGTTGAACTTCTTTCATTAGACTTCCATATATCTTATTTATAGCTTACTAGTTATAATTGCAGGATCCAATTCGATTTTTGAGCTTACTGCTCCTTTCCCGTTTTTTCACACTTGTGTAGTTGGTTTAATCTACATGAAATCGGCAATTTGGATAATACCTTTTGGATCTTATTTGTAGCTAGTGGGCTCGCGTTGGTGTGGACTTGCCGCTTTCTATTTTCAACGACTGTAGCGGTAGTCCCTTTTCTGTTTTTATTATGCCTGTGGTTTATTTAAAGACTTCTGGGTTGGTCGGACCGCGGCTAGCATACTCGCGGTCTTTTCGGCGTTTGGATTGAAGACGCTGACTGGGGGTCCCGTGTTCTGAGGGTAAGCTCAGACTATGCTTATAACGAACGTTTTTTTGATATTACAAAGGCATATACTAGCCTTGGGTCTTGATAATTACTTGACAATGGTTTGGGGTTCATATCCTCCACAGCTCATTTGGATAGAACTTGTGACACTTTTGAGTACGAGGATATTTGTGCATGAAGCATGTGGAAGGTACTTTTGACTGATTATTGTGTGGAATACATTTATCTAATTTGATGTTGTTAGTGTGTTTCTAATTTAGCTTACATATATGTTTTTTAAGCCGGACCCGATTCCTGTTCACATCTACGGTTATTTGTGGAGGATTACTACTAATTTGTGTTAAAACGGTGTTTCGAGGTAACTTGATGTTTAGTGTGATTTCACTTTGAGAGGGGATAACATGTTTTTCACGTGATGTGTGGTTTCCTGCACGGCTTTTGGACTTCATTTCTTTCGTTCGTTGTCACTGATAGCGTACACTAATTTTGGGGTTTTATATATTTGTCAAAAAGTTTGAGGAATTTGGTGAGATTACGTTGTGGCACACATGACTTTTATTTGTTTTTGTGGTTTTCTCATAACAGCACACAGGGATATAAGGATAACTATGTAACGAGGTTTTAGTATGTGGTAATTGGTAACACATCTTGCATATATTGGTTTTTCCATATCTACTTTTTACTTCTTTAGTTATTCGGGGACATGTTTGAATCACTTTTCCTTTTCTTTCTTTCTGTGTGGTTTAATATTTACTATGGGGTTCTTTTATCCTTTTTTTGATTATAATATCTGAGTATTTTGTTTCTTTATTCAAGTGATTCGTTTATATAATTTACAGCCCTGAAGAAGTCTTTGGGAATATTCTCCCGTGACGAAACACGTGTTGGCTTGTGGCTTTTGGTTTGTGTCTTCAAAATACTTTGTGAATTTCGGAGGATTGGATGTGCTGGGACTTCAGCTTCATGATGATTCTTCTTCAATAAATCTCAAGAATCTGACTATGTATTGATGAATGGACTGTGCCTTTTATTGACTACGGATTACTGTATCATAATATTGTATCTATAGTATCATCACATGTGTTTAAGTGCCTCACGCAAGTATTCCTTGTTGCAGCATGAATGACAGGATCATGTGAGGGTCTCTGTTCCTATTGATAACAGGTGGAGGCTGCTCTCACCCTGGCCTCCAACTCTCCTTGCATTCTGTGTTTCTGGAGTTTGTTCTTCTCCATCCCTGGTCAAAGTTCTCCATCCCTCTCTGCTGCCATTTGGGATGGCGTTGATTTTTCTGATTTGGTGTCCTGTATGGAGGTACAGGCTTGGTTTCTTTCGGATGTTGCTTTTGTTCCCTTCGGGGTTTAGCAATGGCCGCTGCCAGTTCTGTTTTGGCACAGCTCCATCCTCATCTTCGGGGTTGGAAGGTTGTTTCCTCATGCTTGCCTTTTGGGGTTTCTAGACGCTTTGGGGATGCACTGGTGGTGAACCTCTGCAATTCTTTCACAAGTCTGACAAGTATTCATGCCCATCATCAGAAGCCTAAGTCCTGGGATGGAGGCTGGAGGTATATGGTTCTGTTTAGGGCACATCAGCCTGATTCCCTGGCCACTTACTCCAGGTTTCAGCATATGGGACTTCAGTCAGGGACTACCCCCCCCCCCCAATCAGTCTGGTGTTCTGGGAGGTCTTAGACATCTTTCCTGACTTGCCCATCCTCCCCACCTTTGTCCAGTAGGTATGCGTCTGGGGCTGTTTTTTCATATTTGGGCAGTTTCAGTCCCTGTCATTTGGGTTCTTCAGGTGGCGTCCCAGGGCGTCTTCATGGTCTTTCTCTGAGGTTCCGGATCCTCACTTCCTTCGGACTGCCTGACCTGGGGATCCTGTGTGGAGGTTGATGCTGGCGGCTGGTGACGGCGCCATTGTCCTGCAATAGGCCCTTCTCACTGTTCCTCCTCTGGTGTGGTGTGGGGTTGTGGTTCCTATTCCTGTGTTTTCTTGGTCAGGAAGGTCACTGGGGATTTTCGGTTGATCATCGACCTGTGATTCCTGACCCGGTATGTTCCGGTACTTCACTTCCGGATGACCACTTTGCATCTGGTGATTTTCTTGGTCTCTCCAGAGGATTTCCTGCCCTCATTTGCTCTTCAGTATGCCTGTCTCCACGTTCCGGTGACTCCTGCTTCCCAGGAGTTTCTGAGGTTTGCCGTGGGTTCCCTACGCTGGCAGTTCAGGGTACTTCTGTATGGCCTGCAGTCCTCCCCCAGGCTTTTCTCTGAGGTCCTGGCCCCAGCCATGTGACTTCTTCGTTCCCGGGTTTCTTGGTCCATCCGTATCTCTACGTTATTCTGCTCCTTGCCCCTCTCTGGAGCATTCTCTGACAGACATGGCCTCCACCGTGTCTCCGTTGCAGGCCTCAGGTTCCTATTTCCTCCTCCCAAGTCTCGCCTGGCTCCTTCTCTGCATCTGAAGTGTGCTGATGCTTTTGAGTACTTCGCTTTCAGTGCTTGCTTCGATACAGCTCTGGGGGTGGTGTCCCATCCTGCCTCTGGGTGTGCCCAGCTGCTTCTGTCTCTTCGGCATCTGCTGAAGTACAGGAGTCCTCCACAAGGGTGTGGCTGCCACATCAGGGTCTAATGGTAAGGTGGGGGGTTTTGTGTGGGTGTTTTGCTTTTCACTAATGACTGAGCTGAAATACTCATACACTGACAAAAAAATCTCTGGAATGCACTTCATCGTCCAAAGAAGACATTTATTATTTCACTACGCAAGGTTCCTAAGAGGAGATTAGCATGTCAAAAGCACACATTTAAAAATAGTCACAGCAATTACATGAAAACATACCAAAATGATTCCCCACTGCAATATACACAGTAAATACATGTATCTATATTATAATGCAAAGCAAATAATTAATAAAAATGCATCACCGTAGGGCCTGTCAGGTGCTTCATCTTTCTCTGCCAGCAAGCCAATGACCCCGTTCGACTGCGAAAGAGAAAGAGAGATCTCTACCCTCATGGGAAATCTATAACAGGCATCCGACGTCTGAATCCTGATTGAGGTCTCTGAATTTCCTACTGTCGAACTGGGTTTGTTTTATATCTTTAAAAAAACAAAGAAGGAGCTTTATGGAAAAACCCTTCAAGTTGCGCAAGAAGGTATGCTTTGAAAATAACACGTAGGGATTTGGCCACAATCCCAAGATGTGAAATCAAAGCAAGGCTATTCCCTGCTGTCTGAGTACATTCTTATCAACCAAAGCCCTTGGTGAGAAAAGAGCACGAAAACAAGACAGAATGCACAGTTTACAATGTGGAAAATTACGGGCAGCCTTTAACATGGCAGTGTCTGATGCTACGATAAAGTTGATAGGCAGAATGAAGCGAAGGCTAAACTGAATACAAAATGGAGTCTGTAACTGGTGAACACTGGACAGCTAAGCCAGCTGCAAAGTGGGGCAACATGAAGTCAGTGGTCAAAAACACACATTTCACTTCAGTGGGTCAACCCTGTTTTTTTTACCATACTTGTTTGTTGATTGTCCCGGTTGTTGGTTTCTGTTGTGCTACTTTGTTGCCTCTTTGTTTTTCTTTCAGTTGGCAACCTTGGAAGTCGTGCCTTGGGTGCGCCTTCCCTGGGTCTAATTGGGCATCATGTCCTGCTTCACCTGACCCCTGTCTGTGTCAACTATACAGCCTTTGTTCCTGTTTCTGCTTCCATTAGCCTGGAAACTCTCTGCTGGTGTCTGTATCTGCCTTCTCTGGACCGTGGCTTCCCTCTTCAATCTCTAGTTCCTCTGGGCCCCACCACTGATGCCCCACCACTGATGCTGGGCTGAGGTCTTCGTAGATCCTTAATGCTCAAGGTCTCTGGACTGTGGAGGAGAGCGTGATGTCTTTCCTTGACCTCCTTGTCTGCCTCTTGTGTCTTGGGTGGGGTCCGTTCTCCTTGAGTTTCAGGCTGTTCACTTTCAGGGAGTGCTCAGTATTCTAGCAGTTCTTCTGAGTCGAGTGTTTCCCTCTTCCCTGGAGTTTGTTCAGGCTCCTTCGGTGTTCGCATAGCTTTGTGATCTCTGGGGTGTCCCAATGGTGGATCGCTCCCTACTCCCCTGAATGCCTAGCTTCCCCTCTTCTTCTCCCGATTCCTCGCACTTGGCGCCCGGGGGTCTGATGCCCTATCTGGTCTATGACCGCTGGGTCTTCTTTACACCTTTTCTCCGATTTCCCTGCGCCAGTGGTTCCTGACTCATGTGCTGCAGGAGGTGGTGAAGGTGGATGCAGTGGTGGTCTTTCCTTTCTGGCCTACCTATCAGATATGAAAGCACCTTCACATACCTGAGTTTCAAATGCCAACTGTTAAAAAACAATGATGACAATAATGTTGCTTGGTCTACAAGAATCTAGGACACAAACAGGGTTCATGTGACAATTTTCTTGCCTCGGGGTTTACTGGTGACACTGCTGCCAGGATAAGGGTGGGGCAGAATAGTTCTAAGTTAATTTTTTTTAACTATCACTTTTAATAATTACTTCTCAGGGCATTGCTATAATGGACGTTTAATGTTAAAGGTGCTATATGCAAAAGCAAATACACTGTTTTAAATTGTGATTTGACTTTATCATACGTTTGGTGATGTGTTTTGTATGACTTATATTCCTTAATGGCTCGGCTCATGCATGGGCTCTAAGATCCAAGCCTGGCTCATGGCTCGGCTCACCCTAATTTGTTGGCTCGCACACCAGTCGTAGATAAGCTACCCATCGACCAGGGCGTACTTGAGACATCTGTTCATATGATAAGCTCACTGATGGGAACCGGTGCTGTTCCGCAATAAAACCTCAGAGGGCGCTTCAGTGTCAGCTACGGATGAGCCTTAGTGTGAGTGAGAAAGTGTGACTGTCTGGATTGTACCTCCAGGGAGTGGGCATTGACAGAAGTCAGGTTCATTGCACTTCAAATTGAGATTATGATAAACCACTGGCAGACAAAAAGCAAGCAAACCCATGGGGCATATTTAAACGTTTTGGTGCAAAACTGCTCTAATGCAATTTTGCACCAAAAACTTTACCGCCGGGGAGCGCCATTCCTGAGCGCCAGTCGGGTGCCATATTAATGGAATGGCGCAAAGCTTGGGCTAGCGTAAAAACAAATGATGCTAGGCGGGTGGGGGTGGCGATATGGGAATAGGAGGTTGTGCGTCTGGAAATGATGCAAGGCTTTTTAGCGAGAAAAAAAAATGTCACTAACCAGCCTTGCGTCATTTCCAGATGCATCACTCCTAAAACATGACTCCTGTCTTAGTAAAGACAGAAGTCATGCCCACCACCCCAATGGCCAGCACAAGGGACCAGTGTCCCCTGGGCATGGCCATTGCATCCAGTGCCATGGAGGGGGACCCAGGTTATGGCCCCTAGTGGCATTTAAAAAAATACTTACCCTACTTACCTGTGATGGTGTACCCCATCCTCTGGGCTCCCTCTGGTGTGGGTGGGGGTATCTGGGGTCTGGGGTGGGCATGTGTGGACTCATTCCATAGTGTTTGACCATGGTAATGGGTTCACAGGTCCCCTAAAGCCTGTCTGACCCAGGCGTTAATTAATGGCACTAAGCAAGCTTAGCGCCATTATTTGGGGTGGGAACTCCTACCTCGTTGACGGAAGGTAGGTTCACGCATCCAAAAAATGGTGCAAACTCCAATATTTTGCCGTCAAAATATAAATATGGAATTAAGTTTGTGCCACATTTGTGTGAAAAAAATAAAGAATTACGCAAATGCAGTGCAAACAGAGTATAAATATTCCCCCATATGTCTTGCCAATGTGATTTAATCACATTTCCTCCGTAGCCTCAATGGCTTTATACATTTCAATTGAGCGTTATTAGAGATGAGCGAGCCAAGGAAGGCTTGAGCTGGAGTCCGGGTTCAGCTAGAGGTAGTTTTGTCCTCAAGAGCCAAAAACGAGTTGAACCCTACGAGCTGATCCTTAATTTCCTTTCTACGGCCCATCCTCTTACCACAGTCGCAAAGTCCCCGGTTGCCCAACGACACCTGCAGCAGAAGAGATGCTGCCCAGCGCCAGGCGGTGTTTGTTGTGACATGGGCCGATAGGGACGACCCTGCAGAGTACTGTGAAAGTGCTCAGATTGGGAGAGTATGCTAATTATTCTCTTCCAGCACTTTCACAGCATTCAATTGTCTATTCATGCGAATGTTGCCTCCGCTCCCTAATCCTAGGAGTAATGAAAACTGCAGAAAGCCCGTGCAGTATGAGATATGCCAGCAGCTAAGCGCTGCACTTCACTGCTCCAACAAACAACATGCTTATCGCTGCACTCCCGTTGTGTCATGTGAGCTCTGTGGACACTGCCAGTGGCGTAGCCAATGTATTGGGCCTTCCTGCAAGGAAGGAAACCCTCCCAGCCCCGACCGCTGACTGAACTGTGAAATACTGTGAAATACAGCAACAATCAGTCCACTGGGCGCATTGGGCTCTGTGCCCCTGCACCTGTTGCATCAATGGAAGCTTCGACCCTGGACACTCCTGGACCTGTTTTCGTTCATTTTACCTCATTGAAGGGGGTGAGCCTCACCTGAAACCAGTCTCTCTTTGTTAAGTCAGGGCTAACAAGTGATAGCAACATGCTCTGCCTTCCCTTAACTTAATTTAGCGATTTCTTGTTTTAGAAAGTATTTTTTACCTAAACGTGATCATGTACATTCATGTATTTATAGAATATGTGTACTAATAAAGTTCTTCAAATAATTAAAGACAACGCATTAACCTTTTGATTTAAAAGGGGAGAAAGAATCTCAGTCTAGTGGCTGAACTCAGAATGAGCTCAATCCAGCCTTCGCTGCTCGAACAATCTGTGGAATACTAGGCAATTACCTTATTTCACTGTTCCTAATTTCCCATTAACTTCACGTTCGAGAGCACCTTGAAATACAGCAGTTTAGGGAGTGTGCGCTATACATAAATGTCTCCTAATGTTGCTCCATGGATAATAACAACCTAGGCCACTTAAATAGTACATATGACAACTGACTTGCCACTTGCTTCTCCGGTGGCATCCACATCAAGGCGGGGTGGGCGGGGCTTGACTGTGTCTATGCTTCCACATGATAAAAAATACACTTTTTTGATTTTCGAAAAGTCTTCATCATATTTTTAGACGTAGTTCCTTTCAAGATTTACATGTCAAATATTTTGATGGTTGGGCTCCTGTTATGGCTCTCGGAGCCATGCTAAACCACTGGTTCAGCTGTGATTCAGGTCTCTTATGAGTGTGCTGGCTGGCTCACCTCTAAGTGTTACACCAATGAGTCAGGTCAGCAATGGTAGCATTTACATACCACTTGGTAGCTTTTAAATGTTGTGGATAACCTACCGTTGTATTCACTGTATTAACCTTAGAAGGGTGAACAGTGGAATCTACCCTGCTGGAATTAAAACTATACCTTGCAATTTCATAGCCTATTGTAGTTGCATCAGGGTTTATAGCTTAGTCAATAATGTTTGGAGGATGTGGGTCTGCGATTTCCCAACAACCATCACGGTGAGCCTACATACAAAGGCCATGGGAAGATAATGAAAGAAATTAGGGGCACTATTTTGGTGTTGTTTGGAAAAGAGGACATTCTTGGTATTATAAATATTTAATTTAAGCCATAAAACACAACACAGGTTAACCCAGTACTCAGGTAGTCTTCGGTTTGTTTATTTATAAGCAGTAGTAAACGATGGCATGATGATGCCAGGAATTGTGTTTAAAATGTACCCTTGTTGCAGGCAATACGTGAGTAGAGATTGATCCAAATGTGCTGTAGGTGCCAGCTGTGTAGTTCGGAGTGTATTTGTGTACATAATGGTGTCAGGGGTGGTGTTTAATATTAACTTTTACTGCAGGTAGGATGATCTGAAGGGTGTTTGGTTAACCTGTGGCAGAGAAGCATAAAGAGAGGAAAGCAGTGCTTATGGTCGTAAAGGCCTAGATCCCATATCAGTCATTTGGTTAGTCTTTAGCAAATAGAGAATAAGTACATTGACAATCATTGTCCTCCTTTTGTTTTTTCCATTTGCAAGTCAATGAAACCTGACATGTGGTACCAGCTATCCAGAAGAGATGTCGAACAGCCATGTCCTCCAGAAGCGCAGCTGCTCCATAGCTCTTCATTCCTCGCATCTCTGAAGCAGTGTTGGTAAGCCCCCAGAAAGTTTAACAGGTATGAAAAGTTACATATACAGTGTAGAGAAAATATTTAAACAGGGCCAGACATACGTTTTGTGAGGTTGTCATCCTGTTGGGAAAACCTATTGACCACTTCCTCCCCTGACAATAGCCTGCAACGCCTCATCATGATCCTAGGAGCTCATCATCCCAAACCCTCTGGTCAACAATCATCAATACAGAGTTCACCAGGAAAGGCAATACAGAAATGGACATCGAGCAGGGTTCTGTTTTTGGAGACATCCTTTTGTTTTGAGAAAGCTTTCAATGAACCTTTCAAGGAAACAGTTGATCGCCAGTTTCTCCTCCCAATGGCATATCACACAAAGACTGGAGTGATCTCTTCTAGGATTTTGAGGAAAGAATCACCAACTCTTACATGTCCTTTTCCTTTAAGGCCAGATTTTTAGATATATCTTTATGTTAACCATTGCCTTGGGTTTCCTGAATAAAAGATGGATCCACTCACTGATGCAACGTTCCTATAAAACATCTACTCCAGTCTTGCAGTATTAGCTTGGCTACCACTGTGACATAGGTATTAATATTATGTCAAGAAGTACCATCATTATAGAAAAATAATCACAATTATGCTAGAGGTCAGCCACATCACCATGGTTGTTCAACCTGTCAGCCTCATGGTGGTCTTCCACCAAACATTTTGCCTTCCTCCTACATTTTTGCTTATCTCGATTTTGCTGGCCTTATGACTCTGCACACTTTACCATCGCTAACTAGTGCTAAAGTGCTTGTGATCTCTCCTTAAAACATAGTAACATTGGCTTATTCCAATTTGCATATTTAATGTACTTATAAGTCCCTAGTAAAATGCTACTACATGGGTAAAGGGCCTGTAAATTAAATGCTACTAATGGGCCTGCGGCACTGATTGTGACACCCACTTAAGTAGCACTGTAAACATATTCCAAGCCTGCCATTGCGGCCTGTGTGTGTGCAGTTTTAGCTGCCATTTTGGCCTGACAAAGTAAACCTTTTGTAAAGCCATAAAATACCTTTTAAATGCATATGTCACCTCTACGGTAGGCCCTCGACAGCCCAGTGGGCAGGGTGCAATGTATTAAAAAAGTAGGACATGTGCTTTTAAGTTTTACATGTCCTGGTTGTTAGACCTGGCATCATTTGGCATGGTTTCCCCTGACTTTGTGCTTTCTGCCTCCTGTTTTGAATGTTAGTTGAACCATGATAACAATGGCTTCTCCATGACTGGCATATTTGATTCACTGGTAATTCCACAGTAAGGTGCACTATGTGTGTCCAGGGCCTGTAAGTCAAATGCTTCTAGTGGGCCTGCAGCACTGGTTGTGCCACCCACTACAGTAGCTTTCAAACATGCCCCAGCCCTGCCATTGTAGAGGCTGTTTAAGCAGTTTAACTGCCATTGTCAACCTGGCAAGTGTACCCACTTGCCGGGCCCAAACCTTCCTTTTTATTACATGTATGTGACTCTTAAGGTAGGCCCTAGCTAGCCCCATGGGCAGGGTGCAGTGTATTTAAAACATTGAACATGTACTTTAACATGCCCAGATAGTCAAAAACTCTTAAACTCGTTTTTCACTATTGTAAGGACTAGCTCTCCCATAGGCTAGCATTGGGGTTGCCTTAAAACATCTTTTAAGTGCCATTTCCAATTGGGAAAAGATAGAAATATGGAGTTTGAGGTCTCTGGACTCACAATTTAAAAATACATCTTTTGGTAAAGTTGGTTTTTAAAGTGACATTCTAAAATTGCCACTTTTAGAAAGTTGGCATTTTCTTACTTTAACCATTCTGTGCTTTAACCTACCTCTGAATACATGTCTGGGTTTAGGTGACAGCTACACTTGTGCAGTCTCTCCAGACAGCCGCACACAGGAAGGGCTGAGTGTGACAGGAGATACATCTGCATTCATCGGCATACTGATAGTCTTCCTGGGCATGGAGAGGGAGAGATAGTTCACACTTACATCTAACTAGGCTGTGGCCTGCCCTAACACAAAAGGTTGATTACCCCCTTCTAGTACTCTGGAGCCAATGCTGGGTTTAGAGGGATCCTTGTTCACTTCAGAGAGGTCCTTTGAAGTTATCCCTTCATCAAAGGCCTTTTTTGATATCAGTACTGGACCTTGGACACCATATACTTAGAGCACTTCTGGACTGAGGACATTATAACTGGAAAAGGGGATGCTATGCTGTCAGGATGAACTACAACTTTGCTGCTTGATTTGCTATGTTGGCCTGCTGCCTTCTGCTTCTTGCCTGAGAGTAAGGGAACTGGATCTAACTGTCCACATCCTGCGATCTAAAGTTTCTCCAAGGGCCTGACTGAGTGCGCCTCCTGTTTCTGAAGTCTCAGGGATGTCAAAGATTTCACCTGCATCATCCTACTAGCTCCTCTGCTGTGAGTCCTGCTCAGCCAAGTGGTGCTAAATCCAGTCTTGGGCCCTTGGAGGTAAGCGAGGTGATGCAACACAATAAACTGATGCATCAACACCAGCGCCTCACTTGGAACCGATGCATCCCGCTGCAGAACGCTGCTTTGCCACTGCCTGCACCGAAGCCATGGACACCGCTTGCTGACTGCGTAATGCAATAACCCTGACTTTCAACGCAGCCCAAACTTAGCCAATGCAGCACAGAGCCAGTACTCATAGCTTCTGGACATGGAAGCATCAACAACATTGCCCATTCAGGAAATTACACATCTCCTGCAAGCACAATGCATCCCCTTCTTTGCAGCAACACCTTGGTACCAAGCATCGACACAACAAAGGTACTGACAACGGGTCTGCGTGACTCCTGTACCTGGCCCACGCTCCATCGCTATCATATTGGACTTTTGGATTTGCCCTGGTCAAGCACGACCAGATAGAACCGGTTGGCGCTATTGATTTCTAAGCACTGCATTTTGATCTAATCATTGAAAATTCATAACTTGACTTGTGTATGTTTGATTTTTGTCATTTTGTTCTAACCCAGTGTGGAGTCCTTTTTTGATATTTTCACTGTGTGTGTGTGTGTGCACTAATACTTTACATATTGCCTGTTTAGTTTAGCCTGACTGCTCTTTGCCAAGCTACCAGTGGGTGAGCACAGGTAAACTTTTAGTGTGTATCTTACTTGCCTGGACTAGGATTGTGGTCCCCTACTTAGACAGAGTGAAAACCTCTGCTAACTAGAGACCCAATTCCTAACACTAGTGATAACAAACTCTTAATTTCATTTTTTACACCACTGCAAGGCCTACCTCTCCCAAAGGATAACATTGGAGTTTCCTTATAATATTTCGTAAGTGTAATTTTCAAATGGGAATAAGAAAGCCGTTCATGTTTGGTTTCTCTGGAATCCTAAATTAATAAATTGGATTTTAAATTACAGTTTTGAAAATGCCACTTTTAGAAAGTGGGCATTTTTCTGCCTTACCCATTTAGTGCCAGTAGCCTGTCTCTAGTAGGGGTGGGCAGAACTCATGAAGTTTCACTCTGTGAATTTCTGCAGAGTTACAGAAAAACTCCACAAAAGTCTGCAGAATTCTGTCAACGGGCAGAAAATATGCAGCTCGCACTGCAATTTAGCGCCGATAGTACGGGCAGCACGTACAATCATTGCAAATGACACCTTGCGTTGCACAAGAGAGTATTGCCATTCAAGTTGATTTTGCTACTGCTCGAGTAGAAAATCTGCTAAAGTGGCAGCAAATCTACTCAAACATGCAGCCTTCTAACAGCTCATGAACACTAGTGACCGCCCACGCTAGACAACCACGCTAGGAGATTCCACATCTAGCTCAAGTTTGCCAGTAGTTGTTCTTCCTAAAAGTCCAAGACAAAGGGCCATTGAGTTAGCTCATGAGGGACATCAGGGTATAATAGCCACTAAATGAGCATTGCATGAGGGGATAATGTTTACAAATAATGGATGAGATGGTGAAAGAAGAACTGAAAGCATGTCACATGTGCCATTCTCTCTCGGCAAAAATAATGCAACAGCCCCAAACAATGTCAGACTTTCCAGAGAATGTATGGAAGAGGGTGGGCACTGATTTCTTTGGCCGTCTCACAAATGGCAAGAACTTAATGGTACTCATCGATGAACACTCTTGATTCTCACTGCTTAAAAGTGTCTCATTCACAGGGCTTGGAAAGTAATACAAATCTTGGATAATATATTTGCAATGTGGAGAAATCCAAAATTCCTAAAGTCAGATAATGGCCCTCCTTTCAATAGCAAAGAGATCAAAGAATTCCTGACGCTCCTAGATGTTGATCATCAATGCAACACCCCGCTGTGGCCTCAGGCCAATGGTGAAATTGAAAAACTCATGGGCACCTCTAAAAGAACAGTACAGTGAGCATCTGCGGGGGGAATGGAAATCGAACAGGTTGTGTGTCAAATCTTACAAGCTTACCACACAACGCCCCACTTGATGAATGGAGAGATTCCCGTCACCATCATGTTTGGTTGAGTGGTCTGAACAAACATTTCCCAGTGGACTGCAGTATGATAATTGAATTCCACAAAAATTAAGACATCAGACGCCACCAAGAAAGAGAAAATGAAAGTGTATGTTGACACCAGAAGAAAGAGAAGAGAATCCGCAATTAGCAAAAGGAGACTGTGTAATAGTCAGGCACAAACAAAGACAAAAATCTGACACCCCATTTTCCATTGACCCTTTACAAGAAGTCAAGAGGAAAGGTAACATGGTTACTGCAACACAGCCGGTGAAATCTGTCACTCACAATGTGTTGCACTTCAGACAGATAATACAACCCTCAGTGCAGTCTGGCACTCTTAAAGATCAGACATTTGACTCCCAACTGACCTTCAGAATTGAGAAGAAGCTACCTGAGGACAGCAAAAAGGGATCGATGCCAGTGGTCACCGTGAGTTAGGGTGACCAGCCGCCTGTAAAGTTCATGGATAGTACGTTACTTGGATCTCATGTCCATTGTCCGTGATCATCCCCTTTATGGATGCCATTTTTCTATAATTTTGGGGGGATTGCAGCGAGCTGCACTGTTCCCCTTTGAGAAGCCTCAGAGTTCTGAAGAACATACTGCTGGGGATGGCTTGCACTCTTCGTCTGTGCTCAAAAGCAGCCCCTCCCGGCCTTCCACATAGTACGGTGGGCTCATTGTCATCCTGTCTGCTGGCTGATTACCACATCCAAAATGACAATGGGCTAGTTCTGGGCAGTTACAGCATGTAGTGGGCCTCCACCTGCTCTAACCTAGGGCAAGGCATTTTGCTTTTGTACAGGAGCTTGTTCCATCACACCGGGGGGCTAGCTTTTGGAGTGTTTTGGAGGGCTGCATTTTGAAATAGCTTAGACAGACTTCAGAGTTCCTTGTGTGCCAGCATCTTTTAGACAATAATGTCAGTTTAACTGTGGTGATTAATGCATGTGTTAGAGACATATGCGAGTTTTGCCTCTCATGAAGTTTACGCAAAGTGATAATGTGCGTTCCGCAAAGCACAACATGTAACATGCAGATCAAATAATTGTTTGTTTATGTAGATGGTTCAGTGGGTTGCTGCTGTTTTTCACAGAGTTTCTTTTGTTACTTGCAATTATTTTCCACAGTCTCATTATTTTAAGGTCACTAAATAGGGTTATGTTGGGTAACATTGAACACTAATTAGTAAAAACAACCCCAACTTCCATGTTATGTTTTAAATCCTGAGTGTCTGTGTTTCTCCAATGCAGGCACTCTTAACACACAATACCTACTAGCATGGATGACATTTGACTTCTACACCTTGTAGCCCTGATTGTCATACGTAACATTCCCTATACATGACATCTGACTCCTACACCTTGGAGCCCTCATTGTTATAAATAACTGTCACTTGGTGCATGATTTATGATGCAATCAGTGATTATTTGGTGATATAAATTCTTTATTTAAAAGATAGATCAGAGCTTGGTATGCTTCTCAAGTCCTTTGGTTTCTTCTTTTCCCTTCTAAGTGCCTGGACGTCTGGTCCACCGGCTATACAGTCCGCACCCCTGCAGGGCAAGGATAGATGTCACAGGTAAGTTTTACTGATCACTCACATGTTTTATAAGAAAAGGGGCATATGTATCCCTTTTCCACTCAGGGTTAGTGCTCATAAGGTTAGAGAGGGCTCTCTACCTTCTCAATCCAAGTAGCACCACCCCAATATAAAGCACGATTAAAAGAAAAACAAAGATTTGTTTTATGCTGAAACCTCATTAATACACCAGATGTTTTATACCATGTTAGTTGGCCATTAAAGGGCCTCTGAATGAATATCACCATAAAGGGGAAATTGCCTGCAACCTTTGTGAGTCTTCCCATAACTACCAGCGCCTTGTTGTGCTTTGTTATAGCAATCAGTGCTTCATTGAAGGCCCCAATCACTCCCCGAGCTGGCACCCTTCTGCTTCTTCTGTCGACAGAAGAATAAGGTTCGAACCTGTTTGAGCCACACCCCTCTGGGGACATGGCTGGGCACAACGGCCTGTCAGTGGTTTCCTGGCTGCTGAACTGCTTCCGCGTCCTTCTCCCTTTGCTCAGGGTCTTGGCTCTCCATTCGATGTTCCAGGCTGCCTCTCCCTTCAGTCTGCTTTAGTACGTCCATCCATCCTTCAACTCCGTCTTCCTTAAAGAGTTTTCCGATGATTGGTAGCTCTTCCCACATCTGGTCCAATTTACTAATGAAAACAGAACTTTCTGTTGTCCCTTGAGCCACTGCCTGACCTTAGCATTTGTTTATTACAGACTTCCCCTGAAACCAAAAAGAGGCAGTTGGGTCTTCTTGGGGGCTGTTCTTGGCATGAAGCATGGTATGCAGTCAGTCTTCCTGATCTTCTTCTTCTCCCATACCATCATGACACCACCCCAACCCAGGATTTTCCCAATCAGGGAAAAGGGAGAACTGAGATACAAAGTCTGCATTACAATGTTCTCTATTCTTCCAATGGTGTACCTCAGACCTGAAGGGTTGCAGGGAACATACACCTCAATACTCTCTGGTTATTGCCCTTATTATGGCTCATCCAGGTCAAGTGGACATGGTCGGTATAGAGGAGAAAGGATTTGCCCTCTAGGTAGTAACACTTTCTCCATGGTCCATTTTATAGTCAGCCACTCTTTTCCAATGTCTGGATATTTCTGTTCAGTTGGAAAGAGCTTTGGGATGATTAAAAGGACATGGACCTCCAATCCTTTTTTGTTATGATGGGAAAGGGCCTCTCTAATTCCCACCTCAGGCGCATCAGTAAAAGGTTGATTAAAGGTTTATTGAAGTTTGGGTAAGTCAGTAACAGACTCGAAGTGATAGCCTGTTTGAGCCGTTCAAAGGTTTCTTTCACTGCTTTGTTGGGGTCACCTAGTCATCCCTTTCTTTAACAGGTTGGTCAGGGGTCCCGCTATATCAGAATATTGACGTATGAATCTTGCATAATATCCAAGAATACCAAGAAAATCACTGACTTCTCGTTTGGTACGAGGAAAAGGGGTTGCCATAATGGCTGTATGTTTTTTTGTTTGTGGTTCGATAAGACCGTTTCCCAAGACAAACCCCAAATACTTTACTTTTCCATCCAGCCTTCGATTAATTTTGCATTGATATGAAGATCTACTTTCTGTCATTCTTGTAGGAGCACGCGAAGGGGAGTGAGATGTTATTCCATGGTATTACTGAAGATGGCAGTGTCATCTAGGTAGACAGAGGAGTACGTTGGATGGTTTCTCAGGACCCTACTAATCAACCGTTGAAATGTGGCAGAGGCCCTGTGGAACCCAAAGGGTAGGATCCTAAATTCAAACATGCTGTTGGGGGTTGAGAAGGTTGATTTCTCCTGGTCCTCCTTTTTAAGGGGTACCTACCACTACCCCCTTAGTGGAATCAAGGGTGGTTATGAATCAGGCCTCCCCTAGTTTCTCTATCAACTCAGCAATCCTGGGAAGGGGATATGCAGCAAATGTGGATACCCTATTGACTGCTCAAAAGTCTATACAAAATCTTATTGTGCCATCTGGTTTTGGTACTAAGACTGACTAGGGGGATGACAAATTGCTTTGAGATGGTTTTATCACCCCCATATGTAGCATTTGTACTACTTCCTTTTGGATTGCTTGTCTTCGAGCTACAATCCTGTATGGTTTTTCTTTTATCACAACCCCCTTTTGGGTAAGTATGGATTGTTCTGCCAAGTGAGTTTTACCTGGGGAATCTGAGAACGATGAGGCAAAAGGCTGTAGGGTGGTTTGGAGTTAGGCTTCCTGTGGAGCGGTTAGGTAATCATTTATAGATAGTTGTCCTGTGGTATTAATGTTGGACTCAACAGGAGTGGTGGTATGTATTTTTTAGGGTAGAGGACCCAACCACTTCTTCAGAAGATTTATGTGATAATTCAGCTCTCCACTGGGGGACATGCAGAGCTGATAGGTGACCTTACCTATTTTGGAGTTTGGACAATATCTTAGTGGACCCTACCATTTTTATCTCATCTTTCTGGCTGAGGTGGGAAGAAGAACTAACACCCACTCCCCTACTTGATAAGAACGCCATTTCTTTCCTTTGTCTTAAATGCCATTCTGTTTTTTTTGGCTTTTCTCTAAGTTACTAGGGGCTAGTTCTTGCCTATCTGGATACTAAATGCTTAGCATAAATCAATAGCCATCCTGCCTCCTCTCTGGCACCCTTCTTCCAAGCTTCTTTAGTCATCTCAAGAAAATTTGGGGGTTTCCTACCATATATTAGCTCTAATAAGGAGCATCCCATACCGCTAAGGACCTGTCTGCTGATTACAAAAAGGGTCAAAGGCAGCAATTGATTCCATCTTTTTCCTTGTCCAGACAACATTTTTCTTTAGAATAAGCTTCAGGGATCCATTGTGCCTCCCCAATGGGCCATCTGTCTGGGTATGGTACACAGAGGTCTTAAGGTGTTACAACCTTCCCCTTGAGAGAAGTACCTGGTGGAGGGTATGTTCATGCGCAGTGGAGCAGAAGTGATCTTGTGTCTTTTACCAATGATTTTCCAAAATTACGAGAGAAGCCAGTGGAATGATAGACAGGTTGAAAGGTTTGTGAAAAATTCACAAGTGTTGTAGATTGATTTGAATTTGTTATTTGACACTGTTGTTCCAAGTGACTTGTGTCTGAGTGTACAATAACTGTTTGATGCAATAACCAAGGTTCCTTTGCCGTTGTCAATAAAGAAATATCAGGAGGTCATGACATTCTTGAAAGGGGCAATGCCTCCACAAGATGTTGATTGGGTCAAGATTGACAGGACGACTCAAGAGTCAAATGAGTTGATCCATGCTTACTATGAAAGGATGTTACAGGTATTCAAACAGTTTGGTGGCATGAAAACCTTAGAGGCTAAGAATATGGGACATTTTGTGTCAAGGTTTGTGACAGGATTGAGGCCAGAGATAAGCATGATGATTCAGAAAAATTTGATTTGTTGGCAGAATAAGTCTATTGATTAAATTTTGTGCTATGCAAAATACTACCATGAGGAGACAGAGAGGAAGCAGAAGCTTATGGAAAAGTAAGTGGTCGCTCAATAAAAGCAGATCAAATAACTAGCCAGATGCCCCAAGCTGTAAATAATGCAGGCACAATGCAAGGTGTATATCTACAACCACAAAATCCAATGCGAGGTAGAGGTTGAGGAGTTCCTAGAGATCCTGGTACAGGAATGGATGTATATAGTCTAAAAAGGTCAACTCTTTGCCACATCTGCAATAAGCAGGGACACTGGAAGTGGGAATGTCATTTGAATCCAGCTAATCAGGTCCAAAATGCAGGGTTTATGCCTCCTCAAAATAATAATCCCAATGAGATGCAGAGTGTTCAAGGATCGAGGAATCAAAATTTTAATGTGCCCCAAGCTCCAATAATACAAGTACTTCAATCTCCGATGCCACAGCTAAATGTTGTTGGGTTGTGACAGAATGTGAACCAGGGTTTGAGAATTAATGCAAATCAAATGCAGGATAATAATCTATTTCAAGAAGTTCCCTTGTTCGGTTGTAATGAGGGAAATGGCTCCGATCAGTCAGCCTTATGATGCCTGAGAGCAGAGGAAGATGGAGTACTTGGAGGAGCCTTAGAGGTAGACCAGAGTGGATCATTCATGGATAGTGAAGTGGATGGCTGTCCTGTGTCATTCCTGGTTGACAATGGTGCTACCCGTTCTACTCTAAGATCAGTAGAAGTTCCAAACCTACCCCTCTCAGGAAAAATAGTCTGAGTTGTTGGTGTAGAGAATAAACAAATGACTGTTCAAGAAACCGTACCAGTCTCAGTGAAAATAGGATCTTTTGAGTACAAACGCAAGTTTATAAAGTGTGATCACAGGTGAGTGAATCTTCTGGGAAGAGATTTGCTATCAAAGCTAAATTGTGTTATCTTTTGTACCCCAGAAAGAACTGAGATTCAGACCCAAGATGCAGATGCTTTCTTTAAGGTATCCACAAATGATTCACATTGTCAACTGTTAAGAAAGTCAATAACATGCAATTTGCCTCCACATTTGGGAGAAACTGTCAAAACTGAAGTGTGGGATTTATCGGGAAAAGATATTGGAATGACATAAGTGTAGAACCAGTACGAATAACTGTTAAACCTAATGCTGAATTCCATAGAACCCACAGTACAATTTACCCCCTGAAGCAATTCCTGGAATAACTCCTGTTATCGAGTCCATGATACAATAGGGAATTCTAAAGGAGGTAATGGGGAGCCCTGGCAACTTTCCCATTATGGGTCTTCAGAAGCCAAATGGCAATTACACAATTGTACAGGACCTTAGGAGAGTAAATAACATTGTTGTTCCTTGTTGTCTCATGGCACCGAATACAGCTGTAATATTGTTTCAGATTCCATGGTGAGGCTGAGTGGTTCACTATCATTGACTTGTGTCAGGCCTTCCTTTCGATACCACTGCATGAGTATATCCAATTCCCTTTCATATTCAGACTCAGAAACAGGGTTTCAGCATGGGGCTGAGTCCCACAATGGTATACGGATTCTCCATCAATTTTCAATCAGATTCTAAAGAAAAACTTGGAATCTGTGGTCCTGCCTTGCAATTTAGTCCTGATTCAATACATCGGTGACCCAAAGGTGGCATTGAATACTAAAGAAGCATGTAAACATGATACTATTGCATTACTGAACCACTTAGCTGAGAATGAACATAATGTATCCCCAGGAAAGTTACAATATTGTCAGAAAGAGCTCCAATATCTGGTACACCCCATCAGAATGTTTTTACACTATTTCTGCAGTGAAAGGAAGGTCTGTGCTCTCTCAGTGCTGACTCAAATGCATGGAAATGCTAAGCAACACATTTCATATTTGCTAATACATTAGATTATGTTGCTTCTGTATTGCCTGGATGTCTAAAATCAGTAGCTGCAGTCAGCACTATTATAGAGTAGTATAGAGACGTGCAAATACATTGTTATGGATCACCCATTAACTGTGGTTATCCCTCATTCTGTCAAACTTTTGTTGACTAGAACCAGAACCAAACACTTAACAAGCAATTGACTTACTAAATATAAGCAAGTGATCTTGGCTGCAGAGAATGCGACAATCAAACGTTGCAGGATTTTTAATCCTGCTACTTTGTTGCCAATAGTGAGTCAAGGAACCCAGGGCCAGCTTTAGGACTGGTGACGCCCTGTGCGACAGTTCATTGTGGTGCCCCCCCATTCCATGACCTCCTCGGTTTCACTCACCACAACCCAGCAAATGTGCCCCTCATCTCTCCATCGCTTCCCTTTCACATGTATTCATGTGTTTTAAAGCACGTGTAAAGGCTGCCTTTACTAATCCACTCAGCTAGCCATATAAAATATAGGGGCAAATTTATTTTTAAGAGCCCCTAGCACCATTCTAATTCCACATTAGTGTCATTTTTGTATGCTAATGTGGTGTTAGAAGGCCAAAACACGCTGTGCCATTTTTACATTTGTATCCCTTTGCGCTACATTATGCCTGTGCCAGGCATAATGTATGCAAAGGGGACATCCCTCGTTAGGGGGGCCAAAAAAATGACACAAACAAATTTGTCAGATTTCTTTGTGTCATTTTTTTCCGGCACTTTTAACGCCTGCTTACAGCAGTCATTAAAAGGAGGCTTCCACTGGTTACAATGGGCCTCTGGGTGCTTTGCAAGATTAGCGTCAACATTTTTTATGTTAATCCTGCAAATTCTGACACTAGTACCTTAACTACTGCCATGGTGCACCGTATTTTAAAAATGACGCACACATGGTGGTGTTAAGTGGGCGCTAAGGGGTGCAAGAAAAGTGGCACTGCACTGCGTGCAGTGCCACTTTTCTTACATATGCCTCTTAGTTCTGTTTTTTGCAGCAGGCATACTTACCCTCTATGCTACTTTATGTTGAGTCAAAGCTGCCACTAGGCAAAACTCCCATCTCTCTCTCTAGCAGGGACATTAATCACAAGAGGTATCTTGACATTTTAATTGTTTCTTGAAGGCTAAACATACAAGGAACTTTTCAACAGGTGCTTTTAAATCGTACGTTTTGGAAGTCATTGCTAAACACAGCGCCTCCCTGAGGTCAGCGCCGGGTGCGGTCGCACTGCTCACACTGCCCAAAAGCCGGCCCTGAAGGAACCAATGAAGATTGTGAAGGGGGCCCCAACTGTCTTGATGTTACTGAACTATGCACCAAGCCAAGACCAGATATACAAGATGAAACATTACCTGAATCTGATTATGTCCTCTATGTTGAAAGTTCATGTTTAAGAGACAGTGGAGGAAGTCTGACAGCAGCTTATGCTGTCTGTACCCTTCCTTTATGTAATTGTTGAAGCTTTCTGGCTTCAAGGAATATTCTCAGCCCAACAAGCCAAATTGATTGCTCTTACTAGAGCATGTTGCTTTTCCAATCAAATGAAAGTGACAATATTTACTGATTGTGAATGCAGTTTTGGTGTTGTTCATGACTTCGGACTTCTGAGGTCTCAGTGAGGCTTTATGGCATCCTCTGCATCTCTGATCCGGAATGGCAAACAAGTGAGAAACCGTCTTGATGTGTTACAATTGTCTGAACAAGTCTCAGACTTCAGGTGCTAAGCCCATCGTTCTGGAGATGATCATGTGATGTTGGGCAAAAGGTATGCCGTCGAGGTTGCTAAATACTATGCTCATGATTTTTGTACATTTTATGGTGAATTCACAAATGAGGGAATAGATGAGACTAACTTTAACCTCTTGTTAACAACAGCTGATACTTCTGATGAGGTGAAAAGGCTTTAGAGGAAGTTTCTGAAGAGGAACAACAGCATTGGGTTAGAGAAGGTTGTGTCAGTAGAGATGATGACATTGGGTTTCAATGGATGAACCACCGGTGTTGGCAAATATCCTGTTACCTCCTTTAGGTAGACATTTCCATAGTCCAGCTCATATTGGTAGAGTCGCGATGGTGAGGTTGATTAGACAGACCTTGTTTAATCCGAAATTCAGATTGATGGCTGAAGCATTATGTCACAAGTGTGTTGTGTGTCAACAGAACAATATTAGAAAAAGAACTGCAGTCACATTGAGCCACACTGAAAGGACAAAACGCCCTTTTAACAGTATACAGATAGATTTTATTGAGATGCCTGTGAGTAATGTATTGAAGTATGTTTTCGTCATTGTTGTGCATCTTTTCACATTGGGTCAAAGTGTAACCAACTAGGTGAAATTATACTCTTACTGTAGCTAAACTACTGTTGAGGGAACTCATACCGAGATTTGGCTTGCCAACCTCTATGGAATCAGATCATAAACATGAGGTTCTAAAATTGTTGTGCACAGCATTGCAAATGGACCAGAGATTGCATTGCAGCTGCAGACCTGAGGCTTTGGGTCTTGTTGAGCAGGTAAATGGCCGCTGAAATCAAGATTGCCAAAAGTGTGTGCTTCGACATCTTTGAAATGGCCTGATGCTTTGCCCCTTGTGTTGATGAGTCTTCGGAGAGCACCTGATTGAAAGACTGGACTGTCCCCCTCAAAATCCTGATGGAGGGTGATTAGACTGCCAGTGATTCATGTGAATGCACTTGTGAATAAAGCAGATGATATGGCCCTAGACTATTGCAAAGGACTTGCTGATGTGGTGCATTTTGTGTCTCGCCAGATCAGAGCAGTCACAACATCCCCCTCTGTCCCTGCACCCCACAACTCCCAAACAAGAATGGTGCCATGACCTCTGGATCTTGGTGACACATCTCATTAGGAAGACCTGTCTGGAACCCCATTGGTGTGGGCCACACCAGGTGATCCTGGTCACAACGACTGTTGTGTTGCTGAGGTGTGGAGGTCTCCCCACCTGGATACACACTTCCCATACTCACAGAGTTGAATCTCCCCTTGATACAACAGAACAAGACATATGAGAGAGACAACAGGGGAGGGTTAGTCAAGCTGTTGGGTAACCACACTGAGCCTAAAACAGCACCCAAGCAAGTTGAAGAGGGTCTTGAACAAGTCACAACTGACTATGAAGCAGGATCAATCGAGTTCTGTCCTGTACTGAGTTAGTCAGACTCAGAATCAGACCCTGGAGAAGGAACGAGTGCTGGAAGAAAGCGAATGGGGGCTGGAGACAGTTGGCCCTGAAGACAAGAAGAGGGAAAAGTGAGTTTTCCTAAAGAAAATGTGCCACCGATGATCATTGAACAAAGTGAGAACTCTGACTTTAGTGAAAGTGAAGACGAAGGTGTGGCACTGAGAAGATCTAAAAGAACAGGATTGCCTAGTCATAGGTATTCTTCACCAGAGTGGACCTACTTTGCAAATGACACAATCACAGATCACCAGTTTTGGAATTATTGGGATCAATATAAAGGTTTGGCTAAACCTCCATGAACTAAACAATGTAGTTGAACTGTATCTTGAATTTTCGTTGTCATCTATGAGCTTAGTTTGTGCGCACATTTGAGACATTCACATTGATTGGGATCACGAATTTGGAAGATTTCCTTGGCCCCAGTAACAGAAGAAAGAATGTTGTCACACAGACTAGGACTACGGAAGTCTCACAAAGATTTGCATGTTATTGATGAATTAATTTTGAGGTCTCAATTCTGTTCACATTGGTTAAATCAAGAAAGAAATATTTTGCTGCTGTTATACTTATCTGATAACAGATCTGATTATATAGACGAAATGGAGCCAAATCAGAAAAATAGGTGTAAATGCAAGATAGGTGCTTTGTTGCTTATTTCCTTTCTAAAATTAGGAGTGTTGCTAATCGGAGTGTTCTCCTCTACACGTTCTGAAGAGAAGAAGTTATCCTTTAGTGCTTTCTCATGAACTCTTAGTCCTAAAGATAATAATCATTATGTGTTAAATGAGAAAGCATTACATTTAGATGAGTCTAGAGATTATTCAGCCAATGTATATTTGAAACTGCTATGGAATATATCAATACCATGGATGCAAGGGGCTGCTATGTCTGTACACAGTTACCTGCTTCTACATCAGAGGGTAACAGTTATCACCACATTCCGTTAACATACGGCATTTCTGGTAGTTTGCGATTGAGAATATTTTAAAATGAGGGAAATTTTCAAAATTATTATTCAAATTATGATCTAGTGTTGACGGAAGTTCCCTTGATTAAGCACCTGAATAAGAATTCTTATTTTAAACATGTATTTTGCCTAGCAATTTCTACATGTAGAAACGTAATAAACATGTAGAAATTGCAGCGCAATATTTTGCATCACTGAAGCCTTTAGACGCTGCATATGCACATTATCAATCAATCAAATAATTTCTTAAGCGCACTACTCACCCGGTAGGGTCTCAAGGCACTGGGTGGCGGTTACTGCTCGAAAAGCCATGTTTTTAGATGTTTTCTAAAAGCTAGGAGGTCCTGGGTCTTGCGTAGGTTGGTGGGGAGGGAGTTCCAGGTCCTGGGGGCTAGTTGCTAGTTGTGCGAAGGATCTGCTGCCAGAGGTGGTGCGTTGGATGCGGGGGACTGTAGCTAGGGCAAGGTCGGCGGAGCGGAGCTGTCGAGTTGGTATGTGGAAGTTTACTCGTTCGTTGAGGTAGGCCGGTCCAGTGTCGTGGAGGGCTTTGTGAGCGTGGACGAGGACTTTGAAAATTATCCTTTTGATGATGGGCAACCAGTGTAGGGAACTGAGGTGGGTGGATATGTGTTCATGGCGCGGGAGGTTGAGGATGAGACGTGCGGCTACATTCTGGATTCGCTGGAGTTTTCTTTGAAGCTTGGCTGTGGTCCCTGCCTAGAGGGCGTTGCCGTAGTCCAGTCTGCTGCTAATGAGGGCGTGGGTGACTGTTCTTCTTGTTTCTAAAGGAATCCATTTGAAAGTCTTGCGTAGGCATAATAATATATATAATTAACATGTTCAATGACTGAGATAGAAAAGAAATTCTTGACCTTGTTAGAAGGTTGAAGAAGAGAATTGAAAGCCAAATCCAAAACAGATAAAGATCTTAGAGCACATCACAAATGGAAGTAGGAAGAAATAGAACATCAAGTGCAAGTGAATTTACTAGCTTTAATTTTAGACTGGAAAAGAAAAAGAGAAGCTGTGCATGCACGTTGGCCAGAGCTATACAGAGGCATCTTTTTAGGGAAATGTTATTGTGAGCATGTTTTATGTCAGGAGAAAGAGTGAAATCTTTTTTGATGGAAATGATCCTGTGATTCTGGAGTGTATTTTGTTTGTGGACACTATGCATATTTTGCCGAAAAGCTGGCCTGGTACGTGTTTTCTATCTATAGTGTGTCCAAAGATTGATCATGTGGAACAATTAAAGATCCTTTATTGAAGATGAAATATAGAACTAAAACGAGGAGCAAGTGCTGCTGAAATAGTAGGGGATGTCTTTGGCGCATTGATTCCATCAGTGGGAAGGATTCTGAATGATCTGAAGATCAGAAGGTTGTATACAATAATTGATAAGTTAGCTACTAGCACTGCAAATTCATTGTTGTTGGTAAACACATGAGATGGTAGTGATAAGATCAATGGTTTTGCAAAATCGACTTGCGCTAGACTTGTTGCTCGAAAAGAGGGCGGAGTCTGTCGGATGCTGAAGGTCCAACAATGTTATACCTGTCTTCTGGATAAAAGTAAGGATTTGCAGAAGTATATCCAGAATTTCTGGGTTGACAAAGGATTTGAAAGAGTTGGTGCATGGGAAGCAATTGGAGATGGATTTTCTGTTATGGGCAGATGGTTTAAAAATCTGGGAAGTGGAATTGTAGGCTTTGTTTTGAGACCATTGTTGATTATTTCAACAGGGGGAGGGGGTAGTTCAGTTGGTTGGATACAAGGTTTTCCAGAGAATGAGGGTTCAAAAAGGTAGAAAGAGAAAGAGAGCAGAGGTTGAGATGGACAATAGTTAGCATGAATATTATGATGATATGAAACAATTGGAGGAATCTCAAAAGTTGTTTAAAGCAACCATCTTTTAGAGAGTCTCATTTCAGAATGAAGTTAGTTCATGATGATTCTAAAAAGTAATCAGAGGGAAGGTTGAGAGAGGGTAACTTGGCTGTGCCATTATGTCTCTTAAAACATGAAATGAAGGGGTGACTATTTTTCAGTGTAAAGTGGAATTTTTTTATGTTTCAACGTGGTGCACCGAATTTCACACAAGTAAAGTGCACAGATGAATATGTTTCATGTATGCTACATTTAAGCATCATTTTGAAAGGATGCTTTTGTCATAGTATTTTAGAAATATTACTCTCTATAGTCATTTTATATTCAACATGAAAGACCTATAGAAATCATTTAAACTGAAAGTGTATTCGTATTCATTTACCTTGCCCGGAGTGAAGGCCTGCATTTTTTTCTGTGTTCTAACCTTCATTATTAAGTTTGCTTTTTGCATGTATTCCTAAAGTTGCAGGTGTTGAGGTTAATAAGGAGCCTATTGTGCGTAAGAAATAAGAGAGCTTGAGAGAAGCTCTACAAGGATGGAATTGGTAGTTAGCACTTTGAAATTCCTGAGCGCAAGGGTGATACTATTTTAATTAAATGTCTAATTTACAATTTTATTTTTAGTGGAAGAGTTTGGCAATGATGTAATTTTGGAAGGATTGAGATTTAAGTGTGGTTTAGATGGTGAAATGTCAGACCCCCCTATTCCTTTATGCAGAGAGGACCTCTCTGAGGTATGTGCCTTTATTTTCTAAAGACTCAGTGGCTTTGCACTGCACACACCTCTCTTGATGGAATCTACTACAGAAGTCCTGTTATGCTGACCTTTACTCTGAAAACCCTTCTAATATTAAAATAGTTAGGAATCTAGATTCAATGTTTATGCAGGAGAGTTTGATTTTGTATTTCAAACATCAAGGGCCGTATTTATACTCCGTTTGCGCCGAATTTGCGTTGTTTTTTTCGACGCAAATTCGACGCTAAACTAACGCCAACTAACGCCATATTTATACTATGGCGTTAGAGGCGAATAGCGCCAAAGTTCCCGGAATGTGCGTCATTTTTTAGCGTGAACCCCTTCCTTGCGTTAATGATATGCAAGGGAGGCGTTCCCGTCTAAAAAATGACTCCCAGGCCTTTACGTGGTATTTATACTCCCGGGCAAAAGAGACGCCCGGGAGTGGGCGTGGCTAAAAACGGCGCATTTGCGCCGCTTTTTAACGCCTGGGTCAGGCATGGCGTTAAGGGACAAGTGGGCTCAAAATGAGCCCAGAGTGCCCTCCCCTGCCCCCAGGGACCCCCCCTGCCACCCTTGCCCACCCCAGGAGGACACCCAAGGCTGGAGGGACCCACCCCAGGGACATTCAGGTAAGTATTTTTTAATTTTTTTTAAATAATTTTTTTTGGCATAGGGGGGCCTGATTTGTGCCCCCCTACATGCCACTATGCCCAATGACCATGCCCAGGGGACAGAAGTCCCCTGGGCATGGCCATTGGGCAAGGGGGCATGACTCCTATCTTTACAATGATAGGAGTCATGTTGATGGGGGATGGGCGTCGAAAATAAATGGCGCAAGTCGGGTTACGACGATTTTTTCGACGTAACCTGACTTGCCCCATTTTAAGACGCCCATGCGCCATTTTCCCCCTACGCCGGCGCTGCCTGGTGTACGTGGTTTTTCTCGCGCACACCAGGCAGCGCCGGTCTGCTTGCGCCGGCTAACGCCATTCAATAAATACGGCGCCCGCATGGCGCTTCAGAATGGCGTTAGCCGGCGCAAAACTTTTTGACGCTAAACTGCGTTAGCGCAGTTTAGCGTCAAAAAGTATAAATATGGGCCCAAACGCTTCTCTTGATTTTCAGCGTTGTTACTCTTGAAATATTGGTACTGTACATGTTAATTAGATTCAATATTGTGTGATGTTTTAACTCTCCTTTAGAGATTCTGTATATCTATACTATGGTTCTGAAACTAATTTATGTAAGTTTGACTTTGAGTATCTAATAAAGCCCTTTGAAACTTGAAGTTGGTTTCCGAGATTGAATGTGCGACCATTTAGTTGCACTGTAATTAATTTGAATTGTTTAGTCTCCTCACCGACTGGACCAAAGAAAGAAAAGATTCATCAGAGACAAAAATTGGAGGTATAATCCAAGCTGGATCAATAATTAGCCAGTACCAGGACATACTGATTACCCTTGCTTGACTTAGGTAATGGTCCAATAAGGTCCATTCCCATTCTTTCGAATGGGTTCAAAGTTAATGGTACAGGTTATAAAGAAACTGGAGGAGGATGATAGGTTTTTTTTCTGACACACCTCGCACTACTGGCAGTATTTTTTATGATGGCTTGGAACCCAGGCCTATAAAAGTGGTGTAAGACACTTGACGAGCCTTCAGGGTCACTAACAAGTGGGAATGAGCACAAAAAAAGATTTGGTTCCTAAATTTGCATGGAACTAGAAACTGGGGAGTATTGGTTTCTCTACCTACCCTGTATAATAGCCCTCCATTTATTAGGAACCGTGGATAGGAGTCAGGCGGATTGTTTTCAGGGGTGTGGGAAAGAAGGGCAATTTTTCTTTAGGTCAAACACAGACACTAGCGGCTCTCTCATAAATTCAATAGAAAAGCGTCAGGGTTTTCCCCTGCGACATTTTTTTCAAGCAATTTGTGGGGTCCCATGGGCGTCGAGCCTCTTCCTGTAGCGAGGCCAGATGTTAGTAGGAACTGAACTTCAGACATCTTATGTAGGTGTTCAGACTGTGATTTGTAAGCATCTCTAAGACTTTCACCGAGGACATCTGTCTTTCTCAGGCCCATTCCAACTTCCTCTACCCTTACACTAATTGTTGTACCACAGAATTCATTCTGTATCAAAGGAGGATTGTCCGCATTCTCCATCATGTGCCACTTGACACATGATTTATGATGCTATCAGTGATTATTTGGTGATATAAGTTCTTTATTTAGAAGATAAGTCAGAGTCTTTCTGTTTCTTCTTTTCCCCTCTAGGTGCCTGGATGTCTGATCCACGCCCCTCGGAGCAAGGAAAGATGCTACAGGTAACTTTTACTGTTCACTCACACATTTTATACCAATAGGGGAATATGTATCCCTTTTTCTTCTGAGCTAGTGCTCGTGGGGTTAGAGAGGGCTCCCTACATTTTCAATCAAAGTGCCACCAAAACCGCAAGAAAGTGTGACTGAAAGAAAAAGAAAGGAAAAAAAAAATGTGTTTTATGCTGAAACTGCGTTCATATACCAAATGTTTTTTACTGCATTAATTGGCCATTAAAGGGCCTCAGAAAGAATATCACCATAAAGGAGAAATTGCCCGCAGCCGTCATGAGACTTTCCCAGGGCCTTGTTGTGCCTCGGTCTAACAACCAGTGCTTTACCGAAGGCCCCAATCACTCCCTGAGCTGGCGCCCCTCCTGCTTCCCCTGTTGGCAGAAGAAACGATGCTGTACCAGGTTGAGCCACGCCCCTCCTGGGACGTGGCTGGGTGCAACTTCCTGCTGGTGGCCTCCTGGCTGCTGAGCGGCTTCCGCGTCCTTCTCCCTTCGCTCGGGGTCTTGGCTTTCTGTTTCAAGTTCCAAGCTGCCTCTACCTTCAGTTTGCTCCGGTACATCCATCCATCCTTCGACTCCATCATCTTCCTTAAGGGATTTCTCATGATCGAAAGCTCCTCCCACATCTGGACCCATTCACCAATTAAATTGGACTTCCTGTTGTCCCTTAAGCCACTACCTGGCCATGTCCTTTGTTTATTGTGAACTTACCCCGAAAACAAAACATGCTGCTGGGTCTTCCCAGGGACTGTTCTCGGCGTCAATCATGGCATGTAGTTAGGCGAGTCTTCCTGATCTTCCTCATCTCCCATACCATCTCGACAGTAGCATTCCCCACACACTCATATGAATCATTGTCTGTGTTTAATATGTGTGTGATGTAATGCACTCCTACACCCCACCCTACATACTTGGGATGAGTCGCACTATAAATTAAATACACAAGACAGAGAGAGGCAGTGTGAAGAAGAGGGGCACCATTTGAGGGTAATAGTAAGGGAATCTGTGAACAAGTTGGTCTTTGAGGGGTGCACCAACAAAGATTATCATGCAGACGGCCAACAGCACTATAGCTGGCCCTGTCAGGGGCCGTAGTTAGTGGTAGATGCACCACTGAAAGCTCGAGCCAGCCTCAAGCCTGAATCCTGGCTCTAGCTCAGCTGGAGGTCCTACTGGTAACTCAAGCCCACATCAAGCTTTCATATAGTGTCTGCCCATCACCCTCGCTCTAACTTCATGTACAAAGAGGTAAAAACAAAAATTAACATGTGAAGTAAAAAGGAGAGACAAATGTATACCCAGTAAGTGGCTGATTTGTACAAAGTGAAACAGCAGTGCCTGAACTAATCACTGCTTCCTCCTTAGCCAAATTGTGTGATCTTAGGCAAATATTTTATTTTACTGATCCTCCTTTTTCTTCACTTTCACATATGAAGACACCTTCAAATAGGTGAGCTCAGAAAAACAGCTGTACAAAAACCTATTATTTTTGGTTTAATAGACTATAATGTTGCTCTTGCTGTAACAATCTGGGCCACATGACAACTGTCTTGCCTCTCACTAATGATACTGTCGCCAGGAATGGTTCTACGTCAAGCGCTACTTATGCTCAATGAAAATAATTTTGAGCTACTGATAGTATTAGTATTATTTTAGCGACTACATCAGACAAGGTTACACTAGTGGCCATTCCAAGCAACATTACCAGAAGTGAGCTCCTCAGTGCGTCATGTGGGGGTGCGAACTGTAATGTCAAAAATTCTTTAGCAATTTGGAATTCTTCTACTTGGATAATACATAACAGCCGTAGCTGCAACACCCCTGGCAGGCACGAAGGCAATAATCTGAGTAATATGCCTCACAATGCCACAAGATTCATCACTCCCATTATTTAAAATCCTTTAGTTTAGTAGACTAGGGTGCACACAGGAGAGTTAATTGCAGGAAACTGGAGAGCTTCTAGTAGTTCATGAACTACTCGGATAAGAGTGCTCTAAGTTCATGTTGAAAAACTATTGTTTCTAATAAGTACTTGTCAGTGCTGTTCTATAACATAAAGTATTAATGTCAAAACTTCTGCATGTTAAAGAAATACACTTTTTTTTTAATTATGAAGGGACTTTATCATATTTTACGAGCTGTTTTTATAAGATTTACATGGCAAAAATTGTCAAGGCTCAGATCGTGCATAGGCTCAAAGAGCTAAGCCAAGTTCTTGGCTCAGCTCTGGCTCGGCATGACCTGTTAATTTGTTAACCTGTAGGCATACCTATCATTACTGCAGCTTGTGCAGTGCTCCAGGCCCGAGGCAAAACCACTCGAAGAGCTGAGTGTGGGATGGAGTAGAAGGAAGGTATAGCCTATGAACAGAGGGATTTCTTTTTAGTGTAACCTCCATTACTATAAAGTTTTCATTTCTCCCTTCCCAGTTAACGGAGAAGAAGAGAAAAATTAGAAATGCCTAAAATAACATGAACGGTGTACGTTAATCTCAGAAACTTGTGCCACACTGGAACCTGTTAGACAAATGCTCTGTGATGGACCTTGGATGAATTTCTCCCTCATTCTTTGAAAAGTAGCCTTTTCTTAACAAACAGTGATTTTCTGTGTGTATACATGTTATTTCAGTAGCACAGCCATAGCCAAAAGGCAGCAGAGGCTTGTACAAGGCCCAAAACAAAATTTGTATCTGGGCACCTGTGCTAAATCACTGAGGGGTATATTTACTAACATTTCACGCCACACAGCACAGTTAGTTATTATGCTGTGCTGCACTACGTGAACAAGAATGAGCAGAACAGTAGCATATTTTCAAAGATATTGTGCATTGGAATTGGGAATGAAAGCTCTGACATGCAAGTTCTCTTCAATCTCATCCTCTCTCAGTTCCCTTTTCTCTATCTGTCCTCTCCTCTCTCCTACCTTGCCATTCATCTCTGCCTCTCTCCTTTTCTCTCTCTGTTTCACACTCTTTAGTAGTGCTACTGCCTGTCAAATTATGCTTGGAGTGTATGTCCTTGCTAGTTGTTTCATCTTTAAATACATCCAGCTATGTGTAAATGTTTGCTCAACACTTCAATGTATAATATAAACTAAAGAAAATAAACATATTTTAGCTTGTACTTCTGCCAGCTGTCTATTTTGTAATCATGTGACATTCTTAGCTGTGGCCGTAAAAATTACCTTTGTCCTGAATTTCTTTCTTTAATTTTGACCCTTTGGCCTGAATTTTTACTATCACTGTCTAGAATTTACCTTTTTCCCTGGTGGTCTCACAGACTGATTGAAGAAGTATGTCACTGGACGAGAAGCAAAGCCAGACCAGATGGGGGCTCACAAAGAATGTCTCCAGAGGCGGGCCATCAGAAGGCGGACGGCACAAAGCCTGGAAAATCAAAGAGGAGCGATTAGATGGGGTGGTTTAAACCTGTTGATAGAAAAAGGTTCCAGAGTGGGGCATCGGGGTCAAAAGGAGGGTGAAGTGCCCCCAAAGTAAGATTGACCTTGTTGGTTAGAGACTGACCACGTCAGATCAGGATTGTCCCGGTGGACCTCGTTCATGTGACCCAACATTGCTGCAGATCCTTGCAGCAGTGGAGGAACAGATCATCCAGCCATGGCAAGAAGATGTGTTAGATCAGTGTAGGAGGACTCCCTGGAGCAGCCAGTGTGGTTCATAGGAAGCGGCCAGGAGTGCACAGGTGCACACAGCACCACCTTACCCGGCAAAGACTTTGATGGTTCACGTGGACCGCGTGAAGGCAGGGGGCAGCTCGCCATGATAGCGGAGAATAGAGAGCCATCAGAAGCACCGTCTTGAGCAGTCCCTCTCCAGCAGGCACGCACCAGTCAGGGGCGCCATGGGGATGGAACCAGCCCGCAGCTCTGCTCTACTCCGGTGGGCGGGTGAAGGAACCAGAGTGATAGGGCACGTCCACGGAATGTAATTGAAGAGCCACGATGAACGGCAGTGGGCATGCAGGTTTGTTAGATCAAAGCGGCCAGAAAAACACAATCAAGAATAGGAACCACTACACAAGACAAGCGAAGGAAAGAAAAAGGCCTGCCCGATTCAGGGACATCAAAGAGGAGGAAGGGGCCATGAGAACCCAACTGAGGCAGACAGTGGCTACAAACCTGGCCTGCAAACCACGTCCTTCAAACACAGGCCCTGAACTCAACCAGGACCTAGAAGAAATGCTGGAGAAGGCAAGGCAACGCGTGGCCCAGCAAGGCAGAGACTGGGTCAATGGCAAGTGCTGGGGGTGACGGACCAGGCAGCGGCGAGGAAGCGCAAAGTTACCCAGGGCACACAACCTGTTGCAAAGCGTAGCCACATCAAGGAGGACTGGGTGCTGTCCCCAGAACCCATTCACAGTGGTCCTGCAGCCAGAGCATCACCCCTTGTGGAGCAGCGAAAGGTCAAGGGCAGAGTGGAGGCTGGGGCCCAAGGAAAGCGAGACCTACCAAAATAAGGATGTGCCAGATCAGAGCTAAGAAGAATAGGCCCTCCACCCCTTCCAGCTGGAGGAGAAGATTACACGGAGGGCATCGTTCAGGACTACGATGGGAAGCAGCATGCGGTGCCTGGAGCCTGCAAGACGGCAGCCACGGGGAATGGTCCAAGGACAAGGGAACAACAGTCAAAAATGGACATTGAGCAGCAAGAGCATTGTGGGGGCGAGCACAACATGTGCTGCTCACACAGTAAAACAGCACGGGGTGACCACTATGGGCATGACAAACTAACGCATTGAGGTGGGCATTCTGAACTCCAGCAAGCAAGGCACGATGGGGCAGCAAGGTGCACAGGAGCAAGCCCACACTGATCAGGCAGGAGCATGGCAAGGGGGACAATGGCATGGCCCCAGCAAGTGCTGCCACCAACACCATTAATGGGCACCCCTTGGTGGCTGTAGTCAGGATAAGGGACCCCCCCCATTCCATCGGGTTACCCACCATTATACTGCCTGGGTGTGGAACCCTTGGCAGGGCCAAGTGATGGCAAGGGCAGCCGCAGGACAACCACCAACTATCGCAAATGCACAGATCACGGGGAGGACAGCAGGAGCAGCCCCAGCCAAGGACAAGGAGACCACTGTCCTACAGGTGCAGAGGGAAAGACCAAGGAAAGGCAAGGAAGAGGCTAAAGAAACAGAGCAAGCAGCACCTAGTTACACAGTCCCACTTAGTGAAACTGACCTCACAAAACATGGATGGGAGGGACAATGCACAGGGTAGCAGGGGTTGAACCAGTGAGCGCATACATTGAACCCTCCCTAGGCAACCCCAGAACAACTCGAGAAACAGGACTTGCCAGCCTTATCCTTTTAGTAGTGAAAGAAAGGATATGGCATTCTCACTCCTAGAAGTACGTCAGGCAGGTTTAGCTCTAACTACACCCAACAAGAAAGAGGAAGAAAGGAGGGACAGGCACAGACCAAGAGTAGTGAGATCAATAGAGAATTGCCTATGAGCTTTTAGAACCTTGGAATGCGAATTTGTAGAGAAATTCCCTGAGAGCGGGGCAGCACTGTTCAAACATGAACAAAAAGTGCACGAAGAGCAGCTAAAATACCAAGGCGATGCTTGAATGGGTCACGACGAAGATTCAGGGAAAAAATGCAGACCTGGCCAGTTATAAACTGGGACCAATAGGATGTAGAAGGGTTCACCAACCACATGGTAGAGGCCAGAGAGGGGGTGAACACATGAGAGCATAGTTTTCGCACAGCCGGGGAAAAGGAAACTTTGATGCATTCTCACAAGGTGGCAAACCAAGGGACAAGTCGGTGGGTAAATTGGGAAGGAACCGCACCACAACATGTTGGAAATATGATAAAGATGAGTGTAAATGGAGGCAGACCTGCGGGGTCTGACACATCTGCAGCAATTATGGAGGATCCCACCAGGCAGTTAAGTGCAAAAAGGCAAAAGGGGCAGGCAAAGGCAGGGACAGCTGCAGCAAGCCCAACCCCTATACAAAAAGATTTGTTTACACAGTTAGTGAACAGATACCCCAAACAGAAGGAAGGTCAGCTGCTGGCAGAGGGATTTAACTCAAACTTCATTATCCCATACCAGGGGCCCCCGACCCATCGGCTTTACCAGAACCTGAAATTGGTTAGGGACAACCCTGCAGTTGCACAACAGAAAGTGGCAAAAGAAATTGGCTTGGGCAGGGTTGAGGGTCCCTTTCTTGAACCTCCTCATTGTTTTCTCTTTAGAGAAATACAGGCTCATTCATCACCTGTCCTGCCCTCTGGGTGAATCTGTAAATGTTGGGCTAGACCAGAATAATTGTTCAGTGTTTAGGATGGCCGTGGCCAAAGCAGGGCTCCCTCTAAAAAGTTTGGTTCTCACTCTTTCTGCATAGACACAGCCATGACAGTGGCCGCAAGCAGGATTAGTGAAGTAGGGAAAAAGTGGCTGGGTCGATGAAGTGCAGACACATTCAAGGGGTACATGCAGCCCACGGACTTCTAAGTCATATTTCATTGGTGACAGGCCCGCCTCAGTGACAGGTGCAGAGTATGAATCCTAGGCCACTCGTATATCACACTGGCACAGCAGTGGCACAAGGAGACTACCAAAGGATTTGGTTGCATAACACAGCAGTGACATAGCTGGGGCAACCAGGAATGAGATGGGCCCAGCTGCTGACCCCAATCCAGAGCATATTGCTTTGGGAGGAGAAACCAGATGCCATGTTAATCCACCAAGGGGGCAATGACCTGGTTTGCCTCAGGAGGAGGGACCTGTTAGGGGCAATGTTATTCAGGCCCACAGCAGTGACTAGGCTGCTGTGCCCAGAGGACGTATTATGTTCCAAAATCATAGTCAGGCTAGAATGGAGAGGAGCTAGGGACTATAGGGCTGTAGTGATGTCTAGGAGAAAGTTAAACATCTCTATGGCAAAAGTATATTGGAGAAAGCAATTAACGCACAACCACGGAATTTCATCAAGGCCAACAACTCACTGGACAGCTGCAGTCCAGTTTCCCCAGCAACCACAGCACCGAGACAGCCCTCCTGGCAGCCACTGACGACATCCGATCACTCTTAGACCACGGCCACACCACAGCGCTTATACTCCTCGACCTCTCAGCAGCCTTTGACATGGTCTCCCACAGCACTCTACGCACCAGACTCAACGACATAGCAATCTACAGAAGAGCCCTAGAATGGATCCACTTCTTCCTCTCTGGGAGAACTTGAGAGGGTCAGACTCCCGCCCTACATATCCAGACCCACAGGAGTCAACTGTGGAGTGCCCCAAGGATCCTTACTGAGTCCCACACTGTTTAAAGTATACATGGCCCCTCTCGCAGCCATCATCAGTAGCCAGGGAATGAACATCGTGTCATATGCCGATGACACACAACTCATCATTTCCCTCACCCTCACAGCCATAAGGAACTTCCACTCAGGAAAGAAAGCTGTTGCCACCTGGATGAGAGAAAGCTGCCTCAAGCTCACCTCTGACAAGATGGAGCTCATCAGCTTCGGAAACGCCACCTCAGCTTGGGACGAATCCTGGTGGCCTACATCCCTTAGTGCCCCCCTGCACCAACTGAGCATGCCCGCAACCTAGGCATCATCCTCAACTCCTCAGCAAACTTCAGAAAATCTTCAGATTGATTCCAGCAGACTGCCACAGGACAATCACCAACACCTTAGTCACAAGCAAGCTTGACTACAGCAACTCCCTCTACACAGCACCTCGACTAGAAACATAAAAAAACTACAACTCATCCAGAACATTGCCGCCAGACTGATCTTAGACCTCCCACGCCTGGAACATATCTAGCAACACCTGAGGACCCTCCACTGGCTCCCGGTCGAGAAACTAATCACCTTCAGGCTACTCACACACACGTACAAAACCATACACAATGCAGGACCAGCCTACTTGAACAAGCGCATCTCCTTCCACACTCCCGCCAAATCCTTCTGCTCCACCCAGCTGGCCCTGGCCACCATCCCTCACATTCGTAAAACCACTGCTGGAGGATGATCCTTCACCTACGTCGCTGCAAAGAGATGGAACAACCTCCCCCTGCACCTCAGACAAAGCTAATCGCTCACCATCTTCAGGAAAAACCTCAAGGTGTGGCTCTTTGGAAGAGGCCCCCTCCCCTAAGGCCCCCCAACTCCTCCCCAGGCACCTTGAGATCATCACGGATGAGTAGCTACGCTTTACAAAAACAGATTGATGATTTATTGATTGATTGATTACAGGGCAAACACCTCAGGCTTCGTGAGGCATGGGTTCAACCTCAAGACACCAGGGTACTATGGGTCCACCTGACTGGGGTAGGGATAGATATGTTCTCATACAAAATAGTGGGCGCACTAGAACAACTAGGTTTCTCACAGGAGCAGGATAGGAGGAGCTGCCTGAGGGCGAAAAACTGCAGCCAGAAAGGTAAACAGCCTAAGAAGAGCTGTTCAGACAGTGTCGTTGGCATGCCTTATGACAAGGGCCCGGGGAGCAGGCAATGGCCAAAAAAGGGTTTGGTATCGGGCGGGCATGGCACTTGCACCCTGGGCAGGATCTGAGGGCCACCTACATAGAATTTGGTAGCAAGAGAAGCCTAGCAGTCATCAAGAGCTAAACACCTTCAGGAAGGGGCCATTGCTCAGAGGCTGGACAAGAATACTGGCAACAGTCATTAATGATAAAATATTGAACAAGGGACAGTTGCATTATGGAACTTATGTATGAACACAAGCTGTGATGTTTATGAACCATGTAATGTTGGCTGTAATAAACTGCGGCCATGTTAACTTCCAGAAACGTCTCCCCTGGTGATTGAGGATAGGGGTAAGGGGCTTGGGAAGGGAGGTTGAAATGGCCAGGAGAGCTCTGGCAGTCACTCGTATGTCTGGGAGGGGCTTTAAGGCTCATGTCCAAGACCTAGTGGATATGTAAATTAGGGGAGATGTGATGTCAGGCACTAGGAACAGGATGGGGCGACTCCACTAACCTAGATACGAGGGTCTGGGTGGGGACATAAAAGAAGTGACTTGGGGAAGGGTGAAAAGTGAAAAGTCGGAGGCAGGTGCGATAAAGGCGGCTGTTCCTCGCTCCCAGTGTCTGCTCTTGATTTCGCCCGCCGCACCCATGAGGATTTGACATCAGGGCTGTAGGGCCTCCTCCCACCTAAGACCAGGGACAGGGAAGATTAACATCAAAGTAATGGGATTTCCTTGAAATAATCTGGATATTTTATCCCACTCAGTGGGCAGAGGTGCAAGTAGCATCTGCTTTCCTCATATGTAGCATGACAAACTTCACAGACTTTCAAGAGAGCGGCTCTTTTGATTTGATTAAAATTACCATTCTGTCCAACCTTTTATGCCGAAGAAACAAAATTGTCACAGTTATAGGAATTTAACTAATTAACGGCAATAGCATCTTTTCCTGAAATACCCTTCGAAATGGGCGGCCTCCTCTTCATCGCTCTCCGAGTCACATCTGCAGACCTGTGGTGAATGACACAGACTAACCTTCCTCCGCTTTCTGGGTACATCTCTCCAAAACGACTGCAGCCCCACCGGAGAATGCTTCCTCTCCAGACGTCCGTAGGCAGGTGCTCCCTGCACATACAGTCCCCGAGGACGCAACAATCAAGTCAACGATGCAACTCACCGAGCAGGCCATACAAACTACACACACTGAAACATGAGAGGCAGATGTACAGACAGCGCCCATACCGGATGGGAAATCAGCCGTCCACGTCGGCTACTGCTAGGGCCATCTGTCCCACGCAGTGGAGCTAAAGAAGAGGGTTTAGGACGACAAATGCTGCAAAAGCATCTCTGCGTAGGCGTGGTGAACCAAACACTCCGCATCTGCAAGACACCATGGGCCTTATTCGTAAGTCTGCCCCACAAGCCTATGACCCCTCACATTGTACAGACCTACCACCACCAATAAGCCAAGGTTTTTACATGGCAGCCAGAGGGTTCCAGGCATGTTCCTTTAGAACTTTTGTAAATTTCATTTTCGCTTGAGCTGATATTGACATATTTTTCCTCATGCCAAACAAGACCAAAAGTGCTTTTTAACTTTGGTTCTTTCTTTTCTCCATGAAGAAAGTATTGCTTCGTGCAGAGAAACAATTTCTCCTATGCCCCCTCTGCTTTTGGGAATGTCACAATTAACTTCCCACCCTCAAAAGGAACTTACTCTTTCCCTTTTAAGGAGTACATTCTAGACTATTTCCTTCATGGAAATGGGCAGAAAGGAGTACATTTAAATTTGTGGCTGTGCACAAACTCGCAGGCCATACCAGTCGTGACACATCCCCTATCGGTAAATCCTTCTAGAAGTGTAACCCAATGTTTGAGTTTAAAAAAGTGGTTTTACGTTCACACAAAAGACTAGTTAGGTGTGTAAGCCAAATTTACACATAAAAACAGCTGTGCGGATGCAACAACCCAGTGTACTGTGTAAGATGGGGGATCTTGCAGCATTTCATTTTAACCTACTCGATCAAAGAAGAAGATACAATGTGTTTTTAAATGAAAGCAGAATACTTGGAACGTAGCCTCCGTGGTGGCTTAACTCCATTTTCGAGCCTTCACATTACATCAGTAATGGTCCTTGCACAGCCTGTTGCAAAACGCCTCAGCTGTGTTTTTAAATGGTCCATTCGGATGTTGGCAAGAGCACATGAGCTCAATTTGAGGCCTGCCAATGGAGCATACTTTTCCTTATATACAAATTTCCCAAAATGGGAGCTCAGGGCCGAGAATCAAAGCCAGCTATTGCCTCATGGTTTATTTTCAGCCCAGGACTGGTGAAGATTACGTCTGCAGATGCATTTTTTTTTTTTACAGAACATGACATCTGCAGCTAGTTGGAATACTTGGCTAGCACCGAACAGTAGTCACGTCTTACATCAGAAAGACCAAAAAACAGCGTTTTGAAAATAATTCACTCACAATTGCCATGAGTGACCAGGTGGCTGTAGTCACTAGGACACAATGGGTCCCATTAACGATGGCATTGTAGAGTAGGTAAAGTAGTAGTACTCCTGTAGAAGCTGTTTATGTAGTCTTCCATACATTTGTGAATAGGCTGCGAAACATCCCAAAACGTCTAAAAACGACTCATATTGGACCCAACGATTAATTGTGCAGTAAAAAAAAAAGTGCAATATTGCGCATGACTAATAAAAGCCACACACGTTTGGCTTGTTCTCAATGTTCCGCAATAGGATTTTTACCTAACGATATCTCAATTTCGCAAAGTGGCATGATGGCATAAACGCAGGCATTAAACCCAATACATGTAATACAAAATGCGTGAAATTGCCTAGCAAATTTCGTCCAGGCCAGGCTTATATGACACACATAATTCAGAGGAGATATTTTCCATACTGTACCGGCCTCTGTGGAATAGGGGTTTTAATACAATTGCATTTTGTGCAAGCACTATATTTATTTTCCCTATGACGATACGTAGAATCTATATGCCATTTATTACCATTGTTGAGTGTGGGGGGGACATGACTCATGAGAGCTGAATTCACCATTGAGCTCTGATGCTCCTCACTCCCTCAAAAGTGGTAATCAATAGCAAAATATTCTTTATAGCTATAAGTATGGTCTTCGTCCTTTTGTTTAGTTCTACCCTCTCTCCCCGGTACCTGATGGGGTAGCCTACTGCTGAATGAGCATGCCGCAAGCATGGCACAGCTATCGGCAGACAAGGAGTGAAGGACACATCTCTGAGTTAGTTCCAAACTTTTTTTAACGAAATTGATCACTTACAATACCATTCACCTACTTAGGATGAGGAGTCCATCTCGTTGTTTCCAATGTATACATGTGCTCCCTGTTGGAACTGATCACAACCTGCAGCATGCTAGCACGAAGTTGTGCCAGTGATTCTCTGTTATTGGAAAATCATCTAGCTGCAGATTATCGTTCTGCTTCTCCTGCTAGCCGCTATTGGTGGATGATTGCAAGAGAGGTAGCCCTAAAATGTCTGTGCTTCCAGAAGTGAGGCCTAGGTCTGATCTCTGGCAGCCACCTCCATGGCCAGCCAATAATGGTGACTCTCTGAGACAATCATCCACAATTCTTAAAGTTGGCCTCCTTCTGAAAATAAACCACTGCAAGGATTTATGTAATCTGCTTCTTTATTTTGAGGTAATCAGAACTGGCAAGCTCCCAGACAGCAGCAACTGTTAGTCTTCCGAAACCGTAAATTCAATTTGGCTGGGCAGACGCAGAGCATAGTTCTCAAACACTTTTGTCCCAAGTTATCGCTCTCCCTCCTGTTCCTAACTACATTCAAATCTGTTCCTTCGTGCCCCAAGGAACTCAGGATAAACTAATACTTGGAATGAGGTTGCAAGATTATTTTCCCTGCAGAATGATTGGATCCCATCACTGCGAAGTCCCAGCACTCCTGTCACTAGTGAATTCACCGCACAAGCAACGCCCCAACAGCACTGGTGCAATCCAAACTTCTAAGCAGATGCTGGTCATAGAACATTGGCTAGGGCACAGCATCTGCCTAGTAAACCTACATCCACGACGGGCTAGGCACGACCTCTAGCTGTGCTTGCGAAACGTATCATGCTAATTCATCAGAAGGGCCAAAGTTATAATCAATCTAAATTGCATCAGTGCAAAATTTAAAATGTTTAAACTCCCCGTTCCATTGCAAACACAAATATTCATGAAAAGTATGTAATAATTGGAGTTAACCAGCTCTCAGTTCAGTATACTCTGTGTTTTCATAGGGTTTTAGGTGAAGTAGTGATTCATTGTGCGCCCGTTTTTTAGGGTGTGCTGTTCTTTTAAAGTGTATTTGCAACATATCGCATTGTGTTGTATCTCATTCTTTATTGTGCTACATTGTTGCGTACTCCCTTACTCTTTACTTTTCTGTCATGGGGAATTGTGAATTTGTGTATTGTTTTTCTGGTCTATTTTTATGAGATTTTGGATATATGCATTTTTTGATGGGTAGGTAGCTTTAGGTTTAGCAATGTGTGAATGAGTAAATATGCCTGAGTATGTTGGAACAGGTATGTATAGCATGGGGTGGACCGGACTGGGCTGATGTCAGTAGAAGTGCTGTTGATTGGCAGTAAATGCAAATAGAGTCTGGAGGTGGTTATAGATCGGCAGAGCTGGGTAACTGGATGGAAAGTAAATGTGAGTCTATGTGTGGGTTCTGCAAGCAGAATATTAGGTAAGGGTGGTATCAAGGTCAGGTGTGTCAATGGCATGAGAATGGGTAACGAATCACAGAGGGTCCCCATCTTTAATAGAAAGAAGATTTGATTGTAGACAGGAGTAAAGTCTGGATACAACCCCTGATGTGGTGCGAGGGATGTGAATTTTGAGGGACAGTGGAAGATGTAGATTTGAAGGGATGGGGAATGGATGTGGAGTGGTGTGGATATGAAGGGATTGAGAGGGGTCTGTTATGGATGCTGGAAGATGTTGAGGAATGAAGGATGTTGAGGGATGTGAATATGGGAGCGATGTGAACATTAAGGGATGGTGACAGATGTGGATATTCATGTGGAAAGATACAGATGTGAATATAAAGGGTTTTAGACAGGCGTGGATAAGGAGGGATGTGGATAGGCCTGCAAAAAGATGTGAAGGGAAGTGGCAGGAAATGGGAGGATGTGATTATGGAGGGATAGAGAGGTGTGTAGATTTGAGGAGCTGTGGAAGGAAGTAGGCTGTGGAGCGGTACAAATAGGTATGTGGAGGAGTGTGGATGTGGGAGCTGTGTAGATGTGGATATGGATGTAGAAAGATGTGAATCTGAAACAATGGAGATGGATTTGAATATGTACGTGGAAAGATGTAAAGGGGTCTAGATATTAGGGCTAGAGCCAGATGTGAATATGGATGTGGAAAGATAAGGATGGGGAGGGATGTAGATACGAATGGATAAGAAAGATGTGGAAGGATGTGGATCTGAAGGGATGTGGATATGATAGTATAGAGACAGGTGTGGATATGCCTGTTGAAAGATGTAGGAGACATATGAGAGGATGTGAATATAGAGCAAAAGAAAGGTGTGCAGCCTTAGAAGGCCATTGATGGGAACTGGATGGGGGGGGAATGTAGACATGGATGTAGAAGGATGTTGTTTTTCAGACACAGTTTCAGCTAAATCAAATCACCCAAAGGTTCTTGCTGAGCAGATCCATTAATACATTAATGTATCTGTAATGTGTATTGGATTACTCATTACCATCTTTAAGTTAAGATACTGCAGATATTACTATTCAGTTGTCAAGGAGCTCCATGCGAGGAGCTGAGTGGCAGAGGTCTTTTTCAGAGGCCCTTGTGGACAAATATGCAGTGTCACCATGCAGAATTATTTTTTCGATAAAAATAAATTGCACTGGCACAACTGTGGCCTGGAATGCATGAGGGCTAGTCAAAAGTGCTGGACGTAGGGATGCTGGATGTGCTGCTGCACCCCCAGAAACATTCATGCTCGAGTTCAGAAGGTGAATGAGCAATAAAGATGCCTTCAAATTTTGAGTTTATCTTGTCACATTTGCTGAGTGTTCAAAGACAAAGGTCACATGCCAGGCTATGTCTTCTGTCAAATTGCTGCTCATGTAGAAACTGGAGTCTTCTTTTATTTCTCCTACTGCAAAGTGAAAAGATTTTGTAAAAGTCATCTAGATGACAATCCTGCTGAGGTACAGGAAACAAATGGAAAGGCTGCAGGATGTCGGTTTTGTTTCAAACACACAGAATTTAAATATTAGGAAAAGAACTATAGACATATTTCAAATTATAGCAGCAATTAGGAAAGCACAAATGAACGAGTTTTTTGTAATTGTGAAGTGTGATGGAATCAAAGATTTTATTAGGATCAAGAATGTATTACTAGGAACAAGATAGTACCTGGTGATGCACAAATGCTAACTAGTTGTTAAAACTCGATTCCCACATATTGTTTTTGAGCTATATAGTTTTACCAGTAAAACTACAAGTTGATGCAAATTAAGTGGCCATTTCAACAGAAAATGCACTGTTTGTAAATGACAACAGTGGTATTCCAAAATGCAGGGCCAGCTACATACCACACCCTTACCACTCCTGCTGAATGGGCAAGGCACATCTGCTACAGTTTTTTTTTTGCCTGACGCTTTGATTTTTCGCAATCCCTTTCACTTCGGTGACATAACATTAATGGCAGCACCAACGCCCTGAAAATTGTTCCAGCAGCACTAGGGCAGTTCTGAAAAGAAACCTGAAGCATTACTTATGTCGTAAACAGGAATTAAGAGGTAAAGATGAGGGCGAAAACAGATGCTGGAAGATGCAGCTTACAACATTTATAGAAATCGTGTGCAATCGCCAAAACGTCTCCAAGCTGACAGCAGTGACTCACAAGGAAAGCAGGGAGTGACTGTCACAGACTGGGTCAAAGGTTACGCAATGGGCGAGAGGGAAGGATGGTGGGAAATTATGCAATCTTTGGACCGAAGCTGACATGCCAAGCCAGTTCTTGCTTGGAAGCAGGCAGGCCTCCTGACAGCACTTTACATTCCTTACCGTGAAGGCAGGTGGCGCTCGGTGAGAAACAGAAACAGCTGACAGCTAACTCGGAGCATTCCTGTCAGCGCTGGAGATAACTCCATTCCGATGACGAGTCGCACTGTAATGTTTGATAACAAGTGGGGCCATGGTGGGTATTCCAGATCACCAGTTACTAATGTGTTCTACTGGCACAGCGTATGGGTTTGTGTACGGTCTATACAGCTGAAAAATCAGGGAGGGGAGAAAGCAGTGGCGCTAGGGGTGCGGGGGGGGGGCTGCTTGATTATTCCACCCCTAGCTGCCACGTTTCCCGGGTCCATGCGTGACGTGTTGCTCCAGTCCAGTTTTTTTCATAGGCGAGCGCAAAGCTCTCTGTCCCATTCTGTAATCTCTCTTTGGGCTTCAAACCACGCCCATGTCACGTCAGTCACTTTCATTGGTTCGTGGGCTTGCCTTTTAAAATCTGCTTGCTTTCATTTGTGAAAGGCATGCATATGTCATGCCTTTTTGGTGTTTAGCCTACCTACACAGCACCGGTAAACTACTAAAAACCTACAAGGCTCGATGTTTTCAGCACGGTGTCCGGACTATTTTATCTGTTTATTTTCCACGCAGCGCAATCGCGCTGCATTTGTTTTCTTTACAGCGCTAATAGCTCTATCTCAAGCAAATGCAAGACCCATTGCATTGAAAATGCTTGTTTCATTAGAATTCTGGGACTTTTAATGGAATACATGAAAACTACAAGTCCCAGAATTCAAAGGGAAAACCTGGACTGTAGCAGCACATCACTCATGGACCTGGGAAACTTAGCAGGTCTGCTGCTAGTCATTACCCGGGCTGGAGCTATTAGAGGCAGGGTTTGAAGGTAGAAGGTGACGAATGGCCTCTGCCACTTTCTCCTCTCCAGCTCCCCCGGGTAATCACAGCGGACACAGCGGGGGCTTTAAATGACAAAGGAAAAAAAGAGAGAAAACAGAAAAGGAGAGAGAAAAAAGTTAGAGAGGTTGAGCAGGGCTGGTTTGAACATTTTTGCCAGAGCTGTCTTGATTCCGTAGAAGTGCACTTAATAGGAGGAGGTGGAAGTGGATGTTTAACCTAGCATTCCAAAACTAAAATGAAATTGGCAAAAAAACAAGAGACAAGCTGAATGTGATACAATTTAAAGTTATCAGAACAGGCAGGACGCCATTTATCCAGCCCATTGCTTTTGGTTAACAAAACAGTGCATTCTGGGACTTGTAAATTACCCTGTATGACAGCAGAAGCCTGTGCATGCAAAGTGTGATTGGCTGAAAGCCAGGGCTGGCTGAAGGTTTCATACATGACTTGGAGGCAGTTGCCAGCTATACTCAACTGCACAGCACTTGCAGCCCTATCAATGGTACCACGTCAACTATGCAGGCCACTTTGAACTCAGTAAACTCTCATAAGCCAAACCTGATAGAAGGGCTTGGACTAGAGAGGTGGTCTCAAAGCTGGACTGGCTGTACTGGGCATCGGGCTTTTCTGCTGGAAGGGTGGGGGGGGTGTTTGTTACTTGGGGGTGGTTTTGTAGCAGTGCAGCAGTTTTGAAAGCACTGCAGAGTTCCTTGTATATCCAACAACTTTCAGGCAACAATATAAGTGCCAACATAACTGGTGATTAATGTGCCTACTGTAGAGAGATCAGAGTTTTGTCTAGTGGCAGATTTGACTCAAAGGTAGCACATATGGTTAATATGCCTGCTGCAAACAACATGTACTATGCAGATTACAGAATAGTATTTTATGTACATAGCTCAGTGAGTTGCTACGTTTGTCACAGAGATCCTTTTGTTACTGTGCAGTTCATAAATTACAAACATAATCTAGCACAGTGAGCTATAAACTGCCATCAAAGAGCCACATACAGATTGAAAGGTGCAGGTTAGAAAGTTATGGTTGTTCCCAGTAATTCATTATCCTAATTTTGCTAGAAAGGGTTTGGTTAGAAACTTTCTTATTAGTAAATTCAACTCTAACCACTGTGTTCAGTTCTGAATCCTAGGTTTATGCTTCCCCAGACCAAGCATACTTAAAAATACCTACCAGTATGGATCACGTGTGAATCCTGCATCTTGTAGCACCCTTACACATTTATGATTCATTGCCTCTGTATGTATATTTGATGTAAAGTGCTCTGACACCCTACACTGGTAAAAGAGGTGATATAAAACAAATTAAATACATGTGAGAGAGGGGCTATGGAGAGACTAGAGACACATTTGGAGGGTGATAGTGAAGGAATCATTGAAGAACCCCAATAAAGATTGCCATAACCTGGTGCACTGTAAGGTTATCATTTACTATGCTTTAAAAACGAATACAATTGAATATAGAATGTGTTGTAGAATGCACCATTTTTGTCACTTTTTCCCACATTTTCTTGAGGGGGGAGAAACTACCACCTCCAAAGCCTCTTTCTAGTGGGCAGTCTTGCTTGCTGCACTCATTAGGCACCTGGTGGGGGCTAGTTTGACAAATTTTGCGAGGGCTGCTTTGGGTTCCCAGTCCTGTCTTGGGTGGTCAGCAACGAGATTCACAATTAGAAGAAGAATAATGGCCATTCTCGTAATTGTTCACTTATAGAAGAGATGCAGGTGGTATATGAGCAGTCACACATACAAATAAATGCTGGCCTGGCACTGCTCATTCTACCATGGAAGGCCAGAGACTGCTTCCTGTATCACAAGGGTCTTAGCTTTCAATCACAATTTCATGCTTATTTGGATACAACAGACCTCATTACCTTTAACAAATATTAAATAGCTGACGAATTAAAAAGAAACAAAGCTTTCTCCTTGGACCTCCAACATGGACAGATGCATATTTATTTATTTAAACGTTTTAAAGAGTGCATGATTGCCAAATGGGATTCTGGCGCTAATACTGAATGGACACTCCCACAAAACACTGCAGACAGAAAAAAAAAGATGAAGGTCAAAATATTACCCAACTAACCAGGTATTCAATTCGTTTTTGAAGGCAGAAACTTTTGAATTATATACAATGACCACCGGGGAGATATATTCAGTCTTTACCGACTGAGAACGATGTAATTTCTATGTGGAAATTAGTTGGAAAATTCATATAGTTTGGGTTAAAAAAAAAAAAAGATAAAGAGAGAACACCACAAAAACACATTGATTACTATCCACAAATGTTTGCAGCCTTGAGATCTGAACATGTGCAGAGATGTACAGCATTGAAAGAGTAACCACCTCACAGTTGGGGCTCCAGCTCTGACTCAATCAATACGTTTTGGATTATATTGTTTATTTTACTTTATTTTGTTTGGTGTTTGTCAAATGTGGCATAAAAATTGTATTACCTGTCGAGATTCCAATCCGCACCTTCACATAATTACACTTCCAGGCCAGCAGCAATTGTGCAATTTATCTATGGTCCATGAAGAGGACTTGACTAAGCTCCCCTTCAACCCCAGAATTTCATGCCTTGCTGCATATGTTTGCATTTCCAAGATCATCTCTGTACTACCAATAATTAATAATACCTTCACCAAATTCATCAACTTATCCATAGACATAAGAGTCATACATCCTTATCTCAAACATGCAAACGATTCCCTTCTGAAGAAATACACACTGCTTCATTGTATGCCTACATCCGGCATACCTTGCTCCACAAAGACTCTAGAATTCATGATTGCCAATCAATTCTCCTCACACTTAGGGAGTAAGAGCCCAATTTAGAGTCTGGAGGACAGGGTACTCTGTTGCAAACAAAAATGAATGGAGTACCCTGCCCGCCAGACCCTCAGTCCAACAACCTCATTTAGAGATGGGGGGAATTTAACTTTTTTGTCAATGAAGTCCTGTTGGCTCTGTTTATGGGAAAATTCCCCTGACAGAACATAACACCTCCCTCAGTTAGGACGGATGGAGTTATGTCCTTATTTTTCTGTGCACTTAGAAGGGCCATGAGTTTTCTGGCTTTCAAAAACAAACTTCCGCTTTGGGAGTTTCTTATTGAAAAACAAAAAAACATGTAAATGTTTAGCCAATGGCAGGCAGACCCTGGCTGTCCACCAAACCTTCTGTGCATTAAAAAGGGTTCCTTTAAATGTAAAGCCATGACCCCTGGCATAACGTTCATCTCTAAATATGATAGATAGTAGTCCATCACGATGGCAGTGGTAAAGCTCTCTGCAACTGTGATAATTAGGCCCAAATATTGTCCCAGTGATAAGCTGTTCTTTTTATGAAAAAAATGCGGCACTGCAATAACCTTACTAAAACCTGGGGTAGAGATACTCACTGCCTGTACATGGAGACCAACACGCATACACCTACAATTGCTAAACTATCGAGTTTAATGTGCTGATAGGCCTTACACCAATCGCTGGCACTGAAGGGGCCACTCATATCGAAATTCTCCTGTTCCCTATGCAAGTGCTGCTGCAAGTCAAATGTAGAGCCTCCTTTTCTGGAACCACATCCATCCAGAGAAGAGTTCTTCTAATTTAGATATCCTCTCGTTAACACGTTTTCTTGATGCGCATTGTATTTTGAACTCGTTGTAGAATATTCAAAGTAACAAGCACAAGCTAAAGGAAAAAACGCACGGCTGGGGCTATCACTCGAAACGGCCTCCACAAGGTAAGCCCGGGACTGGAGCGACAGCTGTCAAGGAGTATGCCACTTGTAGCTGGGTCATCATCTTGAATTCTTGGACGTGCAGTTGCCTGTTGCTCATGCGCAGTAATCAACGTTGCTCGACACTTGCATCCCACCAGTGCCCTCCCTCAGCAAATGAAGTTGTGCAGCCAACATAGGTGTCAGTCTTTGGCTGGTTATCTTACATCTTGGAGCTCAAACTCAGGACTGGGCAGCCCAGGGTTCACAAGTGCCCCAGTTCCATGCTAAAGTAGCTCATTCAGTCAAAGTTTTTCGTTGCATTCTGGGATTCGTAGTTCTGTTTATCCCAAAGGAAAATCAGAACTGCAAATTCCAGAATGCAAGAAAAAAACTCGCGCGGAAGACAACTCACGCATGAACCTGGGAAACGTGAAAGCTCTGAATTATCGTGGCTCGTTTCAGAGGCGGTGTAAATTAGGTCTTGAACCTGTGAGGGCATACATACGCCCCCCCCCCCCCTCCCCACCTTCTGAAATCACACACACCTCTCCGTCAGGCAGGAGATCAGACATGAGCGTTCTTTGCATGCAGAATAACCCGTCCTGTCTGGAGAATTCTCCTCGAGCAGCCTTCCCTTGTATATCTTGGCTTCACATGCCCAGATAAGGTCATGAAATCAGATCTCTGTCTTGAAAACAATAATTAGGCTGCACCAGCAAGTCGACATCACCTGCCAAGATCCAAACCACTTCAAGCAAGGTCAGTGAAAACAAAACACGAAGCAGGTGTTCATATTCTCACAGTGGCGCAGCCCTTCTAAGAAGTGCTGCAGGGGCATGCAGTGAAAACCCCGAAATAAAAAAGGAAGGCAAAACGACTGAAAAAACAAGTTTAAAATTGAGAAATTCGATACTGATTTTACAATCTAAAATTGTTGGCAATAGAGGAAAAAAAGTTTTTCCGCTCAAGTTCTGTGGGCTGCAGAAACAGAGAGCTACTGGATAAAAATGCTAAATGTAAATGAAACAGCGGAAGGGAACAAACAGAGACTAGAAAAAAAGCTGGGAAGAAGGGAGGAGGGGAAGGGAGAGAAGGCACTGGGGCCACCCTTTTAAAAAAGTAAACAACATGTGAATAACTAGGCTACTCCAAAAAGCGAATACGCTGAAACCCATTTTTCTAATGTTTTTTTTTTTTTTTTTTTTTACCTTTCTTTGTCTTCGTCCCCGTGTTCCACACCGGATTGTTCTGGCTGGGACGCGGGATACACCCCTCTAGAGAGGCCAGTGGCACCATCCGTCCTGCCTCATCTATCCGCACTTGGGCAGGTCAGACCATGTAAAGGGAAAAAAGACTCAGATGATCAGACTGAGATGATGAAGACCGATGACGAGGTAGTGTATTTTATGTGGACAGGCTGAAAATCTGGTAAGGGCATACTCCTCCAGGACTGACGGTGTACATTCTTGAAGTAGTTTACTTTTCGACGAACAAAAGCAAGCAGACAGATACAATCGAGAGACTGGTATAACCCATCTATGCTGACTGTCCTTTCTGAGTCTCGTACTTGTTGGAATAGCTTCCATATGACAATATATGGCCAGCGCACAGATGTGGAAGGACCCATGCCTTGGAAGACATTTAAGACAGTCTCTATTATTGTTTCATTTTAGTAGAAGTGTTTGCCTACAAGTCCCAGCATTCTTAGTGATCATGACTGAAGATCTAGTACTCAGTAATGTCACTTTCAAGGCAGTGGGGCCAGTCGAGAGCCCTCAACCTGTAGGCTGATGAGTCTGTTCCATCCGAGTGGTGATAAGTAGCAGTCCTGCAAAGTTTTCTAAGTTCATGTGGTATGGGCTACTCCAGTCCAGGATTTTTTTCTTAAAGTCTGGGACTTGTAGTCTTCTTTCTGCCGTTACACAACAGGGCTACAAGTACCAGAGTTCAACGGAAAATAAAACTGACCTAGAGAAGCACCTCACACATGGACCCGGGATACCTGGCAGCTGGAAAATAGGCCATCTATTTCTCAGCTTTTGGGTCCCCTTAACACCCTTACATAGCGAGTGAAGTTGGATGGCCAACAGGTGTCAATCTTTGCGTGAAGGTCTTACACTTGGAGATCAGACTCAGTTTTGGTAAGCCTAAAGGTCTCATATTTGTGTGGGTCACATGTGAGTAACTGATTCTGGTGAAGTTTTGCTTTCCATTCTAGGACTTGTAGTCATGTTTGTCCCATGATAAAACAAGGACGACAAGGCCCTGCATGCATCATAAAAATGTGGACTGTCTAAGCTAGTCATGAGTGGATCTGAGAATCCTGAGGACCTGGGAAACCTCTAAAATGTGACAATTTCTTTAATGCAGTCTATGGTGTCCTAAAAATAATTTTGGCTTAAAACATAACAAGTTGTCTCAATTTTTAAATGTCACTGCGGTAGACAGTTTGGACTTAATATTTTAGGACTGATTTCAAAAACTCGTTTCCTGATGCCTGACATATCACATTTTAATTACAGATAATGTGCATGATTTAATGGACATTCTAGCCTGCCTCAGGCACCTATTCAGAAAGGAAGGGTTTCACTTGTGTTAGGTAGGACCAGCTGGTATCAGGTAGCATCCATACTGTGGGCAATACCCCTCTTGAAGCTGAGGATGGTGTATTTGTGGAGGTGCCCAGTCAAGCTGTTCAGGCTCACTTCTGAGATGCATGTCTAACCTCGTTGGAGTTTGCAGCCATTTGCATTAAGTAAATATTTTGTCTTGGTGGGGTTCATCGGCAGGTAAACTTTTGACATCCATCTAAGAACTCACATTTTGTTGTCTTCCTCATCTCTTTTTTTTCTCTCTCTCTCTCTCTCTCTGTGATTGTAAAGTACAAAAAACCAACAGAGCTTTGCAGCTTGACTGCCATTATTCAAGTAATTAGTATCAATTTATTTTCTGATCAAGTCAATTTTCTCTGCTTCCTTGATGGCAGAGCCAGTCCTGTTTACAACTGTGACAGTGGGGAATCACTGGCAGTGAAAATCTATGTTTTTTTCCAGATTTAGGTGTGACTTATTCAGCTCTTACTGGAGACAAATCATGAATGAGTCATTCCTAAATCTGTAGTAAGATGCAACTGCAACTCAGAGAAAAAAACACACTCTCACATGTAGCACAATCCAACATGTCACATATCTTCAGAAGTTGCAACACCTGGCAAGTGCTCTCCCTCAACTGATCGTGATGACCCCCTGCTTTTGTCAGATGCAAGACTCTGCACATAGCAACCTTGTATACGACTATATATTGCTATCAATTTGAAAATATGATACATAAAACAAGGAGTACAAAACCTAAACAGGCATGTCACATACAGAAACTATGGGAAGAAAAGCCAGATCAGAGAATGTGCACAGCCAAAATGGCAGCCTATCACTCATATTTGATTAGCAGACATCAATGACTTTAAAAGTGAACGGACAAAGGGGGGACCATTCTGGAGGGATGTATTAGAACATTGACATGTTGAGAGCTCCAGTGAAGATAGTGAAATAGCTTTGGGACATTAATGGCTGGCATAAGTCTCCTGCTCCACCATTCCAATGCAAATGTCTGTCTCTTTGGTTTGCATGTTTATTTTAGAACATTTTACCTTCAGAGAGTGGCATGTTCTAATAATGCTGCAGCTCGAGCCTACAATCCTGGTTCAGGGCCTTTAAAAACCTGTATTAACTTTTTCTCCAAATGAACCAAGATCATCAGATTTCCTATTAATCCCGAGGAGGTTAGGCCTTACTGTGTAGCATCTCTCATTTAAGTTTATTCACAAAAAGGCCAGGTTAGTGGAAGTGACATCAGACACCCTTTTACACCTAGTGACATCAGATGGGTGATACTTTACCCCACCCTTAATACCCCAGTAGCCTCTTATTGGCTGCTGAGAGCCTAGAGGAAAGGCGGGGAGTGAAAACTGCAGAAAGGAAGCAAGGCTTTAAGAACCCTGTATCCTTTCTATTGCTGTCATTGCAATCATCTCCCCTATAGCCATTGGGAGCAGGTGTTCTACTAGAAGCAACAAGGGACACACCCCTGGCTCCCCCTAAGTGGCATCCACGGTGCCTCTGAACTTGCTTAACCTTACAGTGTACATTGGCAATGTTTGTCTCCCCCTCCTTCGTTTGGCGGAGTCTGCCATCTACCTATAGTCACTGCCACAATGTAGTATATAGTGCACATGGTGCAAGGAAATGTCATCTAGTAGATTTGGTCGATGTGCCTTGATTCTGTTCCCTGCTTCACCGCTTGACAAAACTGTGTGATTGCGGACAAACGGCATGAGCGGTCTTGCAGACATCAGTAGTGCTTAGAAACGAGCTTAACACCTTTGTTGAGAGCATTTATCAGACTAGACATTTTAATTTCCACAGGCATAGATGTTGGGATTCGTTGAAAAGCTCGCATTACTGCATGATAAAGACACTTCAGTTTTTCTGTATTTCTAAACGCAAATAATGCAATCATACTCCAAGAATAAAGTACAGTGAAAAACGTTATAAACATCGCATCGAACAATATTCCACTTTGTGAGACAGAAATGCATCTGGCAGGCTTTGCGCAATTTCTCTGGACTTCCTGTATAGAAAGGAAGGAAAGGCTGTGCATGTTTTATGCTGACGTTGACATTTTTGTAAAATCATTCTCTTCAAGGCGATCCCATACTGAGGTAGGGTGAGAAGGGAAGTTTTAGTACTGTCAGGTCCCATTCCATGCACCAGTTTTTAATTGCATTTAATGCTCGGGAGTGTCCGTTCCTGGCTGCGCCTAAGGCTGCCTGGTCATTAAAGTTTACAGTGTGCAAGGAGGAGGCTGGACAAACTCCTCGGACCTCTTGTGAAGTCGAATTCACACCGTCCTAAGGAAGGCGGCCTCCCAGGGGCAGCCAGTAGTTAACCTGTGCGTCCACGTTTTTAGTGTCTGATGAAAGAGGAGATTAAACCCATCAGCTGGGGGACATTAGAAGTTAAAGGCCTGCTTGTTGGAACAGGCGCTGGCATTTCCATGTCAATTACCCTTAGCCACATAGTACCAAGTGCCCTTGACTTTAACAAGGTGCTCCTCATCCACAAGTTTTTCGTGCCATTGCCATCAAATGAGTCATTTCCCTAAATGAAAGCAGCCCCCCAGCCACCTCTTCAAACCTTCGCTGCCCCCCCCCCACCCCATCACCCATCCGGTGGTTCTGTGTTCTTGCACATTGATTTGTTCAGTACTTCGGTAAAACTGCTAAGAAATCATCAACCCCCGAATATTTTTACGTGCATACAATCGAGTCCACATAACCTCCAAGTCACATTGACTCGTACTCGTTTCATCGACCTCAAACGGATGAGAGGCTGAGTACATCGATAAATTAGTTTAAAAAATTGTTGTGATAAAATAGAGAACGATAGCGCAGATTTGAAAATGGTGAAGATGGAGACCAGATGAGTGGCTGTGTGGAAAGTAAGCATAGAAATACCCAAACTGAATACGTCCCCTGCAGCCTTACAATTGTCTTTTTAGATCTGGTGTTAGACAAACCTTTTGATTTTGCTAAAATTATCAATAGAATAGCAGCGCTTAATTCGTGAAGAATAAGTGGGGGTCCAAAGTTGTGCTCTGAAGCCCGAGGCCGGCGCTATTAAGGAGCATGGTGCTGAATCCCAAGGCTCTTCAGTCCTGATTCTGCCTCGCGCATCTTTCATGCACTACTCTATACTCCCACCCTCTTCAGTTCACTGTTGTGGCTTCTTTTGAAACACTGTCAATGTTTTTCCTTCTTTGTCTTCCTTCCTCCTTTTGTGATTTTCTCTCTCTTTCTCTGGATCAAAGTTTCTTGAAGAAAAATAAGCCCTGGTCCCTAAAAGAGGGTGCTCGTTGGCCCCATTGCAACCACCTTCTCAAATTAAGCACTGTATAATGTAATTCTTTTTAAAGGCTTTCAGCTTAGCCTTTTCATCCATTGGTTTGTGACTGTGTCATTCACATTTCAATTCCGCCCACTACAGAATACAGAATGGGGCAGTGAGTCAGCCCACTTCAGCCTCTGATTAACTTCACTGTGAGTGATGGCATTCTGCTCTTTCACAAGAGGCACTTTCACAGGCAAAGTAGTTTCCTTAAGTGCCAGAGTCCACTATGACAAAGATTACTTTTTGAGATCAAAAAATATCTTTGCTTCACCTATTTTTTTTTAGATTGACGAGGGTCCATCAGCTTGTCCAAAAAAGAAAGTTTTGCATAAACCATTGGAAAACAAAACAAACACTGACAAAACCAAAATGCTGCCGACCAATGCCATGTCTATTGGCTTTGCCAATGCTTGGTATTTCATTGGCCCATGCAGGCTGTCTTTTTGGAAATTATATGTGAAATTCGTGGCACAGAATCCAGTCACTGGGCACAAACAAATGTGCTTCCATCAAAGATAATAAGTTAAGCACATAAGACCTGTTTTCATGGGTATCGGTCAGAGATATAACACCCACTTGGCTTAAGCTCTCATTTATTAGCGAGATAGAGTGAATTAATAATTGTTATTCTAAATATACCAAAATGTAGTTAAAAGACAAAGTGGAAGACAAAAATAAAATATAACTCAGGTCTCAAAGTATACAGCTCGTAGCATATCCAACTAACCTTGTGATGCAGCATAGTAATATGTTGTGTGCTTATTCAATAGCTTTCCACATTTGGAAGTGGTTACATGTGTTAATGCGTCCGTCTATGTCAATTTATACACATCAGGACTCGTTTTAGGCCAATGAATCTTTGGGCCCAGTGGTGAGACACCGTAGGACGAGATAACTGATCAAAATATCAATCAATATGTCAATAACATTGTCAACATTTAACACCAAAATATATCTTACTTTAGACATTAATAAACATTTGGCGCAACCATGACCTTTCAGTCATGAATAACCACACCTTGATGAAGTTTATAAGTTTTATTCCCTATTGATTACAATCTAGTAGCAAAGGCATTAATCTCAAAGTCAATAAGCATATAAGCACGATTACAAGATGACAACCACAATAAGTTTCAATAATGCAAAGATCAGTAGCATAGACAATCAGATAGATATAAGCAGATTATAACACATCGAACTTTCTCAGATACTAGTTCAGCATAGCACCATGTCAGTCACGTCGGTTTGTCAGTCAGAATGAATACCTCGTCTAACCTCTAATTAGCATTAGCATGTTGGGCGTCATGCAAAACAATTTTGAACACCAATTTGGAAAACATCTAACTACGGTCTCTAATAAAACATACAGCAGTTGGTACCTAGAAAGAAAGGCAAAATGAGTTTTCATTAGCAATTTTATAATTACCCTCCTCTGATTAAGTCAGCATTCAGGACCAGTCTTCGTCTTCAGGACATCAGTCAGATCGCCATCAGTCTATCTAAGTTAGAGGCAAGACACTCTCCTCGTAAAGAGAAAAGTGTAAGGGACAGTAATATGGGCAAGGATGGTTTGTCTAAACCTCGAGTCACAAAATAGTGTGACAGAGTTTCGGGATGCAATCAATATCATTCCCTACCTAGTGATGATTATTTCCTGTGTCATGGGTTTTTATCCCTTTCTAGTAAGTCATTCCCCCAAAATTCTATTGGTTAGTCAATACACCCCATCATTGTTAACCTATCAAATTATACATTAAGTAATGCATTTGTCATCTCTTGATATTGTTTGGTCTTCTGATTGGTCTTCATAATCGGCTTTTCGTAGGTGGCATATCCGGGGTTACTTCATCATCTTGGCACACGTCTCAGGTTAAAAGTTCTCTTTCCCTCGTCCCATTGTCCTTGGAAGTATCTACAAATGTTTCGAAGCACATCATTTTATACTAAAAGATGCTAGCATGCGGATGGGAAAATGTCCCCATGTTTCAAACTAATACAGAAAGAACAATAGCTAGGTCATGGTCGTTTGCAAGTCCGCACACTGAAGAGACAGGAAAAATACGCTTTTAATATGAGAGCTACACAGCTTCTGCTTGGCTCATGCTAACTTAAGATATACGAGTTCTAATGAATGCAGTTCTATACGTTTTAATGTACTCCGTTAGGCAAACTATAAACGATTATTTCTTACAGTTGACATTAGTTTATACATATTAATGATTCTCCATATTTGTGAATACACTTTAATGAATGTTTTATTTAGTACAGCATTGTTAGACATAAGCATTTCACGTCTATAATATGTAATATTAAATACGCTCTCTCAGTCCCTCCTCTGATGACGCTCGTCATCACAAATCTTCCAGGTTTTAATTCTTCACTTTACGCATAATGTGCATTTCAACATCTTTTCCCTTATGTGAGCTTTCCCATATTTCATTAAACATTTTCTCTCTTTCACTTTCTTCGTTTCTTTTTGTTCTGTTAGCCAAATTTTTCTTCACTTTATTATTAATTTTGCATGCTCCCCAAAATCCCAGTAAACAAATCAGAACAATTAATAATCCCATCATAATTTTTGCAAGTACCCCATTCCAAATGTTGGTAAACCAGCTTCCCACTCGTGCAATTCCCTTTCCAAATTTCTCCCAAACACCAAGTTCTTTTAGATCCTTCAAATCTATACTACCTCTAGTCAGGTTAGTAAGCATGTTTCTAATTTTCTTACTATTGTCAGGTATATACGAGCAGCAATGTCGTTCATTAAGCATTTTGCACACACCTCCACTCTTTGCTAAAAGAATGTCTAAAGCAAGCCGGTTTTGAAGAGTCATAGCTCTTTCTGCAGCAAGTTCAGTATCCATCAGAAGTATAGCTCCTGTAAAGTTTGTCAGCATGTTATCCACAATAGTAGACAACTTTTGAATTTTCATAGAGTTTAGAATAACCCCCACTGAAGGGATTATAGCTCCAAATATGTCACCAATGACAGCCGCCACTGATTCTCGTTTTTGTATGATGTAATTCAGATGTTTTAGGTAGTTGTTTTAAGTCATCAATCTGGTAAATCTTTGGGAATATTATTCCCAAATAACATGTCCCATACCATCCCTTAGGGAGACAGTAATATGCATTTAACCCACAGATGTAATAGATTCCAGGAATCGCTGGGTCTTGTCCATTTAACATAAAGGTCCATTTGCTCTGAAACAAAAACACATGCCTACATTCACTCGTTCCCACAAACAAATTATCTTGATCAGATTTTGGTCTATATATACAGAGTCTACCTACGTGTAATGCATCTATAGCTAACTTGCCTTGTGTTTTAATTTCAGTATAAGCATAATCATTTGCATAAGTGCGTTTTTCTAAACCTTTTTCTAATCTTTCCTTTAATGCTTTTCGTCTATCATCTGTGTGATCTAAAAAGCTTTTCTCTACAGGAGACAGTAAGCATGTTAAGTTATTGCGATGTGCATAAGCAGTTCCAAATGTTAGTGTTGGCTCAAAGAATCCTCTAACTAATTTTATATCATGCTCTTTAGCTAACTTATTTAAGAATTCAATAACAGGCACAAAAGAAAACACAACGTCTAAATTTGAATAAAAATATTGCACATGCTCTTGATCATAAAATCTTGTTAGTAGCAATCTACAACTGATCCCATACGTAAGAGGGAGGCTATGATAAGTAACTCCCTCCTGCACAGATGAAGGAATTTTAGTGCACACATAACAGTCCTTCGCATTCATAGTTTCCACATACTCATTTAATAGGCGATAGAAAACATTAGTAGAAAGCTCCCCTTTTGCATTAGTTCCCTCATGCAGATGTCTTGTGTCTTGCTCAAATTTCTCCCATGGTGATAGTTTATTAGTTGTAGTAGTAGTCTTAGGTTTTGAAATTTCATTAGTAGTTTCACTCTCTCTCCATGGCATTCCCACAATCACTCCCACAATCATTATTGTGCATACAGCGCCTATTATAAGTCCTAACCAACCACACACTTTACTTCCTTTGTTACTATAAGCCATGTTTGTATAGAATCAAATAGCGGATTAACAATCAACTCTGAGTAGCAAACTCTTTCTGCGTAATTTACAGCGTCTTCACTCACTCCAGGACCCTTTTCGTCAATTCAGGTTAGCAGCTTGTCGTAATCAGGTTTCTATAAGTCAAATCCAGGTTTATGTCACTTTCCGGTAGTTTTATTTCTTCTCTAAGATTCTTGTTTATTATTTTTCAGCATTCACAATTTTCGATGTTTTTATCTTCAGTTTTCTTGTTGTATTTTCTTCAGGTACCTTAGTACTGTCCTGGTATTTCTCGATCAAAACAGAATGCTAAGAATTCTTGTTGCCATTCAGTGGTTGTAGCGTATGCCCATTCAGGACCGGTATATCTTCTGTTTGCTATTCTTTTTCTTTTTATTCTTCGTTCACCTTGCTGTTCTCCTTCACTCAGATCGTCTGCTCGTGAGGTATTGCTTTCCTCTATTATTGTTTCATTTGCTATTTCTCTTATTCTAAAGTGTGATTTGTCTGGCCAATTGTCACCTCTGTTCGTCTTACTTCGGCGTTTTCCTTCAGTACCTTGGACAGCACCCTCTTCTGATAATAAATAATAGTGTTTTCTCCTGATAGGCTTGGAACTCGTTCGGCAGATCTTGATTCGTTCTGATCTAAATTTGCCACTTCTTCGTCTCTCTCTCCTTGTTCGACACTGTATTCAGAATCTGAATTGTAATCGTCTGCTTCTGGGAGAACCTCTCCTTGACTTTGTTCTCCTGCTGCCTCCACTGAGATTGGCACTTCGTCACCTCTCTCGAACTCACTGATAGTTTGAGGGACACGGCTGTTCTCAGCGGGCTCTCCTGTAGTCTCAGATCCTTCTTGACTGATCTCTGACTCTGAGACTTCTCCTCTTGAAGTTGCTGTACCAGAATTTTCAAGTTCCTCTTCAACAGGACACGCTACCCTTTTTGTATGACTGGCATGTATCCAGTTGGGAACCCCGGCACACTTCACAGCAGTGGTGGTCGTCAATATCACTTGATATGGCCCTTTCCAACGCGGCTCAAGACACGATTTTCTTACGTGCTTCTTGACAACCACCCAATCTCCAGCTTGCAGAGAGTGTCCTGGTTCGCCGATTGGTGGTAACGTGTTAGCTTCCACCTGGTGAGAGAAAGAGCGAATCACGTCAGCCAAACTTTTGCAGTAATCCAACACCATATCATCTGTAATATTCACTAGTGCATTTGCAGGTACCGCCGGTAACCTCATTGCTCTGCCCATGAGGATTTCATGTGGGGACAATCCCGTTTTCTTATCTGGCGTGTTTCTCATAGACATCAGCACTAGAGGCAATGCATCTGGCCACTTCATGTTTGTTGCTGCACACATTTTTGCTATTCTTGATTTCAAAGTACCATTCATCTTCTCGACTAGTCCTGATGCTTCAGGGCGATAGCTACAATGCAGCTTTTGTTCAATGTTGAGTGCGGCACACAGAAGCTTAATCACCTCATTGTCGAAGTGTCTTCCCCTATCCGATTCTATAGAAACCGGAAACCCGAACCTGGGTATTAATTCTCTGAGTAGTAGTTTTGCAACTGTAAGACTGTCATTCCTACGTGTGGGATATGCCTCAATCCAATGGCTAAAAACACATACAATCACCAGCACGTATCTCAGATCTCCACAAACAGGCATTTCAATGAAATCCATTTGTATCTTATTAAATGGACCACCAGCTCTCCCAATGTGGCTCAAAGTTACCACAGTTTCTTTTCCAGCGTTCATCTGTTGACAAATGACGCATCTGTGACAAGTAATCTCTGCGGCATGTCTGAATTTTGGATTGAACCAATCAATCTTAAATGATCTGATCATGGCATCTCTTCCCAAATGTGCCTGCCCATGATACAATCGGGCAAATTGTGACAGAAGACTGTTTGGCAAGACTAGTTTTCCCTCTCCTGATACCCAAATATTGTCTGCTCTCTGTACACACTGCATTTTCTGCCAGGAACGTTTTTCTTCCTTACCAACGTGGCTTTGTAGTGTCTTTAATTTGTCTAAAGTATCAACCACTCGTAATGCTAGACTTAAGGCTGTGTCATTCTCAGGTTGTGGTAACAGTTCCCACTGCTCTTTAAAAGATATACAGTTCAATGCACAAAATCTGGCAACTTGGTCTGCATAACCATTCCCCATTGACACAAAATCTTGTGATCTGGTGTGAGCACTGCACTTCACCACAGCAATTTCGAGAGGCAGCTGAATCGCATGTAACAAATCTCTTATCTGTTCTTCATTTTTCACTGGTGAACCAGAGGATGTCATGAACCCTCTTTGTGACCAGAGTTGACCAAAATCATGTACAATTCCAAATCCGTATCTGCTGTCTGTATAGATTGTGACTTTCAGATTTACAGCAGCATGGCAGGCTTTTGTGAGAGCTATCAATTCTGCCACTTGTGCAGAAAACACTTTCTCGAGCCAGGAGGCCTCGACTATACCGGATATGGTACATACTGCATAACCAGCTCTCAAAGTTCCTGATGAATCTCTTAGACAGGACCCATCAACGAACATAATGTAATCGTTTTCCTTTAACTGGGTATCTTTTATATCTGAGCGAGGTTTGGTACTGAGCTCAGTTACCTCCAGACAATCATGCTCAAACTCTTCCCCATCCTTTATTTCTGTATTTTCAATGGGAAGTAGAGTTGCCGGGTTCAGTACAGTGCACCTTTTCAATGTGATATTTGGTGACCCCAGAATAATTGTCTCATATTTGGTAAGTAGGGCATTTGTCATGTGTTGTGTCTTAGTTCGTGTCAGCAGAATTTCAACAGAATGTGGAACCAATACTGTCAAGGGATATCCCATGACTATGCCTTCACATTGTGAAAGGCTTTGACCAACTGCTGCGACTGCTCGCAAACAACCCAGTAAGGCTGCTGCGACAGGGTCCAAAGTAGCTGAAAAATATGCTACAGGGCGATTTGCATCTCCATGGACCTGTGTTAAGACAGACAAAGAACAAGCATCACGTTCATGACAGAACAACAAAAATGGTTTCTCATAATCAGGCATTCCTAATGCTGGAGCCCTGCACATGCATTCTTTCAGTTCTAGAAATGACTCAAGCTCTTCTTTTGTCAATGTGATTGTGTATGGTTCATCCTTAACTTCCTTTCCTGTCAGTTTTGTTAATGGTTTTGAAATGATCGAGAAGTTGGGTATCCACTGGCGACAGTAGCCCACCATTCCCAAGAACATTCTGACATCTCTCTTTGTTGTTGGCGGATTCATTTGTAAAACAACTGTTATTCTCACTTTTGATATTCTTCGAGACCCTTTTTCAATCAGATGCCCCAAATATTTTACTTCTTTTTGGCAGTACTGCAGCTTTTTAGGTGACACCTTATGTCCGTTTTTCCCTAAATGATTCAATAGGGCAATGGTATCATATTTGCAGCTGTATTTGGTTTTGGATGCAATCAACAAATCATCAATGTACTGCACAAGAGTCGAATTATAAGGTAGCACAAGAGGTTCCAAATCCTTCTTCAATATCTGATTGAAGATGGATGGTGATTCAGAAAACCCCTGAGGAATTCTGCACCAACTGTATACCTTATCCAGGAATTTGAAACTGAACAAAAACTGGCTGTCTTCGTGAAGTGGAATCGAGAAAAATGCTTGTGATAGGTCTACTATGGTAAACCACTCAGCATCACAAGGAACCTGGTACATTATTACTGCTGGGTTGGGAACCACAGGGCAGCATTTTATCACGATTTAGTTTATTTTTCTCAAATCCTGCACAATTCGAACTTTCCCACAGGGCTTCCTCAAACCCATAATTGGAGAGTTACACGGACTGCTCAGGAACTCTTTCAAAACTCCCTGCCTGAGAAAATCTGCAATTATCTGTGTTACTTCAATAAGGACATCCTGAGTCATGTGATATTGTGACACTTGTGGGAACACTGCGTTCGGTTTTATCTGCACCTTGACTGGTTTCACTCCCTTTATTAATCCAACCTCCTTTCCAGTCAAATCCCACACCTTCTCTATCACTGATCCTTGCAGATCAGCAGGTAGATCGGTCAAGGTGAACACTGGAAAAAGGGTAATTAGAGGGTAATCTTCATTCATCTCTCCTCCTTCTTCCATGAGTTGACCCTCATCTGCCTCATCATCACTGTTTGTCTGAACCTCTATTCCACCATTGGAACAGGTAATTGAACATTTGGTTTTGCACAATAAGTCTCTTCCTAACAAGGATACTGGACTTGAATCGCATACAACAAATCTATGCAGGCCCTGGAAATTTCCAATTTCAACCTGCACTGGGTCAGTGATTGGATTAGTCAGGTATTGATTAGCCACACCAACCACTCGTATGGTGCGCCCTGAGAGAGGTAATCTTGGTACCTCTGCACTGCGAACCGTAGAGCGTGTAGCTCCTGTATCGACTAAAAATGAGACTTTTTAGCCCATTACTTTTCCCTCCACATATGGGCCTCTCTGGTCTACCTCTAAGGATGCGGCGAGTCTGCACTCTTCACTGTCTGAGCTATCATCTGACCAGTCCTCATTCATCTCATTTTCACCTCGTAATGGGAATTGTTGTACAGTGTTGTTTTGATTTGTTACTTGACCTGTGACCTGTTGAGGAAGCATCACCTGTTGCTGTCCCATCGGAGCTAGGGGTAACTGCATTTGCTGTCTAGGCACCATAGGGATCTGCTGTTGCATTGGTTGTACTGACACTGTTTGGAAACGCGGCATCTGCATAGGTTGCACCCCTGACATTTGCACCAAATTATTTTGATAGTTCTGATTCGGGTGTCTCATTCTTGAACCTCGTGAATTTTGCAATGTACCGGCATTGATACTCTGCTGAACTGTGCCATCCTGTATTATATTTGGACAATCCCGTTTCCAATGTCCCACGCCCCCGCACGCATGGCATGGTGACATCTTTTTCACTCCTTGACCATCACCTTGAACAACAATATTATTCATGTCCGAACCACGGTTCACAAACCCTCGACCTCTACCTCTTGGCTGTGCCTGAAACACACCATTCAATTGTGGTTGTTGCTGTATCATTTGCTGAACACCATTTCCCTGTATTCCAGCCTGTGCAGCCCTTATCTGCATCACCATCACCTTCTCCTTCAACTTTTTCTGCTTTAACTCAATTTCGTCACTACAGTATTTCGCGTACTGTAATACTTCATCAATCGGTTTAGCTTGCCAACAAATCAAATGATTTTTAATCATTTGGCTGACCTCTGGTCTCAGCCCTTCGACAAATCTGAACACAAGATGATTCATGTCCTTCGGTTCAATTGTGTCAGTACCACTGTAATGTTTAAATGCCTTCAACAATCTTTCATAATGCATGTATTGACTCTTTAACCTCTTGAGAGGTCCGGTCGATTTTCTGCCAATCAGTCACCTTCGGCGACACCTTTTGTTTCAAAAACTCAATTACTTTATGATAATATTTCATCAGCTCTTCAGAAGGCGCTCCAGTCACTTTATCCCTTGCTGGTTCCTTTGTGGGCCAATCTACCCCTCTTTTACACTCAAGCCACAAGTCTGGCGGAACAATAATCTCAAACAAGGTATTTAAGTCTTCCCAGAGACACTTCGCAAGCTTCACAAATCTATCTGTCTGTTGGTACCACTCGATCGGTTTTTCTCTTAACCTGGGATAATCATTCGTAAAGGACAAAATGTCTCCCCTGGACCAAGGCACATGCACCAAAACACCACCAGCTGTTTCTCTCATAGGTAGGATTTTCACTGTCTCTAGGTTTGGTGTGACTGTTGTTTCATTAGATACTGGACTATCTCTTTTCCCCTTGTCTCTTTTCTTCATCCATCGGCCTTCCCATTTCTCTAGTGCTCCCCAAATTTGTGCGCTTTGCAGCAGCTCTTTCAAATGTGTCTTCATGCCTGCAGATCTCATGTGCTCAAAATCTTTTGAGTCAAAATCTAATCTGTAACTCCGTTTCAAATGTTTCGTGTTTCCAATGTCGATATTGTATTCGTCTGCCAAATTTGTTAATTTCTGGTGTACTTTGCCTATCTCTTTGGTGATTTTAGGACATAAGTACCTTAATTCTGTCTCAGTGTAAGACTCCAACCTATTTACTCCCATTGTTCCATCCACCAATTCAGCAGCTTCTGCCCCTAGTCGTACTAGATTTAGGTATTCATCGCGTTTCTCTTTCTCAGGTTCGATTGCAGTTGCTGTAGCCTTTTGTGATGTGCAAGTTTTCTCTAACCACTCATTTAACTGTTGTACTGTAAAACCCTGCAGTGAAATGTTCCCTGCATGTATCATTGGAGTATATGAGGTATTTGTACTCATAGTTTGGGGAGTCAGGACTCCTAATCCTGCTTGTGGCATTGCCTCAAGAGGTGCCCCTATTGGACTAAGGTCCATTAAGGGTCTTGATTGTTCACAAGCCTGTCCTCTCTGTGCCATTATTTGTGGGGTTATGATAGGCCCTCCTCTTATCATTTCATGAGTTATGACTCCCTGTTCACACATCCTTGTTTTCTCCTGTGCATACAACGGCACCGGGGGACCAACTGTAATGGGTAGTGATATAGCGGCAGGTGTCTGGCCTGCTCCCAAGCTTCTTGGAGCTTCAACACCATAGGTCTGATCTAATAATCCTGGTGCAGGTTCTTTTAAAGGACCCGCTACTGGGTTATACCCAGGTATCAGTCTTGGCGGTTGTGACACTAACTGCGGAGTTGACTCAATCTGCATTAGCCTTGGCTTCGTATATATCGAGTCTGGCTGCACCACCAAGTTCGTAGTAGTCTCAAGCATTGGAACATCGGGATAAATTCTTTTTATCTGTGGTGGAGGCTGTAACTGTATCGGCGGGTCTGGAGCAGTGGGTACACTGACACCATTCTGTATCAAAGCTGTATCGCTAGACTGCACTGTATCAGTAACACCCTTTTCTTTCGTCTGGTTCCCAGGATCCAAGCTAGTACTTGGAGCACGGTCGTTCACCGCGTATGGTGGTGGACGATCATGTAACAATCTATCCATAAACGCCTCATCATCTGAGTCGTCCTCTTCTTCCCAAGATCTTTTATTCTCTTTGTTTTTGCCTGGTTCTTTGTCAGTTTTGCAAGAAGCTTTCTTTCCCTGTATTTCCTCTCCCTGGGTTATTGCCGGAAACAGCTTCAACCCATCCACTATTCCTCGTCTCCACGTTTTGTTCTCATTGTCCCATCTAGCCTCTGCATAGGATTTTTCTGCTCTTGTCAATCTCCTGTGAAATCTTTCTTGTCTATGTTTAAGAGCCATCAGGTCCCAAATTGCCAAAGCCTCATATTGTGCTGGTCGAGGAGGTGGTTTCTGCGTACTTAACATCCACCTCAGATTTTCTAACACCTTTTGATTAAACGTTCCATGTTCGGGAAACGCTAGACACCCTTCTTTCTCTGTTAGTTTACACCATTGTTTTATCCATAAACACGGTGCGACACCCTTTTCCTCCATAACCGTGAAAGCTGGTGTACCCTCAGGTGGTGTAGGTTCCCCATCAGTTGCAACAATATATACATCTCCTTTCAAAGCGCTTTTGAATGCCTTAACAAAATTCATTTTATTTTATTTTTACTCAGGAAAACGGCTTAGTTCCCAGGACACTCTTCACCTACCCTTTGCTCAACCTATTGCCTCTCACGGACGGCAGCCAATCCGTGCGCGACCCCTCTCGACATCTGACCTATCCCAGCGCAGCACCACTGACGTCACACTCACACACTGCAGCTGACAAAGTCTTGCGGCTTGTCCACACCTTACTAACTCCTTACAACTCATACAAACTAATGCAAATTATTGCTAGCACTTAAATGACAACACAAATCTGCTGGTTTACTACAGGAAGGGTAACACATTCGCGTCAGAACTTTACAGAGATTTCACTTGAAGCCTCGGCCGCTACTCTCTCCTTCTCAGTTCCCTCATACGCAAGCAGAATTCGACCTGCAAATCCTACTCTCGACTTGTCAATGACTCCTTCTAGTGCACTTTAGAACTTGTCAAATCTCCATCGAAGGTTACACGCATGCATCATAACTCGAAACTCGACCTGTCAACCAAGCCCGATTGACCTATTAAACCGCACAGATTACAACATAAACCATTTTAACATCATACTCCGGAGTCTCAGACCTCAATAGGCCCGTATCCAACAATCAACCACGTGGATAATTTTGAGCAACAAGCTCTGCATTCACATGAAGTACGCCGACTTCCCTACTCTCATGCTGTGGAGTACGCCCACTCCTTCTAAACAACACTTAATTTGGCCTAATCATACTCAAATATTCACAATCACCTGCAAAAGTGCATAAGATTTAATAAGCGCAAAAGTCCCTAACCACACATACTATGGCGCCGAGAACATTCCCAACTCATTTAGGCAGGCTCCGAGATCCCGGGAAAGCCCATGGCAGATCTAGCAACTCATCATCTTTCCAATTTGCATTATCACAAGAAAACAATTGAACAGTGAAAACTCCGTCCTAGGGCCCCCAAGGGCCAAACCGTACTCTGCTACCAGAACTGTTAACGCGTCCGTCTATGTCAATTTATACACATCAGGACTCGTTTTAGGCCAATGAATCTTTGGGCCCAGTGGTGAGACACCGTAGGACGAGATAACTGATCAAAATATCAATCAATATGTCAATAACATTGTCAACATTTAACACCAAAATATATCTTACTTTAGACATTAATAAACATTTGGCGCAACCATGACCTTTCAGTCATGAATAACCACACCTTGATGAAGTTTATAAGTTTTATTCCCTATTGATTACAATCTAGTAGCAAAGGCATTAATCTCAAAGTCAATAAGCATATAAGCACGATTACAAGATGACAACCACAATAAGTTTCAATAATGCAAAGATCAGTAGCATAGACAATCAGATAGATATAAGCAGATTATAACACATCGAACTTTCTCAGATACTAGTTCAGCATAGCACCATGTCAGTCACGTCGGTTTGTCAGTCAGAATGAATACTCGTCTAACCTCTAATTAGCATTAGCATGTTGGGCGTCATGCAAAACAATTTTGAACACCAATTTGGAAAACATCTAACTACGGTCTCTAATAAAACATACAGCAGTTGGTACCTAGAAAGAAAGGCAAAATGAGTTTTCATTAGCAATTTTATAATTACCCTCCTCTGATTAAGTCAGCATTCAGGACCAGTCTTCGTCTTCAGGACATCAGTCAGATCGCCATCAGTCTATCTAAGTTAGAGGCAAGACACTCTCCTCGTAAAGAGAAAAGTGTAAGGGACAGTAATATGGGCAAGGATGGTTTGTCTAAACCTCGAGTCACAAAATAGTGTGACAGAGTTTCGGAATGCAATCAATATCATTCCCTACCTAGTGATGATTATTTCCTGTGTCATGGGTTTTTATCCCTTTCTAGTAAGTCATTCCCCCAAAATTCTATTGGTTAGTCAATACACCCCATCATTGTTAACCTATCAAATTATACATTAAGTAATGCATTTGTCATCTCTTGATATTGTTTGGTCTTCTGATTGGTCTTCATAATCGGCTTTTCGTAGGTGGCATATCCGGGGTTACTTCATCATCTTGGCACACGTCTCAGGTTAAAAGTTCTCTTTCCCTCGTCCCATTGTCCTTGGAAGTATCTACAAATGTTTCGAAGCACATCATTTTATACTAAAAGATGCTAGCATGCGGATGGGAAAATGTCCCCATGTTTCAAACTAATACAGAAAGAACAATAGCTAGGTCATGGTCGTTTGCAAGTCCGCACACTGAAGAGACCGGAAAAATACGCTTTTAATATGAGAGCTACACAGCTTCTGCTTGGCTCATGCTAACTTAAGATATACGAGTTCTAATGAATGCAGTTCTATACGTTTTAATGTACTCCGTTAGGCAAACTATAAACGATTATTTCTCAAAGTTGACATTAGTTTATACATATTAATGATTCTCCATATTTGTGAATACACTTTAATGAATGTTTTATTTAGTACAGCATTGTTAGACATAAGCATTTCACGTCTATAATATGTAATATTAAATACGCTCTCTCACATGTTTCTTGCACCTAAGGCCAGTATGATATTTTTTTCAGGTAGAATATATCCAGTTTATCATGAATGCAGAAAGATCTATGAAGTGTTTAAGATGGAATAATTTAGTGCCACTACACCATTTAGAAACCTTTGCTACACACTTTTTTATGCTTTATTACATGCCCTGTAACAAGGGTGTCCAGCGCAGTTCTAGGAGGGGCAAATCCACACCAGGTTTTACAGCATCCACATATAATCTTCATGCTTATTTCCTAGTCAGTGACTGTCCTGAAATGTTGGCATGGATACATCCCTCCTGGACCGACGTTGGTGTTAGCACGCAAACTCACACCTTTCTTTTACCCCTATGCACTATATTTTCCTGGCTCAGGGGCGGTTTAGTCCCTATACGCACTTTGGTGCTCCCTGATGGACCTATCTCTCCTGTAATGGAAATTCAATAATGACATGTCTCTTAATTACATTTGAGTATTTAAAAATGATAAATACGAAAATTTACGTTTAAAGATTTACTTCAAAATATTCAAAGTACATGGGCAGAAATTGCAATTAGCCAAATAGAAATTCAGTCAAAGTGCTAAGCCAAAAATACAGAGAATCATGAACTCAGGAGAGTTCAGAGACAAAACTGACAGACATTCACACTCTAAAATTGGGATAAGGACACCTACATTCACTACATTAGTGCATGATCCTCAGGCTCATGTGCCAATAGAAATCAAGCAAAGAGTAGCATTTGCACCAAAATACATTGTAGAAATCTCTCACTATTACACCACAGGGAGTTTGTGCTTGCTTAGGCAAATGGGGGCAGAAAGAACTGTTACAAAGTATGTTGTTCAGTCTGGGATAGCTAAACTCAGCCTTGGGAAAATTACATTTCATTTGAATATTCAGCAAAGGCTTCAGCTTGCTTGGTGGAGTCTACTAATTATTTTTCCTGGCAGAGAATAAAACATCAAAGTTAATCATGTGGTGTAGAACAACATCATGTTAAAGGTAGACAGCGGAGGAAAAGCTAGCCTAGTTGACGTAAAGCATAATTTTTGAGGGAACCAATATTTAACTCCTGCAAATAAGCTTTCTCAATTGATTAATCCTATTTCCATATCAGTAAAATCCCACAACTCCTCTCTAACTGACTCCCCTGAAGTTGGGATGTAAATGCTCCTTAGTAATGGGCTAAAATCTGACTGTGGATTCTTGTAATTTCAATTTGAATTCAGCATCCACTGCTGGGGACTCTATTTCTATGCCAAATGTGTGCAGTAGATCATGCAGTTGAGTTTCCAAATCAAGACTCTTCCCAAGTGTTTTATGGGACTCGAATCGCAAATCACAAACTGGTGATGATACTCGAATGATGCCTATCTTCACAGGAAGTGAGTCTGAAACCTTGTTAGTGTGCTGCTGATTCGTAATGCCTTCATGCTTAGACTTTCTTTCCCGAGAGGGGTAGGTTCAGGATCTCAACCATTCTGACGGTTGAAGAGTGGCTTCTATATCAATAAAAAGGGACACAGGATGTCCATTGACTTCACCTTCCATAAAACAGACCACTATGATCCACTTCCAGAACTGCACCAACGCTCAGTTTTCCTCCCCACCTCAGACACTGTTATTGGGCCTGTTGAAATCCAGCGGTTTCTTGAACAGGATGGGGACCTGGATACCATGAGTCCCAAATGAAATCCAGCTGGACTTTCTGAACATGATGGGAACTTGGGGCACATAAGTCGCAAATGGGTTCTGATGAGCCTTTGTATGGGGCTGGAAAAGAGCGCTTCCACTCTGTATCCAGAAAGCTTGGGTTAACCCTAGCCTTGGACCCTTCAAATTCATCCCAGGAGGCTTCAGCATCTAGCGGATCCCTTACTGAAGCACTGGGCTTGGTACGTGAGCATCAAACTGCACTCTACCAGAATTACAGTGGCATTCCCTCTTCTGGTCGCCAACCTTGTTGCAAATGTGACAAGGTGCAACTCTCTTCAAAGCAATGACACTTGTGCCTTTCCTGTTTCCCCTCCCTGCATCTTGCATTAGTAGACTTACTTCATTGGGGATGGCAGCTCCTAGCATTTCTGCTCCTGCACTACTGGCAGGGTCTAACACTTGATTAATTGTACCCTTGTCTCTTGCACCACCGATCTGTGCTAAATTTGTTTGCACAGTCATGAACTGTTTCTTCGGTCCCTTTCACTTCGCTTCGATCATCTCACTGCAATATTTTGCGTACTGCAAAAGCTCATCAAGGCGCTTTGATTGCCAACAGAACACACCCTCTTGTATCAGAGAATGAATATCGGGTAGCAAACCATACACAAAGAATGTGAGGAAACCTCTCATGTTTTCACTAAGCAGGTCACTGATACCACTATACCTCCTATAAACTCCTAAAAGTATGCAAGCACTGATTCCTTTGTCTCCTGGGTTTTCCTACAAATCTTGGGCCAATTAAACTCTCTCTGTGGAACCTTTGTTTTGAGGTGGGCAGTGGCTGCATCATTCTTGGCTTTCACTGTTGCTGATGCTGTGTTTGTATTTTCTACTCTTGGAGGTTCTTGAGTGGGCCCATCTACGGCTCGTTTACATTCAGCCCACAAGTGTTTGGGACCACCACTTCAAAAAGTATATTTAGATGTTCCTACAACACATTTAAAATAGTGTCAATCTGATTGATTTGGGCACACACTTATTTGAGTTCTCTTTCAGTTTTGGGAGGGTATTTGTGAAGTGGAAACAATCTGCTCAGGAACAAGGAGCATATAAATAGGCTCCTCCCTCACAGAGTATTCTTGTACTGTCGTTTCTACATTTTCCAACTTTTCATGCCCTCTGGGTTCTAATTTCAAAGTTCCCTTTGTCCTCTCCTTCTTCTATCACTTCTTTCTGAATTTCTCTATGCTACTTCATGTTCTAATGCATTCAGTCAGATCCTTCACGTGTGTCTTCAACCCTTTCAATTACAGTGACTTCAAGGACTTATAAATTATGGTCATCCTGAAATTCTTTAGAAATTCTTAGTACAGTTGAGTACTGACATCACAATGACTGCTTCCAGAACCAGCGGCTAGAGGAAAGGGAAGTCAGGTCATGAAGTATAATTAAAGTAGCTGTTTAAAGAAGGAAAACAAAATGTTGCTTTTCTTTCTTCTTCTCTATTTTTTTAGTTGTACAGTGACGAGCAGAAAGTAGACATCTGTGGCAACATTTGTATTTTTTGCATTCTGGAGACAATTATAGAAAAGTTACAATCTTCTGCATGTTTCTACACATTCCGAGCTACTGTGCTTTAAAAAACTGATATAGTTTTGCACCAAATATCTAGCAGCTTTTTGATGTGTTTAACTTTTCACTACAGATTGTAGTTTTAGTTTTCATGTTTGCAAACATGTTTCTCTTTCATATGAAAGAACTGCACTCCATTTATTTAAGTGATTTGTGGGAAAAGTGATGTTGTGACTATTACAAAGAAATCCCTGCTGTATATGATAAGGATGTTGCTTCGGCCTTGTTCATCATATGATCATGCAAGTCCTCGGTGACTTAAAATGTACGTCAGGGGGTATGTCCCACATTTAGGGTTGCTCCATGAAATAATCTGGGCCAACTATAGGATGCACATCACAACTGTTCGACCTCTAATGGCATTGTCATCATGGGGCAGTGGTGGACAACAATATTTTAAGTTAATATTTAAAAGCTGTCCCTTTTAATAAGTGCCCTCCTCCCCCCCAGTATAATGATGCAATATTATGTACTACTTTGGATCACTTTTGTATGCTAAAGACATACACTAAAACATTTAAACAGACTTTGTCATATTTTTTGTTTTTTACACTGTTTACACGCCAAACATTTTCAGGGCTCAGCTCATGCACAGGCACTTAGATCACAGCCACACCACTGACTCAGCCCCGGTTAGGCTCACTGTGTTATTTTTTTGGCCTGCTACCTTTAGCCACCAGTTGCTTACATTTTCAGAAAGCTCAAATGGAGGTCACGTTTGTGATACTGGTTGCAATGTTGCTCTTTCGCTGTTTCCAGTCTTTTTTCTGATGTTTTTCCCACTTTAAAAGGTGTTCAGTTTTCAAGTTTCTGTATTTCTATTTTGTTGCACACTTTCACAATATTACTGTTATAGACAACCCCATTCATTAGACTGCTTACCTGTAGAGTAAGCTAGTAGACTGTAGTATATATAGCATATATGTATATGTACAAGTTTTATAATGTTGTGTTTATTACTTGTGTAATTTTATTTTCTACTATGTTTATTACACTGTGTTTATCTTTGTTATTTCTAAGTTCTCTTACCGTTAAGCAAATGGAACTTTATTTGGGTTCTAGAGCTTTGGGTACCCTGGCCTGGCATTCGTACTTGAGGTCTCCGTCCTGTGTGTACGTGCCTGTGCCTGTCGTGGACCCTTTGAATAAATCTACGTGTTTCCTTTCAACATTGCGCTCTCAACTTATTTAAGAAGAAATTTGCCTTCTATCTGACATTCTACATTGGTACCAGGAGTGGGGTAAAGTCGTAATTATTGAAAGAGATCTACGGGTCCACTGACCAGCACTTGTTTAGTTTTTTTTTGCCTGCAAGAATTTATTCTCGTCGTGTTGTGGAGATTCCTGTTCTTCTTCCTGGTGTTGACGGCACACTGAAGATTGCATGAGGACTCTATTTATAGACATTGAGCCGACGATTTTATCTTACCGTTGGCCGTTGCTCCGGACCGCGAGCGCGGTACCGCTGTAGACGCGTGCAGCGCAGCAGGATCCTTGTCCCATGTCACGCCGCATGGTCCTAGTTGTGACACTTGTGACGCTCATAGCGTCTCGGTTGCTCGGATACCGCATTGTACGTGCGAGGACGCAGTGTGTGTCTTGCCGTCCGTGTCACGTCCACATTTCAGTGCGGCATGCGCATGTACTGTTGACTACACGCGCATGTGTGCATCCTGTTAAGCGTGTTATTTGGCAGCTGCTAAATTTGGTTACACGTACTTACCGGAAGTTGCTACGGAGTTTATTTATTTTCCAGCGAATTATCTGAAACAGCGGTAACAATTTATAGAACAGTGTTTACACAGCGTTTAACTCTTCTTTGAGGCTGAATTGTTTATATAACGTGTACAGATTTGTTTTTATTTCTTGGGCTGCAGCAACATGGCTTCAATTCAGTTAGTTGTTCAGCCACCACCATTTCTACCAAAAGGAGGGAAACCGGATATCAAATGGACAGAATGGTTAAGAATTTTTGAAAACTATTTGACTGCAATTGATGCCAATGATTTTCGACCTGCAAGGAAATTAGCTCTTCTATGCAATCATCTTGGTGTGGCTGGACAACGTGTGTTTGATAATTTACCTCCTGTTTCTTCTCCTAGAAGTGGTGGTGACAATGGGGTGTGGAATGTGTATGTTGAAGGAAAAGAAAGAATTAAGAAACAGTTTTCTGACGAATCAAATGTGTTACTCGAAAGGTTTAACTTTGCAATGTGCAAACAAACTGTAGATGAATCAGTGGATGAGTATGTGGCTAATTTGCGTGTGCTTGCGGCAAAATGCGATTTTGGCATCAATGTGGACGTACACATCAGAGATCAGTTTGTGTTCCATTGTTATTAAAAAAAAAATCAGGAACACTTATTGGCATGTCGCAATCCTTCTTTGGATGAAACTATTGATATAGCTAAGGCTGTTGAAAGGTCCATTGTTACATCCAAAGTTGTATGTGGGCAGAATGAACAAACTAGTATTAACCAAGTGCTTGATGATGCAGATGTTTGTTATGTTAGAGAAAGAGTAGCGAGACAGAATAGAAATTCTTTGTCATGTTTCCGGTGTGGCTCGTGTAGTCACATTAGTAACAGCCAGTCTTGCCCTGCTTTAGGTAAGAAATGCTTAAAATGCCAAAAAATTGGTCATTTTCAAGCTGTTTGCAGGCAATTTAATCGTAATCCAAAGGCCAATTAATAGTGGTATGAGAGTGAAAGTTAATAATATCTATTCTCAAGATGAAAATGCAGTTCAAGAATGTACGAAGAAATTATCCAATGTTGTTTTGACTACAGACGGTTCTTTTTGTAAAGGAAGAGAGGTTATGAACATCAAAGGACCAATTTGCCAGGCAATTATTGACACCAAAGAAATTTCCGTCATGGCAGATTCAGGTGCACCTATTACTATATTAGCTGATGTGACTTATCGTAAATATTGGCCAAAAACAAAAATGTTACAACAAGCAGACATTAGTCCCAAGGCCTTTGGTGATCATGATATTGATCTACTAGGATGTTTTCCTGCTACTTTGTCCATCTTAGGAAGGTGCATTGTGACTACAATCTATGTAGCATTGAATGGCAGAGACATTGTTGGATGGAAAGATCTGGCGAAATTGGGCATTATTCTTCGCCCTGGATGTGATGATCCAATAACTTTAGGTGATATGCCTGTAGGTGTGACTAAACCTAGTGTGTATAATATTTCCACTGATTTTGATGCTGAACCATTTATAGCAAAGTTTCCCAATGTATTTGCAGACAAAGTGGGCACAGTTAAGGGTTTTGAACATTGTATTAGAGTTAAAGATGGTGCTATACCTATTTCACATAAAGTCAGATCCGTTCCTATCTCTGTGAGGGGACAATTGAAGAATCTGCTGGACAAATTAGTTGACGATTGCATCATAGCCCCCACAGATTCGTCAGAGTGGGTTTCGCCGGTTGTGCTTACAAAGAAAAGGAACGGTGATTTGAGGCTATGTGTGGACCTCAGGTCTCTGAACAAGAGTATTATTGTAGACTGTCACCCTCTTCAACGCATACAAGAATTAATTTCTAGTTTAGGTACCTCGAAAAAAAAATCAACAATAGATTTACGTTCTGCGTATCATCAAATTGCTCTTAGCGAGTGTTCTCAAGAACTCACCACATTTGTAACCCCTTTTGGTGCTTTCAAGTATCTCAGGTTGCCCTTTGGTTTGGCGTCTGCAGCGAGTGTATTTCAGAAAACAATGGATTCTCTCTTTGGTCATCTTAAAAATGTGTGTGTGTTTCAAGATGACATCAGAAAACAATGGATTCTCTCTTTGGTCATCTTAAAAATGTGTGTGTGTTTCAAGATGACATCTTAATACACACTGAGAGTATTGAGGAACATAAAATTCTACTTGACAACATTTTTTCCATTCTTGAAAATCACGGTATGACCATTAAAGGTGAGAAATGTAAATTTATGGTGAAAAGTGTAGAATATTTAGGTCATACAATTTCTGCGGAAGGCATTAGACCTAAACAGGGGAATTTGGAAGCTATTAAGGACGCTCCTTCTCCCACTAACAAGGACGAACTCCACTCATTCCTCAGTTTATGTGAGTATTACTCGCGATTTGTTGATGGATGTGCCATGATAGTACAACCTCTCAGGTCCTTGTTGAAAAAGGGTAGTACATTTATCTGGGATGAGCAAGCTAGTTGTGCATTTGCTGCTATCAAACAAATTGTTTTGTCTGCTCCAGCTTTAAAATCTTTTATACCTTCAGCAAACTCTTTCATTATGGTGGATGCCAGTTTGAAAGGTTTAGGAGCGGTGTTTGGTCAATGGGTTAACGGACAGGAACACATGGTTGCTTTTGCATCCCGAGCTCTTTCTGAGGCAGAGAGTAATTATAGCAACATTGAAAGAGAGGCTCTAGCTTGTGCCTGGGCGGTGCATAAATTCAAAACATACATTTGGGGTACTCGCTGTACTTTATATACCGATCACAAACCCCTTGTCTTTCTTTTGGATGGTAATGGTCTTGGAAAAGCTTCTGCCAGACTGGTAAGGTTACTTTCAAAGCTACAAGAATACAATTTAGACGTTAAGTATCTATCTGGTGGAAAGAATGTTAGAGCCGACTGTCTTTCACGTTTACCTCTGCCGCTTTCTCAAGTGTTTCCCATTAATGAGGACACTGAATGTGTAGTTGGTACGCTTGACATTGTTTCAGCATCAAACGGTTTATTTAATGAGCAAGAATGGAACTCAGCTATGTCTAATGATACTCTCTTGTCAGAAGTAATGCACCATATCAAGAATGGTTGGCCTAATCAAAGGAAGTATGGTAGTGAACTGAACACATATTGTCACCTGGCTGCTGAAATTTCTTGCGAAAATGGTATATGCATGAGAGGTTCTGTTTGTGTTCCTCCGAGTGACTTGAGATCCAGATTGATAAAAGCGGCACATGAAGGTCATCTTGGCATTTCAGCTACTTGCAGGAGGCTTAAAGAGAAATACTGGTGGCCTGGTCTTAATAAGCATGTAACTGACTTTATTGATAAATGTGCCTATTGTGTGGTGTCTGATAAACACTGGAAGTGCCATACTAAACCCCTGCATAACATTCCTCTTCCCAGTAATGCTTGGGAAAGTATAGCTATGGATTTTTCAGGTCCTTTCCACTTGTTACCCAAGGACATGAGGTACCTAATTGTTGCCATAGACTATTATTCTTAATGGATATACTATGAGTTTGTTGAACATGCTGACATAGACTCAGTAATTATGTTGTTGTCTCGTGTCTTCAGTCTAGAGGGTGCTCCCTCCATAATTGTCACTGATAATGGTGTACACTTTACATCTGCCAAGATGGAGACTTTATGAAAAAGTTTAACATTAGACATTCACGAGTGGCTTTGTATAGTCCATCCTCCAATGGTTTAGTTGAAAGGGCTAACCTCTTCCTGAAAGAAGGCATTCAAACTGCTATTGCAACCAACTCTGATGTGACAGAATTTTTGAATGAGAAAGTATGGGCATATTTGAATACACCTCACTCTACTACTGGTTTTTCTCCTTTTATTCTTCTTAGAGGTAGAGAATCCAGATCTCAGTTAGTACCGTCCTGGATGATTCCATTATGTAACAAGGATGTGAATGTAGATGTGGAAGAGTTAAGGCAAAGAGTTGGTGTGAAACAGAGGGTGCAGAAATATAATTATGATGTCAAAAGAAATGTGAAGGATGTTATACTTAATGTAGATGATTGGGTTTTGATCAAGAAACCCCATAAAACATGTAAAGGAGAATCGAAATTTTCTCTCCCAGTTAAAGTAATTAAAGTTACTAAAACTTCTGTCTTGCTGGAGGGTAAAGGGTGGTGGAACAGGAACTGTGTGGTTCCTATATCTTTATCACAAATAAAGATTTTCCGAAATGTATATGCAGGGAGGGAAGATGCCAGTTTGGATAGTACATTAATCGAAAGTCCGAGGTTGAAAGAGACAGAGAACAGTGGAACAAGTCACGAAGAATGTAGTCGTGGATATGGTGTTGTTTCTAGTCATAGGGAGAACTCTTGTGATGATGCCTCTTCAACATCTTTAGCTGCGGAACCTGTGCATACGCGCAGTCACAGACTTGTCAAAATTCCATCCAAGTTTAATGATTTCATATTAGGTTGAAATTTAGTTTTATTTGTTTGTTTCCAAGATGATGTAGTATATACAGCATATATGTATATGTACTAGTTTTATAATGTTGTGTTTATTACTTGTGTTATTTTATTTCTACTATGTTTATTACACTGTGTTTATCTTTGTTATTTCTAAGATCTCTTACCGTTAAGCAAATGGAACTTTATTTGGGTTCTAGAGCTTTGGGTACCCTGGCCTGGCATTCGTACTGGAGGTCTCCGTCCTGTGTGTACGTACCTGTGCCTATCGTGGACCCTTTGAATAAATCTACGTGTTTCCTTTCAACATTGCGCTCTCAACTTATTTAAGAAGAAATTTGCCTTCTATCTGACATTCTACATAGACGCAGACCCGTCAAGGCTCGACCACCTTTCAACAAAGGCATAATAATTTCAGTGCTCTTCTCGATGGTTTATAAACTCATAAAATGTACAATTCTGTCATTCAGTTCTTTAACTACGATTTCACTTTTGCACAAAACACATTTCTGTATTTACACAATATTTTTGATTGAATATCCATTTTGATCTTTGCAAAAGTTTCATATATACCCACATGATGATTAGCGAACACAGCTTGTATAAATGCACACCGAACAGTAACACAAAAATGTATATTGTGGTGGTCATGTACGTTCTTTTCTTTACAAGTAAAGTAAAACCAGTTAATCTTCAGCTAACTATTTTAAGGAAGAGCTTCCGTCTTCTTCAAATTCAACATAGAGTGGAGCTAAGAAGAGTGTTTGTAAATGCGTGCTTTGACAATAGCTATAGCATAGATAGTGGACTAGCAAAAAAATAACAAACAAGTTGCAAAGAGCGCAGAATCAGGTCACCAGACTCTGTTTCAGCCTTGTTTGTGAGACCATGGGAATCCAATATTGAAAGATCTCTGCTGACTTCCAGTAAAATCATGCTTAAAATACAAACTCAAATGAAGAAGGTCTATTAGGTCAAATGTGTATGATATGTACAAAAATGTCCCTCTCACTACTTATCAGCTAGAGACATTCGCACATCCTTTCCGAATCGAATTCAACAAGGAGGGTTCAAACATCTAAATCATGGAGAAAGATGTCTGGGAATGCAATATCAAAGCTCAGGAACAAGCTGAATCCCACACTGAGGGTGAAACACAATCATGTACACTTTAGAAAATGCATAAAAATTGAACGTTTTGTACAGGAATTCAACTGAAGACATGGAATGGTAGAAATGACTACTGGATAGGACACCTAGCATCTGGCTCAACTCGAACCCTCATCTCTGTTCTTGTAACCATATAGTTTCTACCACGTTACGAGCACTCCAAAGTTATCTCTAGGTGTCAGTGTAGGCACAATAAACAACTATGTAAATAAATAAATAAATACTTTGTTTTTTATATGGTACTTTATACCTCACTTCTGCAATTTCCTCAGTGGGTCATCCTGGATTACTCTAATGTGGTAACTACCTAATTTTAAAAGATTGCCAGTTAGATTGGATAATAATCCTTGATGCGTCACAGTACTTCCATTTTGGACAAGCAGTGTTGGCACCGGGTAGGTACTCTGTGTTACAGGTCAGATCTCTTGTGTGTTATTCAGTCTAAAGGGACCCCAACATTAAGATCTTGTTTTAGAAGGTTCGTTTTTAACCCTTCTTTATCTTGATTTAACATTTAACTCCAAATTCCCAAGGAGATTTTGAACTTAAAAATATCAACTTTGTCAACAAGCTTTAACTGAATGCAGCAAAAAGCACTGTCTCCGTGTCCCGCAGCACTAAAGGCTGACATGTCTGAAAGAAGAATAAAAGAAGATAGAGAAGGTGGCGCTGTCCCTGATGGTACTCTGAAGGAGCTGTACTGTGGCACTGCCGAAGTATGCTCAAGTGGACTACTCTGCTGAGACATTGATCGTTTGGGCCCATAGCTGACCGTGTTGTCAGAGTGAGCTGCACTGCCAAGACAACTGAGCCAACCTATGGGGAACCAAGTCTTGGTCTCATTGCCTTGAGTGGTGCCGGTCCTGCAAAGAGCCTGCTGTGGCACCTTTGACATATGACCCCACCCAACTCACCCTGAGCCAGTCAGAGGGCCTGCAAATAACCAGAGGATGCCAGTGACACTTCCTAGACTGCCCACTAGCCAGACTTCGGGTAGCAGCCTCTGCAGATACTGCTTCCACTGACGGGACTGGAGTGCCAAATCACTTGTCACCAACTCCTCTTCCTTTCAGCTTAAGAAAGAGGGGTCAGGCGCCTACTGACAAACTATGAGCAAGAGAGGTAGTACTGCACCTAAGCCTGAAATCTGCCGTTCCATATCTTACACCTAGAGAAAGATGGGAGTGAAGAAGAATTTGAATCTTCTGTACGGTGGCCCAGCACCACTGGGTGTTCACACCTGAATAGTGTAGTGTGTATTCATTTTTTGAGTGCATTAAGGTACTTTCCTATTCTAAATGCAAGCACTGGACTGAACAATCAATTATTGTGCTCTTGTGTGATTTTTGAGTTCTGAGCTTGATGAACCTACCACATTGCCTCCTTGGGTAGCCTGTGACTGCTCACTTTCACTACCACTGAAAGTCAAGTACTGAAGGGGTTGTTCTTGGCCTATTTTACAGAGCCATAACAGGATGGACCCTGGCTATAAGAGGCAAATGATGCAGGCCCCATTCTGAGGCCCATTAGTCCTTGTTTGCCCTGTGCCCTTACCCACCCCCCAAACAGGGTCTAAAATCTATTGTGTTGGGTAATTTAAAAAAACATATTTTTAACATGCCTATACAGTTCATTTTGTGCTGTGCGATGTATGAATGGGCAATATTATCATTCTAGACTCCTCCTCTCATGTGTTCATTTCAAACTCGGGTTATCCAGGCAGCCCACAAACATGATTAATGAAGACACAAGTGTTATTTGAAAAAAGTCTGCTCAGAATTCACAACTACAGCCCGTCTGGGATTAGTCAGCAAATGAATGTGGAGCACACAGTCATGTCTCATATTTTGCGAGGTCTGATGATAACATCTCCAAACGGCTTTGTGACAGGCAGATGATTTCGTCTTTGAAGTGGGGTGGAAAGGAAAGCCAGGCATGCAATAACATTGCAGGTATCCGTTTTTATGAGTCCCTGAGGTACGGCTGACAGCCAGATTCAGTTGTGTGTACATTGTCGGCATTACAATGAGATGCATGCTTTTGCATACTGTCCTGCTGCGGTGTTACAAATATTACAGTAAGAAATAGACGAGGATGTAAGTCCTGCACCAGTAATATCTCTGCAACTATCTTTTTATTCAGAACCAATTACGCCATTGTAACCCCTCACTCAGGGTACCAAAGCAGAGCAATCCAAGGTCTACTCAGGGTACGTGGAGTGACCTAGTAATCTCCATTCACTGGCACACAAAAAGAACACTCAAGATATTATTGTCCAGTCACTGCTTTTTCTTCTAAAAAGGAAAAGTATTTTTTGCATGCACACTACTACATACTATGCACTAAATTACAAAATATACATGAGGTAGATGGAATAAGTTTGATGACACCCTTATATCATATTTCACCCCTAGTGGGTCTTCAACCCCCTGATCACAATACCTCTCACTTATACTAGATGTAGCATCACAATATAAGGAGGTGTCATTTTAAATAAAGCAGACCAACTGGCTTTCCCAAGGAGCACCACATTAAGATGAAAACGGCAAGTCTGTTGGCTTTGTCAGGGGCTCACTAGATCACTACAGCAGAAATCATGTTAAGATTTACCACAAATTTACTGAGATAAGTAATCATTCATTATCAATATAAACATTGTCAAAAAAGTATTTCCAATTTTTAATCACCTGTGTCAGAATCTTTCTTTTGCAAATCCAGGCCACTTAATGTAGGTAGAGGACCAACCACTAGGGATCCCTGCACTCCCAAGGTGAAGAGCAAAGGCTCCAGCTCAGACTGCTTTGAAACAATGAGAAACATCGTCTGGGTGTCCTGCGTTCAAGGCCCCCTGAATTGTAGGGCAAGTTTGCCCAATATTTCCTGGGGAGTCACTGTTCTCTCTCCAGCACTCCCATGACACTTAATCGTTGCTTGTGCCCCAGCCATTATAGGACTAACACAAGCAGTGCAATGTATGTGTATGAGCCAGAGCATGTGGCATGAGCATGCCAGTCCACTCTTTACTTTGTGACTTTGCACTGAGTTTGTTTTCTGTTTCATAGGGTTGCCCTGTCCCACCCAGGATACCAACACTTGCCAGGCGATGGCCCAAGGCTCCAGTGACCTACTGGCTCCCTTCATGCACAGGGAGCAAGTGTCTGTGGTGTGCTGCTCGCACCTACACTGTCCTCAGTGGTCAGGCGCACAAGAAAGTGCAAGCTTGAGGTTTTCAAGCAGGTTGCGCTCTGCTCTTCAACTTGCTGGCTACATGTGTCCTATGGGATGGGGTCCCTGGGACATTGTGTATTTGTGAAAGGTCCCAATTCTTTGTTCTGGGTCCCTGGAAAGGGGTCCAGAGACCCACTATTGCTGCGCCACCCTCCCCCCCCCAAGCAAATATGACCCTCAGGGGCAGGAATCTGAACAGGGAGCGGGCCCCAACGCACATTCCCTCCCCAAAAGGGAATAAATAAAATCAAATCCATATTTTGCTAACCTCCGGGCCCAGGCCCACCCCAGGGGTAGCTGTAGAAATAGTGGGGAGCAAAGGTAAAATTCTTTAAGGACTGTACCTTGAGACCCGTTTGGTGGATTTTGCCCATCTTGGGCTCATTTTGCCCCTGGTGGACAGACCTAGTCACTGGTATTTTCAACCAGCCTCCTGGCCTCTAGAAGGGTGTACTTTACTCTGAGCTTGTTTGTCTAACGACCTGCGCCAGCCTTTTCCTCTGCCTGGCAGCATTGAATGGCATTTGGGGGGGGGAAGTGGAGTCCAGGTCTTCCCCCAGGTGGAGGAGTATAAGCAGGCCAGATCGACTTGCCCTGGATACACCCATCTAGTCCTACGGTCAGCTGGAAACAATGTCCTTAGTGCATCTTTGCAAACGCAAACATTCGGTGGCTTCTCTTTCAGTTGACCATTCTTCTGCTGTTGTCACTCCCAGTAACTTCCTCCCTGTCTGACCCTCTGCAGGGGCTTTTAGGTGTGGTTGAAAAGTTCTAGAAGCCAGGCACCTCTGAACAGTCCTAGGATGCCACATTGTTCCTCCACATCTGCCCAACCCTCCTGCACAGCGTTCTGGGAAATCCAGCATGATGCAGTCAAGGTTTCTCTGTGAAGAGCTGCTCATCGGGTCTCGACTCCACCCCTAGCTTCCCACCAAAAACTTCACAGACAAAACCCATAGTAGATAGGGCCCCAAGACATCAGAAATAAAAGACCTCAACCCTCATGGGTGGACACAGTAGCTTCTGCTTGCCACTCTGCAACATCAAGCATACAAATATGACAACTGTGTGAGGGATCACACATATTATATTCAAAAGAAATGTGTGTCATGAGCATAACTCATAAATCTGAATGTCAAATAGTGAATGAGCGGGGCCAGAGGACCCACATAAAAACGAACAAGCATTGGCAAAGTTATCAGACTCGTTAATGTGAGACCGATTGTCTTTGCCAATATCTTTTAGCCATGTTGTACAGCAACGTGGCTGCTGTGCAGCATGGCTAAATGTCAGGGAAAAGGTGCCATGGCAGGGCCAGCGCTGGGCATGTTATATCATTTTTTATTTTCCTTAGAATGGATGGGGGTGGCAACACAGACAACAGGAGGGAGGGACAACTTGGTAAGGGGCAGGGTTGAAGGGAATGTGCAATGAGAAGGGAAAAAAGCACTATGACGTGGCCAGCACTGGCTGCTTCACAGTGTTTTTTCTTCTGGTTGGGGTGCTAGCGAACAACAAAGACACTGGGAAGGTCGGAAGGGATAAGTAACATGGACAATGGAATGGTGAAGGGTGGGGGTGGGGGTGGTTGTGAATAAGTAAAACAGGTAAAGAGAGGGTGAGGTGTGGGAGGGTATAAGCAACTCGGACCGTTGGAGGATGGGGAGCGGCAGGGAGGAAGCAAGACGAATAGCTGAAGGGTGGGGGTGTTGTGAAGAAGCAGCACAGATAATTTGAGGGTGCGTGGTGGGAGGGAAGAAGCAATGCAGACAAGGTGGTGTGATGGATGAAGCAATACAATAGTAAAAAGAAATAAAAAGAAAAATAGTGCCTCAATCACAGGGGCAGCAGCAGAAGGACCCTAATCAAGATCAATTAAGCAATCAGTACTTTTGTCTGTGCTCCACACGAAAGAAGAGGAAGTAAAACCAGCATGAGCTGGTAGATTGTGAGGCAGCAAATAAGAATGACAATGAAGCCAATGAATGGGAAGCAGCGGAGAGAATCCAAGCCCCTTGTAGACTGATTTTCTTTTTGCAAGCAAGAGTGCATGCGCTACAACATGCGTTGTCGTAGCTGAGACCTACAAAGGGTAGAATTTGAAGAGGATCCGTTGGGAACCCTACGACAGAGAGCTTTAAATCCTGAATGATAGGTGCTAGATGACCTGCCTAAGCTCTGACTGACAAAGAGAATTTAGTCGAATCCAGTGCCTGCCCCTGGTCCTGAGATTTCTTGAGTCAAAGCAACAAACATTCATGAGAAGGTACATCAAATGCAGCTGATAAATCTAGCAGTACCAAGGCAGTGGTTTGGCTCTGGTCTGCTAGTGGCTGAAGATCATCAAGAATCAAAACCAAGGTGGATTTAGTACTATGGGTGAACCAAAATCCAGATGGAGAGGTGTGGAAGATGTTGTTGGTCTCCGGGAAAAGAGAAAGCTTCCTATTGTTGGCCTTTCCCAAATTTTTACTGGAATTGGAGGAAACAAGATGGGTTGATTGCTACTCAAAGTAGACAGATCAGCCATGGTATTCTTCAAGAAAGGGAATCACAAGCTCTTGCTTCCAAACATCTGGCACTGTAGCCATAGAAACTGATTTGTTACAAATGGTCAAGAGAGACTAGAGAAATGATGAGGGACCAGTACCCATAATTGATAAAGCAAAGGGTCCACCATTTTTGCTCTTCTTCATTGGCAGTGCAGCTTAGTGTCAACCATATTTGCCTGCCTGGCAAGATAACTCGAATGGGCAGATGTTCAAGTCGTTACTCAAACCAGTCCATAGTGCACTTGACCTTTAGACCTGGCCTGTTGCATACTGAGAATACTATCATACTCAATAAAACATTACAGTGTGCTCTTGTTAACAAATGCTTTTTAGTAAAACATTCACTTGAAATATTAAAGCTTCTTATTCAGCCTAAACTTGAGGTGCTTTTTAGATCTCGCCTAGGCAGTGCATGTGCTGTCTCTTCGAGACATACTGTATGTACTCTGCGCTTCTTTCATCACGCTCATTGCTTTTCATTTGTTCCTTTGTGTGCCTTTCTACATTCCTTTCTTTTAATTGGTGAAACTTTGCAATTTGTCCCACCTTTGGGTGTGTTTTTCACTTTAATGGATACTGCTCCTATTACATGTCCCCCTACTCTTGTGTTTATTCATGGTTTGTGTGGTGCACTCTGTGTTTCTTTGAATTGGTCCTGCACTGTTTATTGCTTGTTTTATTTTGTTTCTGCCCATGTTTTCAAAATGTGGGCTTTTCTTCCTGTACAAATTCACCCAATACTGTATGCGTTCACCCGAAGGGAATTCAACCATTGCCAGGACGGATCGGTGTAGGAAAGAACCCTCTTTCTTGGCATGGTTACCCCCTTTTTCTGCCTGATGTCTGTGTTTGATTGTGTTCACTGGGGTCCTTCTAACCAGGACCTCAGTGATTATGTTGTCTCTCCCAAAACTCTGTATTTCATCCCACAATTGGCATACTGGTGCCCCCATGTAAACCCCTAGTATATGGTACCCAGGTACCCAGGGCATTGGGGTTCCAGGGAATCCTAGTGCATGCACCCGTTTTCACTATAGGTCACTGCACCAGGTCACTACAAGTCACCCCAATGCTAGGCCCTCTCAGTCCAGAGGGCAGGGTGCAGGTACCTGTATGTGAGGGCAACCCTGCACTAGCAGATGTGCCCCCAAAAAATCCAGATCCATTTTTCTGGACTTAATGAGTGCAGGGATGCCATTTTACGCGTGAACTGTACATAGGTCCCTAGCTATGTCCAGCTACATAATGGTAACTCCGAACTTAGGCATGTTTTATATCAAACATGTGGGAATCATACCCCAATATCTTTGCAAGTATTGGTTGTATGATTCCATGCACTCTAGGGGCTCTTTAGAGGACCCCCAGCATTGTTCCTACAGCATTCTGAGGTTTTCCAGGAAGCCCCAGCTGCTGCCACCTCACAAACAGGTTTCTCCCCTCCTGTTGCTTGAGCAGCTCAAGCCCAGGAAGGCAGAACAAAGGATTTCCTTTGGGAGAGAGGTGATACACCCTCTCCCTTTGGAAATACGAATTACTGGACTTGGGAGCATTAGCCTCCCTAAGCCACTGGTATGCTTTGAAGGGCACATTTGGTGCACTTCGTGCATAAACCAGTCTACACCGGTTCAGGGACCTCCAGTCCCTGCTACAGCTCAAAACTGGACAATGGAAAGGGGAGTGACCACTCCTCTGACCATCACCACCCCAGGGGTGGTGTCCAGAGTCCCTGGGTTTTGCCATCTTGAATCCAAGATTGGCAGGGAACTCTGGGAGCAACTAAGTGGCCAGGTCAGGTAGGTGACATCAGAGCCCCCTCCTGATAGGTGTTCACCCAGCTAGGTGACCAATCCCTCTTTCTGGGCGATTTAGGATCTCTCTTTTAGGTGGTTCCTCAGATTCGGCCTGCAAAATACCAGCAGGATTCCTCTGCATCCCTTACTTCGACTTCTGACCAAAGAAACTTCATCTGGACTCTCCATGACACGACAATCTGCAACAAAGACAAAAACTTTGCCTGCAACATTGTTTCTCTGGCTCCTTCCAGCTACTGCAACATTTTCCCAGTTGTGCATCCCCTGAAGACAGCCCCTCTTCAGTCTGCACTGGAAAGAAGAAGGAATCTCCCATGGAGTGAAGGAGTCACTTCCCTGCATCTGCAGGCACCAACAGCAATGGCGACTGGCTGCGTGGATCCCCTCTCCTGCTGAGCTGCATGGATCATGCATCATGGGTGGTGGTCGGAAGTGGTCCAGACGGTCTTATGTGTCTCCTTCCTGTGGGACTCCTGTATGTGCTGCCTGTGCTTCTGTGGGCTCTCTGTGATGCTGAGGGCCCCCTCTGGCTCTCCCTCCTGGGTTGAGTCCTCCTGGACCTTGCTGGTCCCCAGCAGCACCACTTTCCACCAACCATAATTTTTGCCTGTGCCACGAACACACAAACCCAACAGCAATCTTCCTTTCACCGTGGGACATCACCTGCATCCGCCAGGAACTTGACTGCGACTCCAGAGCTCCAGTGCTGACTTTCCTTCCTCACTGTTGACCAACTCCTGCATCCTCAGCTTGGTGGGTAGGGCCCCCTCCCCCACTGGACTCTGCTGTGTCTTGTGGACTTGGTCCCCTCTCTCCACAGGTCTTCCTCTTCAGGAATCCATTGCTAGTTTCTTGCAGTCTCCTCTGGGTTTTGCAATTCTCTTATTTTCTTCTGAGTGGGTGTTTTGGGGAAATTGTAGAAATGTACTCCTGCTTTCCTGGTCAATGGTGGGGTGTTATGGTACTTACCTTTGTGTTTTCCTGGTACTCCCCACTCCCCTCTACACACCCCACTTACCTAGGTGGGGGTCCAACTCTCGCATTCCATTTTTTAGTATATGGTTTGTGCTCCCCTTAGGGCCACTATTCTCTCTTGTATTTTACACTGTCTGCACTGTTTTCTAACTATTCCTATGGCTATTTCTGACAACTAGTGTATATATCTTGTGTATTACTTACCTCCTAAGAGAATATTGCCTCTATAGTATTTTTGGTATTGTGTTAACATAATAAAGTACCTTTATTTTTGTAACACTGAGTGTATTCTTTCATGTGTATAAGTGCTGTGTGACTACTGTGGTATTGCATGAGATTTGCATGTCTTCTAGCTAAGCCTTGGCTGCTCATCCACAGCTACCTCTAGAAAGCCTGGTTTCTAGACACTGCCTACACTACACTAATAGGGGATACCTGGACCTGGTATATTGTGTAAGTATTTTAGCTACCCACCTCACACCAGGCCAGAGTCCTACAATCAGCATTTGATTTTTTGTTTCCGTTTGTTTCATTTTGTTTGTTCCGATCAGCATGTTTTTTGTAGGCATGGAGAGAGCAGATGATGAGACTCAAACCTGGTTCCCCAGTCCCCAGTCCCAAAGTCGGCAGCTCCGTATGTTACACCACACGCTCTCAGACTGCTAACTTGTTTAGCTTTCAGTGTTTTTTATTTTGTTTCTGCACATGTTTTCGAAAGGTTTGCTTTTCTTCCTGCACGCGTTCACCCGATCCTGTACGCATTCACCAGAAGAGAGTTCAACTATTGCCAGTAGGGATGTAACTTTGTTTCCATACTTGTCTTGATTCGCCATTGTTTGATTTTATTTGTTCCGAAAAGCATGTTTTTTTTAGGCATGCGGAGAGACAACACGAAGCCTTCAACCTAGTTCCACAGTCCCAAACTTGGCACCTCTGTGTGTTAAGCCACTCCCTCTCAGACGGCTAATTTGTTCAACTTTCACATTGTTAATACCCTACAGAACCACATGTGGACTTGACAGCCAATAGGCACGTCCTAACTCTGTGCAGCACACATGGGTTGGCTGTGGTGACCCCAGTTCTTCAATCCTAGGCTGCCAGACACATTACAAGTTTGTCCCACTCATCCTTAACTACCAGTGTCTGTTTAGCCATTGGAATGGCTGAAAAGGTCCTGTGTGACCCAGAAGTATAGAAACTATGTGCAAATGCCATCCGTTAAAATATCAATAACGGACTACATGCATTAGGTTGAGTTCATGGATGATCTGTGGAATTAGGAGACAGGCTACACATCACCTTATGTTCATTGTTCCAATAACCCTGCTTCCCACTGTCGATGCTTATCTCATGAAGAAGAACCGAACCCGGAAAGGAAGGCTGAAATCCTTGCAGCTTTCCAATGCAGACGGTCCAGCTTTGCAAGACGATCCGGAAAAAAGGAGAGAAGGGTTTTGAAAGCTTCCGCCCTTATAAATTATAAGTATACTACTTTTGTCTCGCACACCTGTTCATACTTTGACCATTAAGACAGAAGAACATATCTCTTCTAAGGCCCTGCAGGCGCCAGAGGAGTGCTACTATCTGAATGGCATAGTTTATTACAAACTAGCTTTCAAGCGACTATTATTTCAACTGTTTTGAGGTTAACTTCAGTTAGTAGTATTCCAGTCTAAGTCATGTTATCGGAAAGTTAAAGTTGAACTGTATTTTCAGTTGGAGAGGACCCACATTACAGTTGTGATTGATTGAGTGTCAGGACTAAACCAAATGCATAATTAAAGGAACCAAGGAGGGTATGTTCCTTTTATTAAATATAGTAGGATACAGTATTTGCTTATGTATTTATTTGTCGCTTTTATAATTGGAGCACTTTATATGAGGAACAGGTTTTGCTAAAGTCGATTAGTGCTTTTTTAACTAGTGAAAGTCTCTAGTAATATATCAGTAAGTTTGTTTGTGTGTTTTGGGTTATGTAGATCATAGTGTAAACAATGATTCTGGCTTTTGCGATTTTGCATGGATGAATGGGCAAGTAAGTGTATGATGATTGAGAGTAGAAGCAGGGGGAGTGAAAACCTCTATATTGCAACCAATATCACTTGCCACCTTGGCATCAATTCATCTGTTAATGCCCTATTCTTCTTACCAACTAACTTTGAATTCTCGCACTCATTCAACATGTATTCGCTCATCTCTAAACCTCCTCACACATCCTAACACTGACTTATGTTTATAATCTGCTTCTAAGCAATACTCACAACTGCACCCACACAATTGTAAGTCAGTGTAGAGACATTGACATCAATAAAGCTATACTTGTTGGCTTGATCTGTCTGTTATTGTGTGTCTGTCCACATGTGCGTTATGTGTTTGTGTATCTCCATGCATTTGAGGCAGTGTATGTGTGTCTGCATGCCAGCGGTCATGTGTCTGAATATGTATGGATGTATGTATGTGAGTGTGTTGTCTGTGTGTGTACACTCTTGTGTCTGTGTCTACACCTGTCTGTGTATTTCTTAAAAGTAGTCTTAGGTGCGAGAAGTAGCAATCATGTGTGTTTGTATATGCTGCCTGGAATTCCAAAATAATTTTGTGTGTTTTTGACCTGTGTCTGCTGTCACAGTATATCAAAAGAAAAGGACTGTCAGGCTTGCACCATGGCAAGACTGCACATGTGGTCTCCATATTGGAAGAAGAAGTAGTGTTTTATGTCTACGAGGACGTCAACATGTTAAAGCTGCAGCTTGTGAGTTGTTGCAGCCTCTTTCAACAGGTCTCCCATAGTAATCGAGTCCCCTGGTTCTGCCAGTCAGGCAAACTGGCTTCTATCTTGGAATGGTGATCATCTTTCATTGACTAGGTGTGTCGCATACGCTCTCATTATCTTAATGAGACTATTGGATTTGGGTAGCAAAATCACTTGTACTGCTGGGTACTGAGTCAGATCCCTCACCATGTGACACCTGTCGGCCTAATCCGGGTTTTGTTCCGGCTAACTAGCAGTGTCTCATCTCCCCTCAATAGCAGGGATGACTGGGCAACTGAGCGCATGACACAATTGACTCCTCAGGGAAATCGTGGTTACTCAGATCTCATCCGTTTCTCTCAGTTACATTAGTCTCACATATGCAAGGACAATCAGAGGCAGAGTATAGTTCAATAGGGTTTTATTGAAGTAACTGCATCTTAGAAAATAAAGGATGTATTGCAATAATTAGGACGATGAAGTATGCTGTGTTAGAGCACAGCATGTTAAGCTCTAATTCTGCCCTTCAGGTTCCCCGGGGAAGACATCATCCCTCATACCTAAGCAAGAGGCCTGTAGTCTACGTAAGCAGCTGCAGCAAAGCACTCAGCAATCAGCATAAAATCGTGGTCATCTGGCTGGAATCTCCCTCTACCATACATGGGTCAAAGTAGTGTTTTTATAATAAAACATCTGATGTTCCAAGAAAGGATCCCCACGTTAGAGTGTGTATGCTTCGTGAACATTGGAGACAAATCGTACCACTTTAGCCAGCAACCTATCTTACTGCAGCCTTGAGAAAAGCACAGAGTGAAAGAAGTGTCTTGTTTAAGAACGCAGTGCTGACCTAGGCGAGGAACAGCTAGATATAGAAAATAAAACAAGTCTGCAAATGTGGCTAATGTTAAAATAATATAACTAAACTAAATAAAATACATCAAGGTTGAAGTGCACAGCGGCAGGCCTAGTTGCCTAAAATAACGTGTATAAAACTCTAGCTAAAATGGCAACACAACACCCTCCCCTTGCCGGTTCAAAGGTGATTCAAAGCCTAATATAATATATAAAAGCTAATAAAATTAATCTTAAAGCATATATATATATGGGAATGGTCAATGATGACAAGTCAAAAGACACTAGAGCATATATTAAAAGGACAATTTAAAATGTTGGCTGTGGCGTCAGGAAAAGCTGAATTTCAAAAGTCAGAGCCATTTGTAAAGTTGCCAATTGAATCCGAGATAATTGAAGAAAATAAATCTTCCACTTTGGCAGGTGGTAAAGTAGGAAGTTCCTCGTCAAGGAAAACCAAGGAGCATTCGTGTTCCAAAGCCTGAGCTCCAGTCGAGGCAGGAGCATTCCGTGGTGTGCCCATCAATGAGTTTAGAGTTGCTTGGTCCACAAGGGGCAACTCATCAACAGCTTCCCGCAGCAAACGCACCCTCAACGCGTATGTCTGGTAATGAGCCCTCAACGAGAACATCAACAGATCAGCGTCCAATGAAAGCAAGCGCTGCGTAGAAAGACAAACTTTCAGTGCACATTGAAAAGGGCACCAAAGGCACAGAAACACGGGCTGCACACAATGCAAAACCGTTCTGAATGACAATCAATCGATCAGAATATTTCTAAAGCGCACTACTTGCCCGTGAGGGTTTCAAGGTGCTGGGAGGGGAAGGGAGTGGTGCTACTGCTCGAAGAGCCAAGTCTTGAGGTGTCTTATGAAGGTGAGCAGGTCTTGGATCTGTCTTAGGTCAGAAGGGAGGGAGTTCCAGGTTTTGGCGGCGAGGTAGGAGAAAGATCTACTGCCAGAGGATCTGCACTGGATGCGGGGGATGGAGACGAGGGCGAGGTTGGCAGAGCGGAGTTGTGGGGTGGGGGTGTAAAAGTTGAGTGTGCTGTTCAGGTAGGTTGGTCGGTGTTGTGAAGTGCTTTGTGCGCGTGGGTGAGGAGCTTGAAGGTGAGCCTCTTGTTGACGGGGAGCCAGTGAAGGTCTCTTAGGCGGGGGTGATGTGGCTGTGGCGAGGGATGTTGAGGATGAGTCGGGCAGAGGCGTTTTGGATGCATTGGAGGCATTGCAGATGTTTGGACGGGATGCCTGCGTAGAGTGCGTTGCCGTAGTCGAGCCTGCTGCTGACGAGGGCCTGAGTTACTGTTTTTCTTGTTTCAGTTGGGATCCATTTGTAGCGTCTGCGAAGCATGTGGAGGGTGTTGTAGCAGAAAGAGGAGAAGCCGTTGACTTGTTTTGACATGAAGAGGGATGAGATGAGTCGAGGATGAAGCCGAGGTTTCGTGCGTGGTCGGCTGGTGTCGGTGGGGTGCCTAGCGTGGCTGGCCACCACGAGTCCATCCCAAGCAGAGGGGGTAGGCCCAAGGATGAGAACCTCTGTTTTGTCCAAGTTTAGTCCGGCTGCTTTTCATCCAGTCGGCGATGGCTTTCAGGCCTTCGTGGAGGTTGGTTTTGGCGGTGTGTGGGTCCTTGGTGAGGGAGAGGATGAGTTGGGTGTCGTCGGCGTAGGAGATGATTTTGAGATTGTGTTGGTGGGCCACTTGTGTGAGGGGGGCCATGTAGATGTTGAACAGCGTCGGGCTGAGGGATGAGCCCTGGGGTACGCCGCAGATGATGTTGAAGGCTTTGGATTGGAACGGGGGAGGCAGACTCTCTGGGTTGTGCCGGAGAGGAAGGATGTGGTCCAGTCGAGGTCCTGGTCTTGGATCCCTGCTTCGAGGAGGCGGAGTTTCAGAGTGTGGTGGCAGACAGTGTCGAAGGCGGCTGACAGGTCTAGGAGGATGAGGGCTGATGTTTCTCCATTGTCGAGGTGGTTTCTGATGTCATCTGTGGCGGCGAAGAGGGCAGTCTTGGTGCTGTGATTACGTCTGAAGCAGGACTGGGAGGGGTCGAGGATGTCGTTGTCTTCGAGGTAACGGGTGAGCTGAGCGTTGACGATTTTCTCAATGAACTTCGCCGGGAATGGGAGCAGGGAGATGGGCCGGAAGTTCTTCAGGTCTCTGGGGTCCGCCTTTGGTTTTTTGAGTAGGGCATTAATTTCGGCGTGTTTCCAACTTTCCGGGAATCTTGCTGTTTCGAAGGAGATGTTGATGACCTTCCGTAGGTGTGGTGCGATGGCTGTGTCCGCCTTGTTGAAGACGTGGTGTGGGCAGGGGTCTGATGGTGATCCGGAGTGGATGGAATTCATGGTCTTGCGAGTTTCGTCGTCGTCGATGATGGTCCAGAGGGTCTGGCGGCTGGAGCGGGTGGAATTTGTGGCGAGCGGGGTTGGTGTGTCCGTGGTGTGGAGGATGTCGAAGCTGTCGTGGATGTCTGTGATTTTTCGGTGGAAGGCGGTGGCCAGGGCATCGCATAGTTCTTGGGAGGGGGTGATGTCATTGACGGTGGCGCTAGGGCTGGAGAGCTCTTTTACGATGTTAAAAAGTTCTTTGCAGTCATGAGCGTTGTTTTCTAGGTGAGTTTTGAAGGAGGATCTTTTTGCTAGCCTGATGAGTTGGTGATGGCTGCGTGTGTCGTCCTTGAGTGCTGTGTGGCTGTTTGTTGTGCGTTTCGAGGAGCCATTTTTGCTTGAGTTTACGGCAGTTGCGTTTGGAGGCTTGGAGGTCGTTGGTAAACCAGGATTTTTTTTTGTTGAGTTGGTTGTTGGAGGGTTTCTTGAGAGGTGCAAGGTCGTTGGTGCAGTCGTCGATCCATAGCTTGAGGTTGTGGGCGGCACTGTCGGGGTCGGTGGGGCTGGTGGGTGGTTTCTGGGCTAGGGCATTGGTTAGCTGATCTTCGGTGACTTTGCCCCAGCGTCTGTGGGAAGGTTGCTCGGTGCAGCGGTGTTCGGTTTGTTTCTTGAAGGTGAAGTGGATGCAGTGGTGGTCGGTCCAGTAGAGTTTGGTGGTGTGATTGAAGGTGACGTGGTCGCTTGTGGAGATGATGGGGTCTAGAGTGTGACCGGCTGAGTGGGTGGGTACGTTGACAAGCTGCCTGAAGCCAAGGTTGGTGAGGTTGTCGATCAGGGTGGTGGAATTGATGTCGTTGTTGCTTTTGAGGTGAAAGTTCAGGTCCCTGAGGGGGATGTAGTCAGTGGAGGCGAGTGCGTGGGTGCTGGCAAGGTCGGCGATGGCGTTGCTGAACGGAGCCCTGGGTCCTGGAGGTCGATAGATGAGCGTTCCTCTGACGGTGGTGTTGGGGTCAGTGTGGATTTGAAAGTGCAGGAGTTCGACGGAGGTGATGGAGTCGTCCAGGAGGGTCTTGACTTTGAGGGTGGCTTTGTGGATGATGGCTATGCCTCCTCCGGTTCTGTTGGTGCGGTCTCTGTGAGAGACCTTGTACCCGTCGGGAATGGCTATGGCGATGTCAGGTGCTGAGGAGTCATTCCACCAGGTTTCGGTTAGGAAGGCTACGTCCGGGGAGGTGGAGTCGAGCAGGTCCCAGAGCTCGATGGCGTGCTTGCGTGCGGAGCGGGTGTTGAGGAGTATGCAGCGGAGGTGGTTGGTCTTGGTTCTGGGAGTTTTGTGGGCTCTGGTGCAGGTGAAGCTGCAGTTGTGGCAGGAGACAGGCCCGTGTGTGTTCTTTGGGGTGGCCCTGAAGCAGGTGGTGTGACGGCCGGTATTGAGTGCGCGGAGGGTGTCGGCATCGTAGCGGAGGCTGGAGATGTGGCTGTTGCGAGGTCCGGGGGTTCTGGCGCTGGGTGCAGTCTAGGCATGGACGGGCGCAGACGGGCTTGCCTCTGGCGCGCCTCCGGTGCGACCACCATTAAGAAGGGAGGGGGGAGGAACAGCTGGGAGGTGGGAAGAGAGGGCGAATGGGGCGCAGGCGGGCAGGTGGAGTGGGGAAAGGAGCGGGGAAAAGGCGCAAAAATGAAAAGAGGGCAAAAGGCCCGAGATTTTAGAAAAAGAGTCAAAAAAGAGTAAAGGCTGAAAAAAGAGGCAAAGAGCAAAAGGGAGAGAAAGTGGCAAAGAGCAAAAGGCAGAGAAAGTGGAAAAAAGCAAAAGGCAGAAAAGAGGCAAAGAGAAAAAGGCTGGAAGGAGGCAAAAAGTAAAAAGCAGAAAACAGGCCAAGAGTAGAGGCTGAAAAAAAGGCAAAAGAGAAGAAAGGCAGAGAGAGCAGAGGAAGACCGAAGAACCGGATAGACACTCTAGCGGATCGGGTCCCGGAGGGCCTCGATCCCTAGAAGCAGCGAGGGCGGGGAGGGGGAGACACGGCACGGCTTGGTGGTGCTGTGTGCGCGGGGAGTGTATTACCTGGCCAAAATAGGTCAGGAGACACTCACATTAGCGCGCAGCACCGCCATTAAGAAGGGAGGGGGGAGGGAGGAGCAGCTGGGAGGCGGGAGGAGCGGGCGAATGGGGGCGCGGAGGCGGGGGAGCAGGTAAAGGAGCGGGGAAAAGGCGCAAAAATGAAAAGAGGGCAAAAGGCCCGAGATTTTAGAAAAAGAGTCAAAAAAGAGTAAAGGCTGAAAAAGTGGCAAAGAGCAAAAGGCAGAGAAAGTGGCAAAGAGCAAAAGGCAGAAAAGAGGCAACGAGAAAAAGGCTGGAAGGCGGCTAAAAGCAGAAAACAGGCCAAGAGTAGAGGCTGAAAAAAAGGCAAAAGAGTAGAAAGGTAGAGAGAGCAGAGAAAGACCGAGGAACCAGATAGACACTCTAGCGGATCGGGTCCCAGAGGGCCTCGATCCCTAGAAGCAGCGAGGGCGGGGAGGGGGAGACACGGGCACGGCTTGGTGGTGCTGTGCACGCGGGGAGTGTATTACCTGGCCAAAATAGGTCAGGAGACACTCACCTTAGCGTGCAGCGACCGCCATTAAGAAGGGAGGGGAGAGGGAGGAGCAGCTGGGAGGCGGGAGGAGCGGGCGAATGGGGGCACGTGGGTGCGGGGAAAGGAGCGGGGAAAAGGCGCAAAAATGAAAAGAGGGCAAAAGGCCCGAGATTTTAGAAAAAGAGTCAAAAAAGAGTTAAGGCTGAAAAAGTGGCAAAGAGCAAAAGGCAGAGAAAGTGGCAAAGAGCAAAAGGCAGAGGAAGTGGCAAAGAGCAAAAGGCAGAAAAGAGGCAAAGAGAAAAAGGCTGGAAGGAGGCAAAAAGTAAAAAGCAGAAAACAGGCCAAGAGTAGAGGCTGAAAAAAGGCAAAAGAGTAGAAAGGCAGAGAGAGCAGAGGAAGACCGAGGAACCGGATAGACACTCTAGCGGATCGGGTCCTGGGGGGCCTCGATCCCTAGAAGCAGCGAGGGCGGGGAGGGGGAGACACGGGCACGGCTTGGTGGTGCTGTGCGCGGGGGGGGAGTGTATTACCTGGCCAAAATAAGTCAGAGACCACTCACACTCCAATCGCTCCAGGAGTGGTGCTCCAAAGAACTTCATCATGCATTCACGACACAGCTGCGCTGGTGGAAGCAATTTCAGTTCTCCTTGTTGTAACGGGACAGCCATTGCACAGAAAAAGTAGCAATAGCAAAATGACACCTATTATAGCCAAAGTTATTGGAAATCCCCCCAAAATACTGGAAAGTATTGAGTGTATGGCTGAAGGTATTAAGCCAAATATAGAGGAAAAGGTGTGAACGAAACCAGAACCAACAGCCTTAAAGAAATGTGCAATTCCAGTAGTACTGGCTGCGTTAAATATCCGACCCACGAGTTCACCAAAGTCTCTTGGAAAGTTAGTACTTAAAAGGGACTGTATCTCTGCGGATGACCTAGCAAACTGAAGTGCATAGGTCTTGCGTGCAGATGTAAGCACCACATGTTTTTGAAACAATAAAGCCTTGAGTCTGCTCAACTTGTCAAAATTCACATTTGAAGTAGCGATATGGGGCCATATCTCAGCTACTTCCCTCTGTCATGTAGGAGGAAAAAGTGCATTCCTGAAGCATGTAACAATTTTGGAGACCTAAATGACATAAACTATTCCGGCTCGCATTCCACAGCAGCTCTCACAATTAAGGAGCGCATAGCTGCCATTCGAGAGCACCAGCAACGCAGTTCTAATCAAGGGGACTGGGACTCCCTTCAGATAACAAGCCAAGGGCCTGATTTATACTTTTTTAGCACCGCATTTGCGTATTTTTTTTTAATGCAAAAGCGGCGCAAACTTCCAAAATTACATTATATCTTGTAAGTTTGCACCGCTTTTGTGTCAAAAAATGACGCAAATGCAGTGCTAAAAAAGTATAAATCAGGCCCCAAGTTTGCTGCCGAAGCGTTACACGCTCCATGCAAGGACAGCTGTTTACAAACCATCAAATGGCTGACAGAAGTCTTGCATTCACTACCGCTAAGAAAGACCTCCTTCATGCCACTGAAACATTTGTACGTGAAGGGCAGCTCCCTCACCTCGTGCATATAACTATCTCCTAGCCTTTCATATGTGTCCACTGGAATGTGTTTGAAGCAGGATCTGAATTGAAGTGTTTAAATAGGAAGATTGATGACCCAGTGTATTAACCACTTAGCAGATGGTATTTCAGCCACAGTGAAAGGCAACTTTTCTAATCTTTCAATATTTAACATGACAAAAGTCGCTTCCTTCTTAGCCATTAGTTGTTGTTGTCGTGTTAAATTAAATGTAGAAAATATGTCCCTAGCGCTAACGTGTTGCCAGGAAATGCGACTTGCTTTCACTGTTTGTATTGTCCAACTTAACTGCATAATGGATCTTAGTTGACTCTGTCCTGGTGTAAAGAGGACATGTTGCTCTGTACTATGTCTATTGCTGGGGAAGTGATGTTGTTTAAGGTGTATATTCGGTCGGACAGGGTATTAATCCCATTATCTACAACAGCTATTGCCTTCTGTAAATTTTCTTGATCTATTTGCCTTAACTGAGCAGTAGCTTCTTTTAAGAAAGCTTCCAAATTTCATTATACACTGCATATAAAAAGAGCATTCTGCGTTGTTTTCTGGGGCCTAACAGGAAATCCTGTAAATCAATATTATTAGACAGGATACTAAGGTGGTCTTTAACAGCATCTAGTGAGGAACTCTTCAACTATGCTGGCATATTTTCTCTACACTGTATGTCGTTACTATACCCGCGTGTTCAGATGACACATAGCGAGGGTCAGGCCTACTTGTTTTAAAAAAAAACGTGGAGCTTACAAAATGTTTATGACACCCATTGGTATCTATTGGCCACAATATCCACCCACCAGGACGTGAAAGTGAAGCATTAAATGTGCCATTTTGGACCTATTTATCGAGCTGATTACCTGTTTCATTAAAATTATTTTGCCATTTGTAAAATTTTGCAGGGGCAGGTATACTGGGTGCATACAAATCCTTAATTTTTGCCAAGCCTAAACAACTTGTCTGTTGTAGTTTCATTCAAAAATATCATTTGAACAGGTATCATGCATGCTCTAAATAAAGCTTCCTTTCCCCTTATTTGCCAATTTTTTGTTCCCAACACACTTTTCAAGTCAATCGACTTCAACCAATATTCATAGCCTTCTATGGCCAACCGGAAAACAGGAATCCGAATAAATGAATTTTGTATCTGTCAATAATATATGTACATTTTCCATAAATGGCAATTAAAAAAAATATGACCCAGCATTTTTAACATTGTGCCCAGAAAAAAATGTACATTTTCCAGAATATATTTTAGAACTTCCTTGTGGAGGAGTTGGACAATGTTCTCATTGTGTGTAATTAAAAATAGTTTTTGGGATACTTGCTCTGTGAATGAAGTGGTGTCCATGCTAATGATAACAGAACATGTCTCCATAATTTGTTTTGGATTGATAAACATCCTCACTTTCAAATAAAGTAAAATACTGCAACTCAGTCATCATAGAATCAACTGTTTTCACATCCCAGGTATTATTACATAATTCATAGAAAGTTTAAACACATATGGTATTTGAATGAACTCTGTCGGGCTGTATATATCAAATGTGACTTTATCCCAAACAATCCCATCAGGAATTGGCATAGCCGAAATGTTCACATAAGACAAGTCTCTGCGGACCTTGTGAGAAGAGAAATGGGGTTTCAGGACCTCATCCACCAGTTCAACTGTTGATTGTTCAGAAAGGTAATGACCATGTATTGGTAGAAGAAAATAATAACAAAGCCAATCCAAATAAGGAAAGCTAATATAGTCAAGGAAAACTACAGATGGTTCCATGGGAGAACAAAGTAATGTGTTTCAAGCCAAATTATTAGCTTAAGTGTTCTTAACAGTTCAGATGCAGGAGAGGCAGATGAGTCAGAGAAAGTGTCAGTGTTGTCGGCAAAGTATCCAGAAGCAGTGTGTGCAAAAACTGGAGCCGTATTTTGAAGAGTAGAATTAACAGTGGTCTCCCGCAGTGGTTTGTAATATACAATGCCATCTGTTTGTGTAGAATTTGAGAATGGTAGATCAACATTTTCTGTGTTGCTTGTTGTAAAGGATGCTAGTGGAATTAATGAAAGGTCATTTTCCACCCTCCCCAAGCCCAGTTAGGTGTCAGTGTTGCTTTTTAAAACTTGAAGAGGGACATCTTGGCCAGTAGTGAGAGGGATTCAGGTACTACTGGTTCTTCCTCTTGGTCTGCTGTGCAGGATCGGCCACATGGACAACTTGACATTAGTAACTTGACAGTATAAATGGAGACAAAGCGGTTTTCTTTAGAACCAGGCAGTAGTGGTAAAATAACAGTTTGGTGCTGTGTACCCCCAGGGCTGGAACCGGTGCACGATAAAAAGGACTGAATCTTCTTTTTCACAGCAACTTTTTCACGTACTAGATCCCCAACCTTTGTAGTCCAGCCAGTAGATATTATCAGTACAACCTTAATTCCTAAGGAGGCAGCACTGGCAGAAGCATTGTCGTCACGGAACTGTTGTAATTCCTGCAAGACAGTGACACGTTCATTTATGTCAAAGGCTATTATACATACAGATATACACCATACAGGTGATTAAGCCAACTGCGACCCGTACCTAGTACTCTGGCTGTTAAGGATTGCTTTAAATCTCAGTTTCGCCACTCCACGACATTATTTACCTCAGGATGAAATGGAGACAAGCAGTGGATTTGGACCCCTAACGAAGCCATGGTATGCCTGAATACCCTTGAGGCGAAAGCAGGACCCTGGTCCGAGTGAAAGTCACAACTGCATATATGACAATAACGACTTGAAAATCTTTAATAACCATCCGAGTGTCAGCCGAGCATTGTGGCCACACCCACAGAAATCTGGAGCATGAGTCAACAGCAACTAGAATGTATTTGTATGCACTGTCAGGTGTCAAAGGACCGCAATGGTCCAGGTACACACATTGTAATGGTTTGTTAGAAATTAAGAGGGGTGTCTGCGGTGGACGTTTAACGGTGGACCCCTTAATTTGTTGGCAGATATCACAACAAAGGACATACTGCTTGGTCTGCTTGTATAGACCTGGCCACCAATAACGAGCTTGCAACAATGATATTGTAGCCGCCACACCTGCATGGGCAGAAGCAACTCCCTCATGCGCTGCTTTGATCAACTCTGGTCTTAGGTCTTTATTGGGAATCCCTCAAACTTTCACGCCTGGTATTTTCACTTCTGCATCAAGCATGCCTCCCATCCGGTAGGAATATTCAGTGGGATATCCTTTAGGTAAGGGTGTGCCGTCAGCCGAGGCTTTCACGGCAGTCAGTATTTCATCATCCTGCTTCGTCCTAGAACAAGTTACTGCGGCAACAGAAGCTGTAGCTACTACTGATTTGGCAGCTTCAGCAGTGTAATCCCAGCAACGTGTATCCCAACACGTGGTGTCCAAGTGTATGTACTACATGGACATTTGGTAGCGTTTCCTTCAGATCTGCTACTTTCCCCCACAGAAGTCTGTGTTTCATGGTGTTACCTTTGGAATCTCTGAACCCATTCTGACACCAATAATGCAGATATTCATTGAAGGACTGGACACAATAATACGAATCACAGGCAATCAGTGTTAGCTAGTCAGGATCCGTATGTTCCAGTGCCATCACCAGAGCATTTATGTCTGGGAGTTGTGCAGTGCAATCTCCTAGGGTTTGCGTAAAGGTATGTTGTGGATAGAATTTACTACCCTCCATATAGCCGCTTACAACTGCACAAGCAGCTGAGTATTGATGTTTTGTGCCTATAGCAGGTTGTGCTGAGCCATCGGCGTACATGACTCTTTGATAACGTTCAATCAGTAATGAATTTGCCGGAACTGGGTATTTTAGTTCATACTGTAAAAAGTCTTGAGTTTGTAACTTGGGTCAAAAATATAGTCATCAGTGGCTGTCAAAGACGTTGCCTACTGGATCCAACGTGGATGTAATGCTTTAGCATTTGGAACGTTGTTTTTCGTAACAGCCTCAAGGGCTGGGATTGGAGATATGACAGTAATGCGTTTCCCTTGGGCTAACTGTCTTTCTTTAAGGATAACCATCTGAACAGCAGTGAGTACAGGAACATTTTCGGAACATACAAAAGTCTGACACTCAAGCACCAATGGTTGAACATTTTATCAAGTGTCATCAACACCAACGCACCTTTACCTTCAGTGGTTTACGACGCATCACACCCTCTCCGAGAGGTGGCAACACATCACTGCGATTACGCCAAGAAGAGAGTTGACTAATAATTAGATATGACACAGTTAATAATGGTCTCAACAAAGATCATGAATGGCATTTTTGGCTAATGTAATTAACATAAGGTTTTCTGCCTTTTTTTTTCTTTTCTTTTTTTCTTTTTTTTTCTTTTTTCTCTTTCGTTTTCCAGGAACTGCAAAGTGTATATGTTGATATTTGCCAAGCTTAATCTGTGGCAGTTGCTCTGAGATGTAAATGCTAGAGTTTTTGTTTCATTTTGCTGTACTTCTGATTGTTTGAGATATTGCTGTTCCCGATTGCCTTATTTCTGTTCTTCATTAGCTAGTTGCTCTCCTATTTGCCAGCAGCCCTCTATAGATTTCTCCTTTATCCTATCTTTATCCAATATAACTTTTTGGCCTTTTTTCCCCCTCTTTCCCCTTTTTAATAATTTTTTTATAATTTTTTAATAATTTCTCCTTTTTCTTCTTCCTTTATTGTTCATGGTTCTGTTTCTCTTCCCATGTATTTCACTCTTGTCGTTAAACTTACCTCCACTTTTCTAGTGCTCTATTAATTGTCACCTATGACCTGTACCGAGCATTAGACCATTAAAAAACATGGCAGTATTTGGTTCCTTAAAGACGATGTTATCCGTCTTGATGATCCACTCGGCCACTCCAAGATGGCAGCAGTTTTCCTGTGTGTTTACAACAATGGCGCTCCCCGCCCTGAAGACCGCTAGTCCGTCTTTTATCTTTATTTCAAAACACTCAGCCATAAATGCGACCTCGACGCTTACACGTCTTTTGATTTTTGCCGCTTACCCGCGGCGTTCCGTTTTCGTGTACCCTAAAGGTGAGGCTGTGAGCACTGCTGCTACATGCATAGGATTTACTAACATGCGGAGCCTTCGCTTATTGGCTCCTTACATACTTTACCTTCAATAAGGTGACCTTTCTGATTTATTAACTACGTGGACAGCAACAGCTTGTTAAAACGGTTAAATATAACATGCATGTATCTTTTAACTAGCTTATTTTTTAACTAGCCAATTATTTGTACCACATCTGACAGTTTCGTTATCAGCTCTCTTACATTCTCTTCCAAAGTCTCAACAATTGATTATTGTTTTTTTCAGAATATGACTATCTCAGTATTCAAAGTATAAATGCTTGCCTTAATTCTCATGGTATGTTTGTTATTATCTTAGTACTCTTTTATCACTATTTTTCAGTTTCAAGCATTGGTCCCTCTTGGGGCAACCTTCCGATCTCTTAGGACTTGGGCACTATACGTTAAACCTTTTTCCTGTAACTAATTTTTTCTTTTAATTTCTTTAAAAATCTGAGTGATTATAACATCAGCTGAGTGACCTTCTGGCTTCCGTCTGGACTCAAATTTATCCGTGCTACAATCACAGTTTTTCTCCTTTTCAATATCACTGATTTTCTAACATCACAGACTTTGTAGTACGATTGATCTTCCACTGGTTTATTTTCTGATTCCCATGAACTTTCAAGCCTTGAATCCCACCACAATCACCTACTAACTCGTATCATGCATGGGCTCAAGAATCTTTCCATTCTGGAATATCACATTAGAAATTACTTCGCACGGAATTTGCTTTAGCTCACCATTAGGTGGTGTTTGGTATTTTACCTTTTCCTTCTTACATGATCAACTTTACCAGAAAATTAGATTTTTCTTCTCTCTTTCAGCCTTGAGAAAGCCCCGGCCTACATATAGCCAGAGGGGGCGAAACACGTGTTGGCTGACCCTCCCTTCTCTTAGTCATCATTTTGGACTTTGCCTTCTGCTTCATTAATAAACGAGTCTTTGAGTCTTTGGAATTAAAACACCTGTACAACAATGAAATAAACGTCTAATCTAACAAATTAAAGAACCTTTTGAGTGGGACTTTACCTTCTGCTTGTACTGGGATTGGAGATATGACAGTAATGCGTTTCCCTTGGGCTAATGGTCTTTCTTTAAGGATAACCATCTGAACAGCAGTGAGAATTGTCTCAGTGGGAACAAAACATTTGTTGTACTGTTGAATACAAATGTGATTTGTATGCAATCGGGACGGTCTCACCCTCATTTAATGTTGCATAGGTGAAACCAATGGCACCAGCAATTACTCTGATGACCAGATGTTTTTTATTGTCCCTTGTGTGTAAGTGTTGTGCTGCAACCATGTCTTGTTGTAATGCTCTGAGGATGCGGGTGCGTTTGACTGTCCAGAATTTACTGGAAAATTCTAGACGTATCAAGTCATACAAGGGTTTTATGTGTGATGTATAATCTGGAATGTATGTTCTGCCAAAGTTTAGAAAACCCAATATTGATTGGAGTTTTTTAAAAATATTTGGAGTTTGTAACATTTTTCTAAGAATTGTGGCTCTAGGCTCTCTCCTTCACTTGCTAATTCGTATCCCAGATACACTAAGGAAGGCTATTTTTGTTTTTTTTAAGCTTAATTTATACCCGAATTCGGCAAATCCTATAACAATGTGGGCTACCCATCTTAGATGTTGCAGTAATTCATCATCTGTAAGGTAGATATCATCTACATAGGACAATGCTTCAGTGTCAATGTCATGCAATATTGAAGTTACACAAGCCGCAAACGGACCTGGACTGTTCTTGTACCCCTGTGGTAAACAAATTGTTTCTGAGAGCCTAGTGCGCTGAAACTTGTTAGGTCTCTACTCTCAGGTGCTATATTTTGGCAGAAGAACCCATTGGAAATATCCAATGTTGTTTTGTATTTTGTGTGCACTATGTTGTTCATAAGTGCTGTGCTATGAGAGTTTTGTATAGCATATGTGCGTGTATGACTATTTAAGTGTCTGAATGAATGGTCCGGTTTAGCTACAGGGAATAAAGAATTATTCATTGGTGAGATACAAAGGTTCCATTACGCCCTCATACCCTAGTTGTGTGAGGATTTCCCTCACGGGTACTTTAGTATCATGTTTTATTGGGGATTGGGGTTGAGGTTGGGATTGATTCTTAATTGGAATTACATAATAGGGGGAATCTTTATCCACCCTACGTGGTTGCGATATAATGCTGGTGCCTGCGCCAATGCCCAATCAATGGTGTAGGATTCTACGAGCTCGTTGAGAACAAGAGGCAAGAAAGAAGGTTTGATAATCTCTTCCCCGTATGGGCAAGTACAGACAAATTCAGGTGGCCAATCCTTTTCAGCAACTAAAATATCATAAATGTTGACGACGTGGCCCCAAAAGATTGAGTCTATTGTGCGTTCAATGTCTCTTTCTAACTGTATCATTACTTTGTACACCCTGTCAGGCGTGGAGACGCGCATGTCCACAGTTTCAGCTTGTAAGAAGTCATCAGTTGCTTTCACCTCCAAATGCTCTTGAAGATTCCGGCAAACTATTTTGACCTCTGCTGCACTGTCTAGCAGAGCTAGTGCCCAAGTCTTGTCCTTCATTAGAGCCTTCTTCTTGAGTGGCAAGACAAATCGCAACTGCTGCCACTTTTTTCTTTTTTTGTTGGGGAAGTTTCACTTCTTTTTTAACAGAAACTTCTGTAGAGCATTGTGATTCCTGTCTCGGTTTCACGTACTCAGTTCTTTGCTCTGACCCTCACCTCTCTCGCTGCGTTTTTCCGGTGAGTCCTGAAAGAAATGAGATTGGCGTGTATCAGTATATTGATATCTGTCAGGCGTATTTATATTATCTCTATTTCTGAGATTATAGGCCCTCATTATGAAATTGGTGGTAAATCCCACTTACCGCCACGCTGACTGCTGCCATCATACCGCCGCTGCAGCGGATATCCGTTCACCATATTATGACACACACACACCAATCCGTCAGTATTCAGCCACAGACACAAGTCCACCACACCAAAGGTCAGTGATAAACTGGTGGTATCCAAACCCACACCGTTACGCCAACAGAATAACGCCCATCACATTACGACCCACAAATCACCACGCCGGACATTCAGTGGCGGTAAACCATTGGCGGTACATACCGCCACGCTCAAAATACACACACTCAAACAAAACAAAACCACATTAGACAATTCAAACTACACACACCTGACACACATATACATACACTCACCACACCCACACACCCACACCACTATAAAAGATACACCCACAGTACCCACAACCCTTTACGATTACAAACTAGTGCCGCGAGACAGACACCACGACCACAGACAAAACCAGAGCCACACACCACCATCACCTATACAGCACCCAACATCACACACCCCAACACATCACCCTACACACCCTCACCCACACAACTCACACAACACCCATGGCACCACAAAGACACAAAGGCACAGGTGCAGCAGATATCCATTGCTAGGAAGATGGAGCTATGGCGGAGACTCGTGGACAGGGTCAATGCCGTGGGACAGCACCCCAGAAAAAGGAATGACATCAGGAAGATGTGGAAAGCAATATGGGGGAAGGTAAGTTCCATTGCAGCAAGACACCAACTCGCTGTACAGAGGACTGGCGGTGCCCCCCCCCCTGCTCCCCCACAACTAACAGCATGGGAGGAGCAAGTCTTGGCAATCATGCATCCTGAGGGCCTGCCGGAGTAGCAGGAGGACTGGACTCTGGTAAGTCAACTCTATACTACTATCACCCCCCTACCTGCATGCCATCATATACCCCCACCCACACCGTCACTCCCATCACTCCACCACCTTCCACACACCCCACCCTCACATATCACTCATCCCAATGCCAGGCCCTGCATGCCATACCAATGCATGGACACCACTCACAGACCTGCATGGACACCTATCACTAAAGCATGCACACTAGAGAGAATCAGCTAGCCCACCACATACCAACTTACACAAGTGAAAGCTGCCAGGGCAAATACAACCAAACTGGGCAACCCACCGATGCACAATATGTCACACACAGAAACAATGACACTGCATTTACATCCCCACAGGTACCCCAGCCAATGTCAGCGGCAAAGAGGTGCCAGCACTATCCAGACCCCTAACAGAAAAGGCCCACAGTGATGACAGCAACTCTGGTTGCCTGGATCTGGATGACCAACCAGGCCCATTGGGGACCTCTGCACAGTCGGTTACCCAGCCACAGTTATGAACCACCACAGAACCTCCCCCCTCAGGAAATACCACCACAGCACCCACCCAGCGTACCCATACCTTTGTCCCCAGGACACGTCAATCAGCAGTGTGTCCACCACTACAGGCACCCCAGACTACACCTCGCACCCAAGACAATCATGGACCCGGGTCAGTGGCAGTGGGCACAAGGTTCAGGGGACAGAGGCACAGGACAACATGGACACTGGGGGAGTACTGTGCGCCAGGGGGAGGACAGGCCCAGGGAACCGACTCTCCAGGAGGCACTCACCAAGATCCTGGGCACATACCATCATTCCTGGGATACGCTGGGCCAGATCCAGGCCAACGTGCAGGAGAACAGGTGGCTGGAGGAGGGACAGTACCAGGGGATCAGGGAGGACTTGCAGGCCATTAACACCACCCTCGTCTCTATTGCAGGGGTGCTGGCAGTCATGACCAACATCATGAGGGAGGCAGTCTTACAACAGCGGGCCCCTGCCACTACCCAGACATCTGAACTGCCTTCCACCACCGCTGCCGCTAGTGAACAGAAGGCCCGCCACAAGACTCACAGGCCACCAGCACCCCTCGGCACATATTCTTTTTACAACTGTTAATAGAATTGATTTGGTCGAATCTCCGTCTGGAGGGTTTATTTGTCTTTCATGCTTTGATACATTAATACCCATCGAGTTATATTATCTCTACAGAGATTTAGCCACAACGTTTTTACTTCGAACTATTTTGAATTAATTTTTCTATCTTGACAGTGGATTGGATGTTACGTTGTCAAATCACAAGTGTTGCAAGTTTATCTGGATTGAAGTAACTTATCTCATTGAGTATATCTTGAATATTGATTATTCAACGAGGTATTTTCTGTGAATATAATTCTTGAATTATGACACTAAGGTGTTCTTTGGGTGGCTTGGATATTTGTTTCTTCTTCTTTGTTTCTTTGGCTTTAATTTTCAATAAGGATGGTTTGCATGGTCACATAGCATGGTTGCATGTTATTTGTGATTTACTGATGATTTATCATTTATTTTTCAAGTATTTACAAAAACCTTTTAGGTTGTCGGTGTGTCTTGCACTGGTTCGCTTACTCATTTCTGGTGACTAACTATTAAAATTGCACTTCCCTTGGGTGTTATATACATTTACTCTAGTTTTGACGATTGAGCATTTTGGTTCTTTTAACTTATGTTGTTGTATTATATTCCATGATTTCTAGCCCTGAAGAAGTCGTAAGGGATTTAAATAACTTCCCAAGACGAAACACGTGTTGGCTGGATTAATTTATCTTGTGGACTGTTTACTTGTGAATTTCAATCAGAGACTGGAAGGATAACATCCTGTGGATTTCAGACTGTCAAATGTAAATCAGATTCGGAATAAACTTTGAACTCATCTATCAAAAAGTGGTTGACTCCTGGATCGAGGAATATTGTGTGCAACATGGACTTATGTACTTAATGAATTAAATTTTTTATGATAATTTTTTTCTTAATAGTATTTTCTAGGTAACAATAAGGGGACCCTCGTTGTGTCAACACCAGCACCCCTCCCCCTGCAGAAGGTGAACCACCCCGAAAACATTCTTGCAATCCAGGCAGAAGCCAGAGACTATTGCCAAGACCCCCGCCAGGAAATGAGACTCTCCTGATTGTGACGCTTGTGTCCCACTCTGTCACCCTGTCCACCTTGAACTGCCATTGCTCCCCTTCCTATGTCCCCTTGGACAATGCACCTTTGCTACCAATAGACTGGAACAATACCCTGGACTTTCCTCCATCATCACCCCAGCCCATTGCACTTGCCCCTCTGCTTCTTAGCACTTAAATAAACACACTTTTAAAAAAGTATGGAGTATGGTAAACTTATTTTAGGTATTCGTTTAACCAGGCTCAAACATTGCAATTCAACTGTACAGTAATGTTCAAATAGGAAAGACCTGTAGTTGGATTCAGTGATCACACCAGGAGCGATTGTGGGGCACCATCATCTGCAAAATGAGTTTCCAAAGGGTACAGTGAGTGGGCATAGACATGGGAAATAACAGCATGCCATTGACAAAGATAAACCATAAAATGACAATGAAATATGACGTAACACTGTCTTACCTCTGTGTCATTGGAAGTATTGTTGAATCACTGCAGTTCTGTTGTCCTCATCCTCTGCCTCCTCATCCTCACTGTCCCTAGGGTCCACTGCTGCAACACAGCCATCTCGAGCCTCTGCCTCCTGCAGAAAAGGCACATGGCGTCTGAGGGCTAGGTTGTGCAACATGCAGCATGCCACAACTATCTGGCAGACCTTCTTGGGTGAGTAGCAAAGGGATCCCCCAGTTAGATGGAGGCACCGCAGCCTGGCCTTCAGAAGGCCAAAGGTAAGTGTGATAATCCTTCTTGTTCGCCCATGTGCCTCATTATAACGTTCTTCTGCCCTTGTCCTGGCATTCCTCACAGGGGTCAGTAGCCATGATAGGTTGGGGTAACCTGAGTCACCTGCACATATTGAGGGACAACATTTATCCACACACTATCCCATATGGCCCATGCCATACGCATACCCCAACATATACTGGATGGGAACCAGGGCTCACCTACTAGCCACACCCTGTGCCTCTGTTGTTGGGCCATCACATTTGGGATGCTGCTATTCCTCAGGATAAAGGCATCATGCACCGACCCTGGATACTTAGCATTGACATGGGAGATGTACTGGTCCGTCAAGCACACCATCTGGACATTCATTGAGTGAAAACTCTTTCGATTTCTGAACACCTGTTCACTGTGACGGGGGGACAAATGCAAAATGTGTGCCATCAATTGCCCCAATGATGTTGGGGATATGTCCCATCGCATAGAAGTCAGCTTTCACTGTGGCCAAATCCTCCACCTGGGGGAAAACAGTGTAGCTGCACATGTGTTTAATCAGGGCAGACAACACTCTTGTGAACACTATTGAGAACATTGGCTGTGACATTCCTGCTGCCAAGCCCACTGTCACTTGGAAAGAACCAGTTGCCAGGAAATGAAGCACAGATAGGACTTGCGCAAGAGGGGGGATCCCAGTGGGGTGACGGATAGCAGATATTAGGTCAGGCTCCAATTGTGCACACAGCTCTGTGGTTGTGGCCCTGTCAAGTATATAGGTGAGGATGATGTGCCTGTCCTCCATTGTTGCCAAGTCCACCAGGGGTCTGTACACGGGGGTATGTCTCCATCTTCTATTCATCTGCAGTGGTAGCAACCTATGAGGCAATAGAGTGAGGAGCCGGTCACAAACTGTACATCGTAGCAACAGCAGTACAATGCATGATGGTAAATTTTAATGTATAAGTGGCATTTGTCCTGTATGTCCAATTTTGAACTGTGACGCAGTTATTATCCAGCGCCTGCCCCCCCTGAAATGGCGTCCGTCTGTCCTGTGTGGAGGGACAGGTGGAAATGAGGTAATTTCGCTGACGTTGTGCGCCGTTGCGGTAGGCGGTCGGGAACCGCCGGGCGACTCCTCATTGGTTATTATTGGGCCGTATGGGGTACAGTGGCCGATGGTGATGTACGCCGGTGGTGACGATATGCACCACCGCAGACGTGACCGCCATTTTCTATCTGACTACTACCTTGCTACCTGACCTTCAACAGGAGAGGACCTACACTGCATGTGCTACTGTGACCTGTGTCTGGAACTTACCATGGCTTGTGTGACTGGGGAAAGGGCCCCTGCCTTCACCTCGACAGAGGTGGAGCGACTGGTGGATGGGGTCCTGCCCCAGTACGGACTGCTGTATGGGCCTCCAGACCAACAGTCGAGTACACTGTGAGCACGATGCATGGGGCATGAATGCATGGAGTGGTGTGTGTGAAGGCCTTGTGTAGGGTGGATGTCCCCTGTGCAGCGTACAGCTTGTGTGATGGGCCCTGTGTGTGCAAATGGTGATGTGAAGGTGCGTGGTGGGCCATAAGTGTAACAGGTAGGACGGTCTGACTGATACCTTTTCCTGTGTGTATTTCTCTGCAGGTCAGCGCCCATCAAAAAAAGGGTATATGGCGTGCCATCGCCAAGGACGTGCGGACCCTGGGGGTCTACGGTAGGCAGAGCACCCACTGTCGGAAATGGTGGGAGGACCTGAGGCGCTGGGCACAGAAGACGGCGGAGGCCCAGCTGGGGATGGCCTCCCAACACTGAAGGGGTGCCTGTTGAACCCTGACCCCCCTGATGGCCCGCATACTGGCAGTGGCCTATCCGGATCTGGATGGGCCCTTGAGGGCATCACAGCAGCTACAAGGGGGTGAGTACAGTTCCCATCATTACAACTTAGGCATGGTATGGGGGTATCCGGGTGGGGGATGTGTGATAGTGGGTGCCCCTAGGCCAGGCCTGACTTTGCAGAGTAGGTCCCATGTTGTGTAGGGTTCTGAAGTGATAATCCTGCTACCTAGCTTGTAGGCATCCACTACTGGTCAGGGCTGTGTGGGTCCCAGGTGTGCTGCAGTTGGCAGTATGTGCCCCTCCCCATGCCCTGGTGGCTAGCATTATTACTGGTAGTGCATTGCTTTGTGCGTAGGGCTGTTCCCTGTTTGTGACTATAGTGTGTACGCCAACGATGGTGTTGGTGCAGCCATTGACCAAGTGTATCCTTTGTCTCTCCCCCCTTCTTGTTTTGTCACCCTGTCCTTATGTGCATTAGCATCATCTGGCAGAGGTGCAGGGTTACCAGCGACAGAGGGAGCTGCATTCCATGGAACCATGGAGGCAGAGTCCACTGAAGCTGAGGGCACCAGTGGGACGGAGGGCCAGGGGAGCACCACGGCGGAGACTGGAGGGAATAGTTCAGACACAGATACCTCCTCCGATGGAAGCTCCATGGTGGTGGCAGACACCTCTGTGACCACTGCAGCTACAGGTACAGCCGCCACCCCGTACCAGCACTTCCCTCCCAGCAGCCCCTCTTCGAGTTGCCCGTGCCCGCTCACCCAGGAGGGTGGGCATCTCCTTCACCCCAGGCACCTCAGGCCCTGCCACAGTTAGCCCTGCTGCCCTGAGTGAGGAGGCTATTGACCTCCTGAGATCCATCTCTGTAGGGCAGTCAATCATTGTGAATGCCATTCAGAGGCAGGAAGCCCAATATCAACAGACTAATGCATTCCTGGAGGGCACTCACACTGGCTTGGAGGCCCAACAGAGATCGATCCAGGCTCTGGCCTCCTCTCTGATGGCAGCCATCGTCCCTGTTTCCACCCTCCAACTTCCTCTTCCCAATCCCATTCCCCTCAACCCCAACCAATCCTAAGCACACAGGCAGATGAGCATGCACACAAGACAACACACAAGAGTGGCACAGGCAAAGACAAGCACCACACATCATCCCACAGGCACTCACACAAACACCATCCAGATGCAGACATACCAATATCCACTGCTTCCACTGTGTCCCCCTTCTCCTCCACATCCCTCCCAGTTCTGTCTACACTCACACCTGCATGCACTACCCCATCATACACTATCAGCATTACCACCACACCTAGAAGAACACACACCTCACTTGCAGACACCACTACAACAGCCATGCACACGTCCCCTGTGTCCTCTCCCACTGTGTCTCTCCCCCCCTCCCAAGGTACACAAACGCAAGCACTCAGCCACCCAACAGCCATCCACCTCACAACAGCATCCAGCCCATGCACCTACACCCAAACACAGCAGACAGTCACCTCTTACAACCACTCCCTTTTCCTCCACTCCCAAACCTTCTCCCTCTTCCCACCCCAATGTCCCTAAAAAGATTTTCCTCTCCACCATAGACCTCTTCCCTACCCCTCCACCCGCTTACTTCACGTCTGGCCAGGGTGCCAAAACCCAGGCAAGCACCTCAGCCACCCAGTCCACGGGAACAGTAGTCTCCACACCCACTCGTGGGAGCCTGCCCCAGCTGCTGCCCGAAGGGCAAGGAGCCTTCCCCAGCTGCTGCCCAGAAGGGCAAGAAGCCTGCCCCAAGGGCTGCCAGGAAGGGCAAGGGGCCCGCACCAGCAGACAGGAAGGACAAGGGGCCTGGTGCCCCCACCACCAACCATGGTTGTGCAGCCATCCGAGGCTGCAGGGCATGGGCTGGAGCCTCCCCCCCAAAGCAGCAGCAGCACCACCAGTGAGCAGCCATCCGAGGCTGCAGGGGATGGGCTAGAGCCTCTCCCCCCCAGCAGCACTGCCACCAGCAGTGGGCAGCCGTCCGAGGCTGCAGGGGATGGGCTGGAGCCTCCTCCCACCACCACCACTAGCAGCAGCACCGCCACCACCAGTGGGCAGCCATCCAAGGCTGCAGGGGATGGGCTGGAGCTTCCCCCCACCCAGCAGCAGCAGCACCACCAGAACCAGTGGGCAGCCGTCCGAGGCTGCAGGGGATGGGCTGGAACCTCCCCCCCCCAGCAGCAGCCCCACCACCACCAGTGAGCAGCCATCCAAGGCTGCAGGGGATGGGCTGGAGCCTCCCCCCACCGCAGCACCGCCACCAGCAGTGGGCAGCTGTCCGAGGCTTCAGGAGATGGGCTGGAGCCTCCCCCCCAGCAGCTGCAGCAGCACCACTACCACCACTGAGCAGCCGTCACCGCTGGTGGACGGTCTGTAGTCCTGCCTCCATGGGCTGCTGTGCGGCCTGCCCCCTGCCATTCCGGTGGGAATGACACTCAGCTGAGAGACTGTGACCTTGCACTCTCCAGGATCAGAAGCACAGGGCACGATGCCCCCTCCAGAACCAGTGGGTAAGCCACCCACTTACCCCATCCTCCCCAGGATCAAAAGCACAGGGCACGATGCCCCCTCCAGAACCAGTGTGTAAGCCACCCACTCACCCATCCTCCCCAGGATCAGAAGCACAGGGCACAATGCCCCTCCAGAACCAGTGGGGTATTCACCCACTCGAGGGACTGTGGCCTTGCACTCCCCAGGACCAAGCACTGGGCATGTTGCCCCCCTCCAGGACCAGTGGTGTTGTTCTATCTGCTGGCTGAGGTGCCCCCCGTTCCCCATCCCCCTGAGGTACCTGCCTATTTTCCAACTGATGCCCCTGCAGTGTTCTCTCCATGTTGCTGCAGGTGACAAGTGGGGCCTTGGAGTTTGGCCTGTGGCCCTGTGCCCCACGCACAATATGGACTGGGCAGTGTCACTTGAACTGTACATATGTATATACCATTAGAATGATTTTTCCTATTTCTACAGTATTTATATTATTGCACTCATTTTCATAAATTCCTGTAACCATTGCATTATTCCTGAACGGTACGGATAAATATGTTTTAGTATTGCAGCTGATTGTGTGTATGGTGTTGGGGAGGGGTGTGTTGTGCGTGTGTGTGTCACTGTCTTTTTCCTCCCTCTCTCCCCTGTGTGCTAGGCAACTGTACTCATCGTGGTCGTCTTCGCCGTCGTCGGTCTTCGTGCTGGAGCAGGACGTAGAAGAGCATGGGGAAGATCTGAAGTTCAGGCTCCATGTCGGCTTGGTTGTTCCCTGTGTCCTTTCCCTTCTGTGCAGTGTTTCCGCCAGGCTTTTGATGTCGTTGGTACCGCCCCAGAAAAGGTGGAGGATTTGTTTCTCTTAATATGGTGGGCAGAACATTGACTTCCGCCTGGCTGTAGGCAGCTACCGCCGTGGTGACTGTTGTTTCCATCCTGGCGGTCGGTGTGGTAAAGTGGCTGTCTATCTGAGTTCGCACCGCCACGGTCATAATTTGGCAGTAGTTACCGCCAGCCTGTTTGCAGCATTACCGCCACTTTATCAGTGACCGCCAGGGTTGTAATGAGGGCCAATATCTATTCTGAGGGGTCTCCGAATGCGGAGATTCTCCCCTTTCTTTTTTAGATGTTTGTTGTTTTTTATTCCAGCATTTTTTAGAACCCTCAGTTGCTTGATTGGTAGAATCTTTATTAGATCTATCCTGAAACTATGGTTTCATGGATCTGGCCCCCAGACTATCTCGACCAATACTAAAATAGGTCTCCACGACAATCTTTGGCAGCTCACGTTCTTGTTCCTGTACAGGAACATCCCGGAGCCGCATACGTACTGCTAGTGCAACTGCTTCCCCTTTAAGGTTACTTAGTATAATGGAAGATACAGTGGCACAATTGCCCATAAGTTGCATCCCCAACTCCAGGGCCAGGGCAGCCCCGTATTCATTTTGAATTTGTTAAAACACTTCCGGAAGATTGTCAGGTGTCGGTGTACTGTGTGTGGTAATATAGTGCATGACAAACACCATGCCCTAAGTAATGAAGTTATCTACTGTGGGAACCATCCCAAATGGCAAGTACATAGTTAATATTCTATGCTTATCCTGAGATCCCATATGGGGAAATACTGCATTTATTTTTTGAGCTAAACAAAACGGAATATCTTCCCGTTTGGCGGGTACATTACCCATGATCGAATGTACAGTCGCAAGATTAATTCCTGGTGTTGCTAAATGTGGTTGCACCGGGGCAGCACGTGCTGGGTTTGTATCTAATGTTTGCATTACAAACTGTACTAATAGTCTGTATATTGCCGTAAGCTCAGTATATAAGTGGCGAACCTCAGCTACCGTCAAGGTTGCTGCATCAGGGTGCGGTGTAAATGTGGCCAATAAAGGCCAGGTAGGACCATCATTACTAAGAGCACCTAACCTAACATGTATGATTGTATGTGGTAAGGCGTTATCAAGCCAATTATTATGGTCTTGATAAAATAGAGGTATCGCTAAATATGCATAAGCTCTATATTGTGCAGGTATGTTTGCAGGTGTATAGAGGCAAAATGTATTTATGTTCCCATCAACTGCTGGAAATGTGACCCAAGAATAGAACATTTCTGTTCTGTATGCTGCATGAGCTTCAACAACAAATGTAACTGGACCCACCAGGGCGCTAGGCCTTGTACCAATAAATGTGCAGAAAGGGGTGGTCGCAAATTGACTACAATTGCTACCCGCTGTGGCTGTGCCATGGTAAATGGTAAATTCTGTTCAGAGATAAGCACACCAAATGGGGATTATCCTTTAAGGGTTCAAGCTTGAACAACCTACAGCATTAGTTACGTACTCCCTGCTTAGCTGGGAAAAAAGTCCTCAATACCACGGACGTCTCCGTATATAGTACTGAGGTTTCCTTGCATGTAGCGAGACAGAGATACTCAGGAGGACCCAAAAATAAGTGCCTGACCAAACGTTATCAGCGCCATGTCGCATAGGTTCTCATTATCCTAATGAGACTACCGGATTTGAGCAGCATAGTCATTTGTACTGAGGGGGACTGAGTCTGATCCCGCACCATGTGACACCTGTCAGCCTAATCTGGGTTTGTTCCGGCTAACTAGCAATGCCTCATCTCCACCCAAGAGCTTGTATGATTGGGGCAACCGCGCGCATGACATACATGACTCCTGAGGGAAATCGTGGTCACTCAGATCTCATCCGTTTCTCTCAGGTACATTATTCTCACATATGTAAGGACAATCAGAGGCAGAATAAAGTTCAGTAAGGTTTTATTGAAGTAACTGCATCATAGATAATAAAGCATGTTTTATAATCACTAGGATGAAGAAGCACAATAAGATTAAAATTGTGACAAGGAAAGTAAAACACAAAAATAACGCTACCATACTGTCACTAAGGTTTGTAAGGATAGTTCCTACCTAAGCTATGTTAGAGCACAACATGTTAAGCTCTAATTCTGCCTTTCAGGTTTCCCCTGGGAAGATATCATCCCTCACACCTGAGCAAGAGGCCTGTAGTCTACATAAGCATCTGTAGCGGAGCGATCAGCAATCAACATACAGTCGTGGTCATCTGGCTGGAATCTCCCTCTAACGTACACGGTCAAAGTAGTGTTTTTATAATAAAACATTTGATGTTCAAAGAAAGGATCCCCCACGTAACAGTGTGCATGTTTCTGTGAACATTGGAGACAAAGCATACAATTTTTGCCGGCAACCTATCTTACTGCCGCCTTGAAAAAAGTCCAGAGTGAAAGAAGTGTCCTGTTTAAAAAAGCAGTGCTGACTTAGGCAAAGAGCAGCTAGATAGAGAAAAAAAAACAAGAATGCAAATGTGGCTACTGTTAAAATAATATAACAAAACTAAATAAAATATATCTAGGTTAAAGTGCACAGTGGCAGGCCTAGTTTGCTAAAATAACGTGTATAAAACTATAGCTAAAATGGCTACACAGCAGGGGGTCCAATAAAAGTATAAAATGCAAGCTCGTTTTTAAGCAAGCTTCGCTTTTTTGGTTTCTCGTGCTTTTGTGGCATTTGAACCACAGTGGCAATCATTTTTTATTGTCTTTAAAAGTTTAATGGCTATTACACGTTTGTAAAAATAATTAATTAAATAAAATATGCAGGTTTACTAGTACCAACGCTTCAATCTCCCACGGCAAAGCACCCAGGACAATGTGCTGCATGGCTAAACACTTATAAGATCCCAAAGGCGAGACCTATTGGCTATGTCAATTCTTGGTTATCATGGAGTGATCAACTATGTATGCCTCTGCCCCTGATCTGCTTCTTCTTGCCCCCGGGAAATATATTCTTCCACTTAACACATTCAAAAAGACCAGGTGGTGGTCTAGCAATCATTTTGAGATTACATTAAGTCATCTTTATTATATATCTTCCCCTTTGTTCATGCTCAATAGATCGTTTCTTTTTATCTCATTCTCTATGACTGCCAAATTATGCAGAATTCTCTGTCATTGCCTTCCTGCTTCTTGCTCCATCTTTGGAGACATGTTAGCTGATTTACTTGCTTTATTTTAAGTCACTCTTCTATGATAGTTCTGGATGGCTTTAATGTGTGGGCTGAGCTACCCGACTATTCCGTTGCTGCCTCTGTAATAAACGCTGTCCATAACTTAGATCAACAATTCATTGGTTCTACACACCAGGCTTGACTTTGCCTGTACCTCATATTTGATTCCCAAGTTCTTGTTATCTACATTGTCTTTGGCTTGATTGTGTTTACTATAATCTCCTTAAAACTTACACAGATTTTGCTGGTCCAGACAATCACAAATCATTTAAATGGCCATCAGCCCAACTTTCATTAGAGGTGCTGTCAAAAATCCTAACTGAGCTGTACACGCCCATATTTAGCTCTATCATCAATGACAATTATGCAGTTTACCAACTGGATTAGCTTAGCATTAGACATGGTTTTACTGTCTACCAAATCCACATGAAAAGGCTTGCTCCCTCAACATCTATGAGTCACCTTAACTGCATTATCTGTCTGTGATAGGGTAACTCTTCTAGCTTCTGTTTTACTCAGGAGAAATCAGACAGCTGTCCGAGCACAAGCAGTGAGGAATCTCAACTCCCCTCCCCCCAGGACCCAGAAAAGGGAGCTCTCAACCTTTGTGCCAACCTGTAAGCAGAACTCACAATCTGAACAGAACAATAAGGATCCCATCATCTAAAATTTGTGGTTAGGGCTGGTGAGTACACCATGTAGGCTGTACTCACAGCTATGCATTTGAAAAGAATCTCCCAGTATCTCTAGGAATCAGGGTAATATAAAGTCCAATAAAATTATCAACTTTGTGTAAAGCAAATGATTTCGCCATGAGAATATTGCTTAAGGAGGACAATTTTGAGTGTGTGCTTCATCCTTTTGGAGATAAGGGATGAATGATCAGTATTTTGAATTTTGTAAGGTTGATTACGGGGCTATATGTTTGTGCCTTCTGAGAAAATTCAATATAACCTCATTTCACTTGCTCACACGGGCCACATGGAAATGACGACTACAGAGAGGAAGTTGAGAGGCATTTGTTTGTGGCTGTCTGTGGATACCGTGGTGGAGATTTATGTACATGGTTGTGTGACATGCAAGAGGTATGCCAAATGCATCAGAACACCGAATATTCCTTTATGTCCTGTTGGGTTTTCAAAGACTCCTTGGAGAATCAAAACAAGTGGGGTTCAGCTTTAATCTTCTTCGAAAAAAGATGTGCTTAATTGTAGACTGTCCTCCCTATCCTCCCTAGATTTGTCAACATGTTTCACCCAAATAATAACATACTTTTTTAAATGGTCCAATCACATGTTACATCATTAAATACATGTATACACAAATTGGAATGGCACATAATGCTCCTTTGTGTCCTGTGAAGTTTCCACACAGTCCTTAAAAATCACTGCAAATGCTTATTGCACCCCTTATACATATTAAACATTTTTATCAAAGAACTGAACAGAGTTGTTTAACATATGGAAAATATTCAGTTCAGTTCACCTTCAAATGAAGATGTTCTTTACTGCAATCTGTTTCTTCTGACTTGCAAAAACCTGTTTCTTTCAGATAACAGACTTTTTCAAGGCTGCAATCATGATACCGTAACAAAATAGCAGATAGCATTGGCCCCTGTCACTCTGAACACGGTCATATATGAAACAAGGTACCATAACATAATCAATATAAAAGTTAAATATCATCTAACTGTGTACAAGCAACCAAAGCAAAGCATCAACAACATAGAAACTCTTGTGAATTATGGGACATATTTAATGTAATAATGTTGTCAGTCCAAACCCACTGCATATTTGTAGTTGTAGGGGGATCCTGACACTTGATTTTAGACTCCTCTTGCACACAAGAGTAGTTGAGTACTTTTCCAAGTGGGCTACGTATGCTTTTATAAGGACTCCCACCACTGTAACTGGCTTTGAGTTTTCCCAGACTTTTTGTGTGTGAAGATTTGCTGCTGTTCTTAGTGTCAGATATTGATAATGCATCATCAGTGGGGAATACATTTTACAGGATTGTGGTGTTGGCCATAAACTAAAAGCTTTCTATAATCCACAGGCTAATTGGCTGAGGAAAAGCCCAACTATATTATTGAAGAAAAGGTGTTTCAGAGACAAACTCTAGTCCTTACAGTAGCACTTGGATGTTTCCCCATTTGAGTGAGTTGGTTAGGACAGTGGTACCAAATTACAGCCTAGTTAGTTAAGACACATCTATAAACTTACCATTATGGATTATAACGTTGTAACAGAGAGAAGAGTCAAGAAACACCAGATCAAAAGCAAAGCTGTTTATTATGTGGAGAAGGAAAGATAGTTGATTGTAGATGAATGACTGATGGTTGAGAGACCAGAGTTGACTAAAAAGTATTTTGCAAAATGCCCACAAGTTGTTTGGGTGACACCTGTGCAGGCAGCAGGGACGATAGACACTTTCTTACAGAGCTGTATGTTATTGGCTTTACCGTGTAGCTATTCACTGAAAATATTTTACTACAGATACCACAAATATTGCCTTCAACCAACTTCTTTTTTCTATTTTCTAGGTTTGCTTGATTTCAAGCTATTTTCGGGACCTTTTCTCACCCAACATACACTGAAACAAATAAGAGTATTCTAAGCATATTCAGAGAAAAGAAGAGGTAATTGTTACTAGGAACGATCTTGTTTTATCATACCCCAGGGTTATTAGAAGTTTATTTCTTCTTCTCAGATGTGTTCCTTCCTCCATGGTTATTCCTTCTTATTTCAGAATATTTTCGTGCTTAACCACAACGTTTGCCTAGTCTTTAAATTGCTTGACAAATTCTGCCTTTCCTCTGATCTCAAACAAAATGTTTAACCTCTATTATGGGTCTGGTCATTGGGCGTTATCTCCCTTTTATCTTGGTTAATCCCTGTTCATAGTGTCAGGATTTTTCCTCTTTCTTTTAATCCTATATCGTTTTTTCCACCTTCAAAAATGCTATATCATCTCCATAAACCTTCCTCAATGTCTTCCCCAGATTCCATTCATCACTCTGTATTTCTCTCTTACAAAGGAAAATGTATCTTTTCAGTTCTCTTGCCCCTCCCTTGCTGTGTCACACCTCCCTTACCCAGTACTTTCCTGCTCTGTGATCTGTCCTCACACCACAGTCTTTGCTGGGCTGCCTCTTTCTTGATGGCAGGATTGGTGGAAACCACCAGTCATCGTTCTCTATATCTCCTTCTTAACTTCCCACCTCGTCAGTGTTTCAAACCATGTCTGGCCAGTGCAGGAAGACCCTTTAGCTAGACAGCATGTGTCATGGGTTTAGGCATCTTCTTCAGCATCCTCTTCAGCATCCTTGAAGTCATCTTCCTCATCGGTGTCTGGGTGTCTCCTGGTCTTGGGTGGCGTCTCCCTTGTGCTCCATGACTGTGGGCATTTAAAACGGCGGGATCCTTATTCTTCTTCTGAGTTCTGGAAGTGTTAAGGCTCCTCACAGCTCATGCTTGGAGAGCTGCCTGATTTATCCAGAGCACAATGAAAGGGTAGGACAGTCACCTTGCCACACAGACCTAAAAATAAGGCAGTTATGATGGCTGATAGAGGTTGGTGGAGCAAGCCATTTCCCGTTGTCTTTGGTACACAGAGGAAGGATGGGTTTGAGAATACATTTGCTGAAGAAAGTGGTTGTGATGGCGCTCATCTTGTTCTGGAGTTGGCTCTAGCTGCTGGAGACGAGAAGGCTGGTGATGTGTGCAATGTAATGCCTGATTTTTGTGGGCACTGATGCCTCACAAGACATGAGGATTAAATAGTTGGATGGCTGTGTTTTGGATGTTCCGGGAGAGGTGATTACATGCAAGGAAAATGTTTGAGTATAGTGATATTTTTTTTTATTTATTTGCCTTGTTCAATGTGATTGCATTATAAGTTCTGATGGAGCATTTTGTATGCTCTAATTCTGAGGTCAATGATCTTTGAATCCATGCATAGGGTTTTACTAGGGAATCAGATAACAATCAATTAATATTTAAATTGCAGTGTAACCAATTTGGCCTCACAATAAGGACCCAAAAGCGAAATACATTTAAAGGGTTATACTACAAATTAACACTCAGTTTAATTTAAACAAATAGCAATAACATGCTGTTAAAATACAGATTAACAATTGGGAAGCAAATTCTTTTGAAGAAATTTAGACGCATTAGCATAAGACAAACCGAAAACGTGGTCACTGCAATTCAAAATAGCAACAACAATATTTGGTGATCGGAAAATAAATGCTGGCCATTTCTCTTACACATGAGTGTAAGTTAAAAGCATCTAACTAAGTTAAATTATAGGCAGTTAGGGGTAATCTCCTAAAAGTTTAATCTAACTGGAAAAAGAAAAATCTAACTAGACAACAGACGAACAAAATGTAAGGAATAAAATAAGACAATAATGACTTGAAAAAAAATAAAGAGGAAGGTGTCATCATTTCAGAAGCTTGGTCAAGAGTCTTCTTAGAGAGTGAAGTGTAAGCCTTAGCCACACTCAGCAAAGCATGGGGATGAAAGGGGGAAAGTCAGAGGTCTATACTTCTCAAAGTCCAAGGAAAAAGTGTCCTGCAATTAATTAGTGAAAGCCCTAGTTAATAGCACACAATTTAATCAGGCAACACCTTCTTGATCTACAAGCTCCATTGTATTCTCCTGTCCCACAGTGTAACTTGCAACATCAACTGCAGCTCCAATAGCAGTACTGAGAATGCTGCTGCCCTTGGTCCTCTGAACATCTTTTGCAAATAAGGGTCAGTCATTTCTCTCTTGTTATAAAACTATACTCAATGATTATTTCTCGTTTATAAGGTTAAGGCACACTATATATGATTTTCCTAACACTACATTGTATACACTTTATTATTGGCTTCAAGGGCCCCACTTTACATCAATCATATGTTGAAACACAGTTTAAGCTATGTGATGGGCACATATAGATCAAGATTGTGACGACAGGGGTGGCAGCAATTTCTGTGCCGCTCCCATTCTTTTGTGTTTTTGGATGGTGAAAATGTAAACCAACCTGCATGGTGCTGCATTTTGTCACTGTGTGTTGTTTTCACAGTGCCTTCTTGCATGTTACATGTATGGTTAGTGTGCACGATGCACTGCTGGTGTCATGCAGGCTTGGATTTTAGAACCATCTAATGTTCTTGGTCAGTTTGTCTGGGTTTCTGCTAGGCGGGCGCGGGCAGCTCCGCTGGCGGAGCTAAGGGAGTTTTTGGAGCTCCGCGCTCTGCTTGGAGAGCGGAGATAGTCAAAAACTCTGCTAGCCCTGCCAGCGGAGCCGAGCTCAACCGGTGCACGCTGCAGCCCGGTTATGGGCTGCACAGAGCAAGCGCAGACAGTCTGCGCTTGCAGTGTGCAGCCCATAACTGGGCTGCAATGCGCACCGGAGCCCAGGAGCAGAGGCCAGAGGGAGGCGAGACAACGATGAGGAGGACCCCCTGGAAGACCCAGATAAGTCCTCGTCTCTTTCTTTGTTTTGTTGTTGTGTGTGCATACTGTTGCACAAACAAGGACTGAAATGGCAGCTTTCGCTGGCTACGGCCCTGGGCTGAATTCAGGCCAGGGCTGTAGGTAGTGAAATTTGCAGTTTTAGGCCTCTTGTACACCAGACTGTCCCGGATGCACTGCACACAGGGCAGGCAGGTGCACAACAGGCCTGGCAGCTTTCACTGCCTACGGCTCTGGCCTGAATTCAGGCCAGGGCCATAGGCAGCGAACGAAAGCTACCGTTTAAGGCCTCTTGTGCACCGGCCTGCCTCTTGTGCACTGCACACAGGACAGGCAGTATACAAGAGGCCTGAAACGGCAGCTTTCATTGCCTATGACCCTCCTGAATGAGCCCAATCTCATGAGCGCTAAGCAGGGTCAGGCCTAACCAGGCCCGACCCTGCTTAGCGCTTCTGAGATCAGGCGCATTCAGGACTCGGCAGTCACGGAGCCCCACCTCTGTGGAATTCCACCGAGTTTTTATTCAACTTTGTGGAATTCCGTGGAGTCGGACTCCGCGAACTCCATGCAGGCCTAGTTTTTGCTATTACCAGCAGTTCCAAAACTCTGTATGCTTCTCTAGCCTAAAACTTCTCCACATACTAATGTCCCCATCTTAAACTTACACCAAAGCAGCTTTAGTTGTATCCTTAAATTTCTCCAAGATCCCTCTCTTCCTCCAGGCCTCCAATTACCCCACTCTATTCGTCCCTACTAAATAATTTTATAACCCCCTGTAGAATATTTGTGGCTTCAATGCCTACTGAGCTTTTGAACGATTATCCTTACTAATTTTTCATGTATTAGGCACACCTGTGGTTTGCTGCATTCAGCTTGAAATACTGTCTAGTTTTATAGTCGCTAAATGTGCAGACCAAGTCTGCATTTGTACGCTGTTAATTGCCAAAGCCTTGACCAGGCCACTAATGCAGATGTGTTTTGTAGTTCTCAACAAAGGGTCCGATAAGTTAAGGCCGCAGCAGTATCGAGGCTGTTCTTGGTTGCTTTCCAGCTCTGCTTTGAAACTCGCACCAGGCCGCCTGGAGTCTGCCTGGGAGGCAATGTTCCAGCTATTATTGGAAGTGTAAGTACACAGGGCTGCACTCTAATTTTATCAGTCATGTTTTTTATACGGCAAGCACAACTATCAATTAAGTCCAGCTTTCCAGCGCGGAAAACATCCATTCTTCAGAAAATCCATGATTACGCCTTTTGACTAGATTTGACCTGTATTTACCGGGTAGCTTCTGTGTTCATTTATTTGAGGGCACGTCCAGTGGTTTGCCGCACAAATGAACATATCTGCCCACCATGTTCTTACAGATATGCATTTTACTGCTGGGGCAATGACACACCGCAGACTTCTGTTTGGGAAGGCACAATCTATTTACAGCTAAAATGTTTTTTTTTAGATGTGGGATTGGCCAGATTGATGCCTTACATTCAGTGTAATGTGGGGTTTGAATAATGTTGCTTTCAAAAGGGCAAGGAGCTCATCCAAATTTAACACAGAACCACTGAATAATTGTCCTAAAAAGATTTCTGACCTAAATTAGTGTTGGATGTTAACGCAACTTCTTCCAGTTTCTGGCAGAAGTGCTAAATCTGGAAGAGAACCCACCAGTGGACTTTTCCTTCACAGGAGGTATATAGTACAGTCCACACATTTTCACCCCTCAATTTAGCACACTATCTCTAGAATTCTAAAGATGTTGTATTGCCATTCATCTCCAAACTGAAAACTCAAAAGAACATTGGTCCACCTCTACTAGATATTATGTGGTAGAAAACCCAGCAATTTGCAAAGTTGCAAGGTTTGTGACTGCAAAAATGCGGTAAAGGTTTACCACTTTGCAAAATGGGTTTAGAACTGGATACCAAATTGTAATTTGGAGAGATCATGTTTAGATTGTGCCTTCTAAATTGTGATCAGTGTGCAATGTATCAAAAGTTTGGAACCACTATTCCAGTTGAAAAGTTACGTACTCCTGAAAGGAGGAGGTAAACCATGCGCAGAGGGGAAGGAGTCACCTCACAATCCCTTACATTTTGCGAATGTTGGTTAAAGTTTGTTTGAGAGTAGGCAGTGGTCCAAAAATATCACTGCCAACTCAAGCTTTTTTTTAAATAAAGTAAGCTTGTTTCCTTTTGGGAAATGTGCTGCATTAAAAAGAAAAAAATAGGTTTACTTTATTGAAAGGTAATCGGAGACATGGTGGTTTGCTGACCATAGCAGGCCACCATTCATGTGATGGCCTCCAGTCAAAGTGAGTCCCAAATTGAAACCTACCTTATGCATATAAATAAGGGAGATCGAATCAAAAGTCTTTGGCCAAGTGAGAGACTTTTTAAACTATTTTAAGCAAGAGAACAATATTTGTAAATCAAGCTTTGTGTTCTTTTATTTTCCACAACTTAAGCTTTATTCGTACTTTATTTCTAATTGATCAAAAATGTTCTCCCTATGATTTAAGTATTCATGAAATTGATACTGATTGTTGGTGAGGATGTGGTGCTCCCCTAAAGCCCCTGCTGGAGGGAACTTGATGGTTCAGTATTCCAGCATTGCTCTCAAACTCGCCCTGCCTAGGATGAAGCCTTGTCTGACTAGTGCTCAATACTGATGGGTGAGTACTGCTTTGGAATGAATGGAACACTCATTGACACATGTGAATAGCTGTCACCCACTGAGATCAGGGGTGAGAATAAGTACATCAGGATGATCAGAACCCCTAAAAGTGATTTGAAATCGTGGTGTTATTAATGTGCCTGTTGTGTGCTTCATGTGATCCCAATTTTCCCTCTACTCAACCTGAATCTTATTATTTTGGTGATTTCTAGTGTGAAGCATCACCCAGTGAGGGAGCTTCACAGGGCAGCAGCCGGATCACACAAGAAGAAAAGTAGAAACCTTTGCAGAATAGCCTTTAGGTGGGGAAGAGCTTACCAGTCAGTTCAGAAGCAGCACAATCCTCTACTTTAGCTCCACGAGGTAGGTTCAGGCTAGTATGAAACATGCAGCCTTTCTTTTTCAGATGTTATGTCTTTTTAATATTGAAACTGCAGCTACTTTAAAAAATGGTTCTTTTACCAGTGTAAAATCTGTGAATGAGTAAAATAATGAGGGCTAAAGGCATCATGTGTTGAGGGGAGACCAATAACTTTTAAACATCTATGAAAATTGTTTTCACCTGAAGGCCAGGTGGCTCAATCAGGTCAGCAAACTACAAAGCGCTGTGAAATACAGTGAAGAACGATTGCCTTACCAGAAACAGAATAAATGAATCGAACAGATTAGCAGACTAGATTAATACAGAACCTACAGAATAGATCAATACAGAGCCTACTAAGCAACTATAACAAAAAGTCAAGAAATCCCACAAAATATTATAGTTCCTCCCCACTTGAACTAAGAAACCTGCCGGGCACGGACTACAGCAATCACCTTCAAGATATCACTGATGGCATCGCAGAACCCCTGACTCAAAATAGCCATAATCTCAAAACACGTTCCTTACAAAGGCAGTTTAAACCCCCGACCAGTGGACCCCCAGTGGACTTGATGCTATCCACAATAATTGTCAGCCAATGGTCTAGTTGGGCTCTAAAAGCCAGTCCACTATTCCTGAAAATGTTTGGCATGTAAACTGTGCAACAAACACCATCAAAAATTATGGCAAAAATACTCTTTAAAATCCCAAAAATTGTATTTCTTTAACATGCAGAAACGTTTCAATGTAGTACATCAGGTAATATCACTGCTTTGAAATGCATTTATTAAAAGTGGAAGTTTTTAAACAGGTACTTAAAAATGTTCATGTCCCCATTCCTTGCCACGACAACCATGCAATCAGTGAATAATGATAGAAGTCAGTTGCATTGTGCACCGTATAAGTGGTCTAGGTGTTTTTGTGGAGCCAGTGGTGGCGTGCAGGTTAAAAATATGGTGGGGCACGATGGTGCCAAACTCACCATGTTTCAGGCTCCCCCCAGTGCGGCACTTCTCTCCCGTGTCCACGAGCAGGAACGGAAGGACTTCATTCCTGCTAAGTGGAATGCGATTCCAACCAACCCTGGAGCTGCTGTTATGCTGTTTTCAGCATGAAAGCAGCTTCAGGATTGGTGGGGGCAGCCTAACACAGTGTTCATTTTGAGGCTGAGGGCCTGTGCCAGCAATACCTTGGCTGTTTGACAGGTGTGGTATTGCTAGGTCTACAGTGTGTATGTCGGACTGGGGAAAGCTAGACAGCCGACCAACCAGATATGCACACTGTAAGGGGCAGCAGTGTTCCTGAAATTGCAGGTTTCAACCCCACCCCATTCCCTCACGCTCGTGCTGTACACAGCGGTTCATGAGGGCAAAATAAAATGCCATTTAATATGCCATTTTATTTATGTTTGCCTGCTGCACTCGCAGCAGGCGGGGCTTCAATCCTCCACTATTAAGGAGGAACCGCCCCTGCGTGGAGCAACATTATATTCTATTTAAATCAGACATGAGAGGTGCTTGTATTGCACGCATTCTGAACTCAAGTATTTCAAAGTTCTCATAAAAGCAATGAGGAAAAGGGAAGCACAGTGAAATAAACTAGTTGCTCATAATCACAGAATTAGGTCAAGCATGGTAGTTGGGAAAAATGATGGGTTTTCTCATTTCACATTGTGCATTTCAGCCACTAAATGGATATCTGTTTCTTTCTTTCTCCTGTTTTAAATCAACGGTTAATGTTTTTTTCTTTAATTCTTGGTGCATTAGGTTAGAGCTCGAAGTTCCAAGAGGTTCTCCAGCTGAGCCAAAGCCAGGCATCTGGCTTGAGCCTGGCTTGAGCTTTGAGCGGCTCATCCACAACCAACTATAACACTGTGGGCGTGGCCTGGCCGTCCTGCAAGATGGCCGCCAACTAGTGAGGCTATGCAGGGCGGGAGCATTAATCCGCCATTGATCCGAGCGGATCGGACTCCTGTGGTGTCTAACCTGCCAGCGGTTGGGCACCGGGCGCTTGTGGAGGATCACATCGACGAAGCGGGTCAGCTTTGTAGTGAGGGCTGGGCGCAGGGCCAATCGCTCGGCTGCTGGCCGGGCCTCGTGGCATGCCAGGGCCATTGTGGTGGAGCTGGGCCCGATGCAGGCCTGAGGTGGTGCGGCGCATGGCGCGGAGTGGGGCCGGGGCTGTTACCTGTCACCCCTCCTCCCTCCCTGGACCTTGGATGGGGCCAACTGGCTTGAAGTAAAGGAGCCATTGGGCCCACCTGAAATGGCTGGTAGGCAGGCACCTGTGGATCGGCGCTGAAGGCGAGGACCGGACTCGCGGAACTGGCTGGTTGCGGAGCAGCGGCTGGAGGCTGTGGGGACGTGCCTGTGAGTGGAGCGGTTGACCTGCCGCTCCTGGTGTTCAGCCTTGCCACCTGGTGACCTGGGCAGGGCCAGCTGATGGCGTCAGCTGGAGCGCAGGGCCTTGGCCTGCAAGGCCTGTCTGGGGGCCTCCGGCCACTGGCTGCTCTGGACGGGGTGGCGGTGAAGGAGAGACTTCGGAAGAGGGAGGCCTCGTGGTGTGCCAGGGCTGCCGGGGGGGCACTGGGCCCAGCGCGGGCCAGAGAAGGTGCAGAGTGGTGCCGGGGCCATTGCCTGCTCCCCTCCCCCTGGACATTGGTGAGGGCCGGCGGGCCCGAAGTAAAGGAGCCATTCGACCACCTGGAGTCTCGCCAGCAGCGTGTGCTGGAGGGATAGGCCTTGGTCTGAGGGGCCTACCTGGGGGGCTATTGGCCGACGTCTGCCCTGGCTGGGGTGGCAGTGAAGGAGAGGCTTCGGTTGAAAGAGGCCGCGTGTACGAAGTTGGCTCTGTTTATACTATCTCAAAGTGAGAGATAGTGTGCACAGAGTCCAAGGGTTCCCCTTAGAGGTTGATAGTGGCAAAAGTCGATAATACTAATGCTCTATTTTGTGGTAGTGTGGTCGAGTAGTAGGCTTATCGGAGGGTAGTGTTAAGCATTTGCTGTACACACACAGGCAATACATGGGAACACACACTCAAAGACTTAACTCAAGGCCAATAGGTTTTTATATAGAAAAATATTATTTTCTTAATTCATTTTAGAAACACAAGATTCAGAATTCAAGTAAATACATAAATTGTAAGGTACTCGGTATAGGTAAATATGGAACTTTGAATTAAAACAGTAATGTACACAGTTTGGTCAAAAATGGCAATAAGCTATTTTAAAAGTGGACACTGCAAAAATCAACAGTTCCTGGTGAGGTAAGTACAAGTTAGTTTATCATGTAAGTAAAGCACTTCCAAGTTCAGTCTCCCGGATATAGGCAGCCCACCATTGGGGGTTCAAGTCATTCCCAAACACCCAGCACCAGCAACACAGGGCCAGAGGTCAGGTGCAGAGGTCAAATTAGGGCCCAAATAACATAGGTGCCTATGGAGACTTGGGGTGCTCCGGTTCCAGTCTGCTAGCAGGTAAGTAAATGCGTCCTCGGGGAGCAGATCAGGAGGGTTTTGTAGAGCAGTGGGGGGTAGTCACAAACAGGCACACACAATACACCCTCAGCGGCACATGGGCAGTGTGCAAAGTAGGTGTTGGGTTTTAGGTTGAAATCAATGGAGAGACCCGGGGGTCACTCTAGCTATGTAGGCAGGGCACAAGGGGGCTTCTCTGGCCAGCCACTGACTGGGCGAGGATGAGGGCCGCCTGCTTGTCACTCCTTCAACGGTAGTTGGTTTCTCTCGGGCCTGGGGGCTGAGGGTGCAGTGCTTCTTCCAGGCATCGGGTTCTTTGTTACCGGGCAGTCGCAGTCAGGGGGAGCATCTGGATTCTCTCTGCAGGCGTCGCTGTGGAAGTGCAGGGAGGTCGGCTCAGGGTGTCCACATCATTGGAAATGCCTGGGGATCCTCTCTGCAGTGGTGGTTCTTCTGGACACAAGCCGGGGGCGTCAGGTGCAGAGTGTTGGGGACTCACACTTCACTCACAGTCCCTTAAAGTTGGTTTCTTTATTGCTGTTTGGACAGAGCCGCTGTCCACAGGAGTTTGTTGGTCCTTTGGCTGCAGGACAGTCTCTGAGTCCTCAGAGGTTGCTGGTCCTGCTGGATGCGGCGCTGTGCAGGTTCTTTGAGTCTGGGGACAGACCGGGAGGGCTGGGGCCAAGTCAGTTGTTGTCTCCTTCATCTCTGCGGGGCTTTCAGGTCAGCAGTCCTTCTTCTTGTTTCAGGTCATCAGGAATCTGGTTTCCTAGGTTCAGGATCACCCCTAAATACTGACTTTAGGGGTGTGTTTAGGTCTGGGGGCCAGTAGTCAATGGCTACTGTCCTTGACGGTGGCTACACCCTCTTTGTGCCTCCTCCCTGTGGGGAGGTGGTCACATCCCAAATCCTATTGGAGGGAATTCTCCAAAGCAAGATGGAGGATTTCCTAAGGGGGGGTCACTTCAGCTCAGGACACCTTAGGAGCTGTCCTGGCTGGAGGCTGACTCCTCCTTGTTTTTCTCATTATCTCCTCCGGACTTGCCACCAAAGTGTGGGCTGTGTCTGGAGGGTGGGCATCTCCACTAGCTGGAGTGCCCTGGGGTGCTGTAACACCAGGCTTGAGCCTTTGAGGCTCACTGCCAGGTGTTACAGTTCCTGCGGGGGGAGGTGTGAAGCACCTCCACCCAGTACAGGCTCTGTTCCTGGGCACAGAGTGCACAAAGGCACTGACCCCATGTGGTTAGAAACCCATCTGGATGTGGCAGGCTGGCAGAAACTGGTCAGCCTAGCACTAGTAGTTGGACTGGCATACAGGGGGCATCTCTAAGATGCCCTCTGTGTGCATTTCTCAATAAATTCCACACTGGCATCAGTGTGGATTTATTGTGCTGAGAAGTTTGATACCAAACATCCCAGTATTCAGTGTAGCCATTATGGAACTGTGGAGTTCGTGTTTGACAAACTCCCAGACCATATACTCTTTATGGCTACCTTGCACTTACAATATCTAAGAATTGGTTTAGACACTGTAGGGGCATAGTACTCATGCAGCTATGCCCTCACCTGTGGTACAGTGCACCCTGCCTTAGGGCTGTAAGGCCTGCTAGAGGGGTGACTTACCTATGCCACAGGTAGTGGGTTGTGGGCATGGCACAGTGAGGGGAATGCCATGTTGACTTAGGGGGTCATTCTGACCCCGGCGGTCTAAGACCACCGGGGCCAGGGTCGGCGGGAGCACCGCCGACAGGCCGGCGGTGCCCCGCAGGGCATTCTGACCGCGGCGGTTCAGCCGCGGCCAGAAAGGGTAAACCGGCGGTCTCCCGCCGGTTTACCGCTGCCCTTAGAATCCCCCATGGCGGCGCAGCTTGCTGCGCCGCCATGGGGGATTCTGACACCCCCTACCGCCATCCTGTGCCTGGCGGTTCGCCCGCCAGGAACAGGATGGCGGTAGGGGGTGCCGCGGGGCCCCTGGGGGCTCCTGCCGTGCCCATGCCAATGTCATGGGCACGGCAGGGGCCCCCGTAAGAGGGCCCCACAAAGTATTTCAGTGTCTGCCTAGCAGACACTGAAATACGCGACGGGTGCAACTGCACCCGTCGCACCTTCCCACTCCGCCGGCTCAATTCTGAGCCGGCATCCTAGTGGGAAGGTTGATTTGCCCTGGGCTGGCGGGCGGCCTTTTGGCGGCCGCCCGCCAGCCCAGGGCAAATGTCAGAATCACCGCAGCGGTCTTTCGACCGCGGTGCGGTGTTCTGACGGCGGTACCTTGGCGGACGGCCTCCGCCGTCCGCCAAGGTTAGAATTAGGGCCTTAGTCTTTTTCTCCCCAACAGCACACACAAGCTGTGAGGCAGTGTGCATGTGCTGAGTGAGGGGTCCCCAGGGTGGCATAATACATGCTGCAGCCCTTAGAGACCTTCCCTGGACACAGGGCCCTTGGTACTAGGGGTACCATTTACAAGGGACTTATCTGTGTGCCAGGGCTGTGCCAATTGTGGAGACAAAGGTACAGTTTAGGGAAACAACACTGGTGCAGGGGCCTGCTTAGCAGGGTCCCAGCACACTTTCAATCATAACTAGCATCAACAAAAGGCAAAAAGTTAGGGGTTAACCATGGCAATAATGGCATTTTCCTACACCGCGGCTTGATGTGGTGAACTGCGTGGGCACGCTGACGAGGAACTGGGGGCCCCTTGCCCTGGTGGAAAATCGAGTGGCCCGGTCTGTGGGACTGGACAAAAGGCAGGGGTATGAGGCAGGCAGCCTGCCTGGTGCGTTGTTGGTGACCTTCCGAGCAAGAGAAGTCTGGCTGGGTGGTGAGGTGTCAGCTGAGGGTACCGGTGGCTGGGCTGTGTTCTGGTGCCCCGCAGCCATACGACAGGACACCCCGTTGGGGGCTTTACCCGGGCACGATGGGGAAGACGGACCCCAAACAATCGAAACTGGTTTTTGAGGGCAAAAAAGAGAGCAGTCATGAGGGCAGATCGATGGTGGAGCTGCCCCAACAGGATGACCCGCAGTTGCCCTCTGTCAAGGCCATGTTTATGGACTTAAAGCAGAGTCTGGTGGCTATAGATACTAAGCTGGACGAATTAACTGATCGCATGGATCGTCTGAAAGACAGGGTGGATGATCACAACACTCGCCTGGAGCAGGCGGAATCTAGAGTTTCGGACTTGGAGGATGGTCGGAGCCGGGAGAGTGAACGACTTCTTCAAATGGAACGGGTGCTGGAGGTCATCTGGAACAAAAACAAGGACCTTGAAGCTTGATCCAGGCGCAATAACATCCACATTTTGGCCTTCCGGAGCCAACAGATATGGGGCGTATGGAGGACTATGTAGAGGCGATGCTCACAACACTCCTCCCTGGAGCGCTCTCCCCAGTGATGGTGGTGGAGAGGGCACACAGGTCGCCGGGGCCGCAACTGCCGCCTGGGGCCCCGGCGAGGCCTGTAATAGCTCGCCTGCTCAACTATAGCGATAGAGACACGGTTTTGCCCCTCACCCGTAGACCGCCACCCGTCATATATAATAATAACGAACTAAGCATCTTTCCAGACTACACTCCTGGTGTGCAGGCAGCTCCCTGGGCGTTCCGCCCGACCAAACACACCCCAAGCCACACGGAGGCTAAATATTTGCTCATCTACCCGGCTAAGCTGCGTGTACAGCACAAAGACAAACAACACTCAGTACCAAAGCTGGCTGCAAAATTCCCCAAAAGTATTCCCAAAAAAACAGCCCGGCCTGCTCGCCGGCAAATGATGAGGAAGGGAATCATTTAAGTGAACATGACTGAGGCCGGTCCTGCATGGCAGGCGGCGGTGTGCTCAATCGGCGCCCCATGGCCTTTGTGTGCCTGTAATTGAACTGGCACTCGGTGACAACTGACCCGTTGAGTTTCGTGACTACTTGGCGGCTCCCTCCCACCTTCCCATATTGAGTGGGAAGTTTGACGGCAATGACACCACCCCACGGTGATTGAATGATGGGCTCAAGATAAGACTGCTGTCAGCTTATATGCAGCGCCATGCGATAGATGTCTGCATGCTTAAGGAAACTCACCTGACTAAGGCCACAAAGTCAAGGGTGAGGTCTGGCTGGATTGGTGAGAGTCACGTGGCGGTGTATTCGAGCTATGTTCGGGGTGGCCATCCTGCTTAGAAAAGGATTGCAGTGGTGTACGGAAAAAGAGCTTACGGACCTGCATGATCGACCTGTTATGCTGCAGGGTACAATACAGGATAGGCCGTTTCGTCTGGTGTCAGTTTACGGTCCCAACGTCAATGACCCAGAGTTCTTCGGGAAGGTGTGGCGACTGACCAACTCCTTAGGCTCCGGTCCCTATTATGGGGAAGAGATTTCAATGTTGTGCTGGACTTTGAGGCAGATCGAGAGAGCCGGGCTCGGCCACAACATGTGGCAGTCACGAAGGCCATGTCCCTTATTATGGATGAGGGTGCTTTGGTCGATTTATGGAGGGTGAAACATGGTGCGGACAGGGAAGGTACATGCCTTAATACTGTACAAAATAGCTGGTCTCGCATTAATAGATGGCTCGGAACCAGAGACGTAGAGCTTTGGACGGAGTCTATTGAACATCTGCCTTGCACTTTGTCAGACCATTCTCTGGTTAGATTGGAATTGCCGATCCCTGGGGGCCCTCTTGCCACGGATTCTTGTGGAGACTACCCCGTGGTGCATTAAGAGATCAGGGCCCTCATTAAAACCCTGGCGGTCGGTGTTAAAGCCGCCAACAGTCCGGCAAAAAAAAAACAATGGGATTACGACCACAGCGGAAACCACCAACATAGACAGCCACTTTAACACTTCGACCGCCACAGCGGTGCAAACAAACAGCGTGGCGGTAACCGCCAACAGACAGGCGGAAGACAATGTACCACCCACCCTATCACAAGATGCCAATCCGCCACCTTTTCCGGGGTGAAACCAACGCGATCAAAAACACGGCGGAAACAGTACACAGAAGGGGAAATCACTCACCTCTCCACACCCCACGAGGAACCAGGATGCCATGGAGCCAGAACTTCACATCCTGCCGGCGATCGTCTTCCTGCTCCTCTATCAGGAGCTCCAGAGACGGCGGCGACGACCACGGTGAGTACTGCACCTACAACACAGGGGAGGGGGGGAGGGAAAAGAGAGTGACACACACAGGCAACACGCAACACCCCCAACCCCACCCTCACCCACAACACCATAAACACAAATACATGCTGCAACATTACATATACACCCCTCCAACCCCCCTTCAATAACACAAGGACAAAAGTAATTGATTTGAACAAATGTAATCAATAAAAATCCAGTACTCAAAACTCTAAATACAGTATATACAATTATGTGCACCAACTACAGAAGTCCAGATAGTGCACCAATCATTGTCCATGGACCACTGGGCCAAAAATGCATGGGCGAGGCCCACACTCAACACCTGACTCCAAACGGAGAGAACACTGGAGGGGCATCAGATGGAAAATAAACCGGCACCTCAGGGGGAGGGGAGGGGGGCACCTCAGCCTGATGAACGCACAATGCCACTGCTCCACGAGGGGGCTCCATGCCCACTGCTGTATCCTGGGGAGTGCAAAGCCACAGTCTCTCAAGTCTTTCCAATGGGTGGGTTGCCCACTGCTTTATCCTGGGGAGTGCAAAACCACAGTCTCTCAAGTCTTTCCAGTGGGTGGTTTGCCCACTGCTTTATCCTGGGGAGTGCAAAGCCACAGTCTCTCAAGTGGATGTATCTCTCCACTGGTTCTGGAGGGGGCTTTGTGCCCAGAGTGCTTCATCCTGCCAAGGACAGAGGTAGTGGATGTATCTCTCCACTGGTTCTGGAGGGGGCTTTGTGCCCAGAGTGCTTCATCCTGCCAAGGACAGAAGTAGTGGATGTATCTCTCCACTGGTTCTGGAGGGGGCTTTGTGCCCAGAGTGTTTCATCCTGCCAACGACAGAGGTAGTGGCTGTATCTCTCCACTGAAAGTGATGCATCATTGAAGCTGCCCAGGCTCCTGGAACTCACCACCAGCCTCGGACGACTGACCACTGGGGATGGCAGCCATGTCTGCGGTGGTGCCACTGGCTCAGGATGTCGCGGGGCCGCTGGCGGTGCTTACGGCGTTGCTCGCGGCGGGCTCCGTGGCAGCGGTGCTGACGGCGGGCTCTGTGGCAGCGGTTCTTGCAGCGGGCTCTGTGGGAGCGGTGCTGGCGGCAGGCTCAATGACAGCGGTGCTGGTGGTGGGCTCTGTGGCTGTGCAGATGGCGGTGCAGGTGGCGCTCTTCTCCGCCGTACAGGTTGGCATCGACGTGGACAGAAGGTGTGACACTGGTCCCTCAGTCAGTGCCACCATGCCCTCTCCTGACCTGCCCTTCAGTTGCTGGCCCTTCCCCACCTTGGATGGTGGTGCTGCTGTCTTGCCACTATCCCCTTTCGGTTTCCCAGAGCCCTTGGTGGCAGGTGTTTTCTGCTTCTCCCTCCGGGATGTGGGCAAGTTTTGCAGGTGGCGGATTGTCCTTACCCTCGCTCCGAGGCACACTGGATGAGGTGCTGGGTTGGGACCTGGAAAGCCTGGCCCTAGGGGACGGCCGGGGGGGAGGTGTAGGGAAGAGGTCAAAATTAGCCAGGAAAAGTTTTTTAGACACACTGGGACGGGTAGATGGAGGGGGTTTGGGAGTGGAGAAAGGGGTAGTGGTTGTAGGAAGTGTACGTCTGCTGAATTCGGGTGAAGGTGCATGGGCTGGAGGCTGTTGTGAGGTCGATGGCTATTGGGTGGGTGTGTGCCTGCGTTTGTGTAGTTTGGGAGAAGAGCTTACAGACACAGTGGTACATGACACAGGGGATGTGTGAATGGTAGTGGGGGTGGTGAGTGCCAGTGAGCGGTGTGTGGTGATGGATGTGCTGGTGATGGAGGTAGTGGCGGAAGAGGTAGTGCGTGCAGGTGTGAGTGGAGACGAGACTGGGAGGGAGGAGGGAGACGTGGAGGAGGGAGACACAGTGGAGGCAGTGGATGTTGGTATGTCTGCATGGGTATGATGCTTGTGTGAGTGCCTGTGGGATGTGTGGTGCTTATGTTTGCCTGAGCCACTTTTGTGTGTTGAGGTGTGTGCATGCTGGTCTGATGGTGTGTTTGGGATAGGCTGGGGTACAGGGGATTGGGTCTGAGTGGAGGAAGTTGGAGGGGGGAGGATGGACACAGGGACAATGGCTGCCATCAGTGCTGAGGTCAGAGCCTGAAATGCTCTCTGTTGGGCTGCCTGGCCAGAATGAATGCCCTCCAGGTATGCATTTGTTTGTTGCAAATGCCTCTCAACACCCTGAATGGCATTCAGAATGGTAGACTGCCCAACAGTGAGGGATCTCAGGAGGTCAATAGCCTCCTCACTGAGGGCAGCAGGGCTGACTGGGGCAGGGCCTGAGGTGCCTGGGGCGAAGGAGATGCCCACCCTCCTGGGTGAGCGGACATGGGACACACGCTGAGGGGCTTCTGGGAGGGCGGTGCTGGTAGGGGGGGTGGATGCGGGGGGCACAGAGGGGCCCACCACTGCAAGGGAGTTCCCATCAGAGGAGTCGCTGTCGCTGCTGTCACCACCTGTCCCCACCGTGGAGCTCCCCTCGCCCTCCGTCCCACTTGTGGCTTCAGACTCCGTTGTTTCGCCCTCCAGGGCCAAGTGGGATGCAGCTCCCTCCTGCTCCGGTGCCACTGCTCCTCCGCCAGGTGATGCTATTGCACACAAGAACAGGGAGACCACAAAAAGGGGGGGGAGACAGAAGAAAGACATGTTCAGTGCATGCAATACCACTACCGTTGGTGGACACTACAGACACAGCAGACCTCAGCACTATGCCATGCACTAACAGTTCCTAGATTATTCACAAGGCCATGGGGTACAAGGCCTATGCCCGATTGCTGCACACATGGAAGTCACAAACTTCGCCCTAGCCTAGGGGAACCCACTGCCCACCTCCCCACCCAGACACCTCGTAATGCGCGCAGAGTCAGATGAATGTGTCTGTACTCACCCCCTTGTGGCTGCTGTGATGCCCTCAAGCGCCCATCCAGCTCCGAATGCGTCACCGCCAGGATCCGGAACATCAGGGGGGTCATGGTGCGACGGGCACCACTCCCACGTTGGGAGGCCATCCTCAGCTGGGCCTCCGCCATCTTTTTGCTCCAGTGGCGAATGTCCTCCCATATTTTCCGGCAGTGGGTGCTCCGTCTGTAGTGGACCCCCAGGGTCCGGACTTCCTTGGTGATGGCACGCCAAATATCCTTCTTCTGGTGGGCGCTGACCTAGAGGAATAGTATAGGGGAAAAGGTCAATCTTTCACCGTCCAGACCGTCATAGTCATTGGCCTAAATTTCCACCCTTGCCCTGACGCACAGACACTCACAGTCTGCTCATGCAGGGCTCAATCCACCCCCCCATGTATCTTCCATCCACACCACTCCAAACAGCCATTGCCCATGAAGCATGCTCACAGTGTACTCACCTGTTTGTCTGGAGGACCGTAGAGTAGCGTGTACAGGGGGAGGACCCCATCCACTAACTTCTCCACCTCATCCGAAGTGAAGGCAGGGGCCCTTTCCCCAGACACATGAGCCATCGTCGATTCCAGACTGAGGTCACAGCAGCACTTGCAATGTAGGCCCTCTCTTGTTGAAGGTCAGGTATCAAGTGAGTGAACAGAGAGAAAATGGCGGTCACGTCCACGGTGGTGCGTACCGTCACCGCCGGCGTACATCGTCATTGGCTCCTCGGACCCATAGGGTCCAATGTTAACCAATGCACGATTGCGCCGCGGTCTTCGACCGCCTACAGCGATGGTGTAGAACGCCAGCGCAGTCACCTCAGATCCCCTTGTCTCACCTTACATGTCAGGCAGTCGCCATTTCAGGGGGCCACATGGCAAGAATAATAACTGCGTCACACCTATGTAGGCCTTGCATACACACAGTAACAGGCACATTGCGGATTAATAAATGTGTGCTAATGACAATTTGTGATACCTCAGTGTTGGCTGACTCTCTGCTCGCTGTTCTATTCCATAGGGCACGTCCGCTGGGGCAGGTGATGAGATGGTGGCATCCTCTAGTGTACAGACCGCTGGTGGACCTGTCAACAATGGAAGAGAGACACGTAATAGTCACCTACAGACTTGATCGTGCAACAATCCATGAACTGTGTGCCCAGTTGAAGCCAGACCTGATGTCAGCTATCCGCCATCCCACAGATCCCCCTTCTAGTGCAGGTCCTGTCAGTACTCCATTTCCTGGCAAGTGGGTCTTTTCAAACAACAGTGGCCATTGCATCAGGGATGTACCAGCCAATGTTCTCTAACGTGTTGTCCAGAGTGTTGTCTGCCCTGCTGAAACACATGCGCAGCTACATAGTTTTCCCTCAGGTGGAGGATTTGCCTGCAGTGAAAGGTGACTTCTATGCCCTGGGATATACCCCAAACATCATAGGTGGCATTGATGGGACACATGTGGCCTTGGTACCCCCCGCAGGAGTGAACAGGTGCACAGAAACAGGAAGAGCTACCATTGAATGAATGTGCAGATGGTGTGTTTGGCCGACCAGGACATCTCCCATGTGAATGCCAAGTTTCCTGGCTCAGTGCATGACACTTACATTCTGAGGAATAGCAGCATCCCTTGTCTGATGGGGCAACTCCAGAGGCACCGTGTGTGGCTAATAGGTGAGGACAAGAACCCTATACCCTGTGAATAGTTGTCTGGGTCTGGGGTTGTCCCTACGGGTTAGTGTGTGTCTAACAGTTGTCTCTCGACATTTGCAGGTGACTCTGGGTACCCAAACCTGTCATGGCTACTGACCCCAGTGAGAAATCCCAGGACAGGGGCGGAGGAACGCTACAGTGAGGCACATGGGTGAACTAGGAGGATTATAGAAAGAACCTTCGGCCTCCTGAAGGCCAGGTTCCGGTGCCTCCATATGACAGGCGGTTCTCTCTACTACTCACCAAAGAAGGTGTGCCAGATCATGTGGCCTGCTGTATGCTGCACAACCTGGCTTTGCGACACCAGGTGCCTTTTCTGCAGGAGGATGGTCCAGCTGGAGGTCTTGTGGCAGATGTGGAGCCTGTGGACAGTGAAGAAGAGGAGGCAGAAGAAGAGGATATCGACAACAGAAACAACGTTATCCAGCAATACTTCCAGTGAGACACAGGTAAGAAGATATCACTGCCTCACACATCTCATATTATTGTTTGAACTATCATAAATCTGTCACTTTCACCCAGTGTATGGACCCTGACTTGTCACTTTGCCTTTCCATTTCACAGATGTGGGTCCCACTGTGTGACCTCTGCTACATTTCCTCATGGACTAGAGCTATGTTACATCGGTATGTTGACAATAAAATTGACATTGCTATATTCCATAGTTATTGTAAATACACATTTGTGAAAGCACACACTGACTCCAGATTGTTTTTTGATTGATGTGTGTTTATTTTTGTGCAAATAAGTGGAGGGGGTTGTAAAATGGTCAGGGCTGATGGTGGAGGAATGTCCATGGCAGAGTCCAGTCTATTTGTTTCACAGATGCATTGTCCAAAGGGGCATAGGAACTGGAGCTAGGGCAGTTTAAGGATGGACAGGGTGACAAAGTGGGACAGAAGGATGACATTCAGGGGGGTCTCATTTCCTGGAGGGGGTCTTGGCAAGGTTCTCTGTCTTGTTCCTGGATCTCAGGGGCTCTCAATCTGCAGGGGGTGGGGTGCTGGTGTCGTGGTCCTGTGGCGGTGCCTTCTGTCGACTAGCGCCGGCAGAGGTGGTGGGCTGTTCATCATCCAGGCTAGTGTCAGGGGCCCCGTGTTGTGCCACAGTGTCCCTCCTGGTGTTGACAAGGTCCTGCAGCACCCCTACAATGGTGACCAGGGTGGTGTTGCTTGCCGTGAGTTCCTCCCTGATCCCCAGAGAGTGTTCCTCCTGCAGCCGCTGGGTCTCCTGAAGTTGTCCAGTACCGTTGCCATTGTCTCCTGGGAATGATGGTATGCTCACATGCTGTTGGAGAGTGCCTCGTGGAGAGTGGGTTCCCTGGGCCTGTCCTCCCCCTGTCGCACAGCAGTCCTCCCAGTTCCCCTGTTTTCCTGTGCCTCTGTTCCCTGAACTGTGTGCCCACTGCCACTGCCCCCAGGTCCCTGATTTTCTTGGGGTGGTGGGTTTGCCTGGGTTCCCTGTAGTGGTGGACACACTGCTGATTGACGTGTCCTGGGGACAGAGGGATGGGCCCGCTGGGTGGGTGCTGTGGTGGTGTTTCCTGAGGGGGGAGGCTCTGTGATGGCTTGTGCCAGTGTCAGGGGAACTGACTGTCCCGAGGTCCCAGATGGGCCGGGCTGGTCATCTCGATCCAGTTGTACAGAGCTGCTGTCATCACTGTGGGTCTCTTCTGTGGGGGGAGTGGACATGTCTGGAACCTCCTGTTCGGTGACGTTGGTTAGGGGTTGTACAGGGGTGTAAAGGCATGATTATTGCATCTGTGTGTGCCATCGTGTGCAATGGGTGAGTGACCCTGTACTCCAGTGCTTGCATTCATGTCTAGGTCCTTGTGTGATATTTGGTTTGGTGTCTGTGTGGGTATCTGTAGTGGACATGCTTTGGTGATGGGTGTCCATGCTTTCGTGTTGCACTCAGGGCTTGGTGTTGGGATGGGCGGTTTGTGATAGTGGGACATATGTGAGGTGTTGGAGTGATGGGGTGAGGGTGAGGAAGGGGGTATGTGATGGCATGCAGGTAGGGTGGGGGATATAATAGTTAAGAGTTGACTTACCAGAGTCCATTCCTCCAGCTACTCCAGCGAGGCCCTCAGGATGCAGTATAGCCAAGACCTGCTCTTCCCATGGGTTAGTTGTGGGGGAGGAGGTGGGGGTCCGCCGCCAGTCCTCTGAACCGCAATGTGGTGTCTTGAGACCACGGAACGCACTTTGCCCCGTAGGTCGTTCCACCTCTTCCTGTTGTCATCCCGTGTTCTTGGATGCTGTCCCACTGAGTTGACCCTGTCGACGATTCTACACCATAGCTCCATCTTCCTAGCAATGGAGGTCTGCTGCACCTGTGATCCGAATAGCTGTGGCTCTACCCAGACGATTTCCTCCACCATGACCCTGCGCTCCTCCTCTGAGAACCTGGGGTGTCGTTGTGGTGTCATGATGTGGTGTGGCTGATGTGTGGGGTGGTGTGTGTTGTGATGTGTGAGGGGATGTGTTTGTGTGTGTTGTTTGAGGTATGTGGATGGTGTGTGAGTGATGATGTTGTGTGTCTGTGGATGCTAGTGTTGTTTCTGGTGGTGTCTCTCTCTGGCCTTCTGTCGCAATTTTGGTAGTAAGGGTTTGTGGGTTCGAAATACACACACCTGATACACATACACACACCACTCCCACATACCCATGTGTTTTATATTGGATTGGGTGTGTGGGAGTGGTGTGTGTATGTGTATCAGGTGTGTGTATTTTGAATTGTCCAATGTGATTGTGTTTTGTAAATGTGTGTGTATTTTGAGCGCGGCGGTGTGTACCGCCCATGGAATAACGCGGTTGAAAGACCGCTGCGTGGATTCGTGGGTCGTGATAGTGTGGGCATATTCCTGTTGACGTGACAGTGGAGGTTTTGTTATCGCCAGTTTATCACTGACCTTTGGTGTGGCGGACTTGTGTGGGTGTCTGGATTTTGGCGGATTCCGAGCTGTAGGTCGTAATAGCTGTAGCGGAATTCCGCCGCCGCAGCGGTGTGTTGGCGGTCTTCTGCACGGCGGTAAGCGGGATTTACTGCCTGGGTTGTAATGAGGGCCCAGGCCTTTAGGGAGGAGATTTGTACCGCTATTGTGGAATATTTCACTGTGAATCAGGGATCGGTGTCTGGCGTGAACTCTGTGGGAGGGATTCAAGGTAGTAATTTGCAGGATTTGTCTCACCAAGCAGTGTGTCGTGCTGAGAGCGCTTGGACATGAATTACCAGGCTTAGAGACCCAGCTAGCTGGTCTGGAGAAACAAAATGTGTACAGATGGGTCCAGCGGCACCTGGTAGAAATCAGAGAGAAGTTCTCACAATATCAGGAGGCGGCACTCCGCAAGGTTTGTTTTCTGGGAAAAGGAGCTAAGGCGAGGAGATACGGTGAGGGCGGGTAAAAAGCTGGCTGCAATGCTTTGTAGGACGTGGGCAGGGAATTATATTGTTAAGTTGCTTTATTCAGCTGGAATACGCCATACTGGCAGGGAGGGGCGTCAGGCGGGTCTTGACTGATTTCTACTCCGACTTGTATGCCGTAAAGTCGGTGACACACTATGCGGCGGATGCAGAATATTTTGAGGATATTAGCCTGCTCTGGCTTGAGAACTCACACAGGCAGTATTTGGACGTTCCTTTTTTTGGTTGAGATGTTATTCAGGCTATACGCAGTTTGCCAGGAGATAAGGCCCCGGGGCTGGACGGACTGCTGTCAGCCTTCTATAAGGAGTACGCAGATCTATTAGTGCAGCATCTGCTAGAGGTTTACGTAGAGGCGCTTGAAGGTGGGACTCTCCCGTCCTCACTGCATGAGGCCCTCATCGTGACAATCTTGAAACCAGGGAAGAATCCGTGAGGCTGGATTCCAATAGGCCATTATCGTTAATAAATATAAACAATAAGATCCTAGCTAAACTTATTGCGACCAGGCTTCAGCCCCTGCTACCTTCTTTGGTGCTACCGGATCAGTCTGGATTTGTGCTCGGCCACTTGACCTTGTATAACCTCCGTACTTTTTTTATGGTGTCTCATATGGTTGAGCCTGAGGAGCGCACAGTGGCGGTGTTCTTGGCCGCTACTAAGGCATTTGACTCCCTTGAATAGTCTTACATATTCGGACTGCTGACTAGAGTAGGGTCGAGTCCTAGGTTAATTCAGTTGATCCGCTTGTTATATTCAGCTCCAACAGCTAGTTTGAAAATTAATAGGATGGTATTGGACGCCTTTCCGATTTCAACAAAGATGCCCCCTCTCGCCGATGCTATTTGCAGTGGTGATGGAGCCGCTGGTGGTGTGCTTGAGGCAACACCACAATCACAGAGGACTGGCGTTTAGACAGTGCTCAGTACTGGTCTCTATGTATGTGGATGATGTTACGCTATATGTTTGTGACCCACAGCTGAATCTTGATACGCTGATAGACGAGATAGTCCGGTTTGGCCGGATTTCTGGGATTACACTCAATTGGTCGAAGTCGGTGGTATTCCCCCTGTCAGCTGCAACGGTGCTGTCCCGCCTCGGTTACCCCCTTTGTTGGGCTGATGGACAGCTGTGATATTTGGGTATATGGCTTAGTAGGGAGGCGGATGAGCTGTGGTCGGCCAATTATGGTAAGGCCATTACGTGGCTGGAAGACAAGGTGGCGGTCTGGTGCTCCCTGCCACTTTCACTGATGGGCCGCATAGCAATAACCAAGATGGTGATTCTGCCCAAATTCCTTTATCTGTTCGTTAACCTACCCCTCGTCCTCATGTCTAACTTCTTGGAAAGACTCATCTCTTTGCTCATATCTCTTCTCTGGACAGGTAAACAGCCCAGAATCTCATGGGAACAGCTGGCGCTACCGTTTGAACTGGGTGGCCTGGAAGCCCCGGATCTGGAACTTTATTATAATTGTGCACAGGCCCATTTCGCGCCTTTCTGGTTGCACTCTATAATATACCTTCTGTATCTGACTCAGGAATATGATTCAGTCTGGCCTAAGGGCTTGTCTGGGGTGATTGGTGGACCGCACGGGCCTAGGTCGGGAAGGGTCGATGTGGCAAGTACGGCGTGGGCTTAGAGGGTGCTCCTGCGGCGGGCGGAGGTTGAAGAGCCCTTTTGCACCCTCGATGCCTATGCGGGACATCATGGAACTGCAGATATCAGAGGAGAGACAGTTTTGTGAACACCTTCGCGATTTGAATATGACTACCTTGGGGTCTTGGTTTCTGGAGGGGTTGTTTATCTCGGCGGAAGCCGCGCTTGGAGATACGCACAATACTGCCCTATATTGTTTATTCTTCCTCCGAATCAAGGCTGTTTTGCAGGCACGGTACCCCAGCTTACCTGAGATGCCCCGGTGTGCCGCGCGCTGGAGCTTATGTACAGAGCGCTGTCTCCGCGTAGACTCATCACAGGCCTATATGTTTGCATGCAAACAACTGTCGCCCCTGTCAAGTCCAGGGCCAGAACTCATTGGGAGGTGGATGTGGTTGAGACCCTTCCAGATGAGGTTTGGCGGTACTGCTGTGCACAAATGTGAGAACTCTCCCCTAATTATAGACTGTGCCTTATTCATTTTAACTGCTTGCATCGTTTGTACTATACACCGAGTAGACTGAGGAGAATGGGCGTGCGTTTGGATGCTAGATGTGAAAGATGCTTGGCTCCTGAGGCAGATTTTCTACACCTGGTGTGGAGCTGGGGGGGTCCTGCAGGATCACTGGACAGAGGTTCTGGGGATGATAGGGGAGATGGTCGGGCTCGTGGTGCCTCATTCCCCCAAGATTGCCCTCTTGGGATATGTCAAGGAGGTACCCCTTGATTACAGGAAACTGGTGGCGCTGCTGTTGCTGCTGGCTAAGCGCAGGGTGGCGATATGCTGGGGGAGGAAACAGATTCCGCCATGCAGAGAATGTCTGAGTAATGCTGTGCACTTCCAGGAACAATTAATGGTCTATTGGGAGTTGATGCCAGTAAATTTCCGGCCACAAGACATATGGACCCCCCTGCGATCTTTCCGTATGTCTAGTCCATAAGGAGGTGCAAGGCCACTAACGCATAGCTCTTGTTTTGAAATAGATGACTCCCCCCCTACTGGGGCGAAGAGATGCTGCTCTCCCTATGCAAGGGAGATGTAGTTGCTGCATGGACCTTACCCCCTCCTTCCCTCTCTTCCCTCCACTTCCCTCCCCTTTTGTTTTGCTCTTAATCTTTAGATGTTCACCGCCATATACGGCATCACACAAGACCAAGTAATTTCATCCCATTGTTTGTAGAGCTGTCCATATGTCCTCTCCTCGTGGGGGCAGCCTGCTTGGGAAAGAGAAGGGGGTATTTTCTGGACAAAAAACTGCTTGAACTGCATTGATGCGTTGCTCGTCAATTCTATTGTCAATTATGGCCCTCATTCCGATTCTGGCGGGCGACGGAGGCCGCCCGCCAGAATTCAGCCCTCCATAATACCGCTCCGCGGTCAAAAGACCGCGGAGGGTATTATGAGTTTTTCCCTGGGCTGGCGGGCGGTCTCCAAAAGACCGCCCGCCAGCCCAGGGAAAAACTCCCTTCCCACGAGGATGCCGGCTCGTAATCGAGCCGGCGGAGTGGGAAGGTGCGACGGGTGCTACTGCACCCGTCGCGTATTTCACTGTCTGCTATGCAGACAGTGAAATACATTTTGGGGCCCTCTTACGGGGGCCCCGCGACTCCCCCTCCCGCCATCCGGTTCCCGGCGGGAGAACCGCCAGGAACTGGATGGCGGGAGGGGGAGTCGGAATCCCCAAGCCAGCGCAGCAAGCTGCGCCGGCTTGGAGGATTCCTTGGGGGCAGCGGGAAACCGGCGGGAGACCGCCGGTTTCCCTTCTCTGACCGCGGCTAAGCCGCCGCGGTCAGAATGCCCCACGGGGCACCGCCGGCCTGTCGGCGGTGCCACCGCGTCCCGCGGCCCTGGCGGTTCTATACCGCCAGGGTCGTAATGAGGGCCAATGTCTTGTAACTGTCATGTCGGTGAGTGTTCTGTTTTGTTGTATCTACTAAGAAATGCAATTAAAAAAAAATATATATATAACACTGTGGACCAGCAATGAATACTCCAAAGACAGGAAAATAGAGAGAACAGCTAAAGGGATGAAATTCTACTTTACAGACAGATCAGGAAATTGCCTACCTTTCTTTAAATATCATTCTCACAAAAGGTAGATTTTCCAAACATCTCAAAGACTGCCATTGTTTCTATAACACGTACGTGACACAAAGCTTACTTGGTACAAGAATGCAGACAAAACACCCTGCGTTCTAAAATAAGGGAAACCCACATGCCTAAGGACACTAGGATTCTCAAAAATCCTGAAAATAAAAAAAATAACCTAAAACTTAATATCTCAAAAACTGAGAGGCTTATTTGCAAGAATCTGACACATCACCATTGTTGTGTCAGCTTTCTTGTGCTAACATGCGCCCCCCCTAATGACGCCATGGTAGCGCTGTATTTACTATACAGTGCTCTATGGCACACAATATCTGTGAGTGCTTCAGAAAGTGTGTTTTTTTTCTTTTAAAGTCAAAAAAATTACTCTACTTCAACAATGCCAGGAGGCCCCATTCAAAAAAGTCCTGCGTCAGTTTAATGCCTTCTCTTAGTAAGAGTTTAAAAAGTGACGCTGTGAAGGTGCAGAACGATGTAGATTTCACTGTCCCAGGTTTGCGTGGCTTCTAATGGGGGAACGCCTACCTTGCATATATTATATCTGGCGCAGGTATACTGTGACACAAGGTTTAAAAAACTGCCCCAATGGTCCCATTGTGTCAGTTTATAAATGTGGCGTTGGGCTGCTTTGCGCCACTGCTGCGTCAAAAAAATGACACAACAGTGGCAGAAGGGGCTTGTAAATCACTCCCCGAAACCCCTAATTGAGGAGAATGGAAAACCTATGACTTTACCATGATGTCACCTGACGATACCAGTGATCATAACAATCAGTTTTATTCATCAAGATTGTAAGTGTTTGCAAGTCTAATTGCACCTATGATTACACTTCCCACAACACACTATGATAGTGCATCCTATCACACTTTCAAACCTGAAGCTTGGCGCCTACCATTTCCATCTAGGTCAAACTACAGTCAAGATTAAAGATTACATGGAGGTCAGGGCTCTTAAGGCAAAAAATAAATGATATCATGTTCCTTTTTAAATGAGCAAAGCTTTAGAACTTGTATAAAAGCTAACACAAGAGAATCCTTTTAAAAGAGCACAGCTCTGGTACTTGTATGAAGGCTTACAAGACAACCCGTGAAGACATGTTCCAGCAGAGTTATCAGAAGTGATTTACATCTGCACTAATTGTAAAGCCATTCGATTTATAACCTATATAGTGGTCTATCCTTTCTTTAAATGTCCACTTTGAAAAATGAGGGAGATAATGGATGTAAGACGGCTCATGAATCAACTTCATAAAATATGTTGAGGACAGATAAATGCATGAGCATATAAGAGCTCTGCAAAAGCATGAGCATACCAAGAGCTCTGCAGAAGTATCTACTTCCAAAGCTACCAAGAGCTCTGCAAAAGCATGAACTTACCAAAGCTAGCCCCACCCCGTCCTGACACTTGGTTTTCAGATGGGTGATCTAAAATAAAATGGTAATCAATTAACTTGATTACCATTTTAGTTTTCATCTCTGGGCAGTGTCTGGGGAATTTTGCCCAGTGGGACGACACTCTAATGGAGGAGTGGTCCCTTCTGATGTGTGAATGAAGTGCTAAATCCATCAGTGGAGGATTTCTCCTCTGATCTACAGTGAGCAGGCTTAACTACCTCTGCCATACTATACTATCTGATAGAGGTAATTCTACCAGCATATTCTTTACTGGAGGGCAGTTTTGCAACAGAGAATTTAGGACTTTCTACACAAATTAAAAATTTCTACTACCACCAAACTCTAAATCTGGCCATAATTGTCTTATTGTAAATTATGCCACTATGAATCATCTTAACATTTAAATGTCCTTCTCTACACTGGCAGTTCCTAGTGTTTCTAGAAACTGAGACAGCCATGATGGGTGTGCATAATATTCAAATAGAGGCTGTATCTTGGACTTGAGGACAGTAATGTTACAATAGTTATACAAGTAAGTGATCTGTGAGGATTTAAGTGTTGTATCCTAGCAAATGCAACTCCACAGACAGGCCCTTTCCTAATCAGGTAACAGCCCTTTTCTTGGCTATTTGGGGCAGTTCGCGATTAGGTCCTCATAACGTTTTGTCCACATAAGCTACCCACGCCAAATTTGTGTCCTGTTTTATCCGAAGGGATTCTAGAGGCACCCAGAGCTTGTGGGTTCCCCTGAAGGAGACCAAGAAATAAGCCAAAATACAGAAAACATTTTGTTTTTTTAAAACACATCAATAAAGGGTTTGCGGAGCTAAAATCACCATCTTCCCAGCTTTCAGGAACAGGCAGACTTGAATCAGAAAACCAAATTTTTCAACACAATTTTGGCATTTTACTGGGACATACCTCATTTTTACTATTTTATGTGCTTTTAGCCTCCTTCCAGTTAGTGACAGAAATGGTGTGAAACCAATGCTGGATCCCGGACAGCTAAACATTTCTAAAAAGTAGACAAAATTCTGAATTCAGCACGGGGTCATTTGTGTAGATCCTGCAAGGTTTTCCTACAGACGATAACAGCAGAAAAAAAAAGAATACTGAAACTGAGGTGAAAAAACAGCCATTTTTCTCCACATTTCAAACTGTAACCTTTTTGTGCAATGTCAGATTTTCTAAAGCAATATACCTTTACGTCTGCTGGACTCTTCTGGTTGTGGGGGATATATAGGGCTTGTAGGTTCAACAAAAACCCTAGGTACACTGAGCCAATAAAGGAGCTGCACCTTTCAATGGGTTTTAATTGTATACCGGGTACACAGCAATTCATTTGGTGAAATATAAAGAATGAAAAATAGGTATCAAGGAAACCTTTGTATTTCCAAAATGGGCACAAGATAAGGTGTTGAGAAGCAGTGGTTATTTGCACATCTCTGAATTCCGGGGTGCCCATACTAGCATCTGAATTACAGGGCATTTGTCAAATAGACGTCTATTTTACACACTGTCTTACATTTGGAAGAAAAATATGTAGAGAAAGACAAGGGGCAATAACACTTGCTCTTCTATTCTGTGTTCCTCCAAGTCTCCCGATAAAAATGGTACCTAAATTGTGTGGGTAGGCCTAGTGCCCGCAGCAGCAAACGCAACATGGATACATCACATTTTTACATTGGAATCTGACGTGTTTTTTTGGAAAGTGCCTAGCTATGGATTTTGCCCTCTAGCTCAGCCGGCACCTAGGGAAACCTACCAAACCTGTGCATTTTTCAAAACTAGACACCTAGGGGAATCCAAGATGAGGTGACTTGTGGGGCTCTCACCAGCTTATGTTACCCAGAATCCTTTGCAAACCTTAAAATTTGGCAAAAAAAACACTTTTTCCAAATTTTTTGGTGACAGAAAGTTCTGGAATCTGAAAGGAGCCACAAATGTCCTTACACTCAGCGTTCCCCCCATGTCTCCCGATAAATATGGCACCTCACGTGTGTGGGTGGGCCTAGTGTCTGCGACAGGAAATGCCCCAAAACACAACATGGACACATCACATTTTCCCAAAGAAAACAGACCTGTTTCTTGCAAGGTGCCTAGCTGTGGATTTTGACCTCTAGCTCAGCCGGTACCTATGCAAACCTACCAAACCTGTGCATTTTTGACAACTAGACACCTAGGGGAATTCAAGATGGGGTGACTTGTGTGGCTCGCACCAGGTTCTGGTACCCAGAATCCTTTGCAAACCTCAAGATTTGGCAAAATAAAAACACTTTTTCCTCACATTGCGGTGACAGAAAGGTCTGGAATGTGAGAGGAGCCATACATTTCCTTCCACCCAGCGTTCCCCCAAGTCTCCCAATAAAAAGGTATTGCACTTGTGTGGGTTGGCCTAGTACCCGCGACAGAAAATGCCCCAAAACACAATGTGGACACATCACATTTTCTCAAAGAAAACTGACCTGTTTTTTGCAAAGCGCCTAGCTGTGGATTTTGGCCTCCAGCTCAGCCGGCACATAGGAAAACCTGGCAATCCTAGACATTTATGAAAACTAGACACCTAGCCGAACCCAGGGTGGGGTAACCTCTGGTGCTCTCACCACGTTCTGTTACCCAGAATCCTTAGCAAACCTCAAACTGAGGCAAAAAAACACTTTTCCTCATATTTCAGTGGTGCAAAGTTCTGGAATCTGAGGGGGGGCACAGACTTCCATCTACCCAGCGTTCTCCCAGGTCTCCTGATAAAAAATAGTACCTCACTTGTGTGGATAGGCCTAGTGCCCGCGAAAGGAAATTCCCCAAAACACTATGTGGACACATCAAAATCATCAAATGCAAAACGACCTGTTTTTGCTGGTGGAGGCACCTGTGTTTTTGGTCAGAGGGGGCAGAAATGGCCTTAAATAAATTTGACCCCCAGGGGAGTGACCCTTGCCTAAGGGGTCCCTCCCCTTTCTTTCATTGTTTAAAAAACAAATTCCTGGTGTCTAGTGGTTTCTGCCCCCCTTGGGAGCATATTGGCCTAATAAAAAGAGGCCAAGTTACCCCGAAGGGGGGGGCAGAAATGGCCTAAAAACAATTCCCCCCAAGGTAGTGACTCTTGCCTAAGGGGTTGTTCCCTTATAAATGTAAACAACAACAAAAAATCCCTGGGGTCTAATGGCTTCTGGCAGATCGGCCTAATTAATATAGGCTGATCTGCCCCCAGGGTGGGCCTAATAAAATAATTGCCCCCTAGTGGAGCGACCCTTGCCTAAGGGGTTGCTCCCCTTATAAATGTAAACAAAAAAAATCCCTGGTGTCTAGAAAGGTCGGCCTAATTAATTTAGGCCAATATGCCCCCGGGGTGGGGCAGAAAAGGCCTAATTACAAAATTTCCCCTTGGGGGGGCGACCCTTGCCAAAGAGGTCGCTTCCCTTATAAGAATAAACAACCAAATTAAAAATCCCTGGTGTCTAGTGGCATTCCTGCAGCACAATGGCATGCTCAGAGAGACATGAAAAGGGACCTCGCCTGCCCCCTTACAGAGGAGAAAATAATCTGTTTCTCCTCACGCAATGGATGGTGACCTCTAATGAGGTCCGCACGCGATCGCACGCTGATGTTATCAGACGTCACGGAAGCAGGCGGGGTGGAAGGAGAAGCGCTTCCCCTTCCATCCTCCCCCTTGAGCCGGGAGCAGGACGAGTTGGTCTCGTCCCTGGTACCGGCAACCGTGGCCGAGGACGAGACCAGCTCGTACTGGGCACCTGAGGGGTTAAAGTATTAAACTGTGGTTCACAATCCTCACAAATTATCCATCTGCCATGTATACTGTGCTTAATTTGTGCCTGTGTTGGGCACAAGGACTAATTTTGGAGGATTGGACGTATGTTTCATCATCATAATTCGACCCACATCAAGAGAGAGGAAATAGAAATGGGAGATGTACTTCCTGTTTTTTACACTGCATGTGTCCATTTGATTGAAATTGGACACAAAATCTGGATATCAAGCAGCAATGTGTATTTAGTGTTATGTTGCAGGAATTTGTCAAAGTTCGAATGTTGAGTTCTCTTGCAAAGGACTTCTGCATAATAAGTAGTAAAAAATGTATATACCCTTGAAGATTGGATTCATTCCTTCTGTTTCATGAAAACTGCAACTTTGTGAATTTGGAAGAAATTAAAGTGAACACCTAATTCCGGGTTCTGACAGACACTATCTCAAAGTCCTGAACTTTTCACTATTTTCTTCATTATTTTTATGTGTGTTTGGCTAATTAGTTCAATAGGAGCAAAGCAAGACTACAGCACCCACAACACATTTGGTTATCAAACGCCCAGGACTTGAAGTTGTCCGCAACAACCTGGAGGGTGAGGCACACCCTAGAAAAGTGAAGGGTTTCATGCTTGTTCCATCAAGGAGGGCCACATAAAAAACAACATTATCAATTTCATTGTTCTTACTGAGAGGTTGCAAGAATCATACTTAATGAGGACAGGCAACATTTCTAATTCTTTAAAGCTTAGCTATGCCTGAAGGGTACCAGGCAACTGTCTCCATTAGAATCCCTTTTTGAGAATGCAATTGTGGTTAACTACTCATGTGTATGCCTTTGAAGTCATCTACTGAAATGTCTAAAATTATATGTACAGATGCGTGTACTGTACGTCAGTGGGGCGCTACAATGCTAAGTAGGTCCGGCAAACAGAAGATTTACACATGACAAAATGATGCAGTGAAAAGGAAAAGAGGGATTGGGCAGAGGACACACGACAGCACACTGATGTTCTTAGCTACTATTAATGAAGAAGGGGCATGGGCATCAGGGAACAGGGTGATCCTCTACAGCTCAATTTGAGCTGTCTTTTACTACCCATTACAGTCCCTTCTTACATTATGGCTAATTCACACCATTGATGTGCCACTGGGCACCAGGCAGAAGATTCGAAGTTAAATCCTGCAATTAACTTATTTTTAGGTCTTTACCTGACGTTCAAAACTTTGATGATTACCATCTATTTAACAGAAGTGGACATCTGGTGCCTTTACATAGTACTAAAGGTTAGTTGTCTTGAGTTTCTGCAGAAGACTAGTACGTACGTTGCATCTTGTTTGACCAATAAATGTAAAATGACATAGCACAGAGAACCATTGACATTTTGGTCTGCCACTGACTTGTGAGACAGCTATTGTCTAATTTATGCTGGTCAGTGTGCTTTAGAGACACTTAGACTGACTGGAAATGTGCAGAACTGTGTGATGACTCAATAAATGATGTAATCTTTTTGCAAAACTGTCAAAGGATTGGCACCTCGTCCTCCAAAGAAGATAGACCCAAGAGTGTCAGTGGTGACCCTGTTGATCCCAGTGCTACCACTGCCCCTTTCGGAACCTCCTTAGGAATGGTTGTGGTGCCCTTTTTTCTTTCAATACTTTGAAGACAGTACTAAAGCTTTCTCACCTGGGGTAGCTGTGTTATGTTAGGTCTCACTTATCAGACAACACAAGCTGTCTGGTTGCAAAAGACGTATTGTCAAATAATAGTGGCCCATGGCTTGCTTACCTTTGGTTGGCTTTATTTTCACTTTCATTTGCTTCCTCCTTATTTATTAGCTTGCCTTCCTCATCTTGTGCTTGTCTCCCCCTGGAGAATATGATCTTTACAATCCTTTTGATTTACTGACACCTATCGTTCCACTGCTCCCATACAGGGAACTACTGTTTTCATTCTCATTGAGCAACCCATAAGAGTGCATGTGTTTTCCAGCTCTCTCCCTCATTCGCTGCTTTTTTCCACAAGTACTCCTCTCCGCAATCTCTCAGCTTGTCTGCAAAAGCACAGGAACAGGGTTACTTTTCCTGTAGTATGGCTAAAGAACAGAAATTTAAAGTGTTTTTTTTGCTTTATCCCTTGTATTCTACATATTGCAGGAAAGCACAGCACAGGTTTTTGCACATAGATGCTGTTATGGCTTGTGGAAGGGCCATCTGTTGCACTCAGTCAGCTGCCCTCTGAGGCAGAAGTTGTATTTAGCATGACGCTTCCACTCCAAGTGACTAAGGGGTCATTATGACCCTGCAGACCACCAGGGTTATGGTGGCAGTTGGACTGCCGCGGTCGTGGTGGTCCGACCACCACATTATGACCGTGGCAGAGCCACCACGGTCCAACCGCCGACACCGCCAGGCTGCCACCAGCCTGCAGCCTGGCGCTCCAGGTGGTTATAATCCGCCAGGGCAGTGCTGCCCTGCGGATTAAGCGGGTCATTCCGACCCTGGCGGTCCATGACCGCCATGGCGGAGGGCAGCGGAAGCACCGCCAACAGGCTGGCGGTGCTTCCTGGGCTATTCTGACCGCGGCGGTAAAGCCGCGGTCAGAAAAGGGGAACCGGCGGTTTCCCGCCGGTTGTCCCCTGACCCAGGGAATCCGCCATGGCGGCGCTGCTTGCAGCACCGCCACGGGGATTCCGACCCCCTTCCCGCCAGCCTGTTTCTGGCGGTTGTCACCGCCAGAACCAGGATGGCGGGAACGGGTGTCGTGGGGCCCCCTCACAGGGCCCCATACAGATTTTCACTGTCTGCTTAGCAGACAGTTAAAATCACGACGGGTGCCACTGCACCCGTCGCACCCCTGCAACTCCGCCGGCTCCATTCGGAGCCGGCTTCCTCGTTGCAGGGGCTTTCCTGCTGGGCCGGCGGTCGCCCGCCGGCCCAGCGGGAAAGTTGGAATGACCGCCACGGTCTTTTGACCGCGGGGCGGTCATTCGGCGGTAACCGCATGGCGGGCGGCGACCGCCGCCCGCCGCGGTCAGAATGACCGCCTAAGTGTCCTCATCTGCCAGCCTGTCCATGGCGGTTTACACTGCCATGGAAAGGCTGCCGGAATGTGGAACTCGTGGGGTGGAGGGGCCATGCACTTAGCATGGGCAGTGCAGGGGCACCAATGCACAGCCCCATTGCGACGGGTGCTGCTGCACCCGCTGCACCGCCACATTGCCGCTGGCTCCTTTAGGAGCCAGCTGCAATGTTAAGGTCCTGTTTCTTGCTGGGCCGGCGGCCGGAAACACTGTTTCCAACCAGCAGGGAACTCAAATTGGGGCAGGCGGGGTCCCAATTTGTGGCTTGTGGCCTGATGGCAGAATGACATTGGCGGGTGGCCTCCGCCAATGTCATAATAAGGGCCTAAATGTCTGAATCATGTGGAAAGTAAATTGTTCCTTGGCACCCTTTTCCCGCTCCATGCTGAGACTACCATATTCTTTTTAAATTCTGTTCAGAGATTCTTGAGTTAAAAGTATTTGAAAAATATACCATGGTTTTTATTACAATTTTTACCATTTAATTCAATTTACAATTTTGAAATATGATAAGATATATGCTTGCTTTTCTTCCAGTATTTTGAATGCCTTTTTAATTTTACTTTTCTAAACAGCACTTTACAAACATTTTCAAATCCATCAGCTTGGTTCTCTCATGAGTTATGCAAGACCTATTAGCTTTCCCAATGCTTGCTTATTTCGCATGCACCTGTACTTCATATCTTCTTGGCATTGAAAAGACCTAGAGTACCACAACAAAATTTGCTCATTCCATTGATGGGTATTCAGATTTTTAGAAAAGATGTATGCAAATCACTCTACACACAATAAACAGCATTTTCAGAGTTTGGCAGCAGCGTCCAAGAAGGCTCTGCTGCCAATTTTTACAAGTATAAGATTTTGCTTCACTGAATCAACATGATGTATATAGCTGTACACTACTTTTGGCAACTTTGAATCTAATCCTAGGAAAGCCTAGGCTTTTATTCTTGTATTTGCTACTGTATATGGTATTCCTAAGTGGCACAGTTGCCCTGCACATTGTAGGATTAAATAACAAGCATTGGCAAAGCCAATAGGTCTCGCCTATACAAGAGCTATTGGCTTTGGCAGTGTATTTTGCCATGTTGTACACGAGTGTGGCTGCTGTTCAGCATGGCTAAAAGTTAGTGGGGTGGAGTTTCAGAGTGGAGTAGGAGTAGAGTGTCACAGAGTTAAGTAGAGGGGAGTAGAGATCAGTGGCAGAGAGTGGAGTGGAGTGGGTGGAATAGGGCAGAGTGGGTTAGAGTGAATTGAGGTAGTGGGGTGGATGGATTGGAATATAGTGGTGTGGATTGGTGTGGGGTGGATTAGTGTAGGGTGGATTTGGTGTAGGGTGCATATGATTGGAGTGGGTGGATTGAAATGGGGTGAGGTAGCTTGGATTGGGGTGGATTCAACTGAGGTGGATTATATTGGACTGGGGTGAGTGGATTGTATTGGATTGGAGTTATTGGGGTGGGGTGGATTGGACTGGAGTGAGGTGGATTGAAGTGGGGTGGATTGGACTGGAATGGAGTGGGGTGGATTTGATTGGAGTGGCTTGATTGGAGTGGGGTGAATTGGAGTGGAGTAGGGTGGGTTGGATTGGGGTGGAACGGATTGAACTGGGGTGGACTGGATTGGAGTGGGGTGGGGTGGATCAGACTGGAGTGGATGGATTGGACTCGAGTGGACTGGAGTTGATTGAGGTTGCGTGTGATGGATTGGATTGGAGTGAGGTGAGGTGTATTGGAATGGAGTGGGGTAGATTGGACTGGGCTGGATTGGTGTGGATTGTATTGGTGTGGGGTAGACTGGATTGTAGTGGGGTTGATTGTGGTGCATTGGAGTGGGATGAATTGGGATGGAGTGGAGTATGTTGCATTGGATTGGGGTGAGGTGAGGTGGATTGGGGTGAGGTGAGGCGGATTAGGTTGGAGTGGGTTGTTTGGGATTGGAATGGGACAGGTTGGAATGGGGCAGGTTGGATTGAGGCAGGTTGTTCTGGATTAAAGTGAGGCAGATTGGAGAGGGGTAGACTGAAGTGGGGCAGACTGAAATGGATTGGAGCGGGCATGTTGTTTTGCATTGAAGTGGGGCAGATTGGAGTGGCCGGATTGTTTTGGATTGGAGTGGGGCAGATTGGAGTGGAGCAGATTGCTTTGGATTGACATGAGGCAGATTGGAGTGGGACAGATTGTTATGGATTGGAGTAGTACAGTACAGATTGGATTGGGGCAGATTGTTTAAGGGTAAATTGGAGTGGGGTGGATTGCAGTGGGATGGATTGGATTGGAGATTGGTAGCTGCATTTAATGGGAGTGGAGTAGATTGGAAGGGAGTGGGATGAACTGGATTGGGGTGAGGTTGATTGGATTGGAGTAGGGTGTATTATTTTGGATCGGAATGGGGCAGATTAGAGTGGGGCAGATTGGAGTGGAACAGATTGTTTTGGATTGGAGTGGGACAGACTGGGGTGTGGCAGATGGGAGTTGGGCAGATTGTTTTAGATTGGAGAGGGCAGATTGGAGTGGGCCAATTTGAGTGGGACGAGATTGTTTTGGACTGGAGTGAAGCAGATGAGAGTGGGGTAGATGGGAGTGGGGCAGACTGTTCTGGATTAAAGTGGGGACGATTGGAGTGTGGTGAATTGGAGTGGGTAGATTGTTTTGGAATGGAGTGCAGCAGATTGCAGTTGGTCAGATTGTTTTGGATTGGGGAAGATTGGAGTTCGGCAGAATGTTTTGGATTAGAGTGGGACAGGTTGTTTTGATTGGAATGGGGCAGAAGGGAGTGGGATAGATGGGAGTGGGGTGTATGTTTTGGACTGGAGTGGGGGACATTGTTCTGGGGTAGGGCAGATTGTTTTTTAATACAGTGGGGCGAATTGGAGTGGGGCAGATTAGATTGGGGTGGGTTGGGAGGAATGGAGTGGAGTGGCTTGAAGTGAATTGGATTGGGGTGAGTGGTTTGGAGTGGAGTGGGATGGATTGGTTTGGGACGGATTGGAGTGGGGGGTGCATTGCACAATTATCTGTTAAAGCACCATTTCAGATATTGCACATAATAGAGAAACAATGTCACTTTGCAATATTTTGAACAAATTAATAGTCATCTTTTGAGAATAGCACTCACAAGCAAAAACAAAAGAAAACATAAGTGGAAAGTGAGAAAAGATAACTTGCCAAAATAAATAAAAAAGTTTGGCTTTAAAAAAATACAACTTTGCAATTTTGGTTGTCCTGTTTGGCATGTTTTTGCCAGTACCAAGCCTTATGTTTGCAGGGCACTAGAAGTTAAAAAGAACAAAATAGTACCTCTGTCAAGTCGGGGGAGAAGCAGATGGTCACTAATTAAGTTAAGTCAATCAGTGCTTGGTCCCTGCTCCACACAGAGAATAATATCAAGCCTGCCTTGAGGAATTATGAGGCTAAAAAGAAGATTGACATGCAAACTAACAAATGGTGAGCAACAGGTGGGCTCCAAGCCCTTTACTGTGCACAACAGAGTCTTACAAGTGAGACGCATGTGTGTGTGCACATGCACTCCCAAGCTCGACCCTGAAAATATGTATCCCCATTTTACAGCGTAATGTTGCATGTGAGGAGGAGAAGAACTGCACGTGAGTATCAACTTAGAAAGACTCCTGAGCTCCTGTGCATTAGCTCCACAGAACAGGTGATGTGAAAGTTCCAATGCAGAGGTCTCCAACCTTTTCTGTAATAGGAGCTATTTATGTTCAATGAACATCCTCCTGAGCTACTATTACTAGAGTTGTAATAATGATCACAACAGACAAGATTACATTATTTGCCTCCCGTATGCAAGATTATCAGCAGTAATAATTTTAGTGCATCAGGAACTCTTGCCAGCAGGGAAGTAACACATGCTTTGTCAATGTGGAATGCCTTTAGATGAATGGTACATATAAAGCCATAGCTACAATGCACCTGGCATCAAGTTAATAATATTAGTAATATGTCTCCCAAATGCCGCACTCAAATACCAGCTTTAAATATATTTTGAAAAGCCAACCATTTTTCTCCAATAATCAGCCTAGGAGTTCTGAAAATTAACAGACTTTCATTTCAAACACACACTTTTCAATGTTGGTGTACATATATTAACTCAACCAAGTGAAAGTTTCTAATTTGATAGGCTAGGATGCCCACAGGAGAGCCACTCACAGGTAGCTGGAGAGCTACCAGTAGCTTGTAAGCCACTTTTTGAAGAAGACTGATCTAATGGATCGGCAGAGCTCCTTCTACCAGAAGGTCTTTTTCAGTGACTTTGTGGAAGGTTGGTCTGACTGAGGTGGAAGAGCAACAGCAGAGGAGTGAAGATCCTGCATTTATTAATGGTTCCCAGAAGTAGAAGGCCAGAAGCATCATTGACATTTGCACAGATAGTCTGCAGCTGAATGTGGTGAGATGCCAAAAATCTCAGGTCTGCATCCCCTTTGAAGCTTTCTTGAGTCATTATGGCTGATGGTGTCATTTTCCTATTAGGATCATCCAGCAGGAGAAGGAAGAAATTGAATACTTTTTTGTTTCTTTGAAATTGCAAGGAGGATCCTACACTTAATGTGTTGAGCCACAAAGGCCAACAAACAATGCGTTTGTGGGTTTTGGACCATCAGAAATTAGTTTTTAGGCCAGGTCAGGCATAAAGCAAGTCCTTGCTACTCATGTCACATCACAGATACTGAGTCACACAATTATCTAAGTAATTCTTCGGACCAGGAATTAATTGGTCATCCAGTTTATCAGGGCCATACTTCAGCCACTGCCCTCCAATTCGCACCTTACTATACTGATCTGAAAGTGCTTTGATCATCTTTGCCTAAAAAGTAACCCATGTTTTCACCATTTACTTTGGGATTGTATTTACCAGTTGTACAAAACAATCTTTAAAAGTGGGACAGTCATTCCTTCTGGTTATTTGTACATTTCACCCAGGATTTCAGCTCAACAACAAAAAACTTAACAAAAAACAGTGAAGTGTAGACGAGATTACCAGACTATCAATGGGCTGATGTATCTCTCAGCTTTCCTCTTTAAGCTCCTGATCTTGTTACACAGTTCTACAACTATCTATTTGCTATGCCCAATCTATGCCTGGTGGAAGATTTAGAGTTTTCCTTTCTCTTTCCTCCTCTTTCTTTTTAGATCAGATCTTATTGGAATACCAAGACTGCAGAGCAGAAAGCTTGTGCTAGAACACTCAGATGGTGCAGTCACACTAAATACTCCAAAATTGTCTTCTGAAGACAATTTAATATTGCACATTTAGCTTACTTTCTTTTGGGCGTTCTATGTATCCTTCCACATGCTCATTTTTCTGTCACCTTTATACACTAGTTCTCCAGTTGCCTATGAAAAGTTTTAAGTCTCTGCCTCATGCTACCAACTTAAGGATCACATTTTTGTTAACTTAATATGAGCTACTTAAAAAACTAACTTAGGCAGGCTTAATAAAAGATGCATATTTTACACTGTGGGTTACCAAGGTCATCAAGAAAATTGACATATTTGATTTCGATAATAGTATTGATGAATTTCAGCAAAATTATTTCAGCTTTAAAATAGTGTTTTTTTTCCAAGGCCCTCTGTAAATAATCACTGTCCCCATTCCCAGGATAAAAAATTAATAACCTCTGATCCAGAATCAAAATCCTCCCCACACTCACAGAATGTTGGATTCTTCAAGGATAAGCCATGCACCAGGCTCCCTATTCAGCATAATTTATAAAGGTCAGAAGCTTATCTCTGATGCTAGGAACTACCTGCACACAAAGGGTGAAGGCTCACTATGGCCAATTTATTAGGAGATGTTGGTACTGTTTTATCACTCCTGGAACGCACTCACTGCCAGATGTGTGACTTTATTGGACACATTGCCTTGAACTATTTGATCTGCATTTCAGTATAGCCATGTCCGACAGCCGCACCTGCAATTTGAAACTTACTGGGGAACATACAGGGACCTAACATACCCTACCTGGTAACATTAGTGGACATACAAAAAAGACTGATCCCTCTATCTCCACTTATGATATGATCCATATAGGTACCCCTCCCATACTGTAGAATTGCAAGGTATTAGAGACGTATTGATGGATGAACATGGGAGGAAGTTATTAGCAGCTCCCCTTTGGGGTAGGCTCATGCTATGATGCACAACTCTGCTCATAGCAGCAGTAGCACACAACTGCTGGAATTGAGGTACCAGGAGAAAAGATTTCAGCTCACAACACTGGGGATTGGAATTGGGTGATACCCATGTTTATACTACGTTGCAAGATTTGCCATGCAGAAGAGAACATTAATATTCATACCCTCTCAAATGATGTCCTAACTTGTTAATGCAAAGTGGAATGCAGAAACATGGCGACATAGACAGACAATAGGGGCCTATACTTTGGCCCTCATTATGAGGCTGGTGGTCTTCCTCCGCGGTCGTGGAAGCCCGACCCCCACATTACGACTGTGGCAGAGCCACCACAGTCGGACCGCCGGCACCGCCAGGTTGCCGGTAGCCTGGCAGCCCTGGCAATTGCAATCCGGTTCCGGATTACGTGTCCCCATACTGGCAGCCTTTTTATGGCCGGTTCCACCGCCATGGAAAGGCTGGCGGAATAGGGGCTTCCATGCACAGCCCTGTCGCAGCATTCCACTGCTCGAATTACGGGCAGTGGAATGGGCGACAGGTGCTGCTGCACCCTCCACACCGCCACATTCCCACTGGCTCGATTACAAGCCTGCTGCAGTGCTAAGGCCCTGTTCACCGCTGAGCTGACAGGCGGATACGCTGTTTCTTCCCACCGGCCCTGCGGTGAACTCCAAATAAGGCCGGCAGTGTTTGGACCGCATAGGAGGTCTCTCGGCGGTTTGAGTTTGGCGGGCGGCCTCCACCGCATGCCAAACTCATATCGAGGGACTTTATGTCCTGTAGTTTTATCTTTCTCTTAGGGGGTCCTTCATAAAATGTATTTACCCACCATCATGCCATTTTAGTCTTGGGCTTTCTTAGGATAACATAGTAGGGTGAAGCTCACAGACAATTCGGAACTCTGGGGACAGACCGGGGCAACACGTTAGAAAATATGTATGTAACGGGTCATGACTTACTCCCACACTACCAGCACCACCCTACCCACACATCCTGACTTTGAGTTGTTGTGGTTTGCCACTCAGAAGTTCGCCAAATAATTAATCATGCTAATAATTAGTGAGAGAGGGTTCAACTTCCTTCTGATTATTATTTTCTACATACACACTACAATGGAGGAGGCATTGTGTGCGGAAACCTACCATAAGCCTCGACACCAATGGCTGTAGCCTCTTTCTCGCACTTGTGCTAGAGTTCAGGACTCACTGAGTACAGTAATTGTTTACAGTACTAACAACGTCTGCTTGGCCCTAATCACTGGTATGAGAACATCTCTTGTTAAATGGTAACGTGAAACAGTTGCATGACAAACAGTTCTAGGACCAGTGGCATAGATAGATGGGGAGTAACATACCTCCTGCTTATTCAGTGCAAGGGCCCAGGACATTGTCAGTCCTGCCTTTTCAGAATGAATTTGCTATGCTTCAGCTGCACCCAAACGCCTTTGGTAAGACTGCAAATTGTTTCTCATGCAGCTTGGCCCAAAGGTCATAGCCTGTCGGAAGGAGTAACGTTTTTCAAACTGCAGCAGCAACAGGCTTCAGGTAATTTTGTCCTTTTAAATTACTTTTTTACTCCTACACAGCATTGGTCAGTGTAACTGGTAGGCGTGTTTTTAAATCCTTTCAGAAGGTCTCCAGATGTCCCTGTCAAGCAGCCTATGTATCGAATCCTGTGATGAGTTGTCCATTGTTACTGACTTAATGTGTCTAAAAACGCACTATGTGCTTCTAGAATTACCCCAACTTCTCCTGCCCATCAAGTACCTGTCCCCGTCTTCATTCCCCTTCTTCATGCTGGCTAGATCCATAGATGCTGATTCGACAAAATGTCTTGGGTGGTGGAAGTGACATCACACACCCTTTCCCCACCCATACAGCCTCAACTGTTTCATATTTGTTTCTGGGGGGTTAGAAGAAAGGCAAGAAGCAGGGACTTCAGAAAGTAAACAGGGTTGTCACAGGGTAAGGGGTAGCAAAAAGCAAGCAAAGGGTAGTGGCTGCTACCCCTGGCGCCCCAAATTCATGTCCAATGTCACCCGTCCAGAGGGGTAATGTAAAATGAGAAGGACCCTCTGCAGAATGTGGCGAGGGGCCTTTCAGACTTTCTTTTCTCACAAGTATGCAAAGGTCTTGTGGTTGAATAAGGGGGTCGGAAAGGTGATCCCCCAGCCCCCAAGTTCTGCAGGGGATTCGTAAACCTGCGTTACACCTCGGTACACCTCTGTCTAGAGCATCAAAGTACAATTCTTAACCTCAGTACTGCTTGACTAGAGCTTACTATTAAAACGACAACTTAAATCAAACTTTTGGAAATCCGACAGACAGCATGAGCAGGGGGAAAACAATGTTCCGATTTCGTTATCAGATAACATAACACAATGGCCCTCCTTGTGCGTAGAAAGCAATGGAAAAATACGAAAGTCAAAATAGAAGGGGACATTTTGTGATGGAAACTCGAGATTAATGGACCGTATGAAGGGATCTGTACACCACAATCTAGAAATAGGTTTTATTTATTGACTCAGTGGCTTTGCCCATATCTGGTATGATCAAAAAGCAGTTGCTTATTTTCCGCTTGGCAGTTTCACACAGTGTCTTAGTGACTAGTGTATATGTTTCTGTGCGTCATCTGCACAATGAACTCAAATAAGCTTTAATGCTAGTTGTCAAGTTTATTTCAACACCTTTCAACATCCGCCTTTGCTTGGATCACTAAGGAAACAATATCATCTTGCCATAGCTTAAAATGATCAAGTGACAGTCTAAAACCAGCACAAGTTACAATCTAGTCTATATAAAAAATACTTGAGGCCCTCATTCCGTAGGGCAACACAAAAAGGTGATAATTCAACATGAACAATTTGCAACGCCATGGGGTGTGGTGATTGGGGGATGCGCAATTACTGCACCCTTCCTATTCCAGCAACTTTGAAATAGGAGATAACTCGTTAATTAATCTTGTTTCCCCCTTTCTGAGGTCCACTAACTTGGATTGTGCACTGAGTACCACAAAAAGAATTGCCAGGTTTTACCTGTTGATATTTTTGTACATACACACTACAATGGAGGAGGCATTGTGTGCGGAAACCTACCATAAGCCTCGACACCAATGGCTGTAGCCTTCTTCTCGCACTTGTGCTAGAGTTCAGGACTCCGTCAGTACAGTAATTTTTGACAGTACTAACAACGTCTGCTTGACCCTGATCACTGGTATGAGAACAACTGGGGCCTCTTCAATCCATATAAAGCCACTCCCTGTCCCCTAAGCTCACTCTTGCAGCTTTCTACTTCCTCCCTTTGTGACGCTTTTTCGTTTTTCCCTCCCTCCGTCTTACCCATATGTGTCTTTTGCTCGCAGCAAATGCTTGAGGCAGAAGAATAAGCCCCGGCCCTCAAAAATAAGTGGCGGGGCGCAGCACCGGAAACAACAAGCACAAATTAAGCACTGGTTCTAGGACCAGTGGCATAGATAGATGGGGAGTAACATACCTCCTGCTTATTCAGTGCAAGGGCCCAGGACATTGTCAGTCCTGCCTTTTCAGAATGAATTTGCTATGCTTCAGTTGCACCTAAACGCCTTTAGTAAGACGGTAAATTGCTTCTCATGCAGCCTGGCCCAAAGGTCATAGCCTGTCGGAAGGAGTAACGTTTTTCAAACTGCAGCAGCAACAGGCTTCAGGTAATTGTGTCCTTTTAAAGTACCTTTTTACTCCTACACAGCATTGGTCAGTGTAACTGGTAGACGTGGTAAATATCGATGGATGTAGTAATTGAATTGTAATGGCAAATCGCTATTTGAGAGGCCTATGGATTTTGAGCTTATAAATGGCTTCAAACAAACATTTAAAATTATGCTACAGTGGACCCAAGTGTTGTGTAGTCTGGACCAGGATCTCATTAACCTCATAGGACATTCTGGCTCGAAACTGAGAGATGGGGACCATAGGGTGTGACAAGTAGCCAGGAATATGAATTCGCACAAGAAGAGGGTTGAATTACAAAGCAGATTTATTCTCCATAGAAAGTCCCATCCGTCCTCATCAACTCCTGCCCAGCTTCTCCCCTTGTTTCTCCTTATGCATTCCATGTGACCTCACTACATTCCACTGCTATGGTTACAATAACATTACAGGTGAAGACATACACATGATAACCAGGATATTACATAGGGCTTCTTCTTGCAGACATCACGAGCACCGTCTTCCAGGATGAGGAAGACCATGACGTAGCCATGTACAGTAACTGTGATGAACCGAAAAGGACAAGCCCCATCTCAACTACTGGGCTGTTTGATCGTTCATATAGCCACAGAAATTCTATGATTGACATGAGTGATGTTAATATCAATAAAGGCATTATATTCAGATATAACAGTTAGTCTATATATAGGGTTTTTGGCAAAGAGATTTTTTTGTTCTCTCAGTCGTTTTGGCACCCATGGACAGTGATAGAATCCCTAGCTACACTGCTGTCTGTATTTTTAGACCATTCGTACCCTGTGAACAGTTGTGATCTTCGAATACTAGGGCCTATCTTTGCCTAAGTATGACTGTTTCGTGTTTTAGGGAGCAACTCCGTCCTCTTAAAAGGAGTTCGTCCATTAGTGACTAATGGTTCTTCATCCTTTGTCCTGTTATCTGCGTATCTCTTCCTTGAACTTCACAGTGCTGACGTACTTTTAAGCACATCCCATACCACCGACTCTGGATTTCTATGACTACCATTGACAGGTGGTGGTCAAACTTGCAGATTTAGTTTGTGGTGTCTGTGTCTGATGGAGGGCGTTCTGTCTCTGTGTTGCAGGAAAGGCTCAGTTCTTGGTCTGGGTAGACTTAACCTCTGCCCATTTCTATAGATTGCAGCTTCACAGGCAGCTCCTCACATTGCTCTCTGCTTGGTCATAATTGCTGCAGTTGTTGCATGTTTGATACTGAGTTGTGCCTTTCAAGCACCAGTTAATCGGATCCTTTGTGGTTGTCGACTGAATGGAAACGAGGCTTGGTTTCCTCGAACCTGCGCTATGTACTGGAGTTGTGCTAATCCTTCTCGTTCAGCAGACAGTAAAAATATATTGTGCAATTACTTTTATGCCAGGAACTAGTAAAGCTGGAATGCACGATGAAACCAGAAGACCCAGTTCAGACCACCAGGTTCTGATTCCTGTTGGAAGTTCATGGACAGTTTCCACAATCGGTTTTGGCTTTTTCACTCAAAGCTTGTCCATAGTTCCCTTGCGTCATTCATTCCTGGCTCTGTTGGACATCCATGGTAATCATCTAGATGGCCTATGTTAGGAACACTCCACAGTTTTCATTATTTTAAATTTCTCTTCTTTTGACACATAGGCCATTTCTTTCACGCCCGCTCAATGATGCCCTGACCTGGTTGAAGAGCTCTAAGAATGGGTCGGAAAATTACACATTGATTTGTCAGTTAGGAGTTCGGTTTTGAGACGCTCTTCCTTATTCACCTCCAAGGTGTTATCATGGGAGCCTGAGGCTAGAGCCAAGAGCAAATGTGAATCATTGAGGATGGATTGCTTTGCTCTCCAGGTGTGTTAAACACAGAACTATGTTCTACATGCAGAGTCTCTCTCAACTGAAGTACAAGGATACAATGTCTACATACCATCAATCTCGGCACCTTCTGGCACACACCATCATGGACTAACCCCATCATGGACTAACCCTATACCACACCATGGTAAAAAGCAAGGAACAGGGATGTAGCTATCATTAATGCCACTAGTACATTGGTTGCTGGGCCCAGGAGAATGACTGGCCCGTTGCACTCAATTTACGACTCTATTTTGCTGTCCAGATGGCAGAGGGGAAGCTAGTTACCTTGCTCGCACAACTATCCTTTATCTCTGAGACATGCCTGTCTTTGGCTTAAAAAGATGGGTTTATGGCAGCACAGACTTTAGAATAGCACATCATTTGCTCTTCCTTGCACCCATAAAATATGGACATTTCTTCTTGAAATGTGTAGAGCTGCTTTTTTTCGGTTCTGGGAAGAGATCCCTGATTAAAAATTGGGTGTGTAGTTTAAACTGCAGAATATATCCTTTGTATGCATTTTAGTGAATTACTTTTTGAAAATGTGCGTACTTTGTGTTTGTTTAATTACAATATGCATTTCGTACCTCCCGTTCTCGGACACTGACAGCATGGCACCACTAAAAGACAGGAGAAGGTGGCCAAAAACCTCTGTAATAGAAGTGAATGTCCTGTGCCTTGTTTGGTGCTCAGATGCAGTTCAATCCGGAATGTTCTAACTCAGTGAACTCCCACTGGCTCACCTGCTTCACTCGGGCACTCGGTTCCATTGAATGTTTGGTGCAACTCCTGGAAGGATTTTATTATTCCAGGAAACTCTGGCTCTGCTCTCACTCCCCTATGCATATTTAATGCTTGCGCCTGAGGCGAGCAACTTGTCACCGTGACAACGCCTGATTACATAATCATAGAGGCCTGGTGCCAGCCGCCCATGACATGGTGGCTCCAGAACTAACTTGATGTGGGAGTGTGACTCACATTCTGCCACTGGAATGGCCTCAAAGTGCTATTACCAGCACGGACACCGTCCGACATGGTTGTAAGCGATCCACATCAGACCGGGTGTAAGTATGTTTGTAAATATGTCTGAAGTACTATTTTACCACACGAACATAGCAGTGGAGACTTGAACCGGGGGCCTGAGCCTTCAAATATGATTCAAGATTGTTTGCAATGAGGCAGAATATTTGGGTGAGCTTTTTTTTTATCATGGAAGGAAAAGATGTGCTTTCAATAACTTCTGGAGGGTAGGAGTAGTTCTGATGTCGATGGAGATAGTGTTCCAGATCCTGGGTTCATATCGTGTCCTACAGGTAAGAGGATGTGCTCTGTTGATTGGTTTGGTGGCTGTGTGGTAGTCATTGAGATGTAGGTGGATGAATTTGGGGGCATATTTATACTCTGTTTGTGCCGAATGTGCGTCAAAAATGTTGACGCACAATCCGCGCAAACCCTGCCCCATGTTTATACTTTGACGTCCGACCCCGCGGGCGTCAAAATTCCACCATGTGCGTCATTTTTTGGAAGGGGGAACCAGCCTTGCGTTAATTATATGCAAGGTAGGCGTTCCCTTCCAAAAAATGACTTTAAGGCCTGTGCCCCATATTTATACTCTGACGTCATTTTGACGCACAGGAGGGGGTGGGCCTTAAAAAACGACGCACAGCCTGATGGGCGCCGTTTTTTAACGCCTGGGTCAGGGCAGGCGTTAAGGGACCTGTGGGCTCGGATGGAGCCCAGAGGTGCCCTACCCTGCCCCCAGGGACACCCCCTGCCACCCTTGCCCACCCCAGGAGGACACCCAAGGATGGAGGGACCCATCCCAGGGAAGGAAAGGTAAGTTCGGGTAAGTATTTTTTTCAGATTTTTTTTGTGACATAGGGGGGCCTGATTTGGGCCCCCCTACATGCCACTATGTCAAGGGGGCATGACTCCTGTCTTTGCTAAGAAAGGAGTCATGTCAATGGAGGTTGGGCGTAAAACAAAATGGCGCAAATCCGGTTTGAGGCCTGAATTTTGCCTCAGACCTGACCTGCCCCATTTTTTGACGCACAACCCCCATTTTCCCATACGCCGGCGCTGCCTGGTGTGAGTCTTTTTTTTTTACGCACACCAGTCCGCAGCACCGGCTAACGTCATTCCATAAATAAGGCGCCTGCATGGGACGTTGGAATGGCGTTAGCCGGCGGGAAAACTTTTGACGCACAACTGTGTTGGCGCAGTTGTGCGTCAAAAAGTATAAATATGGGCCTTGGTGTCTGAAGGCGGAGGATGGAGGATCATCAATGTTGAAAAGTATGTCCATTTGCTTTGTACTGTCAATGGAAATTTTAAGTCTATGACTCACGGCACAAGATGAGAATAGTTGCTTTGTCAAATGGTTTGCTCTTGACTGAGGGCATATTGGTATAAAGAGGTTTTCAGGTTTTTCAAATATAGTCAATAGCTGCTATGGCTTCTTAGGAGACATTATTTTCCAGAGTTTCTAAATTGTTTATTTATACTTTTTTGTAATTTTATTAAGTGCAAACCAGCCCACAAAGGCATAATAGCAAAATATATAGCAGCGATCTACCTCTCCGTGAGTCTACCATGGTGCTTGTTATATTTGTGGAATGTGTACCAGATCATGAAGGATGACCTCATCAGAGGCTCTTGTTGCTGGTGTAGTGTGAGAACTGTGGTTGAAGGTGGGCTGGATTGTGGCCCAAAAGGCCTCCTCTGTGACCACCACTGCCTCCAGTCACTGAAGACGACCCAATTAGCCGGGTTCACTTGGCGTTTAATATGCGTTGGCGTTCACACGACATGCTGCCTCCTGACAAACAGTAAGCATGATGGGATTTGCTGGCAGCCCCCAGGTGCCAGGGGATCTCCCTCTTCCATGCACGGGGACCTCGGAATCCTCAGCCACTATAATGGATACCCAGCAATAACACTGTTCGTGAACCCGGCCTCTGGAGCACTGAAGGCACAGGACGGGCCCACTCTTAGACCGGGCATCACATGCATCACGCGCTTCATAGCGCTGGCAAAAATAGAGATGTGCTGGCGATGGGAGCTCATCCTCCTTGCCCCTTTGCCACCTGGGACTGGAAGTCCCTGAAACTGCTCCCAACAATGCAATAAAACAAATATCAAGGGCACCAAAATGCTGGTCGGGTGGCACACTACAGAAATCACAGAAATTTAGTTTGTATTTAAGACACACCCTTAATTACATATGCCACACACCATTTAAAGACGCCTAACTTTTATCATCCCATTTAAAGCCCTGAAAGAAACCAATGAATTTACTTTTCATTTCCTGAACTAGGCATGTTCAACTGCTGCAGGCAATAAGATCTTTCTGGCATGCTCACCTTGTGAGCAAGACTCAACAGAAGGGGAGAGGAGCTGTGTGAGCAGTTTTCTGGGAGTAGAGGAGCCTCTGTGCTTGCTCACTGTACATGTAGAGCTAACATGGAAGAGTAAAGTTGCTGAAGTGTTGAGGAGCCCATGTGAGCAGATCCATTCCGAAAGGAGACAGCAGTGGCAAGGGTAAGGAGCTAGAGGGCATACTCAATGTGTGAGCATCATCCAGGTGGCAGGGAAACTGCCAGGCTTGCTTACTGGTGAAAGGGAAGATCTTTTGTAGGGGAGTGAAGCCACCAGGCATGCTAACTACAAAGCATAATAATATATATTTAATGAAGAGTGACCATGAAGAATAGAAAATAATTACTAAAGTTATGATCCCGGCTACAGGGGTGTTTGCCGATAATAACAACCTGACCACAAGATGGCAGTTGCCCTGGAATCACAAAACATGACAGCTGTCCTGTGGTCAAGTTTACCCAATCTTCAAATGGACAACCAAACACAGTGGCTATAAAAAGCTGGGGCTCACACGTGTATCCTTGATTTTATTATGTATAATATTAAATGAATGAATGAATGAAATGAATTTATGGAGGGTACAAATCCCCTGAAGGGCATTCCAGTGGTGAGGGGGAAAGGGATTTAACATCCTGGGAAAGGAAAGAGACTAGCCCACCTAGAAAGGCCAGGTTTTAATGAGTTAAGAGAATCAGTGGCTCTGAAAGGGATGAGCTATTCAGGCTGTGCCGCTAGAAGACAAAATAGTAGCATACACCCACCTGGGCCCTTCTGGTGCTAGGGATTTGGAGTAAGAGGGTAAAGGAAGAGTGGAGAAAGTGAAAAAAGATGTGAGCTTGAGTCTCTTCTTCAAATAGATAAGGCTAAAATAGTAGCAAGTCTTGTAAGTAAGACGCACAACCTTGAAGGTAATCCGTTGCCTAATGGGGAGCCAATTAAGTACCCTATGTGATGACAAAATAAACAATTGGGATGGAATCTTCAGATGCAGGCATGCTGCAGCATTTTGAACCAAATGGAGCCATTGGTGAAGGTAGTTGGGCAAGCCCAGGGAAAGGGACTTACCATAGTCAGTATGATATGAGACTTGTGCAAAGAAACAGGAGAAAAGGAAGAATCTTCCTGAGCATTCTGAGGAGCAGGAAGCAGGATGGCACAATATGATTGATTTGAGATGTATGAGCGAGGTTGGACTCATTAATGGCTCTTAGGCTTCTGACTAAAGTAGAGGGGGACAGAATCCGTTGTAGATTTACTGACCACTCGAAGGAGACTACATGGAGGGGTGACAACAGGAAAAGCATAATCTTTTTAGTTTTGGCACTATTGAGTTTCATGCACGTGGTCCTCATCTAAGTTGAGTCAGCCATCATACAAGCCAAGAAGTGCACTTTGAGTGTCTGAGATGTCTTTAGTGATGGATGTGATTATTTGGGTATTGCCCATGTAGGACATTCCAAACCCAAAAGAGAGGATGTCTGAAGCCAGGGGACACCAGGGTGTCATAATGAATCATAAGGGTTGGCCTAAGTGAAGAGCCTTGTGGGGTACCACAAGAGAGTGGTTTGGAGGAAGACTAATAGGGTGACAGCAACAGGGCTTGAAATCTATTGGACAGAAATGAGGCAATCCACTTCAATGGGTTAAGGGACTGTCGAGTGCTATCAAGAATTACTTATACTAGGCCTTGAAGACAACTACACTTTCAAAGCAGACTTAAACAATGACTTAATTCCAGTACACAGTTTCAGTGAAAGAATAATACACCATAAAGAAAAAGGATGTTGCCTGTCCTACCTAAATCTTAAAACAATCCACCAAATCAATAGCCACTCTCTCCCATTGTATACTTGAACATAATATAGCTACAATGGGAGGTTTGCTAATTTCTCAGGGATAATTCCAGGATTTATTTGATTTGTAGCCAAATAAACTATTTAATAGTGCTTTCTCTGTATGTAAATCCTTGCCTGGCCACTGCAATCACCACTCTCCTCCACATTTTTGCAAACCCAGGTTTCTGTTTTTTACTTACTTCTATGCGCAAATGCAGAAATTAACCATATTAACCTTAGGCCCCTGCATAGGGATCCACTTTCTTTGAAATGACAAAGGTTGATGGATGAAATATTAGCAAAAGTCTGAGCCACTGTCTATTGTTCAAAGCTGGAGTCCAGTGCATTAATCAGATCAGATGATTAAATCGAGGGTGAAGCCTCTATTATGTGTTGGGCCATTACATGGCTGGGTACAGTCGAGGTCTCAAAGGAAAACCTTGAAAGTGCTCAGTATGGGGTCATTTGTGTCATTTCAGTGAAGATCGACGTCCCTAAGGAAGATCTGGTTGGTGTGTTGATCTGCATTAGAGGAGATGGTCTCCATAATTTGTTTGATGAAAGGCAAGTTATTAACTGGGGTGTGGTAAATCATGTAAAGTTTGCGCACAATCTTGTCATTGTTCCGTATTTCGATCCTTAGGTATTCACACAATGTCAGTGGAGCAATTTTTGCATGGTTCAAGGTAAGTGTGGAGTGGTAAATGCATGGTATGCCATCCTCAACTCTTCCAGATCTATCCAATCTGATGATAGTAGTAGTTGGAAAGGAAATAGAGGCGGTCATTCCGACCCTGGTGGTCATTGACCGCCAGGGCCGGGGACCGCGGGAGCACCGCCAACAGGCTGGCGGTGCTCCCAAGGGCATTCTGACCGCGGCGGTACAGCCGCGGTCAGAAACGGAAAACCGACGGTCCCCCGCCGGTTTTCCGCTGCCCTGAGGAATCCTCCATGGCGGCGGAGCTTGCTGCGCCGCCATGGGGATTCCGACCCCCTCACCGCCATCCTGTTCCTGGCGGTCGTGACCCCCAGGAACAGGATGGCGGTGAGGGGTGTCCTGGGGCCCCTGGGGGCCCCTGCAGGGCCATGGCATGGGCACTGCAGGGGCCCCCGTAAGAGGGCCCCTAAAAGATTTTCAGTGTCTGCATTGCAGACACTGAAAATCGCGACGGGTGCTACTGCACCCGTCGCACCCTTCCCACTCCGCCGGCTCCATTTGGAGCCGGCTTCCTCGTGGGAAGGGGTTTCCCGCTGGGCTGGCGGGCGGCCTTCTGGCGGTCGCCCGCCAGCCCAGCGGGAAACACAGAATAACCGCGGCGGTCTTCTGACCGCGTAGCGGTATTCTGTTGGGGGAACTTTGGCGGGCGGCCTCCGCCGCCCGCCAAGGTTAGAATCACCCCCAGAATGTCTAGAATGGGCGTGGAGGTATCATTTAGCCATGTTTCAGTTACGATTAGGAGATTGAGATCTTGTGCAAGGATGAGATCTACAGTGTCAGCTGCGTGCCTTACAACTGACCTGCAATTAAGAAGCATGGACTTGATGTGAGATTTGGTTATAATACAAATTAATGTGTTAAGGGGAAATGCAATAGATTGTGCTTGTTCATGGTTCTGTAAATAAGACTGGGATCTGTGAGCAGTTTGGAGGGAATAGTTTGGATAGTGACCGGCGAGGGTAACAAGTCCTTATGTGTAGTGTTGTGAGATAACAGAAGGGAGAGAATGTCAGCTTCAGATAAATGGTTTGTAACCCTTTGTAATCTTTGTAACCCACTCGGTTCTGGAGAAAGGATTGAGATGTGGTCTAGATCTCCAATAAATGAGTTCTCAGTGATCCATGCCCCATGCCAGTAGTAGTTCAGTCTTTTCCCTGTGGGTTATATAGTTTAGTGGGTGGAGTTCTGTTAATCCCAGAGGTCAGGTTGGAATGCCAAAGGTTCTTGAGCTTTGGGAGGTAATGTGTACAAGGTGCTCGAGGTCAGCTGTAAGTACCTCGAGGTCTTGATTGAGATCAGCGAGTTTGTCCCCAAGGGAAGAAGGCTCAATAATACAGATGGGAGTGTTGTGTGTTCTAAGGAAGTCAGGCGTTTGTGGACCCAATGGGTTAGGGAGAATGGTCCACACACTGGAAGGGTCAGAGGAGGTGCGGGATGTAATAAAGGAAGTGATTGGAGGATGAGGGCTAGTAGATGGTATACTAGAAATGCTAATTGGAAGAGGAGCAGCAAGAAGACTTCTAAGTGCTCCAGCGACGGGGTTTATGCAATGTTGGGAGGTCGCTGAAAACAGGTTGGGAATCAGTGTTGTCGAGTGGGTCGCCCATTGGGTTGCAGATGGGGCAGGAGAGAGGGTGTTCTACCTGAATTGCACAGGATAGTCATAGCAACATCATTCCGAACCTGATGGTGGGGCTGAGAAACCACAAAAGCAGAGTCCAGGATTGGTAGTTGGGTGATCAGACCCAATCAGAGCAAGATGGAGGGTTCCCTTATCAACCATCGCTAGTCCCCAGAGCATGTACCGGGGTGGAAGGAGTGAGGAGAAAGTGGAATGGTATCAGCAGGGGGGGGCTGCAATGTGGCAGGGGCAGCCCTGGACATGAAGAGTGGGTCATGGTGGAAGAGGACAGTCAGCACCTTGAGTAAGACAGTGTGCTCCTTCCTCAGAGAGTTGCACCATCACAGATCTCAGCCGAGTGGGGAGGCGGAACATGAAATGGCAGCATCGGCCTTGTAGATAGCAAGGCAGCAGTGCTGCAGGAGTTAATCGGAGTAAACATTTATGGGCTAAAATTCATGGGATATCCCAGATTGCGAAGGGTGGATAAGGATGGTTGGCACCTCGTCCAGATGGTGGGATCATTCCAAGAAAAGTTGAAATCTCGAACGAGCGGGAGGGGACCGGAGCGTGAAACTGTAGCATTGATTTGCAGTGGAGCGGAGTCAGGGATGAAGGACTTCAATGGAGCCAACTTCCAATCGGGTGCAGGCAACGATATGAACCAGGATCTAGTGAGGCCTTATTACAGAGCGTAATGGCACCAATATCAGGTGAGCAGGGGTGGTCTGTGTGGCGCAGGTGACCCTGCAGTCAACTCCACCGGGCTGAGGGTCGCACGACGGTGTATGCTGGTGAGAGTCGCCTGCCACCACCTGGACCACCAGGAGGATCCGCTCACCTCTACTTTGATCCAGCCGTAGTCTGGACAGTCATCGGGATGGGCATTGTGACAAGTCTAGGTGCACGGACACGGGTGCTGCTTGGACAGCAAGCTGGTCAGAGCCACCGGATAAGTAAGTGGAGGTGTCCCCGCTGTGGTAGGACTTCAGAGGCTGGCTAATGCAGGGATATTCACTAAAAAAGGAATCCCAAGCCCGGGAGCCACTTCAAGGCTTGACCTTCAAGCGGCAAGCTTGATATCTTCAGTATTGCTTCCATAAGAACATACACACCCCAGACCAGTTTCAGCATTGCTGGACTTCATTACTGAGGTGCAGCAAGGGTCAGATTGGGACAAATATTTAGCCTGGGCACCAATATAAAAATGACCCCCATTAGCGAAGCAGATAACTAAAAAGTGGTAATCTTTGGTAAATCAACAGTAAACCAGCCCACCTTATCTAAAGACTACCCTGTCTTGATTCCGTACAGTGGCAGTTGCCATATATATAGAGTGGTGGGGTGGAATTAACATAATAATTTCAAAAAAGTCACTTACCTTCTTTACTTGCCACAATGTCCTCCTTGCTCCGGTGTCTTCTGTCTTCAAAGCTCCGGAACCAGGAAACTGCACTACCTAATCCTGGCACTGCTCTCATGCTATTAAACGGTACGGAGCACAAAGGTCCCTCACAAGACAATATTTTACCAATGAATGCATAGAATTACAATAAATCCTATGTGAAAAATACAAAATGATAATGATTTATTTGACATAAATGAATAATAAAGATATATATTCCATTAAGATACAAAACTATCACAAAGGAAAGTATAATTTCTAGACAGTCTGTTTCTCAAAAAGGTGCTATATCATATCCACAAGAAAGTTGCGCTTGAGTGCATCATATTATGTGATAGAAAGTGACAACAGTGTAGCACTGCAAAGTCAAATGACAGGCTATTGATCAAAGACACAGAAATACATTGTAAGTGTGTCAATAGATGGTACCTATACTCATACATAAAAAGCTAATATTGTGAGTCAAGGTACAATTGTTTTAAGACAGCTTAGTTAGAGATGTTTAAAAGGCGCATGTCTGGCTGGCTGTCCCAAGACAGCCAGTCAAAGGGACATGGGCACTTTAAATATATTTCACAGCTCCCTGCTGCCACTCAGCAGCAATTGCCTGGCCCCGCCCTGACACTCGGTTCAGAACGGGTTGCTTAAAAGTAAAAAGGTAATAAATAAACGTTATTACCATTCTCATGGAGGAGCCATTCCTGATTTTCTATAGTGCTTCTTCTATTGTCTTACACTTCCTGTCTTTTTATCTCGCAAATGCATGTTATGTTTCATCCCTTCTCCCGTTGTCAATGTTTTCCTTTTCTTCTCTTCCTCCTCCTTTCTCCCTTTTTTGCCTGTTTTTTTGTGCTGGTTCAAAATCGAATTATGAGAAACAAGTGCCCATCCCCAGTAATCAATGCTGATGCTCACCACCAGCAGCTACCTGCACACATTTAAGAATGATCACTCCTTCTCCCATCCCTTGTATCGCAGTTTTAACTATATGCTATATTCATCCAAGTTATCCTCCTCCATGTTTGCTTCCCTATGTATATTAAAAACTAGGGCATTAAGGGGCATATTTACACGATAGAGGTGCAATTGGCAGTGCCGTACTGCGTCACTTCAGAAATACAGAGTTGCTCTGTAATTACAAAAATAAAGCGCAACCCTGTGTTTCCCCTAGCGCTAAATGTAGCTGCCTAGCACCAACGCAGGCACCCTTGCAACATAGTGCAAGGGTGCCTACTTTCAGGGAATGATTGTTTATGTGCAGGAAGGGACATCTTCCTGCACAGAGAAAATCATTAATGGCCTTTTGCACAAGGAGAAATAAAGGTTTTTCTCATCTTTGCGCCATGCTAATGCCACCCATTGCACGCCCCTCTGCCGCATATTTACAAGGTGACATTAAGCCACCAAAGTGGCTTAGCGCCGTCTTATAAATATGGCGCAATGCATAGCGCCACTGGAGAATCACAAAAAGCGACGCTCCAGTGGCACTAGGGGCTTGTAAATATGCCCTAAGTTAGTAAACGTGGAAGCACTGTGTAATGGCGCATTTGGATTTGGATAAGGACAAGAGAAAAGGTAAGAGTGCAGAAGGTATGAGAGGAAAGTGCTTGTGTAAAAATCGTTAGTAGGAGGTGACTAATCTAAAAAGGGGGTCTTCCATCATTGAATCTTCATGAGTGATGTGGAAGGCGTATCTCAAGGGACAATTTAATTCCAAAGACATTTTCAAATCTAGATTTCCTTTTACTTCATTGATTTCTTCTACCTTAAATACGGTATTACCTTTATTACTATCCTCTAATGAACCACCATCTTCAGACCTTACACTTTTAGGGCCAGATGTAGGTAGTTCCAATTCGCAAAATCGGATGCAGAATGGTGTCTCAGACACCGTCTGCGATTCGCTATGGGGTCGCAAAGACCCACCTCATTAATAATCATTGGACCACTGCCTGCTCTGAAAAAACATTTTGGGCAACATTCACAAAGGGGAAGGGGTCCCATGGGGACCCCTTCCTTTTTGCGAATGGGTTACCACCAGTGTGACACTGGTGGTAACTGCAAATTGCTTTGCAACCGCATTCGCGGTCACAAAGCAATTTAGCATAGCGATGCGAGTTGCAAATAGGAAGGGGACACCCCTTCCTATTTGCGGTACCGACTCGCAAATTGTGAATGTGCATCGCGATGGGCATTTTCCATGGCGCAAACTGCGATTTTCACAGTTTGCACCATGCAAAATGCTTGCAACATCTGGCCCTAGTCTTCCTTTTATTCTTATCGGGGTCAGCAAAATGCCCCAGGGTCCTGCAGTTGTTATTTGCTCAAGTGCTCCTTGTTACATGGTTGTGAGTAGTACGATAGCATCTAACGGACTCCTTCTTCCTCCAACCACCTATCACACCACTTTCAGCACTTCTGTATTTCCCAACGCATCCATTACTTCTGACAAGCTTTCCTCATACTTTTATCTTTCTGTCTTGGCACATCTCCCTATGAGCTCTGCTCTACATGCAACGGCTACTGCATCCTTTGCTGTAGGTTCACCCTTTACCCACAGGCTTTCTTGCACCAACTCACAGTCAGTTTGCATTACATCTGGCCCTAATGAGCTTCTCCTGTAAAACGTCAGTTTTACGGTTCACCGACAAAGATACTAAATTGCTAATTTATGAATAAAGACTCCTAATTTCCCCTTGGTTCATTTTTTAAAATGCCTACTTGTTTATCAACACAGACAGTTTCGTGCATAGTAGACAAGAAAATATTTTTTAAGTCTTCGCCAAACTCACTTGTGCTGCCTTTTCATTTTACAGAACAAGCACTTAGGGATTGCCTACTTTTGGAAACAATATAACCTGCAAAACCTGCTGAGGCCTGTAGCTCCACCACTCCTGCTGCTAACAGCGCACACACTCGAATCGGCACACACTGTTCAATCAAATATTACGCCTACTCTTCCTTGTATAACTACACAGCTACATGCATTGGTCTCGGCAACAGTACTGGCCTCCTTCACCCACTCATCCAACACAACCAGCAGTGAGCTTGGTCTGTTTACCAATACTGTGTATCAGTACATGGTCTGCTGGTGCACAGTTGTCTTCCCTACGCCCCCTTCTTGCACATCTCAGATAACTTACCCCTGCTCCTTGAAGTGCGTATGAGCAAGAACATCAGAACACAATGGCCATTTCAACACATCCAATGGAGTTTCAGGCTGGTTTGTGCTTTACTCTTTGGAAGAGTTTCTCCCCGTGACAAACTATTTTTGCAGTGCCATGCAAACCACAGTGCACAGATCAGTCAGATGCCGGGAACAGCTGACCGCACAGGCATGACACACGTCATACTCACTCTTCTCTGGTCATATTAGGCTCATGATTTGTCATGGGGGGGTTCTAAGTTGTCATAATCACAGTGTACTCAAGTAAGTAACCATTTTTATTGGTGAAAGCCCATTACAGGTGTCTTCTTCCTAGGCCAGTTCCACCTGATTCTTATGGAACCCATTGCAATGCAGATTACCATGTTCCATGATATCAACGACCTTCATGGACAACACACCTCCAACCCAGCAAAGCACGTTTTGGCCAGGGCAGGCTACTAAGACACTAATAGTCCACAACTGGCAGTCCCATGCAACTGAGGGACTAAACAAATGGCCTTCACATTAGGCAGACTCAGGGCTGTGAAGTGGACACAATGTGACATGTTGGGGCTTGGCAAACTATCTAACTTAATCAATAGGAAGCTGTTACTCAGGATATTTATTAAAAACTGCTAGTTTGTTTATGTATTTCATTATCTAGGCTACCAATAAGATGTAGTCTTCCTACCTGAAAATTGTTGGTTCTTACAACATTGACCTTGGACTACATCAAGCATCCTTTTTGTCACTATTGTACAGTTATATGCAGCATGTCTCTTACTCACTCCTGGTCATCACATCCTTTTTTTCCCTGGGAACAGGCACAAAATAATAACACAGAGGAGTGCCTTCACATTTTCTAGTCATTGATGCTGTAATGTAAACAGAAGATGGGTTCCACTCACTTACCATTTACTGGGGCTCAGTCAACTTGAGCCCCTTCATACCAAATCCACCAGTCACCTTTACTACTGAGTAATCAATCAATCATTTTTTGTAGAGCACAACTACTCACCCGTGAGGGTCTCAAGTCGCTGGGGGCGGGGGGACGGACCGAGCCTCCTCTGAAGAGCCATGACTGAGGCTCATTCCTGAAGATGGTGAGCGATGAGCTGTGTCTGAGGTGCATGGGTAGGTGGTTCCAGCTCTTGCTGCAAGGCGGATGAAGGACCTTCCTCTGGCTGTGGTTTTCCGTAAGCGTGAGAAGTGGCCAGTGCCTGCTGGGCGGGAATAGAGGGTGGCCTGGCGGCAGCTCATCAGAAAACCAGGGTTTCTGGTGCTGGGTGCATGCGCCAGTGGCGCTCCCACTGCTCGCGGCCGCCATTAAGAAGGGGAGGAAGGCGGGGGTTCAGTCAGCTGGGAGGCAGGAGGGCAGGAAAGGCCCTTCGCAGGGGGAGGGAGCTGGGCCTCAGGGACAGCAGCGGCACAGGAGGGAGAGGGACAACCGGGAGGAGAAGGGGTTGGAGAAAAGGATTAAAAAGGAGTACAGAGGAGTACAAGGAGAAAAGGAGTATGGAGGAGTAAAAGGAGAAAAGGAGTAAAAAAATAAGGAGTAGAAAGAGGAGAGAAAGAGCGAGACAGCAGAGATACTTACTTGTAGATGGCCACCGAGCCACAAGGGATGAGGCACAGGCAGGAGCTTGCGGGTGGAGGAGGGCCTCGAACTGAGAGTCAGCAGGGTCTCAAGTCGATCCGGTGGCAGAGGCAGCAGCAGCAGCAACGGAAGCAGCAGGAGGAGCTGGGGTGGGCAACAGATTCTGACTGAAAGGAACACACTGGGTGTATATTCCTTCAGCTGCAGTTCCTTTACTTTGCCTAATAATGTTACAAGTTGTTTATGTTACTGATGGGCAGAAGTTCATTTACTCTTCTCACTCATTTAATCACACTGCAGGTTAACAACCAGTTGCCCAAACTGTTATGAGGTTACAGCATTCTGCTTTATTAGTTATTGGTCAAAACCACAAAAAACACCTTATGTTATTTTGAATGAACGATGCTGCTTCGTTCAAGATTGCTGATGAGTTTTCAGAAAGTAATTAAGTTACAGTAGCTCATAGTTCATGAAATCATAAATCGCCCAGTTATAGCAATATCTCTCTACTGTTCCCTGTGTGTATGTAATATTTAGATCTAACACTACAAAGTTAAATAACAAACCTAGACCAGTACAAAACCTTTGTGAGGTGTCTTTGGGGGTCATTCCAACCCTGGCGGTCGGTGTTAAAGCGGCGGCCAACCCGCCAACAGGCAGGCGGTGCAAAAAATGGAATTCTGACCCTGGCGGGAACCGCCAACAGAGACCGCCACTTTAACACTCCGACCGCCACGGCGGGATAAACAAACAGCGCGGCGGTCACCGCCAACAGACAGGCGGGAGACAATGTACCGCCCACCCTATCACAACTCACCAATCCGCCACCTTTTCTGGGGCGGGAGCCCCGCCGATAAAAACACGGCAGAAACAGACTACGAACGGGAAAACGCTCACCTCTACACACTCCACGAGGAATCTGGACAGCATGGAACCCGAATTACACATCCTACCAGCTATTGTCTACCTGCTCCTCTACCAGGAGCACAAACGCCGCCGCAGGAGACAACGGTGAGTACTGCACCTACGACACAGGGGAGGGGGGAGGAGAAAAGATTACGGACACACACATACGCGACACACCCACCCTCACCCACAACTACCTACACATCAATGCAGAGCAACAACTCAGAGTGACACCCCCCAAAACCCCCGGAAGAATGCAAAGACAAAATAAAATGATCATGAAATTCAAAATATATTGTAAGGCTACGTAAAACGAATTTTTTCTTACATCCATAACTATATACACATATGTAAATTGTCCGGTCCAAATTGGGTTTCAGTCATTGTACGTGGGCCGATGGGCCTCAGCACATGGGCAAAGCCCACACAGGAGACCCGAATCCATTGGAGAGAACACTGCAGGGGCATCAGATAGAAAAACTACAGGCACCTCAGGGGGAAGGGAAGGGGAGGCACCTCAGCCAGATGAGTCCACGACGCCAGATCCACGAGGGGCCTCCATGCCCACTGTGCCATCCTGGGGAGTGCAAAGCCACAGTCTCACAAGTCTCTACAGTGGGTGGATTGCCCACTGTGCCATCCTGGGGAGTGCAAAGCCACAGTCTCACAAGTCTCTACAGTGGGTGGATTGCCCACTGTGCCATCCTGGGGAGTGCAAAGCCACAGTCTCACAAGTCTATACAGTGGGTGGATTGCCCACTGTGCCATCCTGGGGAGTGCAAAGCCACAGTCTCTCAAGTCTCTACAGTGGGTGGGTTGCCCACTGTGCCATCCTGGGGAGTGCAAAGCCAAGCCACAGTCTCTCAAGTAGATTACAGACTCCACTGGTACTGGAGGAGGCATGGTGCCCAGAGTGCATCGTGCAGCCCTGCCCGACACAGATCCGGCCTTGCCCATTCTGCCAATGGGCCAGCGGTGCTTGAGACGGCGGTGCCCAGCGGAGCGGTGCTTGAGATGAAGGGCCCAGCGGAGCGGTGCTTGAGACGAAGGGCCCAGCGGAGCGGTGAAGAGACGGCGGTGCCCAGCGCAGCGGTGCTTGAGATGAAGGGCCCAGCGGAGCGGTGCTTGAGATGAAGGGCCCAGCGGAGCGGTGCTTGAGACGAAGGGCCCAGCGGAGCGGTGAAGAGACGGCGGTGCCCAGCGCAGCGGTGCTTGAGATGAAGGGCCCAGCGGAGCGGTGCTTGAGATGAAGGGCCCAGCGGAGCAGTGAAGAGACGGCAATGCCCAGCGCAGCGGTATTTGAGATGAAGGGCCCAGCGGAGCGGTGCTTGAGATGAAGGGCCCAGCGGAGCGGTGAAGAGACGGCGGTGCCCAGCGCAGCGGTGCTTGAGATGAAGGGCCCAGCGGAGCGGTGCTTGAGACGGCGGTGCCCAGCGCAGCGGTGCTTGAGACGGCGGTGCCCAGCGCAGCGGTGCTTGAGATGAAGGGCCCAGCGGAGCGGTGCCTGAGACGGCGGTGCCCAGCGCAGCAGTGCTTGAAATGAAGGGCCCAGCGGAGCGGTGCCTGAGACGGCGGTGCCCAGCGCAGCGGTGCTTGAGATGAAGGGCCCAGCGGAGCGGTGCTTGAGATGAAGGGCCCAGCGGAGCGGTGAAGAGACGGCGGTGCCCAGCGCAGCGGTGCTTGAGATGAAGGGCCCAGTGGAGCGGTGCTTGAGATGAAGGGCCCAGCGGAGCGGTGAAGAGACGGCGGTGCCCAGCGCAGCGGTGCTTGAGATGAAGGGCCCAGAGGAGCGGTACTTGAGACGGCGGTGCCCAGCGCAGCGGTGCTTGAGACGGTGGTGCCCAGCGCAGCGGTGCTTGAGATGAAGGGCCCAGCGGAGCGGTGCTTGTCTTGAAGGGCCCTGTTCAGCGGTTCTTGTCTTGAAGGGCCCTGTTCAGCGGTGCTTGTCTTGAAGGGCCCTGTTCAGCGGTTCTTGTCTTGAAGGGCACTGTTCAGCGGTTCTTGACACAGCGGTGGCCTGTTCAGCGGTGCTTGTCTTGAAGGGCCCTGTTCAGCGGTTCTTGACACTGCGGTGGCCTGTTCAGCGGTGCTTGTCTTGAAGGGCCCTGTTCAGCGGTTCTTGTCTTGAAGGGCCCTGTTCAGCGGTGCTTGTCTTGAAGGGCCCTGTTCAGTGGTGCTTGTCTTGAAGGGCCCTGTTCAGCGGTTCTTGTCTTGAAGGGCCCTGTTCAGCGGTTCTTGACACGGCAGTGGCCTGTTCAGCGGTGCTTGTCTTGAAGGGCCCTGTTCAGCGGTGCTTGTCTTGAAGGGCCCTGTTCAGCGATTCTTGTCTTGAAGGGCCCTGTTCAGCGGTTCTTGACACGGCGGTGACCTGTTCAGCGGTGCTTGTCTTGAAGGGCCCTGTTCAGCGGTGCTTGTCTTGAAGGGCCCTGTTCAGCGGTTCTTGTCTTGAAGGGCACTGTTCAGCGGTTCTTGACACAGCGGTGGCCTGTTCAGCGGTGCTTGTCTTGAAGGGCCCTGTTCAGCGGTTCTTGACACTGCGGTGGCCTGTTCAGCGGTGCTTGTCTTGAAGGGCCCTGTTCAGCGGTTCTTGTCTTGAAGGGCCCTGTTCAGCGGTGCTTGTCTTGAAGGGCCCTGTTCAGTGGTGCTTGTCTTGAAGGGCCCTGTTCAGCGGTTCTTGTCTTGAAGGGCCCTGTTCAGCGGTTCTTGACACGGCGGTGGCCTGTTCAGCGGTGCTTGTCTTGAAGGGCCCTGTTCAGCGGTGCTTGTCTTGAAGGGCCCTGTTCAGCGATTCTTGTCTTGAAGGGCCCTGTTCAGCGGTTCTTGACACGGCGGTGACCTGTTCAGCGGTGCTTGTCTTGAAGGGCCCTGTTCAGCGGTGCTTGTCTTGAAGGGCCCTGTTCAGCGGTTCTTGTCTTGGAGGGCCCTGTTCAGCGGTTCTTGTCTTGAAGGGCCCTGTTCAGCGGTGCTTGTCTTGAAGGGCCCTGTTCAGCGGTGCTTGTCTTGAAGGGCCCTGTTCAGCGGTTCTTGTCTTGAAGGGCCCTGTTCAGCGGTGCTTGTCTTGAAGGGCCCTGTTCAGCGGTGCTTGTCTTGAAGGGCCCTGTTCAGCGGTTCTTGACACGGCGGTGGCCTGTTCAGCGGTGCTTGTCTTGAAGGGCCCTGTTCAGCGGTGCTTGTCTTGAAGGGCCCTGTTCAGCGGTGCTTGTCTTGAAGGGCCCTGTTCAGCGGTTCTTCACATGTGTCTCCAGGGCACCATATCCAGCCAATCTCTGGAGTTCACTCGCCATCCGACTTCTCGCTTGCGGGGCCCTCCTGTGCTGGAGTCCTGGGCCCGTGGGTGTCCTCCTTCACACCCGGAATGGGGCTGGTGGGGCCCTCCTGGGCAGCTCGCCTGCTGCCGGACTTGTCGGCCGTGCTGCCCTTGCCATCCTTCCATGAGTCTCTGTGGCCCTTGCCTCCCTTTGTAGAGGTGCCAGGTGGCACCCCACTTCCTGACGGTGCCAGGGTAGTGCCTTTGGAGGCTGCCGTCTCTGGCCTCTCGCGCCGGGCAGTGTCTTTTTTGTTTTTTTTCCCAGGGGGTGGGCTGGCTGTCCCTTTACTGCTGGCCGATGTAGCTGCCCTTGAAGGTGGTGGACTCCAATATCCCTGTACTATGGTCCTTGTAGGTCCAGGGGTGGTGGTGGCTGAGGTGCAGATTGGACTCTTACGAGATGGAGGGGGTGGGTCAGGTGATGGAAAGAGGTTAATTTTGGACAGGAAAAACTTTTTAGGAGCAGTGGGAAGGGTAGGTGCAGTGGGTATGGGAGTGGAGGAAGAGGATGTGGTTGTAGGAGAGTCAAGTCTGGTGTCTTTGGGTGCAGGTGCTTGTGACGGAGGCTGTCGTGAGGTGGATGGCTGTTGGGTGGGTAGCTGCCTGCGTTTGTGTGGTTTGGAAGAGGGGGTGACAGACACACTGGGAGAGGACACAGGGGACGTGTAAATGGCAGTGGGGGTGGTGACTGCACGTGTGCAGAGTGTTCTGGTGAGTGTGCTGGTGATGGACGTAGTGCCTGATGATGTTGTGCATGCAGGTGTGAGTGGAGATGTCACAGGGAGGGAGGAGGGAGACGAGGAGGAGGGGGACACAGAGGAGGCAGTGGCTGTTGGTATGTCTGCATGTGGCTGTTGCATGTGTGAATGCTTGTGTGATTTGTGGTGCTTATGTCTGGATGAGCTGCCCTTGGGTGTTGAGGTGTGTGCAGGCTGGTCTGTAGGTGTGTCTGGGATAGGCAGAGGAACAGGGGAGTGGGACTGGGTGGAGGAAGTTGGAGGAGGGATGCAGGAGACAGGGACAATTGCTGCCGTCAGTGCTGAGGCCAGAGCGTTGAACGATCGTTGATGGGCAGCCTGACCCGAATGAATGCCCTCCAGGTATGCATTGCTCCGGTGCACCTCCCTTTCTACCCCCTGGATGGCATTCAAAAGGGTAGACTGCCCAACAATGAGCATCCTGAGGAGGTCAATGACCTCCTCACTGAGGGCAGCAGGGGTAACTGGGGCAGGGCCTGAGGTGCCTGGGGCGAAGGAGATGCCCGCCTTCCTGGTTGAGCGGGCACGGGGCGAACGCTGAGGGGCTGCTTGGAGGGCGGAGCTGGTGCGCGGGGTGGCGGCTGTACCTGTTGTTGCGGTGGGCATGGATGTTGCCGCCACCACAAGGGAGCTCCCTTCCGAAGACGTGTCTGTGTCGCTGATGTCTCCACGTGTCCCCGTTGTGGAGCTCCCCTCGCCCTCCGTCTCACTGGTGAACTCCGAGTCGGTTGCATGGCCCTCCAGGGCCATGTGAGATACAGCTCCCTCGTGCTCCGATGCCACTTCTCCTCCGCCTGATGATGCTAATGCACACATGAACAGGAAGACCACAAAAAAGGGGGGGGAGAAAATAAAGACATGTTGAGTGCATGCATTGGCAACACAGTTGGCGGAGAGGACAGACACAGAAGCCCCCTGCACTACGCCGCGCACTTGGGGTACACTACTCAATCATTGGGACTTGGCCTACAAGCCTATGGGCGACAACTGCACACATAGGTGACACAGGGCCATGGATAGCTGTACTTGGCACCCTACAGAGGTGGGGGGCGGGGGCACAGGGCCATGCCTTACGGAGGGGCCTAGCCTACAGAAATCGCCCTGGCCTAGGGAGACCCACAGCCCTCCTCCCCCACCCAGACACCTCCACTGCGCGCTGAGATTGCAGAATGTGCTGGTACTCACCCCCTTGTGTCTGCTGTGATGTCCTCATGCGCCCATCCAAATCTGGGTAGGCCACCGCCAGGATCCGAGACATCAGGGGGGTCAATTGACGAGTGGCACCCCTCCTACGTTGGGAGGCCATCCCCAGCAGAGCCTCCGCGGTCTTCCTGCTCCCGCGGCGGATGTCCTCCCACCTCTTGCGGCAGTGGGTGCCCCATCTGTTGTGGACCCCCAGGGTCCGGACGTCCTTGGCGATGGCACGCCAAATGTCGATTTTCTGATGGGCGCTGACCTATGTGACATGTACAGGGGGAGAAATAACATTATTAGGATTTTCTGCATGCTCGATGTGAGTGGCCCCCCATCCCCACCCTTGCCATGTGGCATATACTGTCATCCGTCCTTTGATGCATGCCTCAATCGCTCCCCTCCCCACCATCTTACATCCACCCGACTCAACCCAGGCATTGCCCCCAAAGCATGGTCCCAGTGTACTTACCTGTTGGTCTGGAGGACCTTAGAGTAGCGCATACTGGGGGAGGACCCCATCCACGAGTTTCTCCAATTCTTCAGAAGTGAAGGCAGGGGCCCTTTCCCCAGTCGCAGCAGCCATTGTATCTTCCAGACCGAGGTCACAGCAGCACTTGCAGTATAGGTCCTCTCCTGTGGATGATCAGGTCTCGAGTGATTAAGCAGATAGAAAATGGCTGTCACGTACGCGGCGTTGCGTACCGCAGCGGTGCGTCCCGCGACCGCCGGCGCACTTCGTCATTGGCTCATGAAACCCATAGGGTTCAATGTTAACAATGCGGCTTTGCGCCGCGGTCTTCGTCCACCTACCGCCACGGTGTGCCACGCCAGCGCATTGACCTCACATCCCATTGTCGCACTTCACAGGTCAGGCAGCCGCCATTTCAAGGGCCCACATGGCTTAATTTCTACTGCGTCACACATGCCTAGGCCTTGCATCGACACTCATACAAGCCATTCAATGCATAGAGAATCGTGTACTGTGCAAGCTGTGGGAACTTACCTGTGGGTTGATTGACTCTGTGCTCGCTGTTGTCCTTCCTAGGCACCGTCTGCTGGGACTTGCGAGGAGATGGAGGAATGTTCCCGTATACAGACCGCTGGTGGACCTGTCGACAATGGAGGAACGACATGTCGTTCTGACATACAGGCTTGACCGAGCCATTATACAGGAACTGTGTGCCCAGTTGGAGCCAGACCAGATGTCACCCATCCGCCAACCCACAGGGATCCCCCCTCTAGTGCAGGTTCTGTCAGTACTCCATTTCTTAGCAAGTGGGTCATTTCCAACAACAGTGGCCATTTCATCAGGGATGTCTCAGCCTATGTTTTCAAAGGTGTTGTCCAGAGTGTTGTCTGCCCTGCTCAAACACATGCGAAGATACATCGTTTTCCCTGAGGTGGGGGATTTGCCTACAGTGAAGGGTGATTTCTATGCCCTTGGACATATTCCCAACATCATTGGTGGTGCCATTGATGGGACACATGTGGCTTTGGTACCCCCCAGTGAAAATAGACAGGTGTACAGGAACAGAAAAAGTTATCATTCGATGAATGTCCAGGTGGTCTGTTTGGCTGACCAGTACATCTCCCATGTAAATGCCAAGTTCCCTGGGTCAGTGCATGACGCGTACATCATGCGAAATAGCAGCATCCCTTATGTGATGGAACAACTACGGAGACACCGTGTGTGGCTAATTGGTGACTCAGGTTACCCCAACCTGTCGTGGTTACAGACCCCAGTGAGGAATCCCAGGACAAGGGCAGAGGAGCGCTACAATGAGGCCCATGGGCGTACTAGGAGGATCATAGAAAGAACCTTCGGCCTCCTGAAGGCCAGGTTTAGGTGCCTGCATATGACAGGTGGATCCCTAATGTACTCACCAAAGAAGGTGTGCCAGATCATCGTGGCCTGCTGTATGCTTCACAACCTGGCATTGCGACGCCAGGTGCCTTTTCTGCAGGAGGATGGTCCAGATGGTGGTGTTGAAGCAGCTGTGGAGCCTGCGGAGAGTGAAGAGGAGGAAGACGAAGAGGACGACACAGACAACAGGGACACAGTGATACAACAGTATTTTCAATAACACACAGGTAAGAATCAACACCGGCATTTTACATTTACTTACAGTCTCTTGCCTCTCTACTGTGTCCTTTTCACCCCGTGTATGGTAACAGAGTTGTGACTTTCCCTTCAATTTCAGAGCGGTGGGCCCCACTGCGTGACCTCTGCTTTGTTTGCCCCTGGACTACAGCTGTGTGACAGTGGTATGTTGTCATCACAATGTAACTGGTCATTTTTGCACGTTTATGTCTAATACATATTTTCAAAAATACAGGCAGACTCCAGATTATTTGTGTGCAATAAGTGTGTTTATTAAAGTGCTCAATTTTGGGACATGGTTGAAAATCGGTGATGGGTGATGGTGGAGGAATGTCCATGGCAGAGTCCAGATTTTCAGTCTCACAGGTGCATTGTCCATATGCCTGTGGAAGGTGGAGCAGGGGCAGTTTAAGGTTGGACAGGGTGACAATGTGGGACAGTGGGATGACATCAGGGGATATCCTTTCCTGGCGGGGGTCTTGGCATCCTACTCTGTCTTCTTCCTAGATCTCAGGCCTCGCTTGCGGGGTGGTTCTTCTTCTGCAGGAGGTGGGGTTCTGGTGGCAGGTTGTTGCTGTGTCGGGCCTCCTGTCCACTAGCGCCGGCGGAGGTGGTAGGCTGTTCCTGGTCCATGCTAGTGACAGGGGCCCTTTGTGGTGCCACATGGTCCCGCAATGTGGTGACAATCTGGTTGAGAGCCACAACGATGGTGCCCATTGCGGAACTAATGTTTCTCAGTTCTTCCCTGAACCCCATAAACTGTTCCTCCTGCAGTACCTGGATCTCCTGGAACCTGGCCAGGACCGTCGCCATCGTCTCCTGGGAGTGGTGGTATGCTCCCATGATGGAGGTGAGGGCCTCGTGGAGAGTGGGTTCCCTGGGCCTGTCCCCCCCATGTCGCACAGCAGCCCTCCCAGTTCCCCTGTTTCCCTGGGCCTCTGTCCCCTGGACCGTGTGCCCACTACTACTGCCCCCAGGTCCCTGTTGTTGTTGGGGTGGTGGGTTAACCTGGGTGCCCTGTAGTGGTGGACACACCGCTGATTGACGTGTCCTGGAGACAGAGGCATGGGCCCGCTGGGTGGGTGCTGTGCTGGTGTTCCCAGAGGGGGGTAGGTCTGCTGTAGCCTGTGGCTGTGTGAGGGGATCCGACTGTCCCGAGGTCCCCGATGGGCCGGCTGCTCATCTGGGTCCAGGGAGACAGAGCTGCTGTCATCACTGGGGGCGTCTTCTGGGGGTGGGATGGACATTTCTGGACCCTCCTGGGCGGTGTGGTGGCGTTCGGGTCCTGCAGGGGTATAAGAGTACGGTTATTGCTTCTGTGTGTGCCATTTCATGACATGGGTGGGTGCCCGTGTACCCCAGTGCTGGCATTCCTTTGTGGGGGCTGTTGTGACGGCGGTTTGTGGGGGAGATGGGTATGTGCAGTGGGCATGCTTAGGTAATGGGTATCGATGGTTTGTGGTGGCATGCAGGGTTTGGTGTTGGGATGGGTGGGTTGTGATGGAGAGACATTAGCAAAGAGGATGTGTGATGGTGGTGGGGGGGAGGGTGGGGGTATGAGTTGGCATGCTGGTGTGGTGGGGGGGATGAAGTAGTGGAGATTTGACTTACCAGAGTCCATTCCTCCGCCTACTCCTGCGAGGCCCTCAGGATGCAGGATGTTCAAGACCTGTTCCTCCCATGTTGTAAATTCTGGGGGTTGAGGTGGGGGTCCTCCGCCAGTCCGCTGCACCGCGATGTTGTGCCTGGATACCATGGAACGCACCTTCCCCCGTAGGTCGTTCCACCGCTTCCTGATGTTGTCCCGATTTCGTGGATGCTGTCCCACAGCGTTGACCCTGTCCACTATTCTTTGCCATAGCTCCAATTTCCTGGCAATGGTGGTGTGCTGCACCTGTGTCCCGAAAAGCTGGGGCTCTACCCGAACTATTTCCTCCACCATGACCCTGAGGTCTGCGTCTGAGAACCTGGGGTGTCTTTGGGGTGCCATGGGGTGGTGTGGATGAGGTGTGGGGTGGTGTTTGCGGTGATGAGTGTGGTGAGTGTAGTGGTGTGTGGTGTTTTGTGCGTGGTTGTTGTGTGGGTGATGGTGTAGTGTGCCTCTGTGTGATGGTGTTCTCTATTCTGTGCTGTCTCTCTCTGGGCTTCTTCTCTGATTAGTGGTCGTAGGGGTTTGTGGGTGATGTGGGTGTGTGTTTTATAGTTAATTGGGTGTGTGGGAGTGTTGTGTGTATGTGTCTCAGGTGTGTGTATTTCAAATTGTCCAATGTGGCTGTGTTTTGGAAGTGTGTGTGTATTTTGAGCGTGGATTCGTGGGTCGTAATGGCATGGGCGTTTTTCTGTTGGCGTGACGGTGGAGGTTTGGTCTTCGCCAGTTTAACGCTGGCCGTTGGTGTGGCGGACTTTTGTGGATGTCGGGTTTTGGGCGGTTTGCCTCTTGAGGGTCAGAATGACCGTGGCGGTTTACCGCGACCGCAGCGGTGTTGTGGCAGCCTTCTGACCGGCGGTAAGCGGCTTTTACCGCCGAGGTCAGAATGACCCCCTTTGTCTCCCTTATAAAATGTGTAATTTTCGTATGTGATGTCAATGTGGTTTACCTACAGCTGAACTAAACACGTTTTCGATGCTGATACATCTCTCTAGCAATTTCCGACCCACTAAATTGGATTGTACTTAGTACTTTTTTGCTGCTTACACCTTACCCTCCTAATAACATCTCATTCAGTCCAGTCAGGCTTTGCTATCTTTCTTTTTCTCATTCCTACATTTGCATCTTCTGCCAATGTCAGGGATTAAAAACGTAATTTCTCAATATTGCTGAAGTATAGAATCCCAAAGGTGTACATGCGCACTAGCTGCAATAGGATCTGCCTTTCAACATGCATCTTCGTTGCTGAAATAGAAAATTGTCTCACTGCTGCATCCTCTGTCATCAACAGCCAGGACCACTCTTAGGAGAGGTGTGACTGAGACCCCTGGTAGCTCTCTAAAGTTCAGGGCGCCCAAGGGCTACATATTCAAAGGCATATTTAAGGACACTGACACATATTGCCCACAACCCTGTAAACTGGCAAATTCCAGTGTCTCTTCCACCAATCATGTTTTTTCCTTTTTTCCTCAACACAGCCCCAACATTCCCAGGATGGCATCACTGTGTTCCCTCTGATGGCACTGGAACTTTCTGCACAATAGATACACACAAGAATATACAAGACATATAAATGAACAAGGTGTTCTCAATCAGTAAATACAAAATGGAGGAATGAACCCTGCCAAGATTTTAGTGGAACTGTAAACACACTCTTCTAGTGCATAAGCAGGTATAGTAACAGAATATGGTGGCCTGAATATCGTCTGACAAAAATCTAGTCTTCAAAATATTATTGACACAAATATCCCCCCATTGGATTTAATGGTGGAAAATCTTCAGCCAATGATGTAGTATTTTTGTAAAAAATATTTAGGCAACAATATTTGTGTCACACAATGGTCTGACGTACATTTCACTAGCATTACCACTGCTATAGCCTAAATTATCCACCTCAAAGGTGCTACGTGAAGTATCCGTATTGGAGCTGGGGAGTGGACCACCCTGGAGAAAGGATTGTTTGGTCAGGGGTGGGGGCCCCTCAAGCTTATCCATACTGGAGGGGGCCACTAATGATGTAAGTGTGGGAGATTTTAGTATATTTAGCAGTGGGTGTGGACCTCACTTTTTGTTACAGCACTCTGTCTGCAGTGGTGTAACGGAACTTGAGCACCCCCGCCCCTGCTAAGTACATGGAGGGGAGACCCCCCTCTGGGCCACCACCTATCACATTGCTCAGTGAACTGTGCTGAGGGGACTGAGGAGGGCCACCTGGAGCTCTCCCCTTCCCCCCACACACCGCGGAGGATGTGGGGGTAATGCTACACCAGTGTGTCTCTGGTGCTCAATGCCTATCTACACTGCATCTCGCCTTTGCCCTTATGTAGAGAGAAATTAAAGACGTCTTTCTCTGCAGAGGACTCCTTGGACAACCATCAAGTTGTGTCCATCAATGAAGAGATTACCCAGAATTGCCTTCTTCCTCAAGTTTGACAGTTAGCATTGTTTTTCACTCCATCGTCATGCTCGGGAACAAATTACAATGGGACAGGTACATGTACCGTTCTATTCATTTTTCATGTTACCCTCTCGGTCACCCATGTTGTTCCTCTGCTGTCCTACTCAAGACTGACTGACCACTTCCTGCTGAGGACTAGATAGGAAGTGACAGGAGAGGTCCAGTCACGTACTGTCCAGTTCTGGGGCAGGGAGTGGTGTCCAGTGTCCTTGTGAGGGGCCAGTGATAATTAACAGCTGTGGCGACCTAGTGTTTGCACAACATGATGGTGAGTTATTGGCAAACGTTTTTTACATTGCTTGGATTGCCTGTTTTATCATGTGATAAAAACAGGTAATGACAAAGCCAATAAGTCCTGATTTAATGTGTTAACAACTGCAAACACAGGCATTCACAAATGATGTTTGCAGGCACTGCATGCACAAATGCTGTTTAACACTTTAAGGACAGGTCCACTATCTTTGCCAGTGCTACTGATAATGTAGCAAGAAAGGATTGCTTTCTTAATATAATGTATATAGGAGATAATAACTGACTGTGAAAACCAGTGCAATCTTCCCAGGTGTAAAATAGCCAGTTATGCATTCCAATGAAGGCACTTCCAGCAAGTTTAATGATACACAAAACAGCCAAAGGCATGATGTGAGATAGAAAACTCCTTTGGTGGAGCCACAGCCCATTTTCAAAATATTGCAAGGATTGTGCAACAATAAGTCACGCAGGCAGCCATGCTTTCAAGCCAGATCTCAAAGGAAATACAGAGAATGGAACTGGATGGTGGAGTCTGGTGTCTCTATGCACAGAGGAACATAGATTTCGTGCAGCAGATGGCCAGGATGCTCTCAGGCCTACATTTTGGGACATTGTGAGCTTGCAAAATCTTTAGGATTAAATCTATTATAAAGTCTGGCCGATTACAAAAATAATCCGAGCAGAAATCAAATTAAACCGTTGAAGTTTCCAAGCTTCAGTTGTTTGAAAATTCATTTGAAGGATCAGCTAACCATATAGGCAGAAACGCAGCGAGATGAAGGAGATTTACTGTCTCTGTTGGGGAACCAAAATATTACATATTAAAATATGTAAGAACGTATACTTTAAACTAGTGGTTCTTAACCTGTGATCGGGGCACCACTGGGGGTGAGCAACTCCTACTCAGGGAATCCGTGTCTGCTTAAAAAAATTAGAAAACTGTATATAAAGAAGCACAATTTAATATTGAAAGTGTTACAACATTTTGTGATTTTAAATGGGAGGCTAAAAATTAAATTAGTATTTTCGGATTATTTTGTGTGACCAGTGCAAGTGCATCAAATAAAATGTAGTATGGAGAATGGGTGGCCTCAATTGAATTTAGAAAATCTCCAACCTTACCATTAAAATCAATATTTTGATTTTTTATATATTTGTTTATTAATTCAATAAAATATGTTATCGTGTTTGTATTTGGTCGATGAATGCTTGTTTCTGTATTTTTGTGTATATTTTTATCGGTTCTGATTATCAAACTTGCTTAGGCCGTATTCCAATAATGGCACAGTTTGGGGGCCCCGAATTCCAATAAGGATTCAGTAGGAGTCCCCAGATGCAGTAATGCTTAAGGGGGCGGGGAGTCCACAGAAGTCAAAGGTTAAGAACTACTGCTTTAAGCTAACATACCCCATTTTTCTTTAATATAATTTAAACATTTAAACCCCAGTTGTCAGCAGTGCTGCAACTGGAAACAATATTCACTGATGACTGAATGTTGGACAAGATGTGGAGTGCCAGGAGTTGCGGCTAATGAGCAATGACAGAGGGAAGGGGCGATAGCTCTCCAGAGCCTGCAGGACACTTCTCCACAAGTATGCTGAATTATGTATTTATTTTTTGGGATTTTTTTATATCGCTGCGAGTCCCCTTCCACTTACTTCAGAGTGCTGGCAAAAAAGTGTGCAATTTGATAATCGAAGCAGATGTTTATGTCCCGTCGAAGAGGACAAGTAAACATGTCTGACATTCTATGACCACCAGCCCTGTTCAATTCAGCTCAGGTAAATGCTCTTTTTGTGTAACAGAAATATAATTTATTTTTTTCTTATGCATATGCCCTTTCTGTAACATTTGCTCACAGGAGATTGGCTTGATCAGACAACATCTTGCAGGATCTTTGCTTCAGCTCCTTGAGCAAGTAGTACTGTATGTCTTTAGAAGCTGTGTAAGCAATATATTCAAAAGGTAGCTTATGTAGCTTTTTGGGTCTAGCCTGAGACAGCGCACATTCGGTGTCACTTGCTACGAGCTATTTATTCTAAAAAAAAATTACAAAAATTAAAAAACCTCTAAAAAGAGGCTTTTAGCCCTTCCATTACTTGGCACTAGTTGGCCTCATTGTCACTCTTATTTTATTTGGTGAGCATGTGTCTGCGAATGTCGGCTTGACATCGTCTTCGTGTTTTTGTTTTCCTCCGTGGAGCATGGACCAAGTACTGATTGATTTCTTAATTAGTGTTCTTCCATGCTGCTTGCGCTCAGATTGTGTCACTTGTTTTTGTGAGTGTGTATTTTTTGTATGAATGGTCTTTCTACATACTGCTTTGCCACTATGGTGGTCATTATGAACACGGCGGAAACAACCACCGTGTTCATGCTGGCGGTCAAAACACTGACCGCCAGCGACCCCGGAACCCCGCCGGACAGATTATGAAATTTTCTGAGAGCCGGTGGGTGGAAACACAGAAAAGCTCGGCCGGGACATTGACCGTCAATGCCTCTGTGCGGCAGGTGCAGTTGCACCCATCGCGCAGATCACTGCCAGAAAATCGGGCAGTGGCCTGCGCGACGGGGCTCTGCACTGGGGCTCCTGCACTGCCCATGCAAAGTGCATGTGCAATGCAGGGGCCCCCAGGGGTGCCCTGGGGCACCCCCTCTGCCAGTCTTTTCCTGGTGGGATATCCCGCCAGGAAAAGGCTGGCGGGAAATGAAACATTATCCGTAGCTACCCTGGCAATTGGTGTTTCATCCCGCCGCCAGGCTGCCTGACAGCGGGAGCCTGGCGGTGGGTGACGGCTGCCGCTGACGGCCGTCACCATGTGCATTATATGGCAGTTCGGCCCGCCATGCCAGCTGGCATCTTCAGCCGCCACTGCCGGCATGGCGGTCCGAACCGCCATGATCATAATGAGGGCCTATATCTCGTTTTTAGCTACTTTTATTCCCTCTTTTTTTGCCTTTTTATCTTGGGCCCATGGCTCCCCTCACTCGTTGTTTGCTTTCCAGATGTTTCAAAACTTTATTCCAGTGAGACACTTCTCTTCGGCCAGTCTTGCCCGAACCACATTACAACATAATTGATTACAGGGGGAGGAGCCAAGAAAGATAGCCGCCTTGTCATGCTTTAAGCGAACTCCCGCAGGCTGCTTCAAAATCCTGCTCATCCTAATCATTCTGTATCATCCCTGTGCCCCCAAGTGTCGGATACAGCCCCCAAGATTGCTTATGGATCCTTATAATTATATTTGGGCTGCCAACGGGTCCCTGCGATCAAAACATACTACTGAGAGGCCCAGAGCCACAATTGTAGCAGAGATGTGAGTCATCCCACAGCAGAGGCTACAGAGACTCCTGGACCCCCCTGAAGGTATTGTGGAGGTCAGGCTCGGTCGGGCCTTAAGAGGATGCCATGATGGGTGACCTGGACGACGAGTACCCCCCGGCTTGATTAGTCTCTGCGGCCTGTTGCTGCCCTGCCGGAGCAGAGCGGCAGGCAGTGGCCTGTTATGCGTGCTGGGGCCTGCAAAGTGCCAAATGCGGCTGGAGGCACAGAGGGAGTGCTGGGCTGCCTAGTGCTTCGGTGCTTGTGGGGGCAGCCTGGACTTGGAGGGCCTGCCCCTCTCACACCTGAGCAGTTGGACTTCTCTGTGAGGCATGGTTGGGCTGCACAGCCTGTTGCTCACCCGCTGGGGCTATACCGTGGGCTGCCTCCTGGTGTGTGTGCTAGGGCTCAAAGTGTGTCATAGGCCACAGGAAGCACCTGATAGTTGGATGGTTCCCAAGGTTTAAAAATGGTGTTTCTAGGAACAGTTAGGCAAATTGCCTTTCTGCCCGCTCCAGGAAGCCTATGAACCACAAGTTGTTTTTTCGAGACCGCACTTCTGCATTCTCTATGTGGTCTTACATATGAGAAGTGGCTGCACGGAAGTCCACAACTGTCTTTTTCAACGATTCCACTTCCTGTTGGAGTTCAGTTCCTCAGGTAATTCAGGTGCATGAAGTACCAAAGACAACTGTCACAGGTTGCACAAAGTATTTCTGCGAGGGATAGATCCGGAGTGGATAACCACCATTTTGAAACCTCATAAACTATCCAAATTTTTTACCATTGAAAGAGCTCATTGAGCACTTGGAACCGAGCCTCAGCTAGGAGTACCGCTTCGGGCCTTCGTCACGCGGCTCTTTAATTTTAGGGACCTTGACTATATCGTACACCATATTAGAGTGCACTGTACGCCAAGATATGAGGATCGTACCATTATGATATTCCCAGATTATTCCCGAAGGGTGCAAGAGCTCTGGAAAAGTTTCATCTTTACAAAAAAAGTCTGATGGAACTTGATCTAAGGTATGGCCTGATGTTTCCTGCATGGCTTAGGGTGCAGCACAATGAAAAAGTACACTTTTTTGGCTGCCAACAATTGGATTGACTCACAGGGGGTGCTAAGTGGAGTACTCCCTCATGCCAGAAACGTGACCCACGAAAAGCAACCACTCAACCAAACACCAGATCATCGCACAGATTGGCTGACTCTGAGACACGTACCGGATCAAAACGAACTGGACGGAGAGTGGTGCGCTCCGATGGTACACTCAAGGACTCCAACTGTGGGCCAGACACTGAGGAGTCTGTCTACCAGCATCGTGGAGACAGAGACAGCCTCAGCGACACCACAGATGCAGGAACTTGAAAGAGTTGCTTCCACAGACTGCTTTGGTCCTTGAGAAAATTACCTGAGGTGTGGATGGTCTTGGATGCTAAAGGATATGAAGCTTACCACTGTGCAAGACATTTGTAGTGATTCTAGGCCCGACTAAGGGCCCGAACTGTCATGACCCACTAGCAAAGGAACTGTAATGTATATTTCGGCTTACGCTGGATATTTGGGTGGTTTACATTTGGTGGGAAGGCTCCACACTTTCCAGGCTCAAGGGCCAGGGAGAGGGATGCTATGACATAGAATACTGCTGTTATTGCATGTTATTTTTTTTTGGAACAGAAATGTGATAACTTTATTATTCACAGATGATTCTGCTATGTTTGTATGTGTGCATAGGTGGCCAGCACACTCTCTGCTATGTTTTTAATACGGATTGAGAGCTCCAATCCTGTTGATACGGTTTGAGTGCTTTGGGCCTTGCTGCGCTGGCAAGATACTGGGCTCTCTGCGAAGTGCCAAGCTGAGGTATAGGCCTCTGCCTTTTTTAGATGGGTGGGGCTGTGGGCTCTGAGTGTTAGCCTGGCAATACTGGGCCACTGTTGTTCGATCACACTGGCGAAGGGAGGGGTGGATAGGTTGTTGGTTTGTTGTTAAATGGGTTGGTATGAATGAGATGAGGAGCTCTATCATGATTGGCTGCAAAACGGTGAGGATGTATAGAACAAGTGTGCACTAGGGATGGAGGGGAGTAAATGGGTGGAGAATGTTCCTATTTATGTATATCGTGAGATGGATCAGTGCTGCAAATTTTTTACCTTGAATGTAAGAGGTCTCAGACACCCAGTTAAGCAGAGGAGGGTACATACATACTTAAAGCTCTATGGCATTACAGTTGGCCTCCTCCAGGAAAAACACATGTGGGGGGGCTGTATTGGACAGCTCCGTAAGTGCTGGAGAGGTCAGATATTTGCGACCTCCTGTTCTAGTTATGCCAGGAGGTTGTTGGTGTGGGTGGCACCTGGTAGCCCTTTGTCAGCTACGAGAGTAGTAGTGGACTCAGAGGGTCGATACATCATAGTGTCTGGTAGGTTGGATTCAAGGGTACTGTGTATCATGAATGTTTATGCCCCTAACTCTGATTAAGCTGACTTTTATGGGGTGCTCATGAGGGTGGCAGCTGCTCACCTGGGCCCTGAGGTACTTATGGCCGGAGACCTTAACTGTGTGCTCAACAGTGAGCTTGAAAGTGACCCCCCATGGGCGGACAGAAAACCTGGAATGACCTGGGCTCTTCAGGAGGTGATGCAGGGACTACACCTTCGGGACGTACGGAGGGAATGCAACCCGTTGCAGTCTTATTACTCCTGTTACACCCTGGCAACTAATATGTACAGTCAACTTGACTATTGTTTGGTGACTGGGGCTCTGACCCATGATATTGTTGACATCTCATATCAGGCACAATATATATCAGACCATATAGTTCACATATAGAACTAGTAGGAGGGCTCCCAATGTCCCAGTCTGGAAAATGAGAGCTGAAGCCTTAACTGTAGCTGCTCAGATGGTTTCCGAAACATTAGATCATTACTTCAACGAAAACTGGGAAAGCACTTGAGCCCGGGCCATGGAGTAGAATGCTATGAAAGTGGTACTCGGTGGGGGAATGCATGACGATGACATATGGGGTGAACTTAGCAAGTTTATCGATGGCAAGTCTAACAGACAAAGACAAATCTCTTTTAGACGTGCCGCTGTCTAAAGAAGAATTTGTGTCAGCGATATATGCTTTTCTAACCTCTAAGGGACCCTGGGTGCGATGGACTACTGGCAGAGTTCTATCAGAAAAGAGCTAATCTTCTAGCAAAGCGTCTGCTGATGGTGTATTGGTAAGCACTGCAAAGGGTGAGACTACCAGATTCCATGAGAGGGGCGATTATTGTCATGATACCTAAACCTGAGAGAGACACTGGGGAGGTCTCTTCCTAGCGCCCCATATCTTTGCTTAACATGGATGCTAAGATTCTCATCAAAATTCTGGCCACAAGGTTAATAGGTCATATGAGAACCTATTCCTCGCAGAAATACTTTGTGCAACCTGAGACAGTTGTCTTTGGTACTGCACACACCTGAAATATGGGAGGAGCTGTGTGTGTTGGCCTTCCTTGATGTGGAACAAGCCTTTGACTCCCTATCTTGGGATTTTCTACGCCAAGTCTTACATAAATTCGGGCTGGGGGAGGAATTCATTAAATGGGTGCAACTGCTTTACAAGGAACCAGTAGCAAGAGTCAGGGTTTGTAGGACTGTGTCCACCTGCATTTCAGCTCCAGCGGGGGACCAGGGACAATTCTTACACTTCAGCAAAATGGCGTCAACTGCTCACGGCTCATGGCCCTCGTTCCCCGAGGTCCCCCGGTAATCTAGCACACTAACTACAATGTTGAACATGGTGGGAACAGCCGGGTAATTTTCTTTCTTTACAAGGCACTCCGAGAAGATGTCCGCAATAGACTGTTACCAGTACAGGAAAATGGTACTGGGAGAACAAATTACTGAGAAAGAATGGGACTCAGTGCACATGGCGGTGCAAAACACCATGGCTAACTCAAGGTTTAAATTGACTCAATAGAACATCACTCACCAGGTATACCTGACTCCAGCCATCTTAGATAAGATATACCCAGGACGGACCTCTGCTTGCCCTCGTTGCTCTGTGGAACATGCAGGCTTCCTAGTTATGATATGGGGCTGTAGGGCATTACATACTTACTGACAAACTGTGACAGACCGACTGCATGCGGGGACGGGATGGGAGGTCCCAAGGGACCCTAAACAATGTCTCCTGGTGTAGTACCAGTCCATACAAAAAAAGACCCTGAGCAGGAAAATCCTAATAATGGGGCTAGTTTTAGCAAAATTACTAATTGCATTAATTGGCTTTCCCCTACCAATCCCGAGGTGTTAGCATGGATGGCTGATATGGCTGAATGGGCGGTGGCTGAGGAAGGACTTATGCGTAAATGCAGGAAAGACGTAAAAGTTGGAGGATGTTTTACAGGCATGTGCTGCCATCTTGGCAGCCTTACTTGATTCCCCTGGCACCATACCTCCCTAGACTGATGATATCCGGCTTTCAGACATGATAGTGGTGTGTTTGGTAGTGAGTTGGGATACCATGATGCCGAGCCCTTACTGTTATAGGCAGTCTCTAAGACACTAAATTATGTATGATGCAAAAAGCTTGCCTCCTCTGATTATTTGAGATTACCTGCTCAAATGTTTTCAACAGCCAAATTTAACAGGGTCACTTGTAGCTAATATTATGTTGGTAGAGCATGCGTGGGTGGGGAGGCGGAGAGGGATGTTCTGCACTGAACCTTATACTAGTTACAGTGTATGGATGTTACTTTTTGAAATGTCAATAAAGAAAATATATATATTTTTTAATATAATTGATTACATTTTAATAAAGTTACATGTTACAACCTTCACTAAGTATTTGTTTGTTTAAGACTTGGCCTTGTCGTCACATTCTGTGTAATGTTGCCTTCCTTCCCAATTTGGGGAGGAAGCATTACATGATTTTAAATTGTACCAACTGGCGATGTCGGTGCTTGCCTAAACACTGTTAGCAGTTCATAGGCTGTACGTCTAAAAAAACACTCCATACCATTCTTGTACGATAATATACTATACAATAAAAGGCCATGACATACCACACCCACCATACCATGCAATGACAGACCATGGCATACCATATTACACAATAAAAACAATACCATACCATAACATTCCATACCATACTATACAATACCAGGCCATACTATACATTACAATACAATGACAGTCCATACCATATCATACCATATTATACCATACTAAACAACATCAGATCATACTATAACAGACCATACAATATTAGCCCATACTATATTGTACAATTACAGGCTATACCATGTTATACTACCCAATCAAATCACCCTCACCTACTTTTACCTATACTCACCCACGAACCATCAAGTCGCTTTCACTTCCCTTTGCCTCTGCCTACCTCTGAGACCTTATGTTACCCTTGCGTCCCTTTACCCCTAGTCACCCCTCAACCCTCAGGTCATTCTCACCTCACTTTACCTCCACCCACCCTGAGCCCTCCTGTCACCCTTACCTCCTTTTATTTCTAACCACAACTGAGCCCTGAGGCCTAAAGTCACTCTTACCTCCCAAGTCAACTTCACCTCCCTTTCCCTCTACACACCCCTGCGCTTCCAGGCCACCCTCACCTCACTTTAACTCCACCCACCCCTGAACCCTCAGGTCACCCTAACCTCCTTTACCTCTACCCACCCCTGAGCCCTCAAGTTACTCTTACTGCCCTTTACCTGTATCCAGTCCTAAACCTTCAAGTTAACCTCACCTCCCTTTATCTCTACCCACCACTGACCGTTAAAGTCACCCTCACCTCCCTTTACCCATACCCACCCCTGAACTCTCAATTGGCTCTCATCTCCCTTTACCTCTACCAACTCCTAAACCCTCAGGACACCATCAGCTCCCCTTTTCCTGTACCCACTCCTGAACCCTCAAGTCACCCTCATCTCCCCTAACCTCAACACACCCATGAGCCCGCAAATCACCCTCCCCTCCCTTTACCTCTAACTTCCCCTGAAACATAGTCTCCCTTACCCCCTTTTACCTTTATCCATCTCTAAACCCTAAAATCACTTTTTTAAGGAACATAAAAAGTATGTTATTTAAAAAAATACCTGTGTGGTAAAGGTACAAATACTTACCTGTGTGCTACTTACCTGCATGGTAAAGGCTACATGGTAAAAGTTCTGCCTGGTAAAGGCTGTTTCTGCTCAGGCAGGACGCAAATGTTTTGAGGACACTGTTGCTTTATGCCCTTCAATATGTTTGTCGGTCACCTTTACCTCTTTGACAGTTTGCCCCCTTCCTTTATTCCTTTAGCCCCTCCCTTTATTCCCTTACGCCCTACACCCTATACTTTAGGTCTCACCTGAGAAAACTCATGTGCTGTTGCTTGCAAGGCATTTTGTTTATTTATATGGATTAGAAACCACACTTTGTTTACCATTGGTTGGCTTCATCATCCGTTACCCTCATTTTCTTGCTTTTCTTTGGTCAACAAGTACTGGATTTACTTCCTCTTCCTTTTCATCTTTGCCCCTACCCCAGAGCCTGACCCAAGTACTTCTTCCCTTGCTCAGTGTCATTACACTGCCCACCGCTTTCAAAGGTACTTTTTTTGCTTTTACTTGCACCCCCTTTCTCACTCCTTCCTCCAGCATTGTTGCTTTCCCAGCCCTCCACCCCCTCCTGTTCTGCTGCTTTTCTAGTCCACCCCTCCCAAATTGTTGCTTGCCCTCTCCATCCGCCACCCCCTCCTGCCTCGTTGCTTGCACCATCCTGTCATGCCAGAAACAAAAAGCAATGAAAGGTCATGCCAAAGGATGTCAACATGCTATAAAGATGTAAACGGCACTGCACTCCCTGCACTGCACGGCCTTTTTGGTGTTGTCTTCATGCGGAGCAAAATTAACTACCTTCAGCTCGGATGTAAGATAATTAAAGACATTTTTGTGAAGGTACAGAATAATTCCATACTAAGAAAACAAACTACTGCTCTTCACAGTCAGCGTGGCCATGTTACAGAGCTTTTTTTCGAACTTTCAGCTATGCTGCACATCAGCCGTGCTGTTGTACAACAAAGCTAAAAGAAATTGACAAAGCCAATAGTTCTTCCATAGGCAAGGCCTATTGATTTGCCAAAGGTTGTTTCTTTGCCGAATACTTTCATACAGTTTTTCCTCGTATGACAACATTTTAGGAGGGTTCCCCATTCGAATCCTGGTTGGACTGTGCGTGAGCAGCTCATTCTAGGACTATGGACAGTGACAGCCCTTTCTTGTTTGAAGTGGCTCAAGTACAGAGGTTTGTTCCAACCAGACAGAAAGCCACATCTCTTGCAGATGCAGATCGGACTGAAAGATGGTGCAGAGCTGAGTACTCTGGCAGTGGAAGTGGAAGCAACTTTAAAGGGGAGATCCTGACACTCAACACCTGCCAGACACGTTACAGCTGCGTGAGGTAGGAGATTACAAAAGTGCAGGCTTCCTTGGGAGAAGAGACTTTGAAGTCTTCCACAAAGCCCTCCACCATATCCGCATCTCACCCACACAAAGCAGTCGTTCTTTACTCCAATCCACTCAGACATGAAGAGGCCCTGCATTCATCTGGTGTCAGTGCCATACACATAGTGTACAATGTACCTATACATTCCACTCATGCCCTACAGAGATGGAGTGGAAGACGCCAGTTCAGAGAGAGGAGATTAGACTTTCTCCCCAGCAGAAGCCTGGAAACAAGCATGGCCAAGGCAGGAGTGACAAAATGTGAAACCGGTAGCTGAAAAATGCAGGTCGAAGTAAGTGAGAAGGTGAAAAAGGCAGAACCAAAGCCCACTGTATTTATGCTGTCAATAATAGGTCTGTTTTAAAAAACCCAGACCGATAAAGGCCATCTTTTCACTTTAAATCTTGAATCCACCACTGCCAGTCCCACAAAGCTTGTGAAGAGGACAGACATACATCTCTCAAAGGAGGGAGGATATTGTGTGACAGTTGTGGCTCACTGACATGTAAATGAGCGGGTGGGTGCAGCGCCCGGGGGGTAGAGTGAGGGGGACGTAACATTTAATTAAAACATAAAATACAATAAAAACGTGCCTCCCCCGCCGCCGCGCCACTCCTCTCGCTGTTGCTGCAGGTAGGCAAAGGCTCCCAGCCTGCCCTGCGGCCAATCCTGACACTGTTCAGAGCAGCGCAGGATTGGCTGGAAGCACCCTAGCTGGGCGCTTCCAGGCAGACTGGGAGCCTGTGCAGGCTCTCTCCAGCCCGGCAACAAAGTGCCAGGCTGGAGAGAGCCTACTGCGCATGTGTGTTTGGCTGGCCCGAGATGGCCGGCCAAACACACATGCGCTCTGAGGGGAGTGCTCACTGCCCGTCACCTCCATGGCCCCGCCCATTTCACCACGAAGGGATCATAAACATAGTTTATGATCACTTCATGGTCAAAAGTTTGCAGCTTCTTCTGCTGGCGGGGGGGGCGCTCCTCCGCCCTAATGGAGGAGCCTCCCCTGTTGTGTGACCACCTTGGCCTGGAGCATGCGCTGGGTTTCTATCCATCACCAGGAGACCCCGTTTCATGATTATCAGGCTCAGTGCGAGAAAAGGTAAAAACACAGCAACTGTACAACTAGGGGAAAAATCAAGAAGAGGAGAAATCTCTCCAGGGCCATGCTGGGCACTTTTCATACCGCCAGGAAGGAGCTCTGGTTTCAGATTAGAAGTGGTATATTTCTGTCTGATTTTCGTGATATGCAATAAGTGAGGTAATATTTATACAACAACCATGCAAAGCAGTAGTGGTACTGTGGACAAGGGTGTAGCTATCAATAGTGCAGCGAGTGCAGTGGGAGTGGGGACCAGTGGTATGAGAGGCCCACTGACATTATAGCGGTTTTTACTATAAAACCAGCAGATGGCGGTCCATTTTCTTTGTTTTTATTAGGATCCACACAGTTTTGCTAAGCCATTCACTAGGGATTGGTATAGCAGCCCTGCAGAGAAGTGATTTTACTAGGAGGTTCTGGTGTAAGACCCCTCCAGGAAAATGCCAGGGACTGCAGATATTTGTTCTTATTTGTGCTTTTGCAAAGCAGCTTTGCGGTCACATCCGTCCTTTAAAGGTGAAGTTGTTTCAAGGACATTACATGTGTATACATGTACAGCTGGCCTTCAGAGCGCTTTGCAGTGCTGGGTACTGCATGTGTTGTTGTCCTTTCGAAAACTCTATTGCCCTCTTATCGTCAACTTGCAGGTGCCCTGTTTGCACACAGCACCCACAAATGACAGGTTTGTTCCTGTCAATTAGTTAAAGAGCATTAGCAGAATTCGCCCACACCCCTGCAGAGAGAGAGAACGTACAATGTCCCTCTCAAGACCAAGAGTTAATTAAACTTGTAAAAACAAACTTTAGACTAATCAAGTTCGGAACGAATTCAAACCTTGCTAATTATTTTGTTATTTATCGGTCCATGAATGCGTGTGCTAAGGACCACGGTATCGCGTTAGCAACAGAACGCGATTTGTTTAGGCAACTATACTAACATCAAATTATCATAATTGGGAACACGAAACTAGGACACGGGGGACGTGCTGGTCGTATCACATGACCTTGCCCCCTCCGGTTGACAGGAGAATTATTGTGCCGTTGTTTCTTATCGTACAATCTTCGCACTAATTGAGAAGTTTCAGCGTGAGCAGATGCTGTAACACTGGTTACATAACAGAGAAAGTACAAGTAGTCCCCGCGCCTCCCAGCTGCGCGCGAGGCTGGCTGCTTTCCATTTCCTCGGAGTCAGGTGTCAGCTCTCAGCGTATGTGACGTAAGAGGGATGTAGGTAGTCCTGCCCCCGTACCGCGCAACCAACCTCATGCTCACCATCCTTTCTGGAGAAGACCTGTGATAAAATCACATCACCTCCAGAAACTTGGCATCATCGACCGAGCCTCTTTAAAAGTAGATTGTGTCTTTTGACGCCCCGTCTTCAAGTCTATGAATAGCTCCAGAATGTACTCCTACGTCTTAATTTAGGAAGGCGGTGTGGAAGAACTTGCTTTCTGCTAGGGATGTGGCGAGACAATAACATTTGCTTTGCAAGTTTTGGGAGGCATGGGAGTGAGAGTTTCTTAAATGGGTCGGTAAAAGAAACATGGAAGCACCCCTGGTCCATGTTATGTGATACTTAGATCAACATTAACCAAGACAAGCAGTTTGGGAGTGGTTTGGGAGGAGTGGCGCGAGGGTGTGGATGAAAGAAAGATGCTTCTGATTACTTGTTCGATTCACATCACACACACCTTTTATACTCGTAATCAGGGTAGTTGGGATGTTTTGCCAGGTACTGTGAAGTTTCTGGCACTTCCGTGCTTTAGCCAAAATCATCCACATTCTATTACTCCTCAATTACTGAGGCCCAGGCCCTTATAAAACAATTAGCAGATTATGAGCTCTACAGACACTTTTATCATTCCCTTTATGTTGCTGTAAAATGTTTAGGTCTCGCCTAGGCAGCGCATGCGCTGTCTCTTCGAGGAGTGCTGTGTCTACTGTATGGGCTTTCTGCACACCTCCACTTTTTCATTTGTTCCTTTGTGTTTCTTTGTAAATCTGGTTCTTTTGTGTGATCTAGCGGTCAAATGTGTCCCTCCTTTTGTTGTTTTGTTCACACCCATGGCGACTAGCCCTGTTACCTGTGTTATTTCTCCTCTAGGCATGTAGGTTACTTTCGCCTGACTATTTTTTTTGTTAGCCTAGTTTGCTTAGGCCAGGCAGGTGGACTTAAGTCACGCCACTAACCGGATTAGTTTAAATGCAGGCTTTTATAAGGCCAAAACGCACAGAGAATTGGGGGTGAAAATGTTTGCTTTGAATCAGTGAATACACATGAAAGTGCACCCCCATCCTCTCCCGCCACGCTGCTGCTGCTAACTGCTTGCTGGAGTTACTGCCGCAATGCCCTTTGCCATATCGATCAACCCTTGACTGCACTACCCTCTGTTTTAAGTCCTGTTTTAAGTCTAGGCATTTGCAAAAGCAAGTTTCTTTGAGCAGCAAAACAAAGGAATCAAGAGATGAGTAGAGAGCATCAAGATCTCTGGTGAGTTGCCCGATAAACAAAAATAAATTTTCGCTCCTCCGGCCTCTCCTAGAAGCAGTACAGCCCCTCGTGAGGCTCTCCTCTCACATTGACCGTCCCAAAGCCTCCGCTATCCTCTCCTCCCGCTCCTTACAAAATGCAATTCAATCATTTTGGCACATTTGCTTTCAGCTTTGGCAGGATCTTGCTGCACGTGCCAGTGAAGGGCTTCCTTTCCCCATTATTATGCAGTGCTCCTTGTGTGAGTTAGGTAAGAGAGAATTTCCAGCCTCCGGCAACAAGTTTGATTGCACAACAATTTCTGTGCTTTGAAGTGGCAGCGAGGGGTATTTGTTATGCATTTGGCTGTCATGGTATTTTGTGCTATTGACAAACCTAATAGGTTGCTGACAGGGGAGACCTTTTTGCTTTCCCAATGCTTGTTCACCTTCGTATCACTTTTGCTCAAGAGTGTGCCTGGTTATACCTTTGGACCTATTGTGATTGGGCATAGGAGTGCATCACTGTTCTATCTCTAATTGGTAGCTAGTCTTAATTATATGTAACCAACAGACCCTCTAAAATACTTCACCTAAGCCCTCACGAATGAAAAGCAAAAATAACCAACTCATTTTTAGGACTGGCTTGACACTCAGATCAATGTATATCATTTGTTTGCCATATGCATAGAGTGCGCTTTGGGTCCACCTCTTTCAACCAATGGCTTGCTTGGGTGAATCACATTCAGACACTGCCTTGAGACAGCATCAAAAACATCTAGGATCCACTTAGAGGAGTATTTTTATCTTTCTGTTATGCTTTCGCCTGTTATCTGAATCATTCTATCTCATAGGAAATGGTTGCATTGCAATGCAGAAGGGACGGTTCTACATTTGAAAAGTACACGTAGTCACTACACTTTTTTCACATTCAATTCTTCATCTCATGTATGCATTGTACAAATAAAACAATCCTTTTTAGGACTCAAAAGCATGATTAATATTATTGTAGGTGCCAATTTGACTTTGCATATTTGCATATCAGGGACAGCCTTACTCCAAGGTGGCAGACCCAAAAAAATGACAAGATGAACAACAAAAGTTGCAAATTTGCAAAGGTTTGAGTAGTAATCTTGGCTGCAAACTGCTCCTTCTCTTTATCTGTTCAACCACATCTTCTCGTCTGTACTTCTCAGTCTCCTCTATACCCCCTCAACCCTTCCTCCTTCTGCATCACACCATCTTCTCACTTCTGTTTCTCTGGTTATTTCTCTCTGCCCTTTCCAGTTTTTTGCCTCCTTTCTCTTACTGTCTTCTCCTCGATCTCCTTTCCCCCTTCTTTCCCTGCCTGTCTCTCTCTCTTAGAGTCAGTTCTTTCTGTTGGCACATAGAGAGCAGCATTGTGAGGACGAACAAGCATTGCCCATGCCAATAGGGTAAGTGAAGCCAGTCATATTGGCACTGCCAATGCTTGTTCTAATGGTTATCCCATTCTATGAGCTCCTAGTATTTATCTTACTCTCCTCAAAGACTGAATCTCCTGGCCTAGAGTCAGGATTGAAGCTTCGAGAGGGCACCCCCTTGGCTGTAGTACAGCCACATTAAAAGACTTGTAGAAACTGCTTTCAGCTAATGCAATCCCACAAGGAAGCATAGGAGTCTTTTAGTGGGATCCGTCCATCTTCTCTCAGTATATTCTGCACACTCTGCCATCACAAGGAGCGAGTGTTGTCAGCTTTTTGCCTCCCTATTACCGTGTGCTGGCATTGCTAAATAAAAGTATATATCTCAAATCCAGGTGCTTGTGGAGAAGTGTAAGTTTGGCTCCAACCTTACATGTCACAGTATATGCAATATATATGTGCACTTAGCACTACACACTTTTTGTGTTCTTTATATGATTAATGTCAAGTGTTGCACTTGGACTCAGTACTGGAGTGTGTTCACTGTAGAACTAGAAAAAAAATCACATACAATGTGTGCCTTAATCTTATTAAATTAAATATAGTCATTTGAAACGAATTAGAAACTGTCCTCATATTAACCCCTTGAGTGCCAAGGACGTAACGGTTACGTCCTCGGCTGCACCGCTCAGGTGCCGAGGTCGTAACCATTACGTCCCGGTATGGGCCCTCGGGGTAAGCGCTAGCACTCCCCCGAGGGCCTTGCACCCCACTCCCATGTGCAGGGATGGAAGGGGAATCGCTTCCCCTGCCACCCCGCCCCCGCCCCCGCCCTTCCCAGTGATGTCTGGTGACGTCAGCTCGAGATTGCGTGCTGAACTTATGAGAGACTGCCCCCACCACGCTGGAAGCGTGGATCGGAAGAGAAATGCTAAAGCATTTCTCATCCTATCACAGGCTGGGAGCGGGAGAGGCATCAATGGAAAGGAAAGGCCTTTCCTTTCCTTTGATGTCTCTCTGAGCATTTCTGCAGCCCGATCGCGAAGCGATCTGGCTGCAGAAATGCTCACTAGACACCAGGGAGTTTGTTTTCTTGAGTGTAAACAATAAAGGGGAGCGACCCCTTTGGCAAGGGTCACTCCCCTGGAGGGCAATTTTTAATTGGGCCTTTTCTGCCCCCCCAGGGGCAGATCGGCCTCTTGTGATTAGGCCGATCTGCCCCCGGGGGGCAGAAACCTCTAGAAGCCAGGGATCTTTTTTTTTTTTTTTTTACTTTTTGTTTTACACGTGGGCAGAGACCCCTTTGGCAAGGGTCACTTGTCAGCCTAAAACTGTTTTTTTGAAACTGCCCTTTTGGACCCGCTTTGGTTCCCCCTTCTTTTCGACATGTTTTTGGCTCTTCCCTGTCACAGGCCCTTGGCCCACCTACACAAGTGAGGTATCGTTTTTACGGGGACACTGAGGGGAGTGTTGGATGGTAGGAAATTTGTGCTGGTACAGTGATCCCACACAGAAATGTGGGAGAAATGTGATTTATTTAGCTAAATTTGAGATTTGCTACGGATTCTGGGTAAGAAAATACTGGGGGATCCAAGCAACTCACACCTCCCTGGATTCTCTCGGGTGTCTAGCTTTCAGAAATGTTTTGGTTTGGTAGGTTTCCCTAGATGGCTGCTGAGCCTAGGACCAAAAACGCAGGTGCCCCCACCCCCGCAAAAACAGGTAGTTTTGTATTTGATCATTTTGATGCTTCCACATAGTGTTTTGGGGCATTTCCTTTTGCAGGAACTAGGCCTACCCACACAAGTGAGTTACCATTTTTATTGTGAGACCTGGGGGAATGCTGGGTAGATGGAAGTTTGTGGCTCCCCTCAGATTCCAGAACTTTGCAGCACCGAAATGTGAGGAAAAAGTGTATTTTTTTTACCAAATTTTGAGGTTTGCTAAGGACTCTGGGTAACAGAACCTAGTGAGAGCCCCAGAAGTCGCCCATTCTGAATTCCCCTAGGTATCTAGTTTTCAAAAATGTATAGGTTTGCTAGGTTTCCATAGGTGCCAGCTGACCTACAGGCCCAAATCCACAGCTAGGCACTTTGCAAAAAACAGGTCAGTTTTCTTTGGGAAAATGTGATGTGTCCACATTGTGTTTTGGGGCATTTCCTGTTGCAGATACTAGGCCTACCCACAAAAGTGAGGTACCATTTTTATCAGGAGACTTGGGGGAATGCTGGGTGGAAGGAAATTTGTGGCTCTTCTCAGATTCCAGAACTTTCTGTCACTGAAATGTGAGGAAAAAGTGTTTTTTTTGCAAAGGATTCTGGGTAACAGAACCTGGTGAGAGCCTCACAAGTCACCCCATTCTGAAATCCCCTAGGTGTCTAGTTTTAAAAAATGTATAGGTTTGCTAGGTTTCCCTAGGTGCCGGGCTGAGCTAGAGGCCAAAATCCACAGCTAGGCACTTTCCACAAAACACGTCAAATTTCAATGTAAAAATGTGATGTGTCCATGTTGTGTTTTCTGTTGTGGGAATTAGGTCTACCCATACAAGTGAGGTACCATTTTTATCGGGAGACTTGGCGGAACAGAGAATTGCAGAACAAATGTTATTGCCCCTTGTCTTTCTCTATATTTTTTTCTTCCAAATTTAAGACAGTGTGTACAAAAGAGGTATATTTGAGAAATGCCCTTTAATTAACATGCTAGTATGGGGACCCCGGAATTCAGAGATGTGCAAATAACCACTGCTTCTCAACACCTTATCTTGTGCCCATTTTGGAAATACAAGGGTTTCCTTAATACCTATTTTTCACTCTTTATATTTCACCAAATGATTTGCTGTTTACCCGGTGTACAATAAAACCCATTGCAATGTTCAGCTTATTTATTGGCTCTGGGTACCTAGAGTTCTTGGTGAACCTACAAGCCCTATATATCCCCGCAACCAGAAGAGTCCAGCAGACATAACAGTATATTGTTTTCAAAAATCTGACATCGCAGGGAAAAGTTACAGAGTAAAACATGGAGAAAAATGGTTTTTTTTCACCTCAATTTCAATATTTGTTTTATTTCAGCTGTTATTTTCTGTAGGAAAACCTTGTAGGATTTATACAAATGACCTCTTGCTTCATTAAGAATGTTGTCTAATTTTTAGAAATGTTTAGCTGTCCAGGATCTAGCATTGGTTTTACACCCATGGGGTATGTCCCAGTAAAATGCCAAAATTGTGTTCAAAAATTTGGTTTTCTGATTCAAGTCTGCTCCTGAAAGCTGGGAAGATGGCGATTTTAGCACTGCAAACTATTTGTTGATGCGATTTTCAGGGGAAAAATCATAAGCCTTCTTCTGCTGCCCTTTTTTCCCATTTTTCTTTTTTACAAAAACGAACTTTTTACTGTATTTTGGCCAATTTCTTGGTCTCCTCCAGGGGAACCCACAAACTCTGGGTACCTCTAGAATCCCCAGTATGTTGGAAAAAAAAGGAAGCAAATTTGGCGTGGGTGGCTTACGTGGACAAAAAGTAATGAGGGCCTAAGAGTGAACTGCCCCAAGTAGCAAAATAAAAGGCCCGGCAGCTGAGGGGGAAAAAGGCCTGGCAGCGAACGGGTTAATGGGATGTATTTACATTAGAAATAAGAAGTTATCTAAACGTGTGTACTAATGTATTCACATTTGCATTTAAAATGTAGTTTGTAGGTGCATTTATACTTGTGAGTTCAACGTTAAATTGCTTTTATCTAAAACCGTAATATGAGTTTAATATAAATTCATGTACTGGCGTTTTCAAATATTTGAAGTTATATTTGCACAACTGACGCAAATTAAAATGTGCACCATTTAATTATATTTTTAAACTTGACATGACTAGACCTGAATTTCCTTCAACATGATATAGTATTTTTCCATTTCTGCTTGTATGTCTTTTTCTTTGCAGGAACATATGCCTGAATTGTTAGCTTGAGAATAGTTGTACACTGTATTAGGGACAGAGAGCCTGAGAAAGGGACCTCGATGAGGAACATGGAGAAACAGAGTGTTAATTGAAAGTCTCAATTCAGTAATGTAGCGAAGAGTCACAAGTGACCAAGGCCGATATTTTTCTCAAGACTGGTCTGGGAGAATCCACAATTGTTGTAGTTCACAACATGGGACTGGAGAGGACAGAGGAACCTCTAATGAAGTGAACGAGGCGTGTTGCTTAGAAGATTCGTGTAGTATCAACTAGTGGCCTCACAGGTTGCTGTAGGAGAATATTTCTTTGGATTTTGAGAGGTGCACTCCTCTATACTTTCTCTCTTTTTTCCCCTTAAGCAAATACATAATTTTTCTCTAGGAGACTCTTGACCAAGCTTCTAAAACATTAACACCTTCCCTGATATGCAAGCGCATATGTTTTCTCCTCTGTCAACATTTTCACTGAGTTTTGAGATTCTTCCTGATTTACAGATTTAGATAATTTAGGTACTAAGCTATATGACTTTAGATAGTACTCATGTTAAGGAGAGAAGATCGAAGACCTTTCTCTAAGCATCAGATTTTATTGCTAATTTTCTGTAATGTTGTAACTGAACGCTTGGTTTGTGTTTTGCTTATTTGCCTAAACTTCTTCAGGAGATTTGATCAACCTGTTATAATCCTGTATCTCTATAGCGTGCTTTCGAGACTGATTTATACTAACCTGACAACCTGTAATAAATCTCAACTTTATTCTTGATTTCTAGTTCTCATTCTGTAGTTACACTGCTAATTGGAAATTATTTTGACTAATGCTAACTCCCTTCACCTCTCGACTCGACAAGAGAGGTTCATCAGGTAACTGAAAATTGAGAGAGAGTATGACCCAGCACCCCATTACCTGCTTTTCGCATCTATTCATGATGAGGCAACGTCAGTCACCCATCGATCTCACAGTATTCTGGAGCTGCCACTAAGTGTGTCACAGGGCATTGTTTTTATTTTGAACAAGGTGCTCATGTTATCAGAAGGGCAGCACTTGTCATTCGTAGCCCAGGCCCCGCGAAAGCCTGTGTCCATATGCTCAAAGGTACAGAATCTCCACAGAGCTAAGGACGTTTGCAGACGCAGGAGAGCAATGTGTTGCTTCTCATTAATGCCCAGGCCAAGAAAGGTGACCCCCTATGATACTTCATCAGGATCCATCTTGTGAGGATCTACTACCTAAGATGGATGCCTACTTCGAAGGATAGACTACCAGCTCAGTAAAGTTAAAGGGTGAGTCTATTTCTCATGTAGCTGGGAGAAAGTGCTCTGCTATGAACAAACCTTTTCATGCACAATAGTTTGGCACAGAGCTGAAAATGCCTTCACCATGGCATGCAAACATTCCTTGCATAAGAGCCCAGCATCTGATCCCCCACTATAGCCAACCTGAGAAAGGGTGCAGACTTTCTCCATGCGGGTGATCAAGTGCTTGGAATTCAGCCCAAACGCAGAACCCCTACCCACCACCCCCACCCACCCACGATACACAGAGCAGTGTTTGGCAACAATGACGTCTAATTGAGGCTTGAGGCGCCCCTCAGTAGGTGGGAACGAACACCCATTTGAGTGGGTGATGGCATCTCAGATCAAGCTGTAAAGGGGCATGATAAAGTAAAATACAGTTACCTATTACCTACGTGACGATACACCGCAGAAGAGAGAAACAGATGTAGAAATCAAAGAAGGCTCCACTTTACTTTGCTGCACTGCAATGAGGCATGACTTCTCTCAACACCAGATTAAGAACAGCTGGAGAGATCACGAGAAACATAAAGTGAACAGAATTTCCACGTTCAAAAATATTAGAGTGCAGTCTGAGCCTTTCTGTTGTTTTGCATCTTTTAGCAAAGATGACCCCTTCGGGGAAGCCTTGTTTTAAAACACTCGGGATCCCAGAAATCTTTGTTGGATTTTATCTGGGACAAAAGGCAGCCTCCTGATGCCATTGTGCAACCCTGGAGCAGAACGATAAATCATTCGTACTCCAGCCCTACCGACCCCTGGATGTGAAGCAATGCTATAGGAAAACAAGTCACCATCGCTGTTATTGAGTTGTGAAATCCTGTCTGTCTTGTGATCCCACAAGAGTGTCACAGAGGTTTGTTTGTTTGGAAATATTCCCTCAAATATCTAATGTAGTGGATTTATCGGAGTCGCGCGCCCACAGATGGAGCCAGTGACGTCATGTACAGACACTGATAGGGGATTCTGTATATTTCCAACAAAAAGAGATAAGAACTGTGAGATGGACAGAAAAACAACGGGTGCCCCGGTACACCAAACCTAAAACACCCTCACACTCAGATGATGAACAATACATAATCTCTTTAGAAGGAGATTTACTAATCAGTTGGAACTTGAAGTTTTAGTGTTTTCTTCCACTGTTGATACTATTTTTAGCTCTTTGTCTTCTCTTTATTTAGAAAAGTTTCCCACTATGGTGATAGTTTCTGCCATTGAGGCAAGTTGCCACCATTACAGATTGGGAAACCTGAAGAATGTGAATAACATCAGTGCCTGCCTGTTCCATAGAGTATACACAGAAAATACACATATTTCAAGGTGCCTTCTTTTGGCTGTAGCTTTCTACAGGTTAGCAGCTGGCACAAAGGGGAGGGGCACCAACCTGAAGTAAGAAGGTGGTGGGACAGCTGCATCCTTAAAAGCTACCCAGCAGAAGGGGTTGCTGTGCACATTCCCCTTCCTCTTCTGGGTCAGGAATGGAATTGAAGTGGTACGTAGATTGGGAAGGAAACAGAAATGGATAGTGGAGATGCACGTTCAGGGCTTAACTGGAGCCAGTGATTGCAGGTGGGGTCCACCAGACTTATTTTTCATCATCAGATTTTGATCCACAAAAAAGAGAGTAAGGCAGCAAAGTCATGGACGTTATTTAGGTGCCACTGGAGGTCTCAGCTGCGACCTCTAGTTTGCCTTTTGTTAACCCTGGCACTGCCTTGACGACCCCTAGCCTCAAAAGTGGCAATTTCAGTGCCAGGAATACAGAGGCAGTTCATTCTAATGGAAGTCAATGGAGACTCTACTCTTTATTTTCTGTCATGTTTTTATTACACTAATAGTGAATAATATATTATTATTCACTACTAGTGCAATAAAAATGGAGTACAATTGGCTGGAATATGCCCTTCCAGGGCAGCTGAAGTAAAAAAAGCTTTTAAATGTATGTTGTGTGCGTGCTTGCAGGTGAGAGTATGCTTTTGTGAGAGAGAGAATGTATGTGAGTGTGAATTTGTGTGTATCTATAAGTATGTGTGTGTGAATGAAAGTCAAAGTGTAGATGAAAGGGCGTATGATGTCACTTCTGCTACCCCTGGCATTTCAGTGAATTGGTCTTCATGAGCAAAGTGTGAAGGAAAAAGAGGAGAACAAAACATCAATATTAAAGGAAGAAAGTTTATATGAAAAAGAACCTGAAAGAGTGAGATAAAAGGGCAGGGAGTGTACGATGGTGCATGAAAGGGGCATGAAGTGGAAATAAGACAAGGAAACCTTGGTATTTAACAGCCCTGACATTCAGCAGTGCTGGTGACAGGCTTCTAAGAAAAACTTTGGACCTGGCAATTATTCTTTTACAAATTAAGCACTGTGCACATAGTCATACCTCTGTCTTCTTTGCACAACTCCACTGGCTGGCGTGTATGTGCGTGCAGCTGGTGCAGTTCATCTCTGGGCAATAATGGCTGCTGGTTTGAAAGAGCTGTGTGGAGTGGGCGGTCACTTCATTCACCTTTTCTTACTAGGAAACATCCCTTTGTATGTTTTGCATATCCACTGCTCTTACTCCACAGGGCCTTGCATTCTCTGACATCAATAGCCTTACCATTTGTCAGTTAATTGTCACAGACTCTGATACACACCTCTACTCTTGTAGGTTCCACACCATACGCCAAACACTGAGCAAACCAAGCATCGCAACTCCATCGCACCTTCCCTCTTCCATCACAGTAACTAAGCCCTCAATCAAGATATTTCTTCACATCGTACCTATTTCAAATACTCTTTGTCAGGCTATACAGGACCCAGAGTAGTTTTTGCCTCCCTATAATCCTTCATAACCCACTACAGACTCGTGACCAACTCGATGAGCCAGCGAAACCTATCTTTCTTGCTCTGCTATCCTGTTTTGATGGGGCTACATCAACACTTGGCCACTCCATTCCTTCCTCCTGACCTCTCTGAAATAGAATGAATCTACTTCACATCAATGTAATCCACCAGAGCACCGATGTGTGACAAACACAGCGTGCTAAAGTCCATTTGGCTCGCTGAAACATGAATCAATCGCAGAAGGGCTTAACTAAATTGATCGGACGAAATGCATGAAACTTATGAAATGCACAAAAAAAAAATCGTGCTGTTTCACACATTTTCTGTGCAGGTTAATGGCATTAGGCCTGGAAGTGAAATCTCCAAAGTGATGGAATGTACAACCCAACCACTCCCTAAACTTCAAAGTATTACTACCTGCTGTTTCGTATAATAGGGGAGGAGAACCCCTTATTTGTGGGGACCACATTTTGAGGTCACTATTTTGGGCTATGTCCTTACAAGGTATGAGCCATCGAATACCTCATAAAATGGATTTTATGACTGTAGTAAGTAGGAATATGGACTCCTCATTGTTTGTTTGGTGCATGAATGCCTCAGATGCCTGGGTTTAAAATACCTGACTTGGATGGTTTCAGATAGGTGCCTTGAGAGGTTTAATTAATTTACTTTAAGAATTCTTCATTGCTAGATTGACCATGCTGGTAGTTATTCTCTTAGGTTTACCTGTGTACTACCTTTGCTGAAGTTTTATGACCCGTCCTGGCTGTGTGTTCATGTTTACCGTTGCGCTCCTCTGTGGAGGCTGTCTTGCTAGTCCACCATGATAGCATCCCAGTTCTTAGTAATAACTTGAGGCAGCTTCCACAATAGACTTCAGTAACTAAAATTTAGATCTGCCCTAGATAGGTAAACACCTTTTAACCCCTTCTGTGCCACAGACGTAATGGTTACGTCCTGCGGCACAGTGCTCCTGTGCCGAGGACGTAACCATTACGTCGTCAGCCTGGAGCTCAGAGTGAGTGGGCTTTCCTCCAACCCCCCCCAAGGCAGTGATGGAAGGGGAAGTCCTTCCCCTTCCACCCCCGACACCCCCCCAGTCACCCTCCAGTGACGTCTGATGACGTCAGCGCACATTTGTGCGCTGACCTTATCAGAGGCCACTTCCCCCGCAATAGGAAGAGAAATGCAAAGCATTTCTCTTCCGATCAGGTGATGGGGGCCTGAGAGGCTTCAATGGGAAGGAAAGGAATTTCCTTCCCTTTGAAGTCTCTCAGAGCACTTCAAAAGCCGTATCGTAAAGCGATCCGGCTTTTGAAATGCCCACTAGACACCAGGGATTCATTTTTCTATGGAAACTGGCATGAGGGGAGCGACCCCTTGGGCAAGGGTCGCTCCCCAGGGGGGCAATATTTTCCGAGGCCTTTCCTATTGTTAGGCTGATCTGCCCACAGGGGGGAGCAGAATCTACTAGGCGCCAGGGATCATTTAAAAAAAAAAAAAAATTATGGGTTTTTATGGAGTTGGGGAGCAACCCCTTAGGCAAGGGTTGCTCCCTAGGGGGGAAATTATATTTAGGCAATTTCTGGCCCCCTTGGGGGCAGATTGGCCTATTTTTATGAGGCCAGTCCGCCCCCAAGGGGGGCAGAAACCACTAGACACCAGGGAGTTATTTTTTTTTTTATGCCAAATTCACAGAAGGGGAGCGACCCCCTAGGCAAGGGTCGCTCCCCGGGGGTGAGGGCAAATTTATTTTAGGCCATTTTTGCCCCCCTTGGGGGCAGATCGGCCAATCTTTGTTAGGTCAATCTGCCCCCAAGGGGGGCAGAAACCACTAGGCACCGGGGATCCTTTTTTTTGCGCCAATGCCACGCAAGGAGAGCGACCTCTCAGGCAAGGGTCACTCCCCGGGGGATGGTGGGACAAATTTATTTTAGGCCTTTTCTGCCCCCCTTGGGGGCAGATCAGCCTATTGTTATTAGGCCGATCTGCCCCCGGGGGGGGCAGAAGCCTCTAGGCGCCAGGGCTACATTTTTTTGGTGTTTTTTTTGTTTGATTTGTTTTTTAAAGGTGGGGAGCGACCCGACCATTTCTGGCCCCCTTGGGGGCAGATCGGCCGATTTTTGTTAGGCCAATCTGCCCACAAGGGGGGCAGAAACCCCTAGGCACCGGGGATCTTTTTTTTGCGCCAATTTCACGCAAGGGGAGCGACCCCTTACGCAAGGGTCGCTCCCTGGGGGAGGCGGGGCAAATTTCTTTTAGGTCATTTCTGCCCCCCCCCGGGGGCAGATTGGCCTATTGTTATTCGGACGATCTGCCCCCATGGGGGGCAGAAACCTCTAGGTGCCAAGAATTTTTTTTTTTTTTGCGGTGGAGAGCGACCCCTTAGGCAAGGGTCGCTCCCCTGGGGGACAAATTGTATTTAGACCATTTCTGCCCCCCCCTTGGTGGCAGATCGGCCGCTTTTTGTTAGGCCATCTGCCCTCAAGGGGGCAGAAACCACTAGGCACCGGGGATCTTTTTTTTTGTGCCAATTTCACACAAGGGGAGCGACCCCTTGGGCAAGGGTTGCTCCCCGGGGGAGGGGTCAAAATTATTTTAGGCCTTTTCTGCCCCCTCTGGGGGCAGATCGGCCTATTGCTATTAGGCCGATCTGCCCCCAGGTGTGGCAGAAACCTCTAGGCGCCAGGGATTTAAAAAAAATTGTTTTTTCTTTTTTTGTTTTGTTTTTAGAGGTGGGGAGCGACCCCTTGGTCAAGGGTCGCTCCCCTGGGGGGCAAATTGTATTTAGACCATTTCTGCCCCCCTTGGGGGCAGATTGGCCAATTTTTGTTAGGCCAATCTGCCCCCAAGGGGGGCAGAAACCACTTAGGCACCAGGGATTGGTGTATGTGTATGCGTGTGTTTTTTTAGGGGGGCAGCCCCTTGGGTAAGGGTCGCTCCCCATGGGGGCATATTACTGTTGGCCATATCTTCCCCCCTTTGGGGCAGATGGGCCTATTTTTAGAAGACCCATCTGCCCCCAAGGGGGGACAGAAAGCCCACCAGAGGCCAGGGAAGTTTTTTTTTTTCAAAAATAAGAGGGTGGGGTATGGCCATACCCCCACCCCAAATAAATGGGGCCAAAGTTGTTCTGCCCACCAGTGGGCAGATGGGGCAATTACCCCTAATCCACGCCCCTGGGGGCAGAAAGTCTACTAGATGCCAGGGAATTTTAAAAAAACAAAAAATATTGGGGTGGTGGCTACCAACCAGTATGAGCCTGGTTATGCCTCCACCCCAACTGAAGGGGGTAACAGTCTTTCAGCTCTCCCCTGCACTCTAAAACATCTTATTCCACAGCAAGCAAGAAGACATTTGATTATTTTGGGTTTTAGTTTTACATTTGGGCCATGAGAGCTTGGCTAACTCCCAAAATCGTCCCACTTGGAATGGTGAGGGCTGCACTTTATGGACTTTGGGACGCTGCCATGTAAAAAAATCCACAAGACCGAGACACATCTGAAAACTAAACATCTGGGTGATTCCAGGGTGGTGTGTTTCACATGCACCCCGCACCATTTTTGTACCCACAATCCCCTGCAAACCTCCAACTTTGTTGGAAATCACACATTTTCCCACGTTTTTGTGATGGAACCCTCCGGAATCTGCAGGAATCCACAAAATTCCTACCACCCAGCATTGTCTCATCTCGAACCAATAAAAATTCTGCTGCTCTTGTCAGCCGAAAGATGTTGTTTTCTTAAACTGACCTTTTGTTTCACCTTTGGTTCCCCCTCAATATCGACATGTTTTTGGCTCTTCCCTTTCACAAGCACTTGGCCCACCTACACAAATGAGGTTTAATTTTTACCGGGAGACTGAGGGAACATTAGGTGGTATGAACTTTGTCCCAGTGCGGTGATCCCACACAGAAATGTGGGAAAATGTGATTTTTTAACTAAATTTGAGGTTCGCTGAGGATTCTGGGTAAGAAAACATTGGGGGATCCACGCAAGTCACACCTCACTGGACTCCCTCGGGTGTCTAGTTTTCAGAAATGTTTGGGTTTGGTAGGTTTCCCTAGAAGGCTGCTGAGCCCAGGACCAAAAACGCAGGTGCCCCCGCAAAAACAGGTAGTTTTGTATTTGATAATTTTGATGTGTCCAGATAGTGTTTTGGGGCATTTCCTTTTGCGGGCAGTAGGCCCACCCACAAAAGTGAGGTACCATTTTTATCGGGATACTTGGTGGAACGCTGGGTGGAAGGAAATTTGTGGCTCCTCTCTGATTCCAGAACTTTCTGTCACCGAAATGAGAGGAAAAAGTGTTTTTTTGGCCAAATTTTGAGGTTTGCAAAGGATTCTGGGTAACAGAACCTGGTCAGAGCCCCACAAGTCACCCCGTCTTGGATTCCCCTAGGTGTCTAGTTTTCAAAACTGCACAGGTTTGCTAGGTTTCCCTAGGTGCCGGCTGAGCTAGAAGCCAAAATCCACAGCTAGGCACTTTGCAAAAAACAGCTCTGTTTTCTTTGTGAAAATGTGATGTGTCCACGTTGTGTTTTGGGGCTTTTCCTGTTGCGGGCTCCAGGCCTACCCCCACAAGTGAGGTACCATTTTTATCGGGAGACTTGGGGGAACGCTGGGTGGAAGGAAATTTGTGGGTCCTCTCTGATTCCAGAACTTTCTGTCACCGAAATGAGAGGTAAAAGTGTTTTTTTGGCCAAATTTTGAGGTTTGCAAAGGATTCTGGGTAACAGAATCTGGTCAGGGCCCCACATGTCACCCCATCTTGGATTCCCCTAGGTGTCTAGTTTTTCAAAACTGCGCAGGTTTGCTAGGTTTCCCTAGGTGCCGGCTGAGCTAGAGGCCAAAATCCACAGCTAGCCACTTTGCAAAAAACAGCTCTGTTTTCTTTGTGAAAATGTGATGTGTTCATGTTGTGTTTTGGGGCAGTTCCTGTCGCGAGTGCTAGGCCTACCCAAGCAAGTGAGGTATCATTTTTATTGGCAGACATGGGGGAACACAGAATAGCAAAACAAGTGTTATTGACCCTTGTCTTTCACTACATTTTTTCCTTACAAATGTAAGACAGTGTGTAAAAAAGACGTCTATTTGAGAAATGCCCTGTAATTCACATGCTAGTATGGGCACCCCGGAATTCAGATATGTGCAAATAACCACTGCTTCTCAACACCTTATCTTGTGGCCATTTTGGAAATACAAAGGTTTTCTTGATACCTATTTTTCATTTTTTATATTTCAGCAAATGAATTGCTGTATAACCGGTATAGAATGAAAGCCATTGCAAGGTGCAGCTCATTTATTGGCTCTTGGTATCTAGGATTCTTGATGAACCTACAAGCCCTATACATCCCCGCAACCGGAAGAGTCCAGCTGACGTAACGGTATATTGCTTTAAAAAATCTGACATCGCAGTTACAGAGTAAAACGTGGAAAAAATGGCTGTTTTTTTCAACTCAATTTCAATATTTTTTTATTTCAGCTGTTATTTTCTGTAGGAAACGCTTGTAGGATCTACACAAATGACCCCTTGCTGAATTCAAAATTCTGTCTACTTTTCAGAAATGTTTAGCTTTCTGGGATCCAGCAATGGTTTCTCACCTATTTCGGTCACTAACTGGAAGGAGGCTAAAAGCACGAAAAAGAGTAAAAATGTGGTATGTCCCAGTAAAATGTCAAAATTGTGTTCAAAAATTGGGTTTTCTAATTCAAGTCTGCCTGTTCCTGAAAGCTGGGAAGATGGTGATTTTACCACCGCAAACCCTTTGTTGATGCCATTTTCAGGGAAAAAACCACAAGCCTTCTTCTGCAGCCCTTTTTCCCCATTTTATTTTATTTTAAAAAAGGAAATGTTACTGTATTTTGGCTCATTTCTTGGTCTCCTTCAGGGGAACCCACAAAGTCTGGGTACCTCTAGAATCCCTAGGATATTGGGAAAAAAGGACTCAAATTTGGCTGGGCTAGCTTATGGAACAAAACGTTATGCGGGCCTAAGCGGGAACTGGCCCAAATAGCCAAAAAAAGGCTCGCCACAGGAGGGGAAAAGGCCTGGCAGCGAAGGGGTTAATGAAGTTTGACGACATAGACATGTTAAGGATGCTTAAGTTCTCTACCTAATTCACTGATTAGAGCAATAAGAATCCAGTCCTTCCAGAGCCACATTTCTTGGCTTTTTTGTCGCGATCAGTGCTAGGGTTCGCAATGAAGGTAGCATGGTAGGTTTGGCCAATTGTTTTAGGATTCTGATGAAAACTGTCCAGTACATGTTCAGTTGCAGCAGGGTAGATCTGTACCAATACCATAAGGTGAGGTGCTCCCAGATAAGTGCATTGCCTAGCTGTCCAACTGTGATGAGCAACTGGGTCCCAATCTCTGTGGATGGCAACCAGAGCTATTCCTCTCAGGTTTGTAGGAAAACCTGCGGGCTCTTCCTGGTATAGCACATGCAGAGAAAATTCTGAGAAAAATGTAAAGCTGGACTCACCCCTCCCATGACCCCCTCCCTTTTCTAACAAGTGCAATAGAGGGGGCAAGGTGCCTGGTGGTCTCTGGCGGCAAAGACAGAGTCCTCAATGACCGGTTTCCAGATGACAACCATGTGATCTGTGGAGAAATGTACACATAGTAGGAATGGCAGTCAGATCTGTGGAGAAAGGTACATATAGATAGAATGGCAGTGGGATTTCTGGCTCCCACCACAGACTTTAAGTTACCTTCACAAGACTTCTTGCGGTCCACCAAGAAGTGCAGCCCCTTACTGCAAGATTCATAGATGTTCAAAGTGGACCATTATTACCAGCCAGGACCCCCTGTAATAGCAAGTGCATTGTTCAATGCAGCTTGTAAATTCCATTGCATATTCTAATACATGTAAGGTACTGACTAGAATGCACTGCTTCCAGCAAAGGAATGTTCCCACAATTCTGGGGCAGTCTAAAAAATTATTTTCACAGGAATATTTTTCACTTGGTAGTGGAAAATGCAAAGGGATGGTTTGATGGTCTTGGTGGACACCATTTCAATTGCAGGGCCTTTCTGATCCCTATCATAACTAAACTGGAGTGGTGGTTCATAATCTAGGAGCAGTGGTTTAGTATTCCTTGAGAGTGTTAGCTGTTGCACCTGATGTCATCTGCACATGTAAACAGTATTGACTGAGCTGTTGGAACAGGAGGTTTTTTTTTTTTTAGGTATACCATATACTGCATAGTGGTTTTCTTGCCCACTTATGTGTTGTATATATATTATGTACTATTCATATATAAAGTATTTGTACTGCAAAAGACAATCAAAGGCTTCAGCAACTGACTGAAACAGACATTCTGTGGTGTGAGATGTTTGAGAAATAAGCAGGGTACTAGTGGGGAAGAGGTAAGTAGTAAATGGCAGTGAGTGAACTACGGGCTAGATGTTCTTACAAACTGCTCACAAAAAACAGTTGCAAATTGCGAATTGGCTTTTTGCAACCAGTATTTATGTGCCAATAGTTTGGTTTCTAAAGTAAGAAATCAAGGAGGGTCGGAGAACAACCTGCCTAATTAATATTTATTAGGAATGTTGCAAAATGTGACCTCCTGTGATTGGGTGCAATGCTAGTGATGGTAGCCTGCAGGGGACAGTACATCACCATGTCTGTCATTATATTTCAAAATGCCTTTCAAGCAAGCCAATTTCCATAAAGGAAATGAGGCTGCCTTTCCAAAAAAGTTTTTAATTTTGATAAACTTCAGTAAGATTTGGCAGTGGTGCCATGGACGACTGCCTACACCTTCCAGAGTTGACTTCTGATTCCCAAAAGGGAAAGGGTCTTTTAAGAACCCCTGCGCCTTTGCAAATCAGTAACCACCCCAATTTGAGAGTTAACTGATCAGTGGTTTGTGACCAGAATTATATTTGCAAACCATGGATACATAGTTTACTGAATAGCACTTTGGAAGGAATGCTCCTTACATGCTTCAATCAAATTGCGATTAGGGATTCATTTTTAAATTCAGTTGGGGCCATATGTACAAACACTTTTTCCCATAGACACAGAATGGGGAAAAACCTTTGCTACATCTGGCCCTTGGTTATTTGGAAGAAAAAAATCAGAATCGCAAAATGAGTTTTGTACAAATGTAAAAGCTTTTTTGCATTTGCAAATCCTGTTTTTTTTATTTTTTTTACAGAATCACAGGGTTTGTGGCTGTAAAACTCCTTAGTACGTCTGGTATAGTCACTTAAACGTGAATAGGAATTCAGATGTAGAGGCAACCACGTACGTTTTCAAGTTACCCTGGATGCAGAAGTAGTTTTTTTCTTCCCAGTGTCACGGAGGGGGAGAACGCAAAGAACGGGGGATGTTAGGACAGGTCTTCATGCACCCATCCTTTGCTCCATGAATCATGAAACAGCAAAGAGCATGGCGTTAAAGTGCAGATCACAGATTCCTGGCAGTTTGCAACCTCCTGGTGTTAGATTTGCATTAAGGGGCTTTTCATGTCCACCAGCATGAGTGTGGCACTGGGTTTTTAACTTAATGTGGGTTGAATTGAGATGGGCGAGGGAAGTCGTTTCAGGTCCTTAGGTGTGGACGAGAGTTTTAAATTGAGAATTATAATGACTCCAATGGTATGGATTATTAAAAGCTTGGACGTGGATTCCCGGGAGGCACCAGTGTAACGGGAACGCGCAAAATTTATTTTGGGGGCGTAGGGTAATGGCCCGGACGAGAGATGCTTAGTGAAAAGGAAAATGTGAAGGTGTGAGGCAGGTTTTGGTGGTAAAAATAAACTTTAACAAGATGTTTATACTCATTATGTAACAATGCACATAATTTAAAGAGATTGTTAGATTCAGCACAAATGTGACTTGGGAAAGACGTTTTATGCTTTTTCTCCCTGGTGTAAAGCTCTTTGAAGCAGTCACCCAGACACACATGTTGCTATATAAAGAACATAAAATACGTAATAAAGGGCGGGGTCCTAGCTCAGTAGGCTACTGAAATAGGCAAGCGTTTCGGGTGATGAGTTAAAACGCATTTCTCACTCTCATCAACCATTATTCAGAGTTCTATGTTTTATGCACATTTTCCATGTTTTGCAGTAAACGCTTTGGACACTGCGTCTAAGTACATACAGTACTAAGCAAGCGAACAAGGACAAACATTAGTTTACCCTTAAAACATTTCCTGAAAGTATTCTAGTGACCGTGTTATTACGACAAACGGTCCAGCAGGGGGTACCCAGCTTAGGACAAGTGAACGCAACATAGGCCCGGTCACTTCCCGTAAAGCACTCATGGCGTCCTAGTACATTTCTTATGAAAATAGCACGCCACTTCAAATGGGAGGGATTTGTAAGCGCTACCAGACCAAAAACACAAAACTTGGACAAACAAACGCCTGCTTTTTGAAGTTCGGCCAAGTTCTGGGCAGACTGCGGCGCTTATGTAATGCAGATCCGGAGAGGCCCGGGCGTGCCGTGTGCGCTAGGCCGGAGGGGATATCGCGAAGATACTGGCGATAGGCCTCGACTTCCAAACTGAGGCCTACTCCCCTCGCCGACAGCGAACACCAAGGGCAACAGACGCCCATTGCGTAGACTTCAACGCTTCCAGGCGCTGCAGGCCTGACTGTCTGTGGGGACTGCGGCTTAGCATCAAATATGCATGAAGAGGATGCGGATAATGTATTCCTCCGCACTCCGGGGGTCTTCTCGAAGCTGGGTCGCTCCAGTAATTGAAAGGAGCTTTGTAGTCACAGAATATAAGGAAGGATTCTGATTCTATAGTTCACAGCTCCTGGTTAGCCAGTGGAGATAGCTTCAGGAGTCAGTGAGCCTTTCATCTGTCTGAGGTTGATAACATAAGTCATTTTGATTTGAATAATAATAATATTGCACGTCAAAGTACAAAGAGATAACTCGGTTTGTGTGCTTTATATTATTATTTTCTAATAGGGGGCACAGCGAGAATCTAGATTCTATCACTGCCCTTTAAAAGCAACACCTTTATTGTTGTCTGGATAGCTCAAAAGCGCACACAAAACCGAAAGGTGTGGCGGAAGCCTGGAATAGACAAAGACGTGGAATGAAGGAAATTGTAATAGCCCGATTTTTCCATTACAAATATTTGCACTTTCAGATAGACAGTATGATTCGTCCAGAATTGCATGTTTTTTAATGTTTTTTTAACCCAAAACCAGGATCAGGGGCGGCTCATCCAGGGTCAGGGACGTGAGGGCGTTGACCCACTGCTGCGAGCCACTGCTCACTCTAGTTTAAAATTATTTCAGTACAGTTTGTCAGTTTAATTAAAAACATGGGTGGTTGGATGCCCAAGCGATGAGTGGGGATTGATTGACGGGGAGTCAGGGTCTCAGTCGTGGAGCGCTGGAAGTGAAGTTTGCATGTCGGTTTGGACTGGTATCCTACTGTGGCCAGCCCGGCATGCGCACTTGAGGCCTCTCATACCTATGCAATCCTAAGGAGACAGATGGAACACAGCCATGGCCTCCAGTCTCGAAATGAGCGCTGGATTCGCCTGCTCTAACTAATCCTGTGACTGCTCTCATGCTGGTTTCTAACGTAAACACAATAAGAGCAGCCTGTAGACTGGTATGTGTGCCATGTGGTAGCAGACAGTGCCAGCCCTCCCGCGCACAAGGAAGCACGGGGTGGGAGGCTCACAGAACACTGCCTATCACTGAGTGTCTTTATTTTCAAGCCGTATAGTAATTGGACATGTTCTGTCGCCTTGCGCTGGTCACAATACATTTTCTGTTTTCACCCAGCACCAGTAAGTGCACAATGCACAAGGGATTATGGGCCAGATGTAGCAAAGGGTTTTTCCCATTCTGTGTCAATGGGAAAATGTGTTCGTACATATGGCCCTATGAGTGTGTCCGCAACCGGTATTACAGTGTGTCCCTGCTGGCCCGGCTTTTTCGGATTTCAAATCGTATATGTAAGTTCACTTTCATAAACAATAGAAAACATTTAATTTGTCCTCAGTCCTAGACCGCTCTCATCCCACACAGCAGGTAAACACCTGTTGAGTAATTAAGAGGTGAAGAAGTATATTAATTCAGGGCAGAACAAAAAGGTCCTATTATTCTTGCAAGCTGGGGGGGAGAATATGGGGTTACAGTCAGGGGTGCTGGATTTGGAGTTGGGGAGCTAGTATCGAGTCCTGGCATCTACTCAACACCCTGTGATTCTCAGCACATCACTTATTCTAGTTGTGCATAAAAAATGAAAAATTGTTATGTGGTGGTGATTTTTGGTTGCTGATTCACATCTAACAGTGGTGCTCCTATTCACCTCCAGGCACGTCTTTAGTTTACTTTACCCTTCGGGGCATCAATAACAACATATCCATCTTGGTCAAGAGCCCCTTGCAGACTTCTGTATGGGCTTCTGATATACTTCTGTAAGAGGTCCCACTTATTTTCCAATTGCTTTCGATAAAGGAACGCTATAAGGAGTACACAGGAGGCATGCCTTCTTTAGAATATACGACTATGATGGTGTTTATCATTTTGAACGGATTTTAACATTACATAAGAGATTTTGTACTATTGTTTAATATAGTCATGCATGTATAAATTACTCTTTATACATATGCTATGCTTTTCGAGTCTCAGCGTCGGCACTCGGCTCAACTTTGGTAATTATCGTGACGTCAATTAATCTCCCTGTGCCTAAACGATCAATGTGAGCTTGGGTATTATAACCTGGGGCTCATGTAAAGTGCTACAGTCCCTTTGGTCTGAGTTTGCACTAAGTAAGAACTACAAAAAAAAATACCAGTACTGGTTAAAATATGAATATGAACACATCTTAGCAAACAAGGAATCAGGTTATGAGAGTCGTAAAGAAGGAGGATGGGGTTCTAATTCTGGGCAGTGGCCAGTGAAAAGTATAATGCTTGTTTATTCAACACTCAGCACCCACTGTAAATTAAGGGTAAATTTATTCTTTTCTGCCAAGGTATCTCAGGAAACTTTAATGATTAAAGTTAAACAACATTGTATTTCCCCACATGCCAGAGTCACTATATAATTTTAATACTGAGAGGGCTACGGGAGTCATCTTTTATTTTGAAAACCTAAAAGCAGGTCATAATTAAAATATGGTTGAGCAGGAGGGGCCGGGGATGCAAATGAGTTCAGGGATTGCAGGACCAATGGAGATGTGAGCACCTGGGGAATGGGGAAGCACATGGACGATGGAGGATGCACCATTTACTCATCTTTTTGTCAAACATTTCTCAGGGGGTGGGAGGAACCCCTCAACCCTCTATTATGTCAGTCAGGTGTGCTCACTTCCCCAGTTCACCACTTAAAACCCATCTAACTTTTACGCCCCACCACTTTGAATTGTCACCAACCCCCCTTGTTTATGACTGGCACCTAACTCTCCTGATTCTAAGGACAACAATGTAGGCACATCTTTTGCCACAGAATAGGCAGTGACTGGTCAGTTATGCCCAGTGGTGATGGAACCCTTGTTTTAATTCTTGTCTTCTAATGGAACATGTGCAGCTTAGGGCAAAATATTGTATTCTACACAGGGTCTGAGGTGCTTTTGAGCAGCCTTCTTTTTAGGTCGAGTTCTACAAGATAGCACAGCTGTCTGGGTGCTACAGCCTTCGGAAAGCTGACGTAAGAATGCATTTCACCCATTGCTTACTATTAGCTTTGCGGTTTGTAACTCATATTTGCTTACTGTTTATTTGCTAGCTTTATTTGTTTTAGGCTGTCCAGCTTGTCTTTTTCTCACTTATGGAGCTAGTGCATCAACTCCCAGAACGACTTCAGAACTGGTGCCGCTTTCTGACCCTGCGCCACTGCCTGTTCTGGAGCATGGGCCCTGCTGAGTGCAATGACCGCGAACTACAACACAGGCCTTATGAGCTGCAGTGCCTCTGAAGTCCCGCCACAACGCGAGTCCAGCCCACATCTGTGGCACCTGACTCTGACTCTGCCGCAGCACCTATGGCCCATGGTGTGATCGCGATACCGCAAAGTCAAGGCCTCGCATCTTGACCTGCTGGATTCATCAACCCTGCCTTGTTGTAAGGAACCGATGCCTCACCGCCAACGCCGCATCACCTCCTCTGTGATCGTAAGGAATGGATGCCTCACCTCTCCTGCTTAGCAGTAAGGACCGACGCCTCACCTCCCCGGAGGAAGTCAGAAACTGACGCCGCACCGACTTGTGTGGCACCTCACCTCCCCGACTCTGTGCAACGTCTTTGTTTCCTCATCGTTTTCCAAGGTACTGTAACCGGGGTCTATAGGACTCTGTGGCCAGGTCATGCTCCCTCGCAGGTGGTGCTGGACTGTTGCAAGTGACTCTGTCAAGCTGTTCCAACAGCCCCAGTTCAAGCTATTATGCTTCTAAGTGCTATACTACATTTAATCTTTCAAAATGTGTATCTTTAACTGTGTATGTTGGTTTTTTGTCAATTTTGTTTTGTTTTCCCCAGATAAATATTGCATATTTTTCAAAACTGGTGTGGAGTACTTTTGTGGTGTTTTTATTGTGTTACTGTACAGACACATTGCCTCTGAGATAAGCCTAACTTCTTGAGCCAAGTGCTCTTAGCTGTGTGACTCCCTTACCCTGACTAGAGAGAGGGTCTCTACTTGGTGGGTGCAAACCACTACCCGCTAGAAGCCACATTTCTAACAATGAGCAGAACAAATCAGTACACTAGGTGATGGCAATTCCACACATTATCATTTGTGTGTTGCATAGTTTTATAGGTAAAACTGAATATCTGTGCATATGTAATGCTCATTTCAATTGAAAATATATTGTCTGCAATGGCAGTGCATTACCACACCATGCATACCCTACTCTATGCCACTCCACTCCACTCTATGGCACTCCATGCCCCTCCACTCTAGACACTCTGTTCCTCTCCACTCTACACCACTCCATGCCACTCTATTCCATGCCACTGTATTCTGCACCACTCAAATCCATTCCACTCTAAGCTGCTCTATTCCACTCAATGCCAGTCTGCTCCACTCTACGCCACTCTATTCCACTCCACGCCACTCCTCTCTATGTCACTCTGCTCTATGACACTCTACTCCATTCCATTCTACTCCAATCTACTCCACTGTGTGCCACCCCACTCTATGACACTCTGTGCCACTCCACTCTACACTACTATACCCCACTCTAAGCCACTTAACTCTAGGTCACTCTACTCCACTCCACTCAATGTCACTCCACTTTATGACTCTACTCCACTCTATGCCACTCCACTCAACAACACTATGTCACTCCACGCCACTCCACTCTACACCACTCTACGCCACTCAACTTTAGGCCACTCCACTCTATGCCACTCTATCTTAAGCCACTACATCCTACCCCACTCTATGGCACTTTACTTCACTCTACGCTACTCCACTCAACAACACATTACTCATATCTATGCCCCTCCACTCTATGAGACATTATGGCACTCCCCTCTATGACACTCTATTTTACTCTGCAACCTTCTGTGCCCCCCAATCCATGGCACCTCACTCTACCCTCCTCCATTCAATGTCCCTCCACTCTTCATCTGTCCACTCTATGACTCTCCACTCTGCGACCTTCCATTCTATGATCCGTCACTCTACAGCACTCTACCCCACTTTCTCCCACTCTGTGCCCCTCTACTCCACTCCACTCTACATCACTCTACACCTCTATATTCCACTATATGTCTGAGCTCCTCTCTCCACCACATACTGAGGTATCACTGTAAAATACAATGCTGTGATCTGCATGTAAATGTGTTTTACAAAACTAGAAAACTCATTGGCGAAGACTAACGTAAACAATATAATCCTTCCTTTCATCATTGAGGAAAGTGTGGGGTAAACCACCTTGGGACATTAAACCTTTAACCAGTTTCTATTTGCTTCATAGGAGCTAAGGAATTGGCAAGGAGAACAAATTACAAAAAGTAAAACAAGCTCCCAGATCCCTGCTTAATTTTGAATCTTGTTGCTGATCCTATAAACTTGGGGATCAAGAGTAGCAACAGGAGCTAGCTGATGGTCATGCAGGTATTCTCCCTTGACTGGTCTCTCTCAGGTGACTCCTGCTAGTCTAAAATCTGTTTTTCACTTGCCGCAGAGGTCCTGGAGCTCTATGAGAGGAGCTGTAGGATGCTTAAAGTCTTGTCGTACCATAGCATCCAGGAAGCCATCTTCTACACTGAGCACACCAAGAGGAAGATAGGTTGTGCCCTGAAGAGGTCGGGATCATGGGGCGAGCACACATGGCATCACCAAACCATCAATCTGATGTGTTTCAGGATGATAATTCAGGTAGCTAGAGAGTGTTGAATTATTAGGGTTAAGGATATACTCTGCCTTTAAATTCCTACGTTTTCTCATGCTAACATTTACAATCAGGATGTTTGGTAGATTCATATTGACTTACCCATTATCTTCCAGTGGAAATGTGCCCTTCCACTTGTCTTCTGCCTTCTTCCTAGCCTCTCAAAACACATTTCTTGAAATGGCTTTTTTCTTGCTATTTGTCTTGGTTTTAGTTCTTAGATTTCCATCAGCTCAAATCTGTCTTTAACTTTTTCTTTTTTTCCCTTTTTTTTTACATAGTCCGTTGTTAATCTATTTTGTATGCACACACCGCGCAATCGTTTAAGGATCGGGACTGTACTTCATATTTATTGAAGTAAACAAAACATATAAACCCTTGCAGTATAGAAAAGAGGATTCAAGCTCCAGGATAAAAAACTAAAATGTATACTGGTGGCCATGCTGTAAAATTCAACTGGCCAGCCTCAAAGGGTTTCTAGTGGATTCAGTTGCAGAATTTGTTTTGTAGAATGTGAAAGAAAAATAACTCTGTACTTCGCAATTGAGGTAGGACGTGAAGAATGCATTTAATAATTATCAAAGTAATGAGCCAACAATTTATCAAGGCCTCTGCTGGCTGATTCCAAAAAGTGGAGCTTTCCCAAGCAAAGGATCCTTGTACCTTTATAGACCATAAAGTAGGCATGACCTACGAGGAGGAGGCGTTCAGTTGGTATACATGGGGCTTTACAGTTATTTTTGCATGAAAATTAGGCTACATTTCTGCAACCTACCATAGCCCTCAAACTTTTATTTTCTTCAACCGCAGTCTCTCTGCAGATTTATTTAAATAAATTCAGCACCTTTGCTACTTTTCCCACTTATACTTGTCAAGTCAATCCCTGTCTCACGCCAAGCTAATAGCACATTTGTTTTTCAGAGTGGCAACCGCGTTGTGGCATAGATATGTTTCCCTACAAGGGCATTCAACTACAAATTTCGATAAAAAAGAGGCAATGCATTTTTAAATAAAATATCAACCGAAGCCAATGCACACCAGCAAACATTTCCAATTAAATTTTACGGTAGAGCAGCTCGAGTATGGAAATACATTTGAAACCATTTCAAGTGGAAAACGGGAATTCCCTGCAGGATCAGCTTTGACAATCACAGTTATTCTGGTCGGAATGTCTACAGCATTACTAACTCCAGCTCCATATCTTTCCTACGTTTACCTCACAGTGAAATAAATGAATAATAGATAAATTAAAGACCACCAGGCCCATTTCCAGAAATACCATTGGTATGACTGATGTGGTTTAGTGAATGATGCCTTCCTTTAGAGCCTGGTGGACAAGGCACCCACCAGAAACTTTGCTGACTGCCCTGTCTGCCAAACTAATGGTCTGCCTCAGGGCCAGCCTTAGCGCTGGTGGCGCCCTCTGTAACAATGTTTGTTGGCGCCTCCCCAGTGACCGCCACGGATTGCCTCACTACCACACTTTAACAGTGCCCCTCAACCTTCTCTCTTCAGGCAAAACATTAATCACCAGTTATCTTGACATTTTTATTGTTGCCTGAAAATTGCTGGAGTCAAGGAACTCTGCAGCAGGTTCTTTTAAATCATGATATAAGGCGCCCACTACATGAAGTCACATGAAGTCGGCACCCAGTGGTGTGGCACCAGTCGCACCACCCTAGAGCCGACCCTGGCCTGTCCGCTCTGCTTGGAGTTGGGCAGTCCATCATGTTTCCTCCAGTGGAGCATGTTCTGCCAGTGGAAAACGTATTGTGGTCGTTGATATGGAAGTTGAGGTCGCTGAGGTAAATGTAGTTGTTGGACTCTGTGGCAAGGAGGGTGATGAAGTCAGCGATGAAGTTGCAAAAGTCTGGACGTGTGCCTGGAGGATGGTAGGCAAGGGTGCCAACAATGGTGGTTTTGTTGTCTGTTTGGAGCCAGAAGTTGAGGCGTTCCATGGCTGGGGTGATGTCGTCATTTGTGGTGGTGCATTGGATGGATTCCTTGTGTATGATGTGCTGTATGCTGTGGTGGGTGTAAGCAAAATGTGAATGATAGTTAAAAAAAACAATGAATGAAGTCTGCTGCCCATAAACCCCTCTTTACATGTATATTATGTAAGAATTTATTCTGGCGAGACAGCTAATTCTCCGCTAGAAATGTCCATGTACGTTCACTTGATCTGCAGATTCACCATCCTGCTGAAGTTCATTGTGTCAAACATTTCATATATGACATAGTTACCAAACATCCAAAGACCTGAAGGTAGCTCAAATTATCATTAAGAAGTGGGAAGGCCAAGAAGAAAATTAAGTGGATGAGGAGAAACAAAAGAAGGGCATCATTATTTTTACCCATGTACGCAATATACATTGTAGCATTTAAAGCATGTTTCTAGGTGCAACCAGGTTGAACAGGTTTACCAGGCTCACACAATCTGGACAGGTACTGGTAATAGAATGCAGAGTCCTGGTCCAAAATCTATAGTTCAGACATTAGCCCACATATTCTGTTTTACAATGTTTCCTGTAGAAAACTCAGTGGCAGCCGTGATGGAGATAGTCGAAAGGGAGGGGTTGTGTAGCAGAGTGAATGGAGTTTGGCTTTGCGGAATTCTGTGGAATTGAAAAAAAACTCAGTGGAATTACATGTGCCCATCTCAGAAGCGATAAGCAGGGTCAGGCCTGGTCAGCCAGGCCCGACCCTGCTTAGCGCTTCCAAGATGGGCACATTCAGGAGGGCCAAGGGCAGTAAAGACTGCTGTTTCAGGCCTCTTGTGCACCGGACTGTCAAGAGGCCTGAAACAGCAACTTTCTTTCTCTGCCTACTACCCTGGCCTGAATTCAGGCCAGGGCCGTAGGCAGCAAAAGCTGCCAGGCCTGTTGTGCACTGGCCTACCCCATGTGCACTGCACATGTGGCAGGCCGGTGCACATGGGGCCTAAAACTGCAGCTTTCACTGCCTGTGGCACTGGCCTGAATTCAGGCCAGGACCATAGGTAGTGAAAGCTCCTATTTCAGTCTTTGTTTGTGCACGAGTGTGCACAAACAACGACAAAACAAAGAGAAAGAGACGAGGACTTACCTGGGTCTTTCCGGGGTTCCTCCTCTCCTCCTTGTCCGATAGCAACGACGAGTCCTCTCAAGTGGGTCCCTCCGGTGTTCTGGTGCGCACTGCATCCCAATTATGGGCTGCACAGTGTAAGCGCACCGGGTGATCTCCGCTCCGCAGGCAGAGCTAGTGGAGTTTTTTGGATAACTCTGTGCTCCAAGTGGAGCGTGGAGTTCCGAAAGCACAGTTAGCTCCACCAGCGGAGCTTCCCGCGCACCACAAGGGTTGTGACGTTAGAGCCAGAGCTTCCGATTTTGACACTGGGGAACCATGTTCAAGTCTCGGCGTTGCAGCAACATCTTGTGATTCTGGGAAAATCACTTAATCTCCTCATGCCTAAATATCCATGTGACCTTGTGTAATGCAGGTGGTGCTCATGTAAGGTGAGTTTGCAATAAATAAAACTGTAAATAGCAGAAAAGGTTGCACAAAATGATGCACGGGCTGCACCATTCATTCAGCAAGAATGGGCACAAGGGTTTATGTGTTTATCATCTGGAGAAGGGGAACTAGCCCCAGATTTACACTAATGGGGCAGGGACAGTTATCCTCAAGCTTGTCTGAAAAGGGCTGGAGGGGCTGGGAAAAGGACAATCACTTCTCAGGCACCATCCCCGAAAGGCTACTCGGATGGGGAGGATCAGTCATATGCTATCACACACCCGATGATATCAAAGGGTTGGCCACTCAGCCAGTGAACAGACTACTGTTTAGTAATAAGATTTGATTTATTACTAAACAGGAGGACAATGAGTTTGAACTATGAAAATTAAGCAGGGCCCTGTTTGCTTTGTGCGCCTGCTTCTGCCGCTATGATCCCCAAGACCAGGGATAGCAAGGATAGTGACAGGGGTAGCAGCTGCTACTCATGGCTGCCCCTAATTGACAACCATGGTCAACCTTATCTCTCAATGGTTGGTAAGGCTGGAGAGAGATCAATCACACGTCAGGAGAATAATCTTTTGAAAGCGTCAGTACTGGATATGGAAGAATCACATTTCTAACTGAACCCTGTGCCCCAGGTTTGTCAGTCCCTGGCTCTGAAAGAGGTCAGTCACGCTCTGACAACTGAAAGTTGGTGGGGCTGTGTTGAAGTCAATCGCACGTCCCATTGATCATGTAGACACTGATCAAATTCGAATGTTTTAAGGCGGCGGCAGGGCACAACTAAACAGGATACAAAGGTGATAATGCATTCCTTCTCTTGCGTGGAGGGCGCCAATACCCCCGCAAGCAGTAAACAAAGTGACGACTGGCACCGGTGACGACCACCACGTGCGGTAACAGCATCTGCTCTTGGCATCTGACCCCTGTGATCTTCAAAGAGGCTGCGTGCTTCACTGTCACTCCTCTGTGCCCCTCCATCAGACAGGAAGGAAAGGCCAAAAAAAACATGTGCGGTCCCCAGGAGGGCATTACCAGAGTTGACTGTGTCCGATCTGCCTTTGAAGTGACCTTTGATTGAAAAAAGCAATTAAGTAAATCAGACTTTTATAGATGAAGCTGTCTGATGAAATAAGGAGCGTGTGAAAAAAGCCAGGACTGGTTACATGCAAATTTAAATCAGTATTTTTGTATCGTTTACACTGGTGAAAATCGTGCTTCTTAACGCGAACGGTTTTGACTGACAAGTGAAGTGGGGCGGGCGCTAGTGGGTGAAACGATTTAAAAATTCAGCAAATGGAGGAGGAGGTGGAGCCATAATTAAGATTTATACTCTTTTGACATTAACACAAAGTCAAGCCTCCTCCGTCTCCAGTCTGAATAGAATATGTATTTCTTGCGGTTTGCAGAACGCATGCACAGGACTAAAAAGGTGCTACGCAAGATTAACTGCATCCGGTGCAAGAATAGAGGAACCTTTCCGGATGAGTTCCTTCCTCTATGTGCGACTGTTTTCAGAATGTTGGTTAAATAACAAATTAATTCATGCCGCCCATGCAGTGGTTCAGTGAGAGCAGCACAAGGAACAAGAACGTAACTGAACGCCAAGGTGTTCTGATGAGAAGTTGTCCAAAGTTTATTTTATTGTAAATGCAATGATTCCCCTAACGAGGCGACGAAGCGCATCATAGCGCTTAGTACGCCACTACGTAACCGAAGATAGTTGTTTAGTCCACTGGTACATTTCTATTGTTGCAAATGTGTTGCCCATTTGGTTAGTCTTCTCCTCCGACGAAAGTGACGCGTTCCCTCCAGATTCTAATGGTGAATTAAGTTAATAGGAGTTATGTGTAATCAGTGCTTTAAATGGGCCGGTACTCTCCGGTACTGAGAACCGGGACTTTTTTATTCTGAGAGGGAGAGTACCTGCACTTCTCAAGAAAAACGTAATACTTTTCATTGGAGAGTACCATCACGTCTCAGAAACAAGTAGGTACTCTAATATAGAGTACCAGCACTTCTATTTTCCCATTTCAGGCACTGTGTGTAATCATTAGAGTGAGTTAATTTCAGTGGAAAAATTAGATAAAATGGGTGGAGGAGGTTATATAGTGTGAGATTGCAAGGAGAGGTTACTCAGAAGGTGAAAATGTCATGTATGTGAGCGGGATGAGCAGATAGGCTAGAAACAATTTAGGTAATGCAGGAATAGTTACTCAGAAGGAGAATTTATAATTTGTAAGGAAGTCATGAATGCGTAGACACACACACACACGTGTATAGTATATATAGCTATATATATGTACACACATTCACAAGACTGTGATTAAGCAAAATCACGAGAAAAGATATCTTTACACAGACATTTAGAAGTATAAGGTCAAACAATTTCAATAATACTTCAGTATCCGAGTATAGGTGTTAACGTTACTAACCTTGGAACAAAGAGACAAACAACCCTGTGATACTGGACAAATCACTTTAGCTCCCTCTGCTTTAAATGGTATATATGTGCAATATAAAAATACCAGTACATTGTGCTATCCAACGGGGGGGGAGGGGGGTGTTGGAGGTAGGGGTTAGGTGTCAGGAGACCACAGGCAGGTCTGCCCCCAGGCAGATTGGGAATGTGGTGCAGTCCGAGACGGACATTTTGTATTTGGGCTACATTCATAGCTCATTATAGCCCAATGTTATATAGTGGGTTTACTTGGGCTCACTGCCACCATTTTAGGTTCAGGTGACTGGTGGAGGGGAGATATTGTTGGCAATTTTCAACTTGTAGTGAGTTTTATAGCACTTATCTTTGAGCTTGATGACGCAGAAATGAAGGTTTTACATTTATTAGCGCTTAAACATAGTGCTGCAATAATCAAGTGTGACTTTAATCGAACGAATAAAGATTGTACGGGGACAAATGTGCCCTCAGAGTAGTTTGCCAACATTTATAAGCGTGCTTTATATAACGTGATGTATTAGAATTGTACGAATCTGACATAATCATAAACGTGTGCTATGATTTGCTTGTTTGAAATGCTTTAGCTTAGCATAACTTTAGTGGAGGCTTCGGCCTAGTTGCCTGGTCTCACGGTTTAGATGCTCGTGTTTTTTCCAATGTGCTAATAAACGTGTATTTCTGCTTGAAGCTGTACTTTTCCACTGAGATCGTTCACATGCTTATCTATAAGGTTTCGTGCCAGCCTGGCATCTTCTTCTTTGCTCCAAGGTCAATCTGCAGGTGCGGACAATGGAAGCTCTGAAAGTGAGTTAATTGGTATAATATGTTGCAACTTACGTACCCGTCTCCAAGGATAATGTATGCCTAGGTAGAAGCTTGAGAACTGTTGTTTTTGATTGGACAATTTGAAGCCAACCTATGAACCCTCCAATGGAAGACCCTACTGGATTTGAACTGTTGTCTATTTAAACCAGGTGCACAAGAAGAAAGCAGCCATTACCAGCCATTTTTTAGCCATTTTAGCCATCGCTCGTCCATAGCCATTTTGCAGCTATTATGGCCCACCTTGCTGCGACGCCATTTTGAAAGAGACTTTGATGCTTTCTCTAATCGAGAGAAAGAGACTTTAAGAAATTCTCGCCCTAGAGACTTTAACTTTGATTTGTCCCTTTGCATGAAGTAATAGTTTTGTCCCTTTGCCGCTGAGAGGCGAATGCCCCGTCCACCCCTGCCCCTTTGCCCCGTCCCATGCTGATCGAAACCGGTATCCATGCTGATCGAAAACCGGTACCTGTGAGACGAAGACTTCCTTGAATGCTGATTGTAATTGGTAAATATGAAAGGAAATTGTACAATTGCATTGTGTTTCTTTTAGGTAACCAACTGCTGATTTTGATAAGAGCCCTAGCTAGGAGTTTTCTAAATTAATGTTACTAAATTGTTTTTGCATGAAGTCCCACATGCAGATGCTAATTCGAGGTTAGATGAGGAATCATTGGTGCACGATGCAATTTGAGACCTTGTTATGCTGACTAATGTATTCAATTAGCTCATTACAGATTATAGTTTTAGTGGTTTGCGTTGCTATTATCGAATGCATTGTTATTCAAATACTGCATAGATTGCATCTTTTCCGCCGTTATGGACAGCTATTAATGTTCATTTACATATATCAATTGGTGTTGAGACACATCTATATTGTGCTAGCTTTGTTAATATAGGGAAATAAATTCATTAACTTTGAATAAACTGGTGTAGTTATTCATGGCCGAAAGGTCATGGTTCGCCGAAATGTATTCTGGATTAATTGTTAAGTGTTATGTTGATCAGGGTATTGCTTATGTTCGTTATTGATTATTGATTAGATTAAATTGATTGATCTCGGGTGAAGAGAGTCTCACTTAGCCAAAAGATTCATCGACCCAAAGAGCGTCCAAACACAGGTAAATTATTAGGGAGGAACGCTCTATCAGTAGATGGTAGCAGAGGATGGTTTAGACTTTTGAGACCCCACTCGAAAGGTATATGGTGTTGAATTAGATTCTTCTTGGGTAAAACAGATTGAGAGAATGATGATGGGCTAAGTCCCACGCGACTTTCCCGGGATCTCGGAGCTTGCGAATGGAGAGAATGGAGGTGTGAAATCAGCGTTGGCGGTACTGGTGACGGTATGAGTGAAGTTAGGATTTTGCGCTTGCACAGCTTATTGCCGCAGATTGTTTGAAAAGGTTGCGAGGATTTTAGACAATAGCGGAGGTGCGACTCCGAGTGTAGGAGTAGGGAAGTCGTCGAACTTCATAGAAATAGCGGAGGTGCGACTCCGAGTGTGAGAGTAGGGAAGTCGTCGAACTTCATGTGCATGTGGCGCTTTGTGCAGAAAAAGGTCCACGTGGTTGTTGTTGTTGAGATGGGCCCTGCGAGGTCAAGAGACTCCGGAGTATGTTGAAAAGTGTATGAGACACTTGTTTTATGTTGTGGTCTGGTCGGTTTAGTAGGTTGATCGGGCGTGGTCAACGAGTCGGTACGTGTGTTAAGGGAGTGAAAGAAAACTTCGACTTCGGGCTTTGACAAATTCTAAGTGCACTAGAATAGATCATTGACAAGTTGAGAGCAGTCTGCGGGTCAGATTTGCTTGCGAACGTGGGGACCGAGAAAGATGGAATAACTGCCGAGGCTAGTGAAAAATCCCTAAGGTCCTGAAGCGATTGTGTTACCCTTCCTGTAGTAAACCGACAGATCTGTATTATTATTATTTTTTTGGTAGCTCGCGATACATGCTAGAAGTTGTTACGAGAGGAGCTGAGTGAAGGAGGACAAGCCACGAGGCTTTGTCAGCCGCAGTGTGTGTGTGTGTGACGTCACTAGGAGCCGCGCTGGGATAGGTTGGTTGCAGAGAAGGGTCGCGCACGGATTGGACGCAGTCCGTGGGGCTCGATTGGAAGGGGAAAGGCAAGCGAAGAGTATTCCGGGAATTAAAGTCACTTATTGATTACAAACTTTGTGAAATAAAAGACGAGAAAATGAAATTTTTTAAAGCATTAAAGAGTGCGATGAAGGGGGAGTCTTACATTAAAGCGAGCGTAGGAGAGGAGACGCCGCCCGAAGGTACACCAGCTTACATTGTAATGGAGGAAAAAGGGGTAGCTCCGTGCCTTTGGCTAAAGCAATGGCACAAGCTGACAGAGAAACATGGGAGCGTAGCGTTCCCGATCCATGGGACATTCAATATAAGGATCCTAGAGAATTTGAGATTCGCGATGTACGACATGAAGGTACCTCCAAGGCCAGCACAGTTTGAGGCTCTAGCGATTTGGGAACTAATGGCTAGACAGCAACAGCAAAATAAGTTCGAGACCAGGATAAGGAAGGTAGAAAAGACACTAGCGGACGCTAGGTGGGATAATGCACAGAAGGTGTGGAGGTCAGATGTATTGCAGGGGATAAAATTGTTTCCCGCAATTACTAAGGAAGAAGAGGCGACAGGCAAGAAAGCTACCTGTAAGACAAACAGGAGGTGTTCCAAAGATAGAGAGGACGAGGAAAAGTTAAGGAGAGAAGAGGAGTTAGAGGATGAGGAGTTAATAATGCAATTGCTGAACGACCGTCCGCCACCTTATGCAGAGAGTGGACAAGGTCCAAGTACCAGTTCTGCCCCTCAGGCACCGGTACAGAATAATGAAACCCCGAGTTCAGGAACGCCATCGGGATCTAAGGACCTGAGTTTGCTGTTCACCCCTCAGATACCGCAGGTTAGGAGAATATATCCAGATGTGCCCATGTTGAAACCAGCAGAAAATTATCAGCCGCAGGTCCCAAGGCACTACAGCAGTGACAACAGTACGGGAATGACCCTAGATCCAACCGTAATGGGAGTACAGAATGGTCGCAACCCAACATTGGAACAAGCTGAATCAACTCAGTTTTTGATGCCTCAAAAGCAGATGCAGGGGGAAAATGCACATGCTCAGATGACGGGGAGTCAGATGGGCATGCCGGAAATGATGACCCATAGTGTGGGAATGAACATGCCTCAGAACATGGGGAATGGACAGAACGTAGATGCGATATCCCTACCCATTACTGTAGGTCCACCGGTACCTTTGTACATTCAGCCTAATTCAGGTATGAGCGGTCAAGGATCAATGGTGCAGAGTGGAATGGAAAGGAGGTGCATACAAAACACTCCAGAGACAACTCCGATAGCGGCTCTGCCAACTGGATCTGGGTCCTTGATGGAGTTTAGTCCCATATGTGCTCAGTCAACAGTGGTGAGGTCGAGTCCCCCACTGGTGATACCGCTGTCATCGAATACTGAAAAGTTGCTGCAACCATCAATGGCAGTCGATGTGAATGCTACACTGATGGGGTTGAATGCGCAACAGTTGACACAGTGGTTCAACAGTCTGAATTCCACACAAAGCTCAGACAGTGGGAAGGGAGAAGATTATCTGAATAGGATGAGGTTGAACATGGAAGCAGAAGAATTGGTGGAAGGGACTATGGGCGTGAATAGGTTAGAGTCCTACTCGGAAGAAGAGCTGAGGTATCTATGTCCCAGGATTACGAGAGAAGTGAACAAGGTACATAGAAGGCTGCAAGAAATAGCTGACAAAAACGGGGTTGAGATAGACAAGACGAAACACTTGAGCAGGAGCTATAGATTGGATTTTGGGACCACAGACTTTGAACACATGAGGTCAGCAGGCATGAAGACACACCTTAGAGAATTGCTGCAGAGTGCGCAAGTGTGGAGGTGCTTAGACAAATGGGAAAGCAGATGGGTAAAGAGAAAGGAAAAGAGGAAAGACAGTGTCCCAGAGCTCAACGAGAAAAGACCACAGAGCAGTGATGCAATAACCATGTTACCAATGAGGGAGACAGCAGGGGGAAAATTAGTACATGTACCGTGGCACAGGAGCGACATTCAGTCTTTTACGGATGATTTTCCCAAACTGAGAGAGAAACCGATTGAATGGTATCAATAGACTGATAGGTTTGTGAAGCTTGCAAAATGTCTCTGGGAAGACCTGAACACCCTCTTTGAGATTGTGGTTCCGGCAGATTTGTGGGAGGATTGCAAAAGGGCTGTAGGTTGGCCGACAAGTGAACCAGAGAGAGACAGGGATACGGGTGCACCATCGCCTATGGTGATGAGCTTGTACTATAAGGTGATTGAGCATTTGAAGACGAAAGTTGCCGCGAAAAATGTGGATTGGCAGAAGATTGATCGAACTGCCCAAGAGGCTAAAGAGTCGATTCATGGTTACTATGAGAGGTTGTTGAAGGCGTTCAAGAACTACAGTGGCACGGAAACAATAGAGGCGAAGGACATGCTTCATTTTGTGTTTAGATTTGTGGAAGGGCTGAGACCAGAGATAAGTCAGATGATAAAGTCGCATTTGATTTGTTGGCAGTCGAAACCTATTGATGAGGTGTTGAATTACGCGAAATACTGTAGCGACGAAATTGAAGTGAAACAGAAAAGGTTGAAGGAGAAAGTGATGATGATGCAACTTAAAGCAGCTCAGACAGGTTTGCAAGGGTTGCAAGGGTTCCAACAGCAGATACCGCAGCCGCAGCCACAGGGAAATATGGTGTTTCAGCCACAGGCGAGAGGCAGAGGCAGAGGAGGTTTTGGGAATAATGGTCCGGATTTGAATACTGTTGTAATTCCAAATGGTGTGCAGGCAATGAAAAGGGTGATGCCGTGTCACGTGTGCGGAATAGTCGGTCATTGGAAACGCGAGTGCCCGATGGTGGTGCAGGAAGGTGCAGGTGTTGGTCAGCAAAACAATGATGTCAATGCATTCCAGACAATGAGGGGACCGAAAATGAGAGGTCCAAACCCAAATTTTCAGACCATAAATCAGCTGCAGGGATTACAACCCATGCAGCCGCAGCAGATGCAGATGCCCCGTATGCAGATGACGCAAATGCAGCCAATCCAACAGCAGTTTCCCATGGTACCTAATCAGCAAATGCAAATACCTTTGGCACCAGTGAGTCAGCAGCAAGTGATGGTTCCTCCACAGGTCTCGGGTCAGGTAATGAGTACAAATGGCACCGTACAACAGTTCCCATTACACAGTGAGAATGGAATAAACAATGTATGGGAGAGTGAAAGTTCAGATGAGGAGGGAAATTGTGTGCTTGCAGCATCCTTGGAAGTTGATCAAAAGGGTCCATATGTGGAGGGAAGAGTTATGGGTCATAGCGTTTCATTCTTGGTCGACACAGGAGCCACACGTTCAACTGTTAGGAGCATTGAAGTACCAAATTTGCCACTCTCAGGGAGGACAGTCCAAGTGGTGGGAGTAGCGAACAGGTACCTGACGAACCCAATCACAGATCCAGTACCAGTCACAATTGGTAACTATCAAGGGTTACATAAATTTGTGGTATGTGACTCAAGCCCGATAGCACTGTTAGGGAGAGACCTATTGTGCAAATTGGGATGTTCGATTATGTGTTCGAACGATGGAATTAGAATTCAGACGAGCAGTGATGGGGAAGAAGAGGACAGTGAAGAAGGGGATGAGATGGAAACTGTCGATGAAAAATATCCTCTGATTAACCTTTTACCAATGATAACTGAAGAAGATATACCAACTGAATTACGAGAAACAGTCGGAAAGGAAGTGTGGGATATGACAGGGAAAGAGGTGGGATTGATGAAAGGAGTGGAACCAGTGAAAGTGACTGTAAAACCCAATGCAATCTTTCCCCAGACCCCACAATACCACATGGCACAAGACACCCTCATGAAAGTCGCCCAACTCATTGACGAGTTTGTAAAACAGGGAGTACTGAAAGAAGTGTTAAGCAGTCCATGTAATTCACCAATCATGGGACTAATAAAGCCGAGTGGGAAGGTCCGAATAGTGCAGGACTTGAGGAAAATAAATGACATCATAATCAAATGCTGCCCTGTCGTACCAAATCCAGCTGTGATAATGTTTCAAATCCCTTGCGATGCCGAGTGGTTCTCAGTCATTGACTTGTCACAAGCATTCTTTTCCGTGCCTCTTCATGAGGACAGCCAGTTTCTCTTTTGTTTCAAATTCTTAGACAGAGTCTACAGTTGGTGTCGAATTCCTCAAGGGTTTTCGGAGTCACCGTCAATTTTCAATCAGATTCTAAAGAAAGACTTGGAAGCGTTAGAATTGCCATTCGAGTCAACCCTAGTACAGTACATCGATGACTTATTGATTGCATCTAAGACAGAAAGTGGCTGCACAGCCGACACCATTGCCCTACTGAACCATTTGGGAAGGAATGGACACAAGGTGTCTCCTTCAAAGTTGCAGTTCTGTCAGAAGAAAGTAAAATACTTGGGTCATCAAATAGAGAAAGGGTCACGGAGAATAATGAAGGAAAGAATAACAAGTGTACTTCAAATGAGTCCACCAAAGACGAGGAGGGAGGTGAGGAAGTTTTTGGGGATGGTGAGCTACTGTCGCCAGTGGATTCCCAACTTTTCAACTCTAGCAAAGCCTTTACTGAAACTGACCCAGAAGGATGCCTTGGATCAAATTGAGCTGAAAGGAGATGAGATGGATGCTTTTATTGAATTGAAAGAATGCATGTGCAGGGCTCCAGCTTTAGGTATGCCTGATTACACAAAGCCTTTCACATTGTTTTGTCATGAACGCGATGCATGTTCTTTGTCTGTATTGACTCAAGCCCATGGTGGCATAAACAGACCAGTAACGTATTTTTCAGCTACTTTGGATCCGGTCGCAGCAGCACTGCCAGGGTGTTTGCGCGCCGTAGCAGCAGTTGGTATCAGCCTCACTCAAAGTGAAGGAATAGTGATGGGACACCCAGTAACAGTCATGGTCCCTCACTCAGTTGAAATACTTTTGACCCGCTCCCGAACGCAACACATGACTGGAGCAAGACTCACAAGGTATGAAACAATAATTTTGGGCTCACCGAATGTGCAGCTGAAAAGGTGCACTATGTTGAATCCAGCAACCTTGCTTCCCGGTGAAAATGCTGAAATTGAGAACGCTGAAGACGTCGAGCATGACTGCCTTCAGGTGACTGAATTTTGCACAAAACCTCGACCTGACATTAAGGATACTAAGCTTGATGAAAATGACCAAATTGTTTTTGTTGATGGATCATGTTTAAGAGATGCATTGGGAATTTTGAAAGCAGGATATGCTGTATGTACTGTAACAGGTGTCCTGGAAGCGTCCTGGCTTCAAGGAGTCTATTCTGCACAAGTAGCAGAACTTGTAGCACTTACAAGAGCATGCCAACTGTCTACATTGATGAAGGTTACCATTTACACTGATAGTCAGTACGGGTTTGGAATTGTGCACGATATTGGGCAACTATGGTCACAGAGAGGTTTCCTGACCTCTTCAGGGTCCCCAGTGAAAAACGGGGAGAGAATAAGGGAATTGTTACACGCCATCCAAATGCCAGCCGAAATTGCAGTGGTAAAGTGTAGTGCGCATACAAAAGGACAGGACTATGTTTCTCTGGGAAATGCATATGCGGATCAAGTCGCAAGATTTTGTGCCTTGAACTGTATATTGCTCAGGGATGAATGGAATTTGATAAGTGAACCAGAACTAGAACCAGCTGAAGCATTTGCCTTGAAGGTCGTAGATACAATGGATGAACTAAAAGCATTACAGAATAGTGTCGGGGAGGATGAAAGAGCTTCCTGGATTAAGTCACAATGTACAAAGAGACCAGATGGGTTATGGGTTTCAAATGAGGGAAAATTTGTTTTACCAAATAGTCTCTTATCGCAGCTAGCGCGGTTCTATCATGGGCAGGCTCACCTAGGGAGAGATGCCATGATAAGATTGTTCAAAACTGATTGGTTTAACCCCAGATTCCGTCAAGCTGCAGAAGCAGTTTGCCATCGATGTGTCATTTGCCAGCAGATGAACCCAGGGAAGGGAACGGTTGTGAACATGAGCCACATTGGCAGGGCAAGTGGCCCTTTCAGCAGAATGCAGATGGACTTTATTGAGATGCCTGTGCATGGAGGTCTGAAGTATGTGTTGGTGATTGTGTGCATTTTTAGTCACTGGATTGAAGCATACCCCACACGTAGGAATGACAGCCTTACAGTTGCAAAACTCTTGTTGAGGGAGTTGATACCACGTTTCGGATTCCCGATCTCTTTAGAATCAGATAGAGGAAGTCACTTCAATAACGAGGTGATAAAGTTACTTTGCGCAGCGCTGAACATTGAACAAAAACTGCATTGTAGCTATCGCCCTGAAGCCTCAGGACTGGTGGAGCAGATGAATGGTACACTGAAATCAAGAATGGCGAAAATATGTGCATCGACAAATTTGAAATGGCCTGACGCATTGCCTTTGGTGTTAATGTCAATGAGAAACACCCCTGACAGAAAGACTGGATTGTCCCCGCACGAAATTCTCATGGGCAGGGCCATGAGACTTCCTGCAGTTCCCGCAAACGCGCTTTTGAATATTACAGATGATATGGTGTTAGACTACTGCAAAGGTCTGGCTGATGTGGTTCGCTCTTTCTCTCACCAGGTGGAAGCAACCACCTTGCCACCGATCCAAGGTCCAGGACACACACTGAAAGCAGGTGACTGGGTCGTGATAAAGAAGCACGTGAGGAAGTCGTGTCTGGAACCCCGTTGGAAAGGCCCTTTCCAAGTGATCCTGACGACCACTACCGCTGTGAAGTGTGCGGGAGTTCCCAACTGGATTCACGCCAGTCACACAAAGAAAGTGTTGTGTCCCACAGATGAGGAAGTTGAAGCGCTGAAACTGCCAGTAACTGATAACACAGTGCCGAGCGCTGAGACAGAGCAAAACAGAACTAGAAGCGAACAGGCAGAAACAGGAGAGAGAGAAATATTCTCTGAGGACGAAACCACCGATTCACTTGGGGAAGACCAAGGAGAAACCTCAGACAGCGATGAAGCAGCTGAGGGTAGCAAAGAGCCTGAAGCAGCTGACGGTGACAAAGAGCCTGAAGCAGCTGAAAGTGATAAAGAGCCTGAAGAAAGTAACGGTGACGAAGGGCTCGAAAGAGGTGAAAAAGCAGGAGAGCCTGATCAGAGGAGGGCTTTCCCAGAAGCAGACGGTACAGAAAAAGAAAAGAAAAACCTGATTGACTCCCCAGAAGGAGGGGACAAGGCAAAACAGAACGAAACTGTTCAAAGTTCCTCAGAAGAGATCGCAGGTCCATCAAGTGGACACAATGCAAAGAGGAGACTAAGTATATCACCAGTGAAAGCAAAGACTAGAGAAAAGTTGAACGACGGTGAAGGGCCAAAAGTGAAAGAGAAAAGAAAAGAAGTGTCTGTCGTGGTACCAACCTCAGGTGAAGAAAAAGACTTGGCCAAAGAGGAAAGTACCAGTGAGGCAGAATCAAAGAGAGAGGCAAAATTGAAAAGGAAAAGGATACCAAACAGGAGATATTCCGGTCCAGAATGGGCATATGCAATCAATGACGATTGGACTGACGAATTTGTATCTCTTAGCCTCGAGAACGAAGAAGAAGAGATACCAATAGAAAAGAAAAGTTTTATGGACTCTGTTGATTGAAAGGGTGATAAATGACATTGCTTGCTATAATCTAACGTGATACAACCAGCTGAGACATTGCTAAACCGGATGAGACATTTGACAACTTGATAAGACTTTGATAACCTGATTGACTCTTAAACCCGATTTGAGACAACGTTGCTAACTTTGAAGAAAAAAAAAAAAAAAAAAAAAAGGGACTGAGTTATTGCCGAATTGAGACAAATGCTGCTAACCGATAAGTGACTGGGCTGCTGAAGAAAACTGTGTGAACATTGCGCTCGTTCAGCTTTGTAACTAATTGCCAAATTGTTTTCTTTATAGGTGCTTCTAGCTCTCTGATTCTATACAGATCATGGCTACACAAGACAGTAGAGTGAAATATTGTAAATATGCGTGTATAGGCTTGATAGCTGCATGTGTACTAATAATAATGGCAATAGTGCTTGCTACACGTGGTAAGGGTGAGAATGAGAAAATTGATGCTTCTACTTTTGCTCCTGTTACTGCCACTGAACTAACTGCATTGAAAAGACTAGAATTAGATGAGAGACACTTGCATGATAAGAAGGAACTTTCGTATAACGTTTTCTATCGCTTGCTAACAGAATATGTTGAGACTATGGATGCGAAAGATTGTTATGTGTGTACACAGATACCGACATCAGTAAAGGAAGGGGTGACTTATCACCACATGCCTCTTACATACGGGATTACATGTAGTATAGTAACTTCTAGATTTTATGGTCAGACAAACATACAGTATTTTTATTCAAATTATGATGTTACCTTTGCATATGTTCCTATATTAGCGCAGCTAAGTCAGATTGCTAAAGATTGGGATGCTAAAATAATGAGGGAATTTTTCGCGCCAATGCAACCTTTTGAAACGGCTCACGCACATAGGGAAAACCTTACCTGCTCGCTCTCTGCAGTAGAAATAAGCTTTTTAGATCGTACAGATGATAGAAGGGCACAAATGAATGCGAAATTAGAAAAAGAGCTAAGTAAGAGGACTTCAGTAGATCATTATGATTTTGCCGCAATAAAAACACAAGGGAGAATAGCTTTAGATGCTTGGCATGTAGGGAAATTTTGTATATATCGTGGTGAATCTTATTATGACAACATTTTTGTGGGAGCGAGTGAGTGTAAACATACGTTTATCTTTAAAGCCAAATGGACATTCATGATGAACGGACTTGACCCTGTCATACCAGGTGTATATTACATTTGTGGGTATAATGCCTATTATCGTCTTCCAAAAGGGTGGTGGGGGAGATGTTATTTGGGTATAGTGTTCCCAAAGGTTTATCAACTGGATGACTTATCGATGATTCCACAGACGTCTGGATCCCATCGTATCCAGAAAAGAGAGACTGCAGCTGCTGTGGTAGGAGATATATTTGGAGCCATGATTCCTTCATTGGGAGTTGTGTTGAATTCCATCAAAATAAGAAAGTTGTCTACTATAGTGGATAACATGTTGACAAAGTTTTCAGGTGCTATAATCCTGATGGATGCTGAACTTGCAGCAGAAAGAGCTATGACTCTTCAAAACAGGCTTGCCTTAGACATTCTTTTAGCAAAGGATGGCGGCGTTTGCAAAATGCTTGGTGCGCGTCACTGTTGTACGTATATTCCAGACAACAGTGTAAAGATTAAAACAATGCTTGCTAATCTAACAAAAGAGAGTGCAGACTTGAAGGAATTGAAAGAACCAGGAGTGTGGGAGAAGGTTGGAAAGGGAATTGCTTCAGTGGGAAATTGGCTTGGTGGCATTTGGAATGGAATATTACTCAAAATAATACAGGGAATATTAATAGTACTGATTTGCATCTTTGGGATTTGGGGAATAAAAAGGGGAATATTAATGATAATGGAAAGAATTAAGAGAAGGAAGGAAGAGAAAATGATGAAAAGAATGGCAGAAGAATACAAAGAAAGAACAAGGGGAACTAAAAGGAAAAGAGAACTGACAGAATTTTAGTGGAATAAAATTTGTGGGAATAGTTTGTGTGATGACAAGTAGTCATCAGAGGAGGGATTGATGACGCAGAAATGAAGGTTTTACATTTATTAGCGCTTAAACGTAGTGCTGCAATAATCAAGTGTGACTTTAATCGAACGAATAAAGATTGTACGGGGACAAATGTGCCCTCAGAGTAGTTTGCCAACATTTATAAGCGTGCTTTATATAACGTGATGTATTAGAATTGTACGAATCTGACATAATCATAAACGTGTGCTATGATTTGCTTATTAGAAATGTTTTAGCTTAGCATTACTTTAGTGGAGGCTTCGGCCTAGTTGCCTGGTCTCACGGTTTAGATGCTCGTGTTTTTTCCAATGTGCTAATAAACGTGTATTTCTGCTTGAAGCTGTACTTTTCCACTGAGATCGTTCACATGCTTATCTATAAGGTTTCGTGCCAGCCTGGCATCTTCTTCTTTGCTCCAAGGTCAATCTGCAGGTGCGGACAATGGAAGCTCTGAAAGTGAGTTAATTGGTATAATATGTTGCAACTTACGTACCCGTCTCCAAGGATAATGTATGCCTAGGTAGAAGCTTGAGAACTGTTGTTTTTGGTTGGACAATTTGAAGCCAACCTATGAACCCTCCAATGGAAGACCCTACTGGATTTGAACTGTTGTCTATTTAAACCAGGTGCACAAGAAGAAAGCAGCCATTACCAGCCATTTTTTAGCCATTTTAGCCATCGCTCGTCCATAGCCATTTTGCAGCTATTATGGCCCACCTTGCTGCGACGCCATTTTGAAAGAGACTTTGATGCTTTCTCTAATCGAGAGAAAGAGACTTTAAGAAATTCTCGCCCTAGAGACTTTAACTTTGATTTGTCCCTTTGCATGAAGTAATAGTTTTGTCCCTTTGCCGCTGAGAGGCGAATGCCCCGTCCACCCCTGCCCCTTTGCCCCGTCCCATGCTGATCGAAACCGGTATCCATGCTGATCGAAAACCCGTACCTGTGAGACGAAGACTTCCTTGAATGCTGATTGTAATTGGTAAATATGAAAGGAAATTGTACAATTGCATTGTGTTTCTTTTAGGTAACCAACTGCTGATTTTGATAAGAGCCCTAGCTAGGAGTTTTCTAAATTAATGTTACTAAATTGTTTTTGCATGAAGTCCCACATGCAGATGCTAATTCGAGGTTAGATGAGGAATCATTGGTGCACGATGCAATTTGAGACCTTGTTATGCTGACTAATGTATTCAATTAGCTCATTACAGATTATAGTTTTAGTGGTTTGCGTTGCTATTATCGAATGCATTGTTATTAAAATACTGCATAGATTGCATCTTTTCCGCCATTATGGACAGCTATTAATGTTCATTTACATATATCAATTGGTGTTGAGACACATCTATATTGTGCTAGCTTTGTTAATATAGGGAAATAAATTCATTAACTTTGAATAAACTGGTGTGGTTATTCATGGCCGAAAGGTCATGGTTCGCCGAAATGTATTCTGGATTAATTGTTAAGTGTTATGTTGATCAGGGTATTGCTTATGTTCGTTATTGATTATTGATTAGATTAAATTGATTGATCTCGGGTGAAGAGAGTCTCACTTAGCCAAAAGATTCATTGACCCAAAGAGCGTCCAAACACAGGTAAATTATTAGGGAGGAACGCGCAAAGAGACAAACAACCCTGTGATACTGGACAAATCACTTTAGCTCCCTCTGCTTTAAATGGTATATATGTGCAATGTAAAAATACCAGTACATTGTGCTATCCAACGGGGGGGGAGGGGGGTGTTGGAGGTAGGGGTTAGGTGGCAGGAGACCACAGGCAGGTCTGCCCCCAGGCAGATTGGGAATGTGGTGCAGTCCGAGACGGACATTTTGTATTTGGGCTACATTCATAGCTCATTATAGCCCAATGTTATATAGTGGGTTTACTTGGGCTCACTGCCACCATTTTAGGTTCAGGTGACTGGTGGAGGGGAGATATTGTTGGCAATTTTCAACTTGTAGTGAGTTTTATAGCACTTATCTTTGAGCTTTAACAATGTTAGATTCTGCAACAAAAGTGGTGGAGGCGATGCTGCTCCTCCGGGAGGTAGGGCACCTTGACCTTGTAGTGGGTGGCGACGTGGTAGCGAGCGCAGCCTGTCCGGTGCGATGTACATCTGCCCGCGTGGCTGCAGCCGTTGTTGCTTGTTCACCACCATGTAAATGGCATGTGGCGGAGTCAACAGGCAATCGAGTAGGTGCCAGGGGTCCCTGTGTGTCAAACGAGTGGCCCTTCGTGGGGCAAGAAGAGGAGGGGCGGAAAGCTATGCCCGAGTAAGCCTCAGCCCCCTGGGAGCTGAAGAGGGGCCGCAGAGTGCAGCAATGATGAAAGGAGGCCTGGGGGCCTTTGCTGAGGCAGCCAACAGCACCGCTATGAGCGCTGGGAATGGGAAGATGGCAGCAGTCCGACCGTGCGGGCTTTGCATGTAAGGGGCTGCTGCAAAGAGGCTTTAAATGAAGAGGACAGCATCTGTTAAGCAGCCCGTGAGGGATTTTAGTTTAAATGTACACGTGCATGAGGCGGTGATGGGGGACAAAGAGCCTGTAGTTATGGGGGTGAGGAACAATGAGGCAAAGCAGGCAGCAACTACAGAGCTGACTACAAGGGTGAGGCATGAGGAGAGGAGCACCGGGCCAGGAGTTGGGGCAGAGCATGCTGGTATGGTAGCGCATGGGTGCACAGCAAGCAGACAGAACATGAGTATGGGTTATCTGGAGGGCACTTTAGAAATGCTCAAATCAATTCAATTCATTGGGCCATCAGCTGGTGACACACTACCTGGAAGATTTATTTTTCCTTGGGTCACCCGGCTCAGTGGACTGCCAGCATCTGCTGGTAAGATTTCAAGAGCTCGTGGGTGACTTCGGGGTTCCTTTGGCTGCAGAAAAAACTATGGGCTCAGGTACGGTGTTGAGTTTTCTGGGAACTGAAATAGATTCCCAACTGATGGAAGCAAGATGGCCACAAGACAAAAAAGAAACAATACAGACATTATTGGTTTGCATGCTGGCGAGGGACAAGGTGAAAGTAAGGGCAATTCAGGTGTTGCTGGGGCATCTTAATTTTGCTTGTACAGTCGTCAGAGCAAGTAGAACATGTTCCAGGAGGTTTGGTATAGCACTCTCAGGTTTTTCACTGCCTCATCATCATGTGCGGTTATCAGCAGGGGTCAATGAAAATCTTCGGATGTGGTGTTTTTCCCTACAGACCTTCAATGGGATTCCTTTAGCACGACAGGAGGACATGGAATGGGATGCTAGGATATTCTCAGACGCAACAGGTGGTCTGGGTTTCAGTTTGTATTGGCAGGGCGGGCAAACTGGGTCAAAGCATGTCTGAGTGTTGTGCGCAAGAGCTGTTAACATGGAAATTTTAATGCAAGGTTCTGCAGCAACTGCCAGCGGTGTGCCAGGGTGCGATGGAGACATGCTTGTTTTCCACACTCATGTCCTGGATGTCTTTTGGTGAATTCCGCATGTTGGATTTGCTGGGGGGCAGGTTCCAGGATGGGGTACTGTGGGAGGACGTCAGAAGAAGGGAGGGCAGGTTAGAAATATGGCTTTGTATCTTAAAAACCTATCAGAGAGCGCAGAGGAAGAGCCTAGTGTTGCAGTCTGTAATGTAGGCGGGGCAATGCCCCGTGGTTTGAGGTGATTATTGGGCCATTTGCAATGGAGGTATCAGCGGTCTGGTTTTTAGGCATCAGTCTTAGGAGAAGGTTTTTGCGTTTGAAGTATTATCAGTTCTCAGCAAAGCACTTGAGGCATTGGGGGTTCCCCCATCTGAGTATGGTACTCATTCTTTCCACATCAGTGAAGACATTATATTATGTGCGGGTTATTAGAGCTGAGGGAAGCAATGTAGGTCTTGTTTTTTTAAATCCTTATGACTGTTTTGTGTTGTTGGAGGATCTATTGCGGGCCCAGCAGCGGAGGATGTGGCCTTTTGAGTGGTGGGCCACTCTTTCATTAAGTGGGCTAAGAGACAATCTACTCAGAGGGGTTTTGGGGTGAATTTGGGGTTAGACACATGTTTGTTTCCCATTACCTTGAAAGGGAAAAAGGGTTATGTGTTGGCATGAATTGTCACAGTGTTTGAATGGCATGTTAAAAGGCAGTAGATGAACGGATGTGTTGATTCTCCATTTGGGGGAGAACGATCTTGTGAGGGAGAAAGGTGTGGCACTGGTGAGGGCCATGAAAAAATATTTATTGCAGATTAAGACCCAATGGGCCGGGTGTTTTGTGTTATGGATGGAGTTTATGCAGAGGAGGAATAGACAGGGCGTGTAGGAAGGTGAACTGGAAAATGTCACATTTTTGCACAGAAATTGGTTTGCCATGCAGAAGTACAATAACAGGGAGATTTTTAGAGGAGACAGTGTCCATCTGTCACATGTTGCAATGGAGTTGTATTTGTTGGAGTTGAGGGAAATCCTGTCAAGGACTTTGCATATTAGGTGATAAAGTAGACTGTGAAGCAGGGCAGCCAGTGGTGGGGGGGGGGGCAGAAAAAAGTTAGCAAGCTCCCTTTTACTGGGTGGCAGTGGCCTTGAAAGCTTTGCAGGAGTTGACAGAAGTTTGGTTGGCATTGCCAGTCGGTGAACAACATGGAAAGGGAGGGTAGAAAGGAAGTTCTAGGTTCATTATAGGAAGTTTGGTTGCTTAGAGGTTGATACATGCAGTCATAGGCTGTAGGGTAAAGAAAGTTAAAGTTGAAAACTGTTGAAATGCATTACTATTAAAATGATATAGTTGCAGAAAAGAGTATGTGGGTGGGGCTGTAAGGGTGGGGTGAGGATATTGGATAGTTCATATGATGTATAGCGAGGCTTTCATTTTGTAGGGTGGATTGCCCAGGTAAAGTTTGGGATGTGCACCTGTTTGAATAAAGCGGCCTTTTTCACATTATAAAAATGGTCAGTGGTCTGTGCTGCACCTCTCTTTCCCAATGCTATCCCCATTGCACATTCCAGTCACTTTCCTTTGTCTCTTGGTCTTTAATGTCGCCTCATCTGGGGACCACACACCACCCTATTTTATGTGGGACACGCAGTGTGGACAATGAGAGCCCTTTAGCCACACCCGTTAGCAATAAGTGTGCCTTAGATTTACATGCTTGTGTTCTAGCATTTGTTAAATGTACAGTTTTGTACAAGGGTCTCAAATGCCTGAAGATGGCTTCTGAGAGGACCTGATGGCATCTCATGTTGAGGTGCTCTTGCTTGGTTCCTGAAATGTACTCTGGGGCCTAGCTATTGGTGCACTTGAACTAGCACCCATGGGAGTGAGGGGCCCCACTACTTTTTAACTATGGCTGCATTTTACTACCCAAAAAATAAGGAGAGGGAAACCCATTTTCTTTGCTTGAATTGCAACCCAAGGCACCCTTGTTGCCTCACTAGACTTGCTGCACCTAGGAGGAGTATAAACCAACCAAAAAATGTGTGATGTTCGGCTAGCATTTAAAATGGATGGTTTCCTGTGAAGCAGTCTGGTGTCCTTGGGCTAAATAAAACTGCAAAAATAAAAAAGTTCCAAAATAACACAACACAAAGAAGTTTAGATTGGTAGCTGTAATAACAAGATTGTTTTTCTTCTCAGGGATATCACGTGGCATCAAGCAGATAGAAACAGCAAGCCTTAAGTTGTCTATGATGTCACTTGGAACCCTGATATGTTAAATGCCATGTCTTTGGCAACTATTCTAGTGCACGTTTATGTTACGGCAGCCCACCTCCAAATCATATTCCATTTTTCAGATCATCAGTGCCAGGGTAGGGGAGTAAATTGGATCCACGCATAACATAGATTCACCTACTCCATTACCATCCCCTCCCCCTCTCAGTAAAAAATACTTGACATCCTGCCTGCCTTCCCATCCACCTTAGGTAATACCCCCACCAATTGAAAAAACACACGGTGCCCTGCATCTGTCTCAGCTACACTTTTAATACCCTGCCATCACACTACCCAAATAAAATAAATGTAGCATCTGGCCATCTTCCCCATCTATGCTTGCCAAGACCATCCCCTCATACTTCTACCACAGTTACCTGCCACCCTGCCTCCCTCTCACAACACCCTCGGATCACCCCTTACCCCCACTGCCTACCAGAAGCCACACTTTCCACTCACAGGGAGAAGGGAGCAGAGTGCCAGTGCTGTCCTGACAATGGCTTCATGCGAGCAGTCCAGAAGTGCGAGTGGTCGGCAGAGCCTCGCAGTTGGTGGAGTGCCACCTGCATTCTTCTAGCTCCTTCGGGTCTCTTCAGACCAAGGGAAGGGGTGGATCACCATCACTAAGAATGCGGGCTTCAGTACCTAGTGCGTCATTCATGTTTTTTTCACTGCCTTGATGTGATAAACCTGGTTTTGAAAATACATAACAAAACAATTTACATACCGACCTCCAGTGATCATTAATGCTGATTCTTTTGCAGTTGTGTCTCAGAGGTCCTTTGCCATCAGCCACCTGAGCAATGACACTACTTAATGTCAAGGTAGTCCCGCCAGCATCACATCTTACAGCTACACACCTGTGACACTGCATCCCTTAGAAGTTTCTGCTGGACGGATGAGGTAACTTAGTGATGATGCAGCCCAGACAGCCTGCCTCTAACAGGTAACATGATCTGCCTCTCAGCAGACTGGATTTCTCTCCAGGTGAAGGATCAAGCTTGAGTCACAAGCATGTCAATGGCTGCAGCATGCTTGGACCTGATCTAAACACATGAGACAGGGAAGTGCTCTTAACCAAAGTCAAGCAAAGAATTTCGTTTTATTTTGTCTAATAAATCACATACATCATCATGACCACTTAATCAAAATCCAGGATTTGAAACATGCAGCACAATTCAAAAAGTCATTTGCATCCATAGACCCGAGTTTACTGCCCAAAATGGCTGGATGTATGCATGTCAGATATCGAATAGCTATAGCTAACTGGTGTAAATGTTTCTATTGCTGTGTAATTGCATTCCAAAATGTGTGCAAGTAGGCAGTGCTAAATCCCATGCATTATTTTGTTTACGTTGAACAATACATGGTTTCCCTTTGAGATTTTGTGAACGCCACAAAGGTATCAGCTACTGCCTTTCCAGCGGGGGAATCGGAAGGGAGCACCCAACCTTTTTTTTAAACATATTTTATTAATCTTTTGTTTCTTTACATTTACATGTTTGCTCGAGTTAACAACTTGCATTTGTTGTATGTGAACATTAAGTAGTCTACATTTGTGGCACGCATTATACATGTTTCGTTGCATATTACTTTGGTATTGTTAACATTTTCTATGCATTCGTTAGTACTTGGTGTTGATATATACATCCCCTTGACAAGCCGTGCTATGCACTTCGCCATCCTATACTATCGACTTAATTCACGTTTGTGATCAATCAACTTAAACCCGTTCTACGCTGTACTTTGAATGGGAGAATGGGAGGGAAGCAAAATAGGAAAAAGAAAAAGAAAGGAAGAGAAGGAAAAAAAGGGGGGAGGGGAGAAAAAATGTAAGCAAAATTGGAGAACAACTTTACGGCATTATGTGGGTGGGATTTGTAGCTAATAATGTTTGAGGAATTAAAGCATGTTAGCATGTAGGGGGAGGCCAGGCGCACCAGCTTACGAGGAGGACAATAGGCCGTTTGCTTCATCCCAGTATCTAATGGTGCTATAGCATTTAGTGGCTCGTTGGTTTCTGTTTCGCGTTCCTCAGTATGGGCTCTACTAGTGTTCAGTTACCCCAGGGGATTCCTTGGGGGTCCCACCCCTCAGGTCAATTCCATAAGATATGCTAAGCATCTTCTACTACTCCTTTTGGGGCTGCTGCTCTCTTGAGTAGTCCATCCCAGTTCGCCAATAAGTCTTCCCAGGCCGGGGCAATAGGAACCTGTCGGATGCCCCTGGCCTCCTCAGCCTTCAAGACCTGCAGTTCAGCCCTAGACCATTTCGTAACATCCCTTTTCCAATCAGCCAGTGAGGGATGGTCTGAGGATTTCCAGCCCTTTGAGATCAGTCTTTTGTAGAGTGCCAGGGTTAGGTCCAGGAAACACCCTCTTACTTTCCCATTTAGTGCTGCCGGTCTGAGACCCAGTAAGCACAGTTCCGGGGTAGGGAGTAACTCCGTACCGAATAACTGGGACAGAATAGACATTATCTCCTTCCAACCAACCTGAAGTATTGGGCACTCCCACACCATGTGGTCAAAGTCTGCCTCACCCCCCCAACATCTCGGGCACACCCTGGGGCCCCCCGTATATACAGAATAGTCGGTGCGGTGTTAGGTACGTTCTGTGCAGGTAATTATGTTGAATGTATTTTAACCGCGTATTCCGTGTGATCGTCCGGGGGTAGGCCAGCGTTTTGTTCCACTCTGAGTCAGTCAAGTCCCGCCCAATCGTGCCTCCCCATCGCTCCCTCAATGATTGCAAGGGATCTAATATGGATTGTAACTGGGCTTGGTATATTTTAGTTATCAAGTGGGGCTCCTCCCCCGATGTTAGTAGGAGGTGCAACACTCCGTGGAGAGTGGGCTCAGCGTTTATCGTGCACCAGTGGTCCTTCAGTGTGTGCACTAACTTCCCGAAAAGCAGGAACTGACCCCGGGGAACACCCACACCTGTCAGGTCAGCAAAGCCCCTCAGTACCCCCCCCTCAAATAGTTCACCCCCTGTCTCAATCCCAGCACCCGTCCAGGGACCAAGTCCAAGGCTTCTCGGTCCTTTCCCCCCAGACTCCATAACCAGCGCCGAGAGCGGTAAGGCCGAAGAGTATGGCGGGCCCACTCCTACCCTCTTCGCGCACCTCTTCCAGCACGCCAATGCGACACTTAACATTATGTTGTTTCCAGGTAGGACTATTTTCCTGCCTGTCATGTGTGTCGCAATCCATGACGTATCTATTACCCCTATGGAAGTCCACAGATCCAGGTGTCCTTTTCCCGCCAGCCAGACGGACACCCACTGTAGTTGGGATGCCAAGTAATAAGCCTCAAAGTCGGGGGCACCCAGTCCTCCCATATGAGTCGGCCTACAAGTGGTTCTGAGTGCAGTGCGTCTGCGTCCATCGTCCCAAATTAGCTCTCTGAGCAATACATTCAGGTCACGGAACCATGCCGGGGGGGATCAACAATGGTAAATTGACAAAGTAGTAGAGGAGTCTGGGAAGCATGATAATTTTGGCCATTATTGATCATTTCAGGGAGCGCCAGAACTCAACCGAGGACCTCAAGGATTGAATCGCTTTGCCAAGGTTACCCTCTCTGAGATCTCCCAACTCGTGGAATATTTGAATACCCAGGTACCTGAAGGACCGTGGGGCCCAGTTCACGTCTGTCAGGCATGTTGATGGGCGCTTGCAACCTGAAGTTAAGGGGAACACGTATGTTTTGCCACGGTTAAGGCGCAGTCCCAAAACCTCCCCGAAGTCCTCTAATGCCTCAAGGGCCCAGGGGATACCACTGGGACCGTCCCTAAGATAAATTAGTATATCGTCAGCGTAAAGGGAGACGATGTGCTCAGTTGGCCCCCATTCGATCCCCCTGCCCACACCCCCCTCCCGCAACCGAGTCGCCAGGGGTTCAATTGCCAGGGAAAACAGTAGTGGGGAAAGGGGGCACCCCTGTCTAGTGCCACGGAACACCGGATACGCTCTGGAGATTGTTCTACCCGTCCTCACTCTTGCCAGTGGGGACGAATACAACAGGTCCACCCATCTAACCCAGTTCTCTCCCAGACCCATTTTTAACATCACCGACCTCAGGTAGTCCCACCGAATCGAGTCAAACGCCTTCTCAAAATCCACCGGATCCCCTCCGGCGGCTTCAGTTTTTCGGGCATGTGTAAGATAGAGAAGAATCGCCTAAGGTTTAGTGAGGTGCTGCGACCGGGGATAAAGCCATTTTGGTCAGCATGTATCAGTGTGGACATGTGGGGAAGCAATCGGCCGGCTAAGATCCTGCTGGGGATCTTGAAGTCACTATTTAGCATGGATAGCGGGCGGAAATCGGACACAGAAGCCTCCCTGTTGATTGTCTTGGGGAGTGGGACTACCAGCGCCTCACGCATTGTGCATGGCAGCTCCCCCTTTTGTATTGCCTCCGCATACATTTCCACCAAGCAGGGAGTCAGTAAGGATTTATATTTTTTGTAAAAATCCATAGGAAGGCCGTCTGTACCAGGGGTCTTTCCAGGGGCCAGCTGCGTTATGGCATCATTTATCTCTTCCATGGTCACTGGCCCTCCTAGCTTGTCCCCGTCCTCGAGATCCAGCACTGGTAGGGGGATCTGCAATAAGTAGTTGTCAAATGTCGCCGCCTCCAGGTCGTTAGGTCTTCTATACAGGTGTGCGTAGTAATCCCTGAATGCGTCATTGATGGGGCCTGGGTATAGCCTACGGTTTCCCCCTCTATCCAGCACACTTGTGATGGGTTCACTATCTCCGTTCGGGCGCACCAGCCATGCCAACAGCTTACCCGACCTCCCCTCCTCTGATTGTTGGGATGCTAGATATTTTTTCATGTTATGGCATCTTAGCCTTTCTTCAACCTGTGAGTGTTCTCTGCGTGCTTGATTATATACTTCATCTCCTTGCGCTGAAGGGCCCTTCTTAGTTCCCCCTCGTGCATGACCTCCTCCAGGGCGGTTAGCTCCCTCTCTAGTGTGCGCCTCACTCCCGCCAACTGCCCAAGACAGAAACCCCTCGTCACCACCTTGAGCGTCTCCCATTCCACGGCCCTGGAGGGGGTGGAACCCTTGTTAGTTTCAATGTGTTCTGTTAGGTGGTTGCGCAGTGCCTCTCTATATGCCTGATCCTCGAGTGTCGCGTGGGCCAGTCTCCATGACGGGATGGGTGGTCTGTCCCGTGACACCCTCATCGTTAGTAGTAGAGGGTTATGATCCGATATTGTGTGAGCAAGGTATTCGGACTGGGTCATACTGCGAGCCAGCCCTGGAGTGCAGACCACCCTATCAATTCTGGTGTGTACCCGGTGGAGGCCCGAGTAAAATGAATAGTCCCTGGCGGTCGGGTGCTGCACCCACCAGATGTCCACTAACCCCCAAGTACTCAACCACTCGGTTAGTTTTTGTGCTATTTTAATTGATGTTGTCCCTTGGAGCGGTGGGGTAGACCTGTCCATGTTTATATCTAGTACTGCGTTGAAGTCCCCTCCTATTAGTACTTCCCCTAAGCTCTGGCGGGTCAGGTGTCTCGATAAGCCCGTCATGAATGAGATCTGATCTTGGTTAGGGGCATAAATGCAACTCAGGACTATCGGGTCCCATGTAGTTTCCCCTCCAGTATCACAAACCTTCCCTCTTTGTCAATGCTAGAAGACTCAACTGTCAGTGGGACCCCCGCTCTAATCCAGATCAGTGCGCCTCTCGCATAGGCTGAATATTCCGTGGCAAACACCTGCCCCCTCCACCTCCGTCTTAGTTTCTCTCCCTCGCCCAGTGCCAAGTGGGTCTCCTGCAACATTACTATCTGCACCCCCCTTCTCTTTAGGAATGATCAAATTCTATGTCTTTTGGCCGGAGTGCCCATCCCCCTGACATTCCAGGTTATAAGATTGTAGTCTGCCATCCAGTGCTTGGAACCTGCTCATGGCAGGTCTGGCGCGCCCGTGATTTTAATTGCCCCCCCGCATGCCCACTCCTCTACTGTAGTCAGATTTCTCCACCCATTTAGCCGATTTAACTCGTAACTGTAAACCCCAACTCCCCAACCCCAGGGCGCCTCCGGAACTGTATGTTGCCCAATAAATTGTGCAATAGCGCAACTTTTTCAAACACATAACTGCAGTACTCGCCAGCCAAGTCGGACAGGCAAGAGTCGAGTCAGGGGGGGAGCCAGGTCCGGAGGGGCCACTCGCTCAAACAGTGTGCCATGACTCTGGGCGCCGCTACACGTCCGGGCTATACGAGCTCGTCGGCTGTCTGTGGGGTCACACTCGGCGCTCGTGACAAGCCCTCCGAGTCTTCGACAGAGGACACCATTGTATCGTCGGACTCTTCTTCGGACCCTCCTCGGGGGGGGGGCACCTCACCACCCACCCGGGCCGCCGCCTCCAGGGCCGCCCTCCTGTCCGTTTCTCTCTGCGTTTGCGTTGGTGCTAACCGTGGGCGGTCACTGGACCTCTTCCCTCTCGGGGCTCGGCGGGCTCTTCTCGCTCCAGGGTTCTCGCTTGCAGGTCGCACAGTTTGGGATCCAAGTCTCTCGAGCCATTCCCATGCCTCCTCCGGTGATTGGAAGAATGCGGTCTTTCCCTCCACCATCACTCTTAGCCTGGCCGGGTATAATAGCTAGTACTGGATCCCTTCATCTCGCAGGGCTCTTTTGACCACTAGGAATGAGGCTCGCCTGTTCTGGACCTCCAGCGTTAAGTCCGGGAACAGTGTAACTTCCCCGTTCCCTACTACGAACGGGCCCGTCTCTCTGGCTTTCTAAAGGAAGATGTCCCTGTATCTGTAGTGCAGAAGTTTAGCGATTACAGCACTGGGGGTCTGCCAGGGGCTAGAGGTCTCGATGGTACGCGATGGGCCCGTTCCAGGATGTAGAAGGGGGTCAGGCACCCCGGCACAACCACCTCGCTCAACCATTTCTCCAGAAAGTCCACCATGTTTGACCCTTCGGTTCCTTCGGGGAGGCCTACCACGCGCACATTGTTCCTCCTGTTTCTTCCCTCCGCGTCTTCAGCACGTTGTTCGAGTCTTGCCACTCTGTCGGTCAGTGAGGTTACCTCCGCTGCTATGTCTTTCTGCCTTGGTGCGATGTCCGCTAATGTGGTTTCCGCTTCTTTGACCCTGTCAACCAACTTATGATGATCAGCCCTCAGTAGCCCCACCTCAACCGCAACTCGGTTGATGTCACGTTGCAATGTTGATTTTGTATCCTCTATGGCCCCCAGTATCTTGTCTAGGGTGTCCTGAACTTTAATTTGTGATTGGTTTAGAGAGTCCGCTTCGCTCACCCCAGGCGGCAACTCGGGGTCCATGGCTCTATTTTTGTGTCGGCTCTTGGGGGGCATCGGTCCGGTAAGCAGGCGCACCTCGGAGGCCCCGGCGGACGGTCCGCGTGCGTTTGTGCGAACCACAATTGGGTTTGTCCCTTCTTTTCGGACTTGGGAGCTCTAACTTCTACTCTCTGACCTTTTTGGCCGATCTCCAAGCGCTCCGCTGATCGTGCCCAACGTATGGTTACCGGGATGGGGGGCACTCATGCAGGAGATCGTGGCCAATTACCACCTATTTCAGTCCCGGTTCCTTTGTTCGGCCTTCCTGTCAGGCCCCTTCCCGCCAGCCGGCTCCAGGTGCCCGCCGCAGCCACGGCCCAGTCATCCATCCAATGGGGCACTCACCCACTTTCCAGTCCTCCTTCCGTGCTCGTGGGTGTCCTCCTGTTCGTGTTCGATATCTTCTCTCAGGGGTCGGTTGTGCCCCAAGATGTTCGGGGGCTCTGTGATCCCCCCGCGTCGGGCAGTTGGTCAGGAGCCGTACGTCATGCGCACCTCTCCCAAAGCGCGGCACATGGGGCCCGCGTTCCACCACGGGACCTCCACAGGCGATACATTCCGTCAGTCCGCTCACCACGTCGCCATTTCCGTGCCCGGGTGCTCCAGCTGGGCCCAGCACAATGCCCTCAGGTCGGCTCCGGTAAAAACGGGGGCCCCTACGCCCGCTCCGCCGATTCCAGGGAGGGCGCCCACCGGGGAGGGGCCCCTCCCAGGCCCCCAATTCCCTCCAATCGCATTGGGCCTCGGGATCCGCAATCCGGTCTCGCACCGCTAGTGGGAGCGCTGCCGCACTTGGACCGCCCGCTTCGTTTCTGCCGCAGTCGGCTGCTCTCCACCAGGCCGCGGCTTCCAGCGAGGGGAGGGGCCGCTAGCCTCCCCCCGCTACAGTCAAGTCGGCCTCCGATGCGAGGGCCGGCAAACCCGGGTCGCCCGCCTCGTTCTCGCCACGGTCGGCTGCGCCACGTCAGGCCGCGGCTTCCTGCGAGGGGTGGGGCCGCACGCCTCTCCCCGCTACGGGGCAAATAGCACGGCCTGCTGCTCGCCCCAGGACTGCGTTGGGGGCTCAATCGCGCCTCCCGGTGATCCGCCGCAAGGTGCCCACACTCCGTGAGCAGGCGGCCCGGACCAGCGCGTTGAAAAGGATTATTCCGGTAGGCCCCTCCGGAGCTAGGAAATCAGGCGTCCGCCATGTTCCGGACCCTGGCCACGCCTCCCGGGAGCACCCAACCTTGATGTTGGAATAGCGAAAAGAATTTGTCCACGGCAAAAATATTTTCCCTCATGGAGAAAAAAATAGAAGAAAATAATATTTGTAAGTTTGAACTGCATGCTTCCTTTCCCCAATGACAAGTTGTTATCTGCATACAACTTCGAATTGAGAAAATAACTAAACTCACTTAGCACTCCAGTAGCATGCCTTGAATGCATGCATGCTACTGGGAATGTTTATCATTGATGTAAATATATACTTTTTTTCATTGGGACCCATGGTATTCTCTGTGTACCTCAACTTCACTCTAAAGCAAATTGCCACTGAGAATTATTGACTTTTTGCGGTATTTTTCAGGGGAAATCAAGAAATATTTTATTAGTGTAATATCCAGGCCAAGGCCAAGCCTCGTTAAATATGCCTATTTCAGCCACAGCATGTTTGACAATCAATGTCGCTTTTTCAAGAAAAATACACCAGGTACTCGAAAATAAACCGATTCAACAACCAAGTTTTAAGCAGAGATGCTCTGTGATAAGTTGAGTTGAAGAGGAAGATGCTTCCAAAGGGTGGGGGTCAGCACTGAGAAGTAGCAGCCTTTGTTCATGGAGTAGAGGAATTGTTTATGGAGTATAGGAATGATAAAAAGACAACTTTATAACTTTATTTAATGCTATCTCTCTGCAGAACTTTACAGAACACAACAACACTTAACAGTCCATAACACATTATGTTACGGCCTTAGTTCAGTAGGTCTGTATATTATCGTTGTTTTTATGACAAGTGCTTATTTTGTAATGTTTTTTCTATGTACCACAATTTATTTTATATTAAAGTTTTAGATTTTGTTATTTAGTTTCGTATCAGTTTATTACTCAGAACTGATACAATTTATTGAATCATTAGGATAATAATCGATTTTACTGTTTTTAGTTTAGGCTAATTCTACCAATCAGTGTTAAAATAGGATTTGTAAAAATAAAGAGTAAGAATATAGCGGCTTCAGTGTTTTATCTTGTATTTGAAGACTCTCCCTAGCTCTGTATATTTAACTGTTTCAAAGAGTACGAAAGCGCTACTCAGGAAAACAGGAAGGATGAAGTGGAACAACTTTTGATTTCGTATGTCAGGTATTTTAAAGCAGTATCTACTGCAACCTTCTCAAGAACAGTGAGAAAGGTGATGTAGAAAGCTATTATATATTGCGACTGGGCACAGTTTAAATTACGCCTGAAAAATTTGCATAATTTTCGGTCCTGTTAGGCAAAATTCCTTCATATCACCATTTTGTGCAATTATGCACCATGCGCAGTTAAAATTTCCATGAATGTGCAGGAACAACAGAACACGAGATACAAAAAGTTACACAAGGATACATTCCACACTAAGATATAATGCAAAATGACAGATTTGTGTTATGCGTAATTATGAATAATTCCACATAATTTTGCTGAAATTTCATTTAATAACAAATGCAAATGTCTCACACCCCTATTACAGATCCTGTTAGGTTCAACCCTCACCAGAAAGGGGGAATGGTAATTAAAGGTTTCTAGGCTGGTGGCAGGGAGAGGGAATTATGAGTGTGCTAGACTGGTTGACTACTCGTGTGGTTGCTTAGTTTTTATCTGAGACTGGTGGGACATGTTGCGAGTGCTCCGTTAAGGGGCTTTGAGCGTGCATAAGTCCGAGACACGAGCCTCTGGTCTTGTAATAAAATGTTAACTTTCATAAAGTAGTGATCAGAGAATCTTAGGCCTATATTTATAATTTTTTAGCGCCGCATTTACGCCACTTTTTGACGCAAAAGTGGTGCAAACATACAAAATACAATTGAGGCGCTAAAAAAGTATAAATATGGGCCTTAATTTTTTTTTAAAGCACAGACGCTAACATTGTCCCTTTCTCCTCTTCCTGTTATGAAGTGAACAAGCCAAAAAAGTAAAAAATTAGTTTTTAAGAATATTTTAAAGTATTTAGATGGTGTAGGATTTGTAAAGGGATTTCGATCTTTAAAGTTCCAAAGCTCTTGAATATTGTCCTAATTCCTTTTTTGTTTGACAGATGGACCTCAGACTTGATTGGCACTTCAGATTGAACAGAAGGACCTTTGACAGGAGGAAGACAGTGTTCCCGGGAGTTGTTGATTTAAGTTCTGCTTCATACAAAGAGGAAGATTCTGGAATACACAGATGTATAAGAAGTGGACGAAGAACTTCCCCAGTCTGGTTGTGGATTTCTAGGTGTTCTGTAAAGTGCTGCAGAGAGGTGGCATTAAAGAGAGTGAATACATAATGTTAGCCTCTGCCTTTAATTAAAATCAAGATGTCTACGCACTAGTTTATGAGAATCGCCATTATCCTGCGATCTTAGGTTCCTAACAGAATTATACTGAATACATTTGGCCGTATTAAGAAAGGGGTCATTGCTCATAACTGGAATTAGAACACTGGGATGTTGGGAGCTCTATTGGAGACAGAAGATCGGCAGAGGCTATTAGTGAATATCCTTAAGGGATGTCTGCCGTTAGCTGACCATGCACCAGTTAAGGCAACTCAGCCCTCAGGCTACTGAATGATTATTAGGGTTTTGCATAAAGCCATCGAAGCTAAAAAGTTGCTTGTTTCAAATCTGCATACTTGCAGCTTTTAGATGATGTAGTGAAATCCCAGGGATAAAGAGCTGGACAGGGCTGTGATGTGTGGATAATCGCCGGGTGCAGGTCGGAGGCTCGCTCTCTGCATCAACAGGTGCGTCACACACACTTTGTGGTTTTGTGACATTAACTTGAGTAGATAGGCCTTGCTTTGACTCCGTGCCAGAACTGTGATTACTTACAGGGCTGTGCTCCGGCTCACTCACGCACAGATCCACACGTGAACTCCACCCTTTCCATCCAGTATGTTTTTTCTTCTCATCACAATGCCCCAAGACCAGCAGCTCGGCTTAAAACGAGAACATTTTGAGACCTATTACTCACAAACTAACCAGCTTGGTCAGAAAGCTCGTGTGCTATTTCCTGTTTTTACTTATTTTGGGTGCCACAATGAATGTATCGCCACTTGCAACACAAAGAAGTCCAAATCTCACAGCATGCAATCGACAGAATGTTCCAAAGAGTGACACGCATTGGAAATGTATTTACCTGAAGGAGAAACAGTGTGTAGTTATTTTCAGGAAGAACACATTGCATTGTTGAAGGAAACAATATAAATGTAAAAGAAAGAGGGGTGGGCTCACAATTTTATTTTATTGAGTTTGTTTTCTCTAGGTTTTTAATTCAGTAGAGGAACAACTCTTGCCATCATTTTCCAATGCGTTTAGATGTATAAGTAACTGAAACAATACAAACAACTAAAAACTGAGAACGTGTGAAGGAATGAGTATAAAGCATTCATTTTGCCCAGATTCTACTAGAAACACTCCCAATACACCTGAGATAAAACATAATAGAACAGTAAAAACTACATCGAAAAAAAACATAAATGAAAACACACATTAAAATAGTTATAAAATAACATTTGACCACACAATAGAACCATTCTCTTTATCACAGCCTACTGTAAAGAAACAACAATACTTCCCTACTCTGTTCAAATTCCTCCATGCACTTCTCCATCTGAAAAAGAGACATCTTACTTCCTTAACTTCCTTAAAGCTTAACTTTTCCTACCCAATCCTGCACACACTTAGGACTGAACTTCTCAGTGGCGGCTTCTCTGTTATGGCGGAGGAGCATCACCACCCCGCCAGCCGTGGCAGCTGCAAAACCTTTACAAGGAACGATAATAAACAATGTTTTTTATGATTTCTTTGTAAAGGGACGAGGCCACGGGGGTGACGGTCAGTGAGGGGGAGTTCACAGCACTCCCCCTCAGAGCCCATGTGTGTTTGGCCGGCCGTCTCAGGCTTGCCAAGCACACATGCGCAGTAGGGTCTCTCCAGCCCAGCACCACAGTTGCTAGGATGGATAGAGCGTGCACAGGCTCACAGTCTGCCTGGGAGTGCCCTGGCTAGGTGCTCCTAGCTAATCCTGACTCTGCTCTGAGCAACGTCAGGATTGGCCGCAGGGCAGGCTGGGAGCCTGTGCCTGCAGCATGCTGAGCAGACGGAGGAGCAGTGGTGGGGCACAGCGTTCAGGTAAGTTTATTTTTATTTAATTTTTTAAAATTTTACTAATAACCCAGCGCACCGCCCCCTGTAACACCTACGAGCTACAACTGGACCTTCTTATGCCCTACAAGATACGGCAGCTGATCTATCAACTTCCAAAACTCCTCCATTACATACTCATGCCCAGCACTCAAACACCAGAGCATAGTGGCCAATATGTTCTCACTACTGGCATGGTGACTAAAGAGGCAACTTATTTGGGACACCAAGCACTGTATTGCACTTAGTGCCCTTGGGGCACAACCAGTATGTTCACCCCTTAGTGCTCCCCCAGGGCTCTGTGGTATTACAGAATGGGCCACAGATGCTTGTGCGACCCGTTCTGTAATACTGACAGCATGGGGGCACATGAAGCACCAGTGCTATCTCAAGAGGGCATACCCTAATTTACACAGGCTGTGGTCCCATGAAAATCAGGCAATGTCTTTGCCTCTGCGCCCATGCTACATTATGCACATGAGTGCAAAGGCGAAGATGCCATTAGGAGGCATATTGACAGTGTGCCACAAGAAAAGTGCCACACTGTCAGTGCACCACCTGAGGGCAGTCTACTGGAGGGTCCGAAGGGATTCCCATTGAGCCCCCCAGACATTCCCATGCAGGTTGGTGCAGTCACACACTGCACCCACTTACAGGGGGATCACTGCCCCTCACTAAAGTGGAGGCAGGTGATGCCTGCACAGTGAAACAATGAATGGCTGACTAGCAGCCTCTCTGTATTTCACTAATGCAGTGCCCCCAGCGCAGCTCTAAGTTCATGGCTGTATATTCCTTGTAATTGGGCACACTGTTCCTGTTTGCGCCCAGTGCACCTGTTTAAAGTGTGCCATGGTGCAAACATGAGCAGTGCACCCATACCTAATATGGCCCCGGTAGTGCTAGGTGGAGAAGTTGGGAGCTGTCAGTTTGTACATGGATCACATTCCCAAAACACTTGCTCATCATAGCTACACAAACACTATTAATGCTTTAACTGCCTAAGCTTCCTATGCACTCCTTCCCCAGTGATTAGCCATGTTTATGTTTAGGGCAATTCACCCTTAAGCCTTCAGAACTTTTTTTACACAAAATATATCCATGCCAAATTTGCTAACTTTTTTTCCACATGTTGGGGATGTTGATGGTACCCAACGTTTTTGTATTTTCCTTTAACAAACCAAGAAAGTAGCCAAAACTTGGCAAAATATTGTTTTGTTTTTTTTGGAAAAATTGGAAACAAATGCTTTGCAAGAAAATGCATTTTTTTCTAAAAATAAAATGGCAACAAAAAAAAGTAAAAATAGCCAGCAAGCATTCAAAATAAACAAGGCAATTGTCTGGTTCATGGACCAAAGCTTTGCCATCAATCAGCTAGAGAATATAACTGCTAAAATCCATACATTTCGGTGTTACATTTATACACCTTTTCTCAATGCAAGTGAAAGCAAGTGAGAACGTGTGATAAAATTGAAACCCACAGACAGGTCTCACTGAGCACACAAGCTGGTGCAGTATCATACACTTTAATACTCAGCACCTTCAGCCTAAAGTAGCTATTCATGAATGTAAAAGAGAGTGCATTCATTTTCAAACTTTGCATTTGTGCTGAATTGTACAACACACATACAATGTGTGAAAAGTATTAAAGCAAAGTTTGGACTGGAAGACTACCTTACATCTTGCATTCAACAAGATGTTTTGCTTTTTCCAGATGTTGATGTCTGCAATCTTATTTTCCATCCAACAATTGCTCTTGAACATTGAATACTTAAAACAGAGGTACTTCAAGGTGTTTGAGTGGATTCAGTTTGTGGATGGGTGTTCCTGATGGGGCACAGTTAAGAGCTCTGGAGTTGTGGCTGAAAGCAGTGCAAGTTTCTCAAAGTGCAAGTCAATAGGTCATAAGGTGTTCAGCACATAGTCATCCAATCTTGGCCTCTCTGCCAAGTGCACAGGGTAATGGCCATGTATGATCATAAATGTAAAAGAAAGTGTACCATTAGTGGCATACGCAGTGGGATTATAATTGTTCAAAGAGTAACTAGCTTCCAAAATTTGGGGCAAAATGATTTAATTGTTTTCAGACTGGTTTATCTTTAAAGGTAGTTCTCTCACAAAGCAAACAATGCAAATTTAGCACACCCCTAGTCATAACGAAAATATTTTCAGAGCATGTGCTATTTCATTGAGGTCTGAGGTATAGGAAAGTGAGTAAAAGGAGGAAAGCACACCTGTTGAAGTATCGAAAGAGTCATGTTAAAAGAAAATGGTGTGCGTGTGTCAGGAGTATAGCCAAAAGGAGTACAGGTGGTGCAGTGGGAGAGGTGGGCAGAGGCCCTGCATTCCCAGGTCTACCTTCAGTTTATTTTTCAGTCTGCTCTTTGTGGTTTTTGCTAGTACCTGTGTGAGAGTCTGGATGAGACCTTCCCTTTACTCTTCCAACAGTTAGGCCCTCTCTCGTCATAACACTAAGGCTCATATTTATACTTTTTTAGCGCCACATTTGCGTCAGTTTTTGATGCAAAAGCGGCGCAAACTTACAAAATACAGTTGTATTTTGTACGTTTGCACCGCTTTAGTGTCAAAAAGCAGTGCAAATGCGGCGCAAAAAAGTATAAATATGGGCCTTAGTGTTATGACGAGAGAGGCACAAAGGTCTGGAAACAGTTTATGAGGCTGTGCGTGTACAGCAGTTCGTGGTCTGCAGCACTTTTAACAGGGTTATACTACCCATCCAATAGCTGGGAGGGGATTTCTCTTGCTTGCACCAGGGACCATGACGACATTCATGTGCCACTTGATGGGTGAATCTTTTGTGAATTCATCAAGCGTTTCCCATACAGACTAAACACAACGCATTCAACCATGCTCTTGGAGGGCGCCAGGAACCCGCTACAAGTAGCCCTTGATACCTCTGTCAAGGGTAGGAAGCACTATATAGACAGTCAAGATAGTGCTTTAGGTCTTGCAAGAGGTGTAGAAAGTACTAGAAAAGTACCCCCAAGTCCAATACAACGTTTTCACTCATTTGTGAGATGCCTCCCCTCACTAGCGCCAAACAGCTATACTGATCTGCAGGGTCGGCCTGGGCACCTAAATAAACGTGGCCTCCATTAGCAAACCAGATAGCTAAAAATGTGTCCCATATTTGCAATACAGGCACATTTTGAACATGTAAAGACACGTTGTTTGGGTATTTCACATGAAACGGGAGACTGTGTATTTGTGTTTTGCAGCAGGCAATGTTTGTGGCAGTATCAGAGAAATCAACAGTAAACACTGGGAACAACCCCACAAACTGCTAAAACCGGCCCACACACTGATCTGTTAGACCAGCCCATCAGGTGCTGCCTGATTGCCCTATTGGCCAGTCCGACCCTGCTGCTCTGGTAATCTCTTTACCTCTTTTAGACAGGGTGGCAGGGAAATACTGAGGCCCGTATTTATACTTTTTTGGGCTGCATTTGCGTCATTTTTTTACGCAAAAGCGGCACAAACTTACAATGTTATTGTATTTTGTAAGTTTGTGCCTCTTTTGCGTCACAAAATGCGACGCTAAAAAAGTATAAAAAAGTATAAGTATGGGCCTGAGTTTCTCTCAGTTTACGTTAGGTTTGAGTATCCTGGAGCCCCACTCAGTGACTGATCGTTTTTGTATAGCACACACTGAATACTGAATAACCTCTTTGCGCGTAGGAGAAATCATGCAGTGAATTTGCTTTAGTAAGTAATGGCGAATTGAGGAGTTGATAGTCTGCTATAATCCAGAACTGAATGAGGTTCTCTTGGTACTCTCTAATGTACGTAAAACCTGCTGAGTAGGCAGCTCAAACGGCATGCCCATTGAAATCTTGGACTCTGTGCTGAGACTGCCAACAGAAGGGGTCGTTATTGTAGTTTTGAGACACAGCAAAATAGAAACGATATACTAAGGAAAAGAAAGACAGTATATATAGCAGGCAAGAACATCTGTTGATACGAAAAAAAATCCTGACGTTGCAATTGCTAGCAAAATATCCTAAAACGAAAAAAATAAAGCCACCGAGATGCCTGGCTCTTCCTTCTGCCTTGGCATACATGAGTGTGGTAGAACGGCACACACAGGATTTTCTAGGACAAAATAGTTTTCTTGTATAAACTGCACGGGCAGAAAAGACTTATAAAGGATTATAGAGTCTAATCGGTGCGTACATGCCAGATGGCATCAGATGGTAAACAGGACCACATGCAAGCAGTTTGCAATAAGCCACAAGCCATCTCATCATCCAAGCCATTTTTGTTTTCCTTCAAAACCCGTTGCATTGGTAGGACACAAGTATATGTATGAAGTGGGTTGTAAAAAGTAGGGCTCTGTAAAGGGACGAGAAATGCTATAAAGGGTGACCCAGGAACTGGCCTATGTAAGTAAGGACAGGGTCTCATAGATAAGTACTAGAGTTGCGTGCTTGATAAATACAAAAATAATGCTATTTTTACTTATTTCTGGTGTATTCAACATCTTCTTTCCACAACCTTATACTCGGACCCTGCCTTCTTCTTTGTTGCTTCATACCTCCATATTTTAAAATCCGAGAAAAGCAAGAACTGAAGGATTCTGAGCATTTTGTTCCAATTAACTTAAGCAGATTTGTTTAGAGGAGCTGGAAACTATTTGAAGATACAAAGGAGTGCAAACTACCAATTTGCACTCAACTTGAAATGGGCTGCCATGTATGAAATTAAGCTCACAAAAGGTGGTTGGAGGAGTGCTTACAATAAGTTGAACCATGGCATTTGCTCACCATGCCACCTTAGTTTGGACCCAGTCGTATGAAAATCAGTCATGACCCTGCTCTATAGGGACATCCAGCCTGAGTTGCTAGGCTCCATCAATAGGAACAGTCCTGCCTGCACTGAAACTCGAGCAACCCAGGAACATTTTTGCCCTGTTTGGGGTTCATCATTCGGGTGTAGCTTGGCTCCTGTGGCACAATGAGCACGGGACCCATGTCTGGGCATGTCCTTGCCACTTAGAGCATTACATCCCACACACAAAAAGTGATGGGAGAAATGCTTGCAATAGGTCTACCCACTGGCAATGTCTCAGGCTAGCATTCCAACCCATCGTTCTTTTGCCCGCCATGCCACCTCAGCTTGAACCCAGGCATATGTAAATCAGTCTTAACCCTTCTCCAATAGGAACAGTTTAGCCCTAATGCCAGGCTAGGCTTTCCCTGACATGACAACACGCAACCTAAGTCTAGTTTTGCTCTGACTGGGGATCTTCAGGTAAATGTAGCTTAGTTCCAGTGGCACAGTGAGCACGGTACCCACGTCTGGGCATACCCTTGGAGACTTAGGGAGTTACATTAAACTCACAAAAGGTGATGGGAGAAATGCTTCTGCCCATCATGCCACCTCAGTTTGGATCCAGTCGTATGCAAATCAGTAGGAATATTAGGAATAGTCATATGCTCCAATGGGAACACTCCAGTCTGAACTCCCAGACCAGGTCCTCCTTTAACTGGAACACAAGCAACCCTTTACTGGTTTCGGTCTGATTAAGGGTCTTCTTTGTATACTTCAGTTCATGTATGTAATAACACTGGCTATGAAAATATTTTCATTAAGATCAAAGTCTATAAACAATTAAGCAATTTTGACCCAAATTTCAGAAGCTAGTCATTTTTTGAACAACTATAAACCCATCCATATCCTACTAATGGTACACTTCCTTTTAAGTCTATGAACAGATATGGCCATCACTCTGTGCACTCTATAGAGAGGCCAATCATTGGCTGAGTTGGTTCTGGACACCCTATGATCCATTGACATGCACAATGAAAAGAAGTTGCATTACTTTCAGGCTGAACTCCAGAGCTCACTATTGCACCCCATCAGGACCAAGCATCCACAAACTGAAATCCACTCAGACACCTAGAGGTGCCTCTGTTTTAAGTATGCAATATTCAAGAACACTTGTTGGAAGGAAAACAATACTGAAGAAATTAACATCTGGAAAAAGCAAAAAAAAAAATAGGAACTGCAAGATAAAGGGGAGCCTTCCAGTACAAGACTATGCTTCAATACCTTTAAAGCTGTGTGTGCTGCACAATATGCAGCACAGATGCAAAGTCGGAAAATAATGGGGAATTAAAAGATGTCTCCTCCATTACTCTTGCCTCAGGGAGGTTGTGTTGAGGCGCAAATCACTGTCTACATTTATTAGTAGATAGGGATTTACTCAAAACCCATAGGCGACTGCAAGTGATTGCCCATGGAATCCCCGCAACTCCTAGTAGCGCATAGCATAGAACCAATGTGTGTTACTTTGGCCAACTTTCCAACACAAATCCTAATTTGCATTGGAAAGTAAATCACACTCAAGCACTTTGTGCAGGTTTGCATTACAAAAGTAATCAAACCCTGGCACAAAGTGTTAGTATATCTGGGCCTCTGAATTCTGCACTCCACTTCACTGTCTGCCTAGGGCCTGTCTGCAGCTTTTCTTTTTGTGTTTCCCAAAATTAAACAACAGGCTATAGTTAGGCACTGTCACATATAAAGAATGTCTGAGGTTGCCCACTTTTAAAAGTACCTGCAGCTTGTACAGGGCATAATGGGCCCCCTCACTTCTTTGGGCTCCGATGCCGGTGTACCAGCTGCACCGCTGGTAGCCATGCCCATTAATGCCCTATAAGCACAGTTAAGCCATTAAGGGATTCCTATATGTAGTCCACCCTGATGCAAAAGGTTCTGACGTAAGGCCTTTTCCAATCCCTCACAGGCCCAGTCAGGATAAGCACCTCAAGAAGAAGCTCTTAACCTAACCTTGAAGCCTGGGCTGGATGTCCTCAGTTGGGAGACTAAAAATGGGTGGTGGCTAACAGCCCAACCTCAGAGCTGAAGATAAGGCAGAGCACAGGGCCAACAGAATCGGCTGGAAAGCCTTTGATTTATTTGAGAGGCAGAATAGACAAGAAGACGGCTAGGGGCGCTGTCTGTAAAGTTGCAAACAGTCTAACACCAATTAAGCAATTTTGCCACAAATTTCACAAGCCAGTTATTGTATGAACAATCATATTCCCACTGGGTATTCTCCTAACTGAATCCTATTTTACATCCATGAACAACCAAAATAAGCAGAGAGTCCTGATTATGAATCAGTATGATACTGCACCTTCCTACAAGAAGATTCTTGGTTGCCCTTGTAGCCTTCAACCTCTCCTCTTTAGGGGCACCCATAAAGTCACACTGATTGTGAACATCATAACTGCTTCTTTGCCCGCTCCTGCATCTGTACAGCCACAGGTGCAAAGACAATGGAGTCCCTCATTTCCGTTGCACTATTCCCACATCAAAAAGAAGGCATGGCTCTTGATATTGCACTAGCATAAATTAGAGCCACTGCTACCCATATTACAGAAGTGCGCAAAGCATCTGCAGCTCCTGTAGTAAGAAAATGTCCCTAGGGATTGCCAAAAGTGTGTGCAAACCCTTGTTGAGGCAGCTTTGCACTATAGGCAAGATGTATGAAGATTTTGCTTTGCGAGTCCCTAATAGCGAATTTTAAGAAATCGCTCTTTCCAGCACGCAAAATGTAATGTGACAAAATTGCGAGTCGGAAATAGCGATTTCTTAAAAATCGCTAATGCAATTTGCGACGTCCAAATACTGAATTGCAAAAAAAATTATGATTCGGTATTTGAAAATCGCAAATTGCGAAAACGGTTATCTGGCACAGCCTGATGACATCACAAGCAGGAAGTGAGTCAGCCCATGCTGATTCCAGGTACCACACCCACAGGAGCAGTCAGAGAGTCACAGACCAGCCCCAGGGAGCAAGTGTGTGAGCAAGCCAGGACCTAACACCAACATGGCCAATGCTGGCAATGGGAAGGAGAAGGGAGAGAGGAAGAGGAAGCTGAAATTCAGTGAGCAAGAATTGGAGATGCTCACTGAGGAGGTGGTCAGGAGCCATGACCGGCTCTTTGGGAAGAGCTCACTCCAGGTACCAGAGAGTGAGAAGCGGAAACTTTGGGCTGACATCCAGACCAAAATCTGCGCAGTGGGGGTTTCCAGCGCTTGGTGGAATAGATACGCAAGAGGTGGTACGACCTGCGTTCCCGTGCCAAGGAGAGGGTGGTCAGCAGGCTAAAGGAGGCAAGGAGCACAGGAGGCGGACCATCCACCCAGACACCCTCCACCCCCATGGAAGACCTGGTTGAGCCCACACTGCTTCCAGAAGCTGTCAGTGGGGTCACTGACATTGAGACTTCCAGCACACCCAGCACCAGTAAAGGTAAGTCCAAAAATGATGTGTATCCCCATATGTGCATCTACAAATGCCCCTTAGGAAATAGCAATTAGTGCAAAGCATTGTGATAAGTAGTCCATTCCACATCTTACATGCAGCACAACAATGCCTTATGGGAGTGGTAGTCCACAACCCTGAGCTGAAAATAGCACATAGATAGCAATTAAGTATGCCGACACACAGAAGAACAAAACACACAGTTCATAGTGATACGATGTAAGTGTACATTTGTTACCATTGTGCCACATTTGGTGATACATACATAAATGACATGCTGCACATTGTCGTTGCAGGTGGCTCAGGCCCAGCAGCAGCAGAATGTGCCAATGTGGGGGATGCAGAAACACAGCCTCTGTCCGACTCAAACACCAGTGAGTCATTGTGTATAGCACCAATCAGATGCAGGGCAAGGGTGTTACCTCTCCACGAGTTGAACCTGGACTCCGATGAAATGCCGGATGAAGGCCACACACCACCCCCAGAAGCTAGATCCACAGGAAGGCAGCAGTCCCTGCCCCAGCGTCACTCAACTCCCCGCAGGAGGCCTCACGATGCAGGCACACAGCACACAGATGAAAGTGAGGGCCCATCATTCTTTGGTGGCCTTGAAGCGTCCATGCTCAAAGTGCAGCGCCTGCACTGCAAAAACATGAGGGCAATGCACAGGCAGTTGCAGTCACACAATGCCAATATGGGGGGACTGCACAAGCAGTTGGAGTCTCTGAATGCAAACATCTGCAAGCTGCATGAGGGACAGCAAACAGCAGCAGATAACACCAAGGAACTGACAAATGCCATTAAGGAACTCTGTACTGAGATCAGGCATTAGCGTGGTAGCCACCGCAGGCGCGAACGGCAATTCATGGGAATGTTCAATGGCTTTTGCAGATCTGTAAATCGTCTTGCTACATCAACTGCCCCGATATCACGGCGTGCTGTGGCCGCACAGGTGGAGGCAGCACATAGCAGTCCGGACACTGCCCAGGGATTGGTACAAATAACCAACGTTCTGGATGCTATGCTGACAGCACGCAGTGCTACACCCAGCGAACTGGGTGTTGGGGATACTGAGGAGTCATCTAGCCTCAGCAGTCTTGCAGTCCCTGTGATGGATCCTAGGTGTCGCAGTGCCAGGCACAGTACTGCCTGTGAGCCTGATACAAGAGGTGCTGGCGAGGCCACTGCACAGTCAAGTGGATTGCGTAGACGTAAGAAGTGACTTTGAGGGCTACAGGGAACTACCTTCACATGTAGCAATACAGTAAAACTATGATGATAATAGTGTGACACTGTTAATGGCTGATGTCTGCCTCATGTGTATTGCTTTGTCCTAGTGACACTTATGTTACCTGAAGTCAAGGTAATAAAGGTGCTAACTACCGGAATACATGTCAGTGAGGTGGTGTTGTCATTACTTACATCTGAAATGGTTGTGCGTGATGTCAGCACGCCTTTGCCTGCCCTCTGCTGCACTGGTCCTGTCTCCTGGCTGTAGGGGTGGTATGGGATCATCATCCTCATCTGAGTCTGGCTCCGATATATCCACAGGTATGCCTGTGGTGGTAGCTATATTTTGCAAGATCGCACATGTGGCCACTATTCTACAGGTCGTGTCTGGGCTGTACTGTAGTGTCCCTCCACATTTGTGGATGCACCGGAAGCGACTCTTCAGCAGGCCAAAGGTGCGCTCCACCACATTGCGGGTTGCCCTGTGTGCTGAATTGTATCTCCGCTCTGCTGGTGTTGCAGGATTTAGGTAGGGCGTCATCATGTAGGTGCGCACTGCGTAGGCACTGTCTCCTGGAAGGAACAGAGGGTATAATGAGTAGCTGTGCCATCTGACATCGCACTGCCATCAATGCAACATTGTAAAGTTGGAAATTACCTAGTAGATATCCTTCACCAAATTCCCCAGCTAGCAGTCTTGTGTGAATCCCGCTGTGGCGAAAGATGTATGAATCATGTGTGCTCCCTGGGTACCTGGCCACGAGATCAGTTATGATGTAGGAGGCATTGCATATCACCTGTATGTTCATTGAATGTTGGTATTTACGGTTGCGGTACACATACTCTGTGGTCGATGGTGGACAGATTGCAACATGTGTCCCATCTATGGCACCTAGGACATGGGGGAACTGTGCTATCTGGTAGAAATCGATTTTTGTCTGCTGTATTTCCTGTGGGGTGTGGGGGAATCTGATGTACTGTTGTATCCTGCTCAGCATGGCATTTAGAAATGCACTGAAAAATCTGGAGATGGCACTCTGTGATACCCCTCCAGCTGCTGCTATGACCCCTTGATAGCTCCCTGAGGCAAGAAGGTGCAGGGAGAATAATACCTGCACATGGGTGGGTATGCGTAGCTCAGCTATCAGGTCAAGTATCATGGCTGAGCTCAACCTGTAGGTATACAAAATTTCCTCCTCAGTTTGGTCAAAAAGGGTAATGCGCACTCTGAAAATGCGCTCCTGTCTCCTCCTCTCTCTCCTCAGACCTGCCAAGATCCTCATTCTCCTCACCATGACGTGGAGTGCAGCCATTGTGGAAAAGAGGATGAGGCATTCTGGGCCTCTTTATATAGGTTGCACCTGGTTACCACCTGGTTTCAATCCGTGGTGAATTGCATGTGCAAAAGGCCATTCTGCGAATATTCGCAATTTGCGATTTTTTGATGCATCGCATTGCGACATGGTTTTGCGTGTCGCATTCTGCATATCGCAATTTGCGACAAGAAATACAGATTCTGTATTTGCGAGTCGCTATTCGGGCTCGCAATTTGCGGGATGCAAATAGCAATTCGGTTTTTCATGTCACAAATTGTGATACACAGATTGCGACACGCAAAACCATGTCGCTTCGCAAAAAAACGCAATTTTTGCGATTCCTTGTTTTTGGCCTGCGAATGCCTTTCAAACATCGCAAAACAAGTTTTTGCATCCGCAAACGGCCGATTTCTGTGATTCGCACCGTTTGCGAATACAAAAACGTTTGATACATCTGGCCCCAAATTTATTACGGCCCCTGGTGTCTTATCATTTGGGAAGACCAGTTCATCACTCGCCTTGTTAGTGTTGTATTCTGTGGAGCTCTGAGTGTTATCCTATATATTCTTTAACTATCTTTCTAGGGTTATTTAGTGTGTTAACTTGAATCTTACAAGGTAGAAAAAAATAAATTTGCTTTGATCAGTGATAGATGGAATGCTTGAATTAATCTCAGCCATTGGTAATCCTTGGGGGCTGCATCGGAATTCATTGTTACCGTCCTAGGTTGCTTATGTTCTGGTTCAGTGAAGACCTGTCCTGGTAGTTTGGACTGGATGTTCCCATGAGGAGCAGGCTCAAGACTGATTTGCATATGCCTGGGTCCAAATAGAAGTGGCATGTTTGGCAAAAAACAATGGATTTGTATGCAGCGCGAGCGATTCCCAGTGGCTGAGATTAATCCGAGCATTCTATCCATCACCTTGTTGTTTTTGCATTTGAAGAGGTTGAGAAGGCTGAACTGTACTTTGGAGGAAACTCCTCTTTTGGGGCAGAAGAGGTCAGAGATCACATAGAAGGTATTGATGAACCTGAGTATCTTAAGCTTGGAAAGGGAAATGGGAGAATAATGCAGCTGAGGTGGATCAATACAAGGGTGCTAAGGGTTACCCTTGTAAGGACGGTATTGGAGGAATGTTGCAGGTGAAGTCACTTACCAATTGTTATGCTACACTTGTGTTGAGAAAAAGGATAAAACATTCTGTTTTACAGAGCAGTAATGCACCACATTGTACCTTTATGTCTTTGATGTCAAACAATTTTTTGCTGCCACATTTTACTTAAGCTAGAAGAAAAGCTTAGTGTTCCACTGGGATCTGATCTCTTGACTTCAGGTTGCACCCGATCTCTGCAGCAGGAGCTTAACTTGCATATCCTCTTGGCTTGTCGGAGAAGCAATTGTAGTTTTCGGAAAGGATACTGACTGTGGTAGAAGTAGCAAGGCCATCAAGTCCTCTAAGAGGCTGATTTTGTCACGTCTTTGGCACTCATTAGGTTGTGAGCTGAATGAGTATAGGTTTCCGGTGTTTGACTTACAGAGGTGAGTGCATATCGCTAAAGGGAGGCTTGGAGGGTATAACTGCCATCTAAATCTGGCTGAAATGGTTTATTGATTTATTGATGGTTTCATAAGAGGTCCATTAGAGGAGTGGACTAAATTCATGGTGGATCCATTCAACATCGTAAGACGTCTCGTCTTGGGGTCATGAGTATTTACATTTGTCTTGGAACACTGGTTGTAATGTTGTTCAAGTGAGGTAGGTGTGGCACGCTAACGCACAACACATTAAAACGGGATTCAGGTATGCTCTGTGATACTGGTTGTATTTGATGCCATCCCGCCCCACGTGGCAGGGCTAAAATAAAAGGGGGTCAATGGAGGGCATGTTCAGGCATGACTACGCAACCCGAGTGAAACTTTACTACTTGCTTAGATTTGTTCTTATGATAGGTCTGCACAAGTGTGTTTCACCGCAGTTATTTATGTGCATGCGGCTTATCACTGACAAGTCGCCTACTTTGCAAACACAACATCGGGGATGAGGGAGCGTCTACCGCTCCCACTTGGTGCAAGGGGCATCAACGCGGTGGCCACACCCTCATCCCAAGGAGAAGACGTGCTCGTGCCATTCGTCGGACGCAAAGTCATAAAACTCCAGGCAGCGCATCGTCGCTCATGTAAAAACCTCCTGAGCCACTGGCCCATCAGGATGGCAACACTCTGGTCTGGCTGAGCTGCCTCACATTTTGACCATGCTCTCTCCAGACCGCCCCACGAGAGAAGCAGCCGGAGTCCATGTGGCATCATACAATGTTGGCCTGAGCATCGCACGTACTGCACAAGACTTCCACATGCTAGGTAGTGTCATTCTCTCTGCAACCAACTGTAACATTCTCCCTGCTACCAACCTTAGCCACAGTGTGCCCACTTTCCAACAAATCCCTGGGAGGCTCCTCCCCCTTATTGACTATGCTTGGTTCAGCAAAGGAAGACACCAAACCTTTGACTTACAATACAGAGGTCCATCATTCTGGTGGGGAGGTGAGTGCCATACTAACCCTAAGCCACATTAAGGGCCTGATTTATACTTGTTTAGCATCGCATTTGCATCATTTTTTGACGCAAAAGCAGTGCAAACTTACAAAATTCAATTATATTTTGTACGTTTGCGCCACTTTTGCATCAAAAAATGACGCAAATGCAGTGCTAAAAAAGTATAAATATGGACCTTAGTTTGCCGGTGCACACAAAAACACAAGAATCAAGGGTTGCCCTGCCATAACGACTAATAGGACAACTACATGGAAAGGTTCACAAGCAGTCGAAAGGACAACAAATAGTACTCACACCCCACCCAGGCACCACAGAGATGCCGAACAACACAGACCATGGGCAACCAGTCTGTGCTACTCGGTGGGTGCAAGGCACAGTGTTGGCAGACCAACAAGACTCTGCAGGATCACCAGCCCATCTTCACGCACGCCCATGGGTCATTGCGCATATACCTACAATTGAACAGTTCATGATGGAATTGGCCCCGTCTGCACAGGGACCGAGATGGGGAGACTGGGTGGAACGAGTGGAACTATATTTTGAAGCATCTTAGGTTGATGATGACAGAAAGAGGGCTATGCTCATACACCTAGTTGGCAAAGCTATCCACAGACTTTCAAAAACAATGACTGCAGCCTTGCCAAACATGCATAACATGCTCATAACCGACCTAAATGAACATTTTGATTCAATGGCCAATCAAAATTACAAGAGGTTCATATTCCGGTAAGCGAGGCAACAGGAGAAAAAATCAATTGACGCCTTCTACATGCGACTCAAAGAGCAACCAAGCATCTGCTGTTTTGCAGATGAAAATGATGAAATAGAGGGCAAATAATACAAGGATGTGTCTCAGTGAAACTCAAAATGGATTCTGCAGGAGTCCGGGAAGACCTTGACAGACATCCTCAAGATGGGGAGGATGAAAGAATTGTCAAAAGCCTGCGCCTCCCACATTGAAGCAGCCCTACAACGGACCGTTAAAACAGAGTCTGTCAATGCAGTCATGCAGGAACCACGGCCTGAAAAACCTAAGAAGCCTGGTCCACAACCCAAGACCTGTGGGTACTGCGGAAGTCCCACACACCGGCCAGCAGACTGCCCAGCGAGAAGTCGAAAGGGCGCTGGGTGTGGAAAACGTAGCTATTTCACGAAAGTCTGCCATTCCTCCAGAAAAAAGGTAACTCACACACCAGTAAACACTGTTGTCGAAACACAAAGCCATTATAGTGACATAGATGATGAAGATGCAGTCGAGTATGGAGTGCACTCAGTATTCACGGTTGGGATGGCCACCGCACCCCGTCATCAACCCCAGTGCCAGAATAGTGTCAGACCCCATCAAGTGACAGCCACCATTGACACCAGTGCATCAATAAACTTAGGCCCATATTTATACTTTTTTAGCGCCACATTTGCGTCCTTTTATTACGCAAAATCGACGCAAACTTACAAAAAAAACCTTGTATTTTGGAGGTTTGCGCTGCTTTTGTGTCAATAAATGACGCAAATGCGTCACTAAAAAAGTATAAATATGGGCCTTAATGTCAGCTGAAGTAAACAATACCCTGAAACCTGTGCCAGTGCAACAAAAGACATTGATTAAAGTGTTTGCATATGGGCAAAATCAACCCCTAAGACTGAGAGGGATGTTTCACACCAAGGTCTCTCAAGGATCCAGAATGATCAACTCTCCAGTATGCATTACTGAAGAAGGCCATGGAATGCCACTAGGATGCCATACCACAGAAGCACTGGGAATAGTCATGGTTGCATTTCGAGTACATCAAGAAGGCATAGCCCACATCATCACTGAGTTCCCAGATGTGTTTGAATGTATTGGATGCCTGAAAGGGAAAAAGATCAACACATAGACCAAATAGTACATCCCATAGCACTGCAATATCGCTGGGTTGCATTCCATTTAAGGTCCCAAGTAGAAAAAGAATTGGAAAATTGGAAGCCAAAGGAATCATCAAGAGAGTAACCAGGCCAACACCCTGAGTCTCCCCCATTGTTGTGACTCACAAACCTAAACAACCAGGAGAGGTCTGCATATGTGTCGATATGCGCTTACTAGATGCTGCAATCCAAGGGACTGCATCCAAGCCACCACCTAGAGTAGAAAAGTGGATGCTCAAGCTACAGGACTACAACTGCCAAGTGGAGTATCGGCCCAGAACGTCCAATCCAACGAATTACTTTTTCAGGTATTCGAGATACGCAACACTAGAGAAAGAGGCTGAAGCAAATGACACAGAAGAATATGTGATGTTCATAGCTGAGACGTCCAGACCACTTCCCATCTCTGTGGAGACTATAAAAACAGGCAACAACACAAGAAATGTGCCTGCAAAAGGCACTGGAAGCTGTTCTAAATGGGCAGTGGCACAAGCACCAAGCAAATCGTTCTCAGGTGACATCAGAGGCTTGGTGCATCCTTGAAAGTTTATACCATGTGCGACATGAACTGGTGGCTGATCCTGATGAGTGTTTGCTGCGAGGCCATCACCTAGTAATTCCCACCTGAGTGCAAAAACCAACTTGCCCATGCAGGAATCATGGCATGGTGAAAATGAAAAGTCAACTCTGGGAAAAGGTATGATTCCTGCAGATTGATAAACAAGTTGAGGCCTTGGTTCGTTCATGCCCATGGTGACAGGTAACTGAAGACCCAGACCCCCTGTCACCAATCATCACAGAACGGGGACACAGTCAGCCAAGGCCCGTCAGCTATGCCAAAGTCTAGACTTTGGAAGCCTTCCAGATGGGCGATATGCCATGATCATTATTGACGACTACTCTAAATACCCTGATGTGGAGATGCTAACATCTTAAGGGACACAAGATGTATTGCCAAAGTTAGAAAAAACCCTGGCTACTCACGGACTTCTCAAGGAACTTAGGACGGACAATGGACCTTCCTTCCAGGGTCGAGAGGTAGCCAAATATCTCCAGTCACTGAACAATAAGACTCCCCACTGGGCTCAAACCAACATAGAGGGGGAACGTTTCATGAGGACACTCAATAAAGTAATACGCATTGCACATGCCAATTAACAACCGTATGAATGGGCCATATACTTGTTTCTGCTGGAATACCGTGAAACACCTCACTCAACTACTGGACAAGCCCCTGGATACCTCATGATGGGAAGGGTGATCCACACCTCTACCCACATCACCCCAGGTGGTCACCTAACCCCATTGATGACCAAAGAGTGTTCACTAGGAGGAGGGCCATTAATGCCCGCGTTAGCAAGTGCCAGAATGCGAGACCGCCCCACCTTCAGGTTAGTGACCAAGTGCTAGTCCAAGACCAGTTTCTTGGAAGTAAATTTCATACACAAATTGAACGTCACCCCTGGGTGATCACTTACATCAAAAGCACTAGAGTGACCGCCCAACGTGGAGGTGAAGAAATAACTCAAAATGTTTCCAGGTTCAATTGGTTCCATGGCACAGTTCTTCCACCAGTTGATGCCCAAGACGATGGGGAAGAAGAACTTCTGGGGCCGGATGAGGTGTTGAGAGGGCGTGGACAGCTAAGGTGACACCACCACTGAGTCTTGCCCCAGCACAGTAGAAGAAACCAAGGGAGCACCCCCTGCTATTCCTATCAGCAAAAACACTTGCACAACGTATGGACTGCACAGCAACCCGGCGCCATCCTCTCATCTGAGGGATCATGAGCTATGATAGTGACATTGATGGACTGGAGGAGCAGTCAACAGCTCAAATAAGCCCAAGTGTTATTTGTGGGTTTTGTTAAGGCTGTCTTCGTATTTTGGCTAAGTCTGTTTTTCATATTTGTGTTCATTTTATTTTATTCAAAATAAAGGAGGAATGTAATGTTGTCCAAGTGAGGGAGGTGCTGCGCGCTAGCATGCACCATGTTAAATTGAGGGGTGATATTGGTTGCATTTGGTGCCTTCCCACCCTTGTGACAGGGGGGGTAAAATAAAAGAAGGGTCAATGTAGGGCATGTTTAGGCATGATCAGCGCCCCATTGAAACTATACTACTGGCTCTGACTGTTTTTTACGATAGGCCTGCGCACATGTGTTTCACCACACAGTTATTTATGTCCATGCAGTTTATTGCTGACAAGCCGCCCGCTTTGCAAACACAAAACTGGTGACTGAGAAGGAGATGAGCATCAGTATCAACTTTTGGCATGGGCAAGCTGGGCCGAGGCCTAGGACGTCAATCTTTAGAGGGGCGCACTGAGCTGTGTGCATCTCACCTGGGTGTAGTGATTCAGTTTAAAGTGGTGTTAATCCTTTAGTAACCAGTCGTGGCTCGCAGCAAGCAGAATGGGCAGTGCAGCACACGGGGTGGTGGTGGGAAATAAAAATGTCATTAAAAATAATTTTTTAAAAAAACACTTACCTCTCCGCTGCACCGCTCCATCCACTCCCAGCCTGCCCTGCAGCCAATCCTGACGCTGCTCAAAGCAGCGTCAGGATTGTCTGGGAGCACCCAGCCAGGACGCTCTCAGGCAGACTGGGAGCCTGTGCAGGCTCTCTCCAGCCTGGAAACTGTGTTGCTGGGCTGGAGAGACCCTACTGCGCATGTGTGTTTGTCCGGCCCAAGACGGCCAGCCAAACATACATGTGCACTGAGGGAGAGTACTATGCATTCCCCCTCAGTTCTCGTCACAGCCTTTGGCCCGCCCCTTTTACCAAGAAACCATAATAAACATAGTTTATTATGGTTTCTTGGTAAAAGGTTTGCAGCTGCCGCTGTTGGCGGGTGGCGACACTCCTCCGCCCTAATGGATGAGCCGCCCCAGTCAGTAACTGCTCAGCCAGGGACTGATCAGTGTATACAAAGGGGCTCCCTGATGCCTCCTTTTATTTATTAGCAGCAGCAGCTGGGCCGCTATCCTGGCGCAGGGCAGCACTGATGCCCATCTTCCGGTTCTCTCTCAGAAACGAATGTGTCCTTCCTATAGTGCGCTGTTTGTATTGTATTGCATTGGTGTAACACTTTCTTACTCGTTGTGACGCTCCACATCTTCAGATTCAATGCGCTTGCCTACCAGAAACCAGGGCAGCCTTCTCAGGTCTTATGAGTTGTTACCGAGGACCTACGGCGTTTCGGTTGGGTCAGTTGAAATTGCGAAAGCCCAACTTGCACGCAGCCAAACAAAGCAACAGGCATTGAAAATATTCATCCTAAATGCACGAAGCTATTCGAAAGTCAAAATGTATCCAAATTGCACCTCTCTGCGCGTTGTTCTTTTCACACTAGGAATCTGTAGCCCCCAAATGCTAACTTACACGCAGTATATCCCTAGAAGCCATGGGCGCGCGTTACAGCACGCTCAGGTCCATTAGCGCAGCAAACACCATCTACGTCAGGCCGTATTTCACTTTCAACACGTGTGCTCGGGGCAAAGAGGACAAATCTGATACTCGCACACGTCTGGCAGGAAATCCAAGCCCTTTCTTGTTCTCATTGTTTGTCTCGCTGCGGTTTGGGTTTAATGTCTGCTTCTTCGTAGCCTCTCTTGTTCTTTGCCCCAGAGGGGCCTTTCTCCTCAGGATCTCTCCACAGCAACAGCCTGACTCATCTGTCAGAGGCCCGAACCCGAGACAGAAAATCAACAAACGTTGTCACTCCAAAGTCTGATGTAAAAAAACACATATCTTGGTGAACAGTTAGGAACTTGGAAAAAATACGGAACAGTCAAACATATAGATAAATAAGTGTATGCGTTTTCAACGTTCAGTATATTGCAAGCGAGTTGTTCGTGTTTGATGTCTGGGTGAGGAGAGGAAGGCTCTTTATAAAATGTCAATGGGCCCTGGAAATTACGGAACTTCAGAAAATGTTGAAGAAGCGTTAATAACAAAAGCTCTAGACAAAAATAACTCCAGGTGTGCGCAGGCTGGATGAAAACAGGCCTGTCTGTTCCTGCTCGTTGGGAGGGGGTCCTGCCACCTGACCAACACCTCCCACTGCACAGATAGCAGTAGCATGCTTAGCAAAAATCTAGGTGAATTTGGTAGAAACAATTCCCCCATCACCTGCTGATGAATTCTTCATTCTGAAATCTACATCAGTTTTTATGTCTCACCTCCCAGACATAGCAAGTGATGTTTGCGGAAAGATCTAGGGGCAGTTTTCCTTGTGCCCCTTAGCGCCTCCTACCACCACCATGTGTGAGCTGTATTTAAAATGTGGCGCACCATGGCACAGGGTAGGGGCAATAGCATCAGAATTTTTTACGCTATCGATGTACTGTTCAGGGTTAGTGCCAAAATGTTGGCGCTAACCCTAATCAGTACATAGAGACCTATTGTAACCAATGGCGTGCCCCCTTTTAATGCCTACTCTGAGCATAGTGAGGGAGATTTATGATACACACATCCGGCAGCTTCGCCAACATTTCAAACACTGGGCAGGTTGATTAGATGGGGAGAGGGTATACAACTCATTATGCTCTTCTACAAGGCTCTTCAGGGAGACATGTCAAAGGGTCCATACAAAGCTGCAGCGGCATCGGAAACAGACCTGGGGGAACCAATCAAAGTTTCAGATTAGGGACATGCATGTGGCCTGCTGAAAGCGTTTTCCTGCAATAGCAGGTTTACATTACTGCAATTCAGTTACTTTCACCACACCTACGTGACACCATTCCGATTAAATAGTATAGATCCCACTAGGGCAGCGAGGTGTGTGTGCTGTCGAGAGGAGAGTGCTACGTTATATCTGGTGTGGCAGTGCACTGGGGAGCCTGACCGCTGGAGGGATCTAGGGTGCCTAGGGCCGAGAGGGCCATGGGCATCACCATTCCATAAGTGCCTGGGGTCTGTCTGCTGGGAATGATAGCACAACCCAGGGAATACAAGATATCATACAAGCTCCTACAGTTGGCGCTGTTCCTAGCCAAACACAGAGTGGTCACTCATTGGATGGGGTCCCGTGTTCCGAGTGTGGATTAGGGATGCTATTGAGTGGGGGGGGGGTCGCAGAGGAATAACATCTGTATCTTTCCCGCACCGGTGAAAAAGCATCTGAGGATCTGGCGGCCTGGAGGTCGATACTGAACAATTTTAACTAGTATAGTGACTCAGACGCTGATTTAGACGAGGGAGACACAACAAAACTCCATTTAACCTCATGTGGTTATATGGAGTTTTGTTGTGTAGGAGAGATATGGCTACCAAGCGAGGATCTGGAAAACGCTCATTCATGCTACCGCACGGACTTGCTATATGTAATGCTGTCTACTCTGTATTGGCCCTCACTGTCTGACATGTTGAATGTGTAGTATGGTGCCTGCACTTGGTAACATGCACTGTATGTTGTATTTTTTTGACTACTACAAATGCAAAAGTAAAGGTTTTAGAAAATAGGAAGGAAAGCAACCAGAGCCTCTGTCACTTATGTATGAAGCTGTGATCGCCTCAATTTTGCCAAGAGCTCCCGTTTTAAAGTTTTGTAATAAATGATTAGACAACTGAGTGATGGCTAGCTGGATCATTCTCTTCTATCAGATCATTATCTTTGAGCAGATTCCTCAAAACCTCAAATGCCCCAAATGTACCAGGGAAGGTAGCTGCAGAGCCTGAGGGCCACAGTGCTTAAGGGATGACCTCAAGCAAGACGTCACATACTGCATTACAATTGTTGCCACTAACGACTCAATGGGGGCATGATATATGCAATAAAAAATTACATTCCCTTTTTCTTAAAATCTTTTTTATTGGTTTTGCAACGTGAACATTGTGCATGGAAATAAGGCAATAGCACTCGCCTCGTCTGCCAGCAAAATAAAACCCACCAGGAAGTACTGTTCCCCAATAACAATGTGTATCTCATAAGCAGGAAGACTAATCCGCCCCCATCACATGCAATTCAATGGCACATACCCCCAACATGTTCCTCATATTTATGTGTGTTTTTGAGGAGGCAACCTCATGCCTTAACGACCTTTTCCTCTGTGACAACACAGGGGTCCATCCTCCTTAACCATTTCGCAAAAAATTACGTTCTCATGTCATCCCATATTCCTTAACTAATGGCAGCGTCGTTGACATCACTGGTAACACGAGATCACGAGGCTCTATTCGAGGTCACTTTCCACTAACTCACGTTTATGTTGTATAAAAAAAATAAGGAACCACTCAGTTGCGTGTGTCCCAAATGATGCCCATCGGTACATGTAGTGGAGAAACCCTGATTATCTCTGCATAATTTTTGTATAATATACTCAAAACCCTAAGAACGCTCTATTTCATGCAAGGCTGTACCATTTAAATGTCTTCTTTTAACTTTGCATAGTGCTCTTAAAAACTTAGTGGCCGTATAGGATGGATCACAGCCTTGCTCTCTGTAAAGTGCCACTACCACCTGGACTTGGTCCATAAAAAAAGCTGAATAAAATTTAAAAAAATATATTAATTTATATTTTCCAGTTTTCTGCATGCAAAGAACTATTACCACTAGTAATACCATTACTCTTGCATTACCAATAATCGCAGGCCTCCAAGAGTTAGTCAGCATATCGTAGCGCACTCCAGGACAGGGCTTAGCAGATGACTTTATAAGAGAAATGACTTAAGTTTCTTTTTGAAACGTGCAACTATTGTTCTGATTTTAGCTTCCGTTGGAGGCTGTTCCAGTATTGAAAGATGTCTACCTGCTCTCAAAGAAGGGTTGAAAGACAGACCTGCTTGGAAAGACTCACTGTGACAAATAAAGCAACTGTGATAGCGCTTTAAAGTAAGCCTGACCATGTTGTGAAAAACCTGGAAATGGAGGAGACCATGAGGGAGACGGTGGGGCAGCAAGGCGGACACTGGGGGAAAGGAGTTTCCAAGCTATGCAACAAAACATGTCACGTAGTGAGCTTACTTCACTTCTCATATGGCAGATACAGTATTGAAGCCAAGAAGCTGAGCTCTCAAGTTGTCCCATCATAGGTGTGAAAGGTTCACACAATCTGGTATTTTCCGTTTACATCGCTTTGCCTGGTGGTACTTTCCTTTGTCCTAAAACATGGGCCCCTCCTAAATCAACAGCAGATGGGAGGAGTCCAGGAAGAGCCTGGAGCTCAGCCCAAGAAATCAGTATTTACACAAGCGAGCACAAGAGACCTAAAGGAAACTGGCCGCCTCCTCCAAGAGGAAGCCCACCAGGAAGACGAAGTCAAAGGAAATGTGTGGTTCCCCCTTCCATGGACGCCAAACAAAGACAAGTACGAATTCTCATGCAGCGAAATGATGAAGCATGTGCTGAACAGACAAAACAACATGTCTCAAGAAAAGGCGCCATACAAAAATACGATAGGTATACTACGCAGGGCAGAAGTCCTAAGAAAAGAAGTGGGGGGGACTAAACAAGGTAGGCAGTATGCAAGTGACATCACGACGTGTGACATCGCACGTGGCATTACAGGAAGTGACAACAGAAAGTGGCATCACAACCTATGACTTTACAGCAAGTGACATCATAATAAGTGACATCAGATCTTAAGATCTCACACATGTATTTAGCAGGTCTATCATAAGTACATTTGAGCGCATTACGAGCATACATGTAAACCCTCCAGAATTAGAGAGAAGACACATTTTTGTAGGGTAAACATTAAAACAATGATGGCGTTTGTCAGCGTTTACCTTCCTTTCCCCAAGGACAGAAAAATGATCTGTCAGGCATCATGATCCATATGCAGTGCATTTCCATGCAGATGAAATTGCTAAAGTTGCCTGCACATGCAATGCCTACCTGAAGCAAGGTAACGGAACTCAGGGCGATATGCTGCCTTGCATTCTTGTTTTTTTTTTTTTTTTAACAAATCAACTCACCAGGGATTTGTGTGACACTGTAAATCCCAAAAAAGATTGTGCTAGAAAAGTGACGCAAATGTGACACAAAATCTGCGCCTTAAATTTTACATTTTAGGGCATAAGTATGAGTGGGTTGGCTGTGCTTTGACCAGGCAATGTGGTACATGTGTGGCACAAACCACTAAGTCATATTTTTTAACCCATAAAGGCACTTTGCATGGATTTGACTGGCTTCAAAAATATTGAGTAAAGCAATGCAGCACAATTTGTTGTGTTTCGTAGTCTGCTCTGGGTAGGCATTCCATGGGTGTTGCGGTGGGTGTTCCATCGCACCTCCCATGGATTTTGTCACATTCCCAGATTTACGAGTAATTGTAAACCTGGGAATGTGCAAAAATCTTAAACCTACTTTATTTCTCCTCATGTTTAACTCTTTCTATGTGTGCTGCATGCTGCAGAACACATAAAAAGAGGAAAAAGCCTCTCAGGATTGTTTTTGTGCAGGTGTCCCTTCCTGGACAAAAACAACCCTGCATGCAATGCAGGCACCCTTGCACCATGGTGAAAGGGGTGCCTGCATTGACACTAGGCTGCCAAAAGGGCACCAGTGCAGGGGGAAAGCACAGGAATGTGCTGTATTGGATGAATATGGTGCATCCTTGCAATTTCCCTTTGTCACAGCACAGCACTGCAAGGTGACTTGCTGAGATGCTTTGCACCACAAAGCCCATAAATATGGGCTTTGTTTTGTAAAATCTCTGCCACAAAAATAGGCAACAAGGAGAAATAGGGCAGTGAATTGGTTCTGCTTAAGTGGTTGCAAAGTCTGAATTTTAAAATATCTTATGGGGTTAAGGTACCTACTGCAGAGATCTTTGGGTTCCAAGTAAATCTGAGGGAAAAATAATAATGGTAAGATAATTTTGATGGTTAACGTATATGTTGGAAAGATCTGTGTTTTCTCTAGTGCATGTTTTGACTCAAAGTAGCATAGAGAGTTAATGTGTCTCCTGCAAAGCACTTCATGTAACAGGCGGATGACAGACTATTATTTTATGTAGATAAGTAAACGAGTTACTGCTTTTAACAGAGATACTTTTGTTTACTTGCAGTTCATAAATTTTTAATCCTTCTAATATTACACAGTGAGCTATGAAGGACAGTATGTGACTCTTACACCCTGTAACCCTCACTGTCTTATGAAACATATCCTTAATATTGATGTACAAACGTGAATGATTTACTGTCAATGTAATGAATACATGATGTAAAAGGCTGAGACACCCTGCATTTTGATTAATAGCGCTATAGCAGAAATAAAAATAGCAGCATTTAAATTGCTATTTTGTGCAAATATTGTGACAGACCAACACATCTGGCATTCTTACAGTGCGTGCATATCTCTATTATACAGGGACTGAACAAAGTCACAGAACCCGAATGCCTCCAGTAAGCCCCCGCCCCAACACCCGCCAAACGCAAACCAACAGAATCTGATTGTCTTTGGTACTGGAAGAATTTTTATTTACAAATGCCAATTAACTAAACTCCTAATCATAAGAAACATAATGTAAGTCATAATTCAGTCATTTCATAAATATAATAAATCATCTCATAAATCTCATAAATCATGATAATGACACAACCAAGGATCCTCCCACGCCCGAACACCGTTGGACCACACAGGTGAACCTTACTTCACCTGTATCCTTGGGGGGGGGGGGGGGGGCAGTTCCCAACACCTCACTGTCCCTTGTCCTTGTGCTCTGGGTTCTGCACCCCCAACACCAAGCTGCCATGGGGGTGCAACGGGGTGGCCAGAAGCGGAAGCCCAGTGCCCACCCCAGCGATCTGGGCACCATAACCCCCAAACTGCTGGGGTCCAGAGGTTCTTCGCCCTTCCTACCCCAAAACAAACAATGGGAAAAGGCCCAATCATCCTCAATGCAATGGTCTGTGCCTGCATGAGAGAAATGCACCCTCCTCTTAGCACGTGTCTGCACCTTTTAACAGACTGTGTGGGTATTCCCGGTGCGCCCTAGACCGGGGCACTACGCGTCAGTCCAAAGGTGTGACATCGCACAGAGAAATCCATAATCTCATTCGCATGACAAGGCCCCGGTTGCGACCCTCAAGTATCTACCAGGGCACAAGGGACAACCTAGTGCAGCTCAAAGTTTTAATGGTTTGCAGGTCCATATTACACTCCGCACGAGGCATGTCCCTGTTGTATCTAACAGTGCCGTCAATGCCCCAACACGCTCCTAGATGCCTGAATTGGAAACTCTGCCCACGGGCCAAGGGGAAGACAAAGGAGCTCCCCTCACCTCCGTGTACCCTCCCCCACAGACCTCGAGCTTGCGCTCCCTGCAAAACTCACTTGGGGGGAAGAACTTAATGAGTGTTAACAGTGATTCTTCACCAGGCGTCTCTACCGAGAGGCTCTCGAGCAACTAAGAGTTCTCAGCCCTCCCATACGTAGTTCTCCTGTGTGTAGGCGAACCCACCAAGACTGACGAGCGTATGTCTTAAATGACTTCTGTGCATTCGTCCCCTTCAGGTCAGCGTCACGATTACAGTAAAAACCGCAGCCTGAGATGATCATCAGCACCATAGGCAGCCTTAGTACCGGTGTGGCCACCACCGGCCGCTGTATCTGCCAGAAATTGAGTATAACGGACCCCTATGTCACTGATTGCCGCCCCTAAATTAATCAGCTGGACACCTGCGGTAGCTGGAAGTTTGTAACACCGCAGCTACCCACCAGCCCCTTCTGCGAAGAGCCCATATACAGTCAAGCCTCCTAAAGAACCACCCCCAGCAAGCCAATGGCGAAGCCAGGGCTCTCTCTTGACACAGTGAAGTGTGGAAAATTGTGCGATCTTTCACCATACAACACCTCTTATCCTAGGATCCGGCTAACCCATACGTCTGCCAGTAAATTATGTAAGGAGCTCATTATGGAGGCTGTTAAATATTATGGTCTGACCTGAACGTGCTCATGCCCAATCTGAGCTTAGTAAAGTCATCCTGATCAATACACTATGTGGGGATTTGAATGCCAGATACTCTGCCTGTAAAAGGAGGACTGCAGGACGCTGCAGGACCGAAAAGCGGATACATGCCATAAGGCTACTGCCTTATCAATGCTTGAGTATCAAAGTGTATGAAGCCGTTGCCTGAAAATTTATGTAATTTCTGTTGGACTATCGGGGGCTTATAACCTTAAGTCCAGCCCAAAAACTGGGAAGGGCAGTATGACCTCATAACAAGGTGCTCCCTAACAGACTCTCCGAACTTTGGGCCCACGTACCGACATTAGTTGATTTATATTTGAACTGAGGTCTGTACCATGCTTTTAACATATGGGGATAAACGGTACTGGATAGCCTCACAACAAAGTACCTTTCCCTCCTCCATATGCTTCCCATCGAGTTTGTCCAAAGGCAACGGACACGAGTGACCTCCCTGCTGACAAGCATGGTGAGAAATTTACTCAGCCTACAGATTCAGCTCCAGTGCGCTCCCCCATCTCTTGTCATGAGCACTTACCCCGACTAGAAGCGATTTTGAAAAGAGTTGCATGTTACACGACCAAGTATAGTGACTCAAAGACCCTTACAGAATGCAAGACAAAATTAAAATGTAAGGCGAACTATATTGCAGCGATGGATTACATTAAGAAATTCTGGAGTGTAAGCGTCTTGCATCTTCAAAGGAAGTCCTATAGGTGTCAATATAGATTATGCCAGATTGTCCCAAGTAGCACCAGAAAGTGACTAATATATCACTACATTCATAACAGCACAATTTACTCCAGTACATTTAATCTCGACAGTGATGTTTACATTTCACAGTATGTGTATGTAATGGTAGCAGTTATATGGTGTGATAACACCTCCAGGTCATCTCTGAAGCACCTCAACAGGACTAGAGCACCTAGGATCACTAAAGAACATTAGTGGAGCGTTAACTGCTCCCAAGCAACTCTGCATCACCATCATTAGCGCACCTCATCCGCCTCAGGGCACCCCAACAACACTACAACATCTTAAATAGCAGCAAAGTACCCCTCCAGTGTACTATACCAACATACGAGCACAGCAGCAGCCGTACCAGAGTACAACCGCGCAACCATAGCAGGGCACTCTGGCATTATTAAGTGACTTCAACCACTGAAGAGTGCATCAGCTTCCGAGCCACCAAGCAACACTACATCATCTAAATAGCACCGGGGTGCCTCCCTAGAGAATTACAACATCACAATACAAGCACCAGCACCTTAACAGCAGCACAGTGTCCTTCCCGATATGTACTGCAACACCGGGGCTCAATTGCGACGTCGGAAGACCACAGCACCACCAAACCCCTACAGAATTATCAGTTGATTTCCACGCTACTAGAGCACTTTAAGAAAATCAGAGCACCCCTGTAACACCAGAGCACCTTAAATAGAGCCGTAATACCCATGCTGAGGATTACAGCATCACCCCAGTGCAGGACCAGCATCAGCGTACAACAGGACGACCAGAGCAGGAAACTCTAGTCTCATTAAATAACTTCAACTACTGAAGGGCACATCAGCATCCGAGCACCTAAGCAACACTAAAGCACATAAATAGTACAAGGATACCCCTCCAGAAGACTAAGGCATCACAAGAGCAGAGCAGCAGCACAAGAGTACCAAAGCATGGCCATATCAGAGGTACCTGCATAGACTAGCTTGATACAGCACCAACCTTGCGAAATACAGTGTGTCAGCGACCCTTGACCCTAGGGTAGGTCACTTCCCCCGCCGCTGCAGCTCCACCTGCCCAGGCTCCTGACACCTCCCAGCAAGACCAGCTAAACCGTAAGTACTCCCCCCGCCCAGCCCCTCGCCCAGCCCCTCGTTACTCACCTCTGTTTTTCTGAACTTCTGTCTTCTGTCTTCTGCTCTCTCCTCCAACCCTTCTTCGCACCTCTGCTGCCCTCTCTCTGTCCATTTCCCTTCGCTTTCTGCTCCTCCCTCTGGTAGCCATCTTCCTCCACTCTCTGCTCCTCTTCTGCAGCCCACTTGCTGCGTGTTCTGCTCTTCTCCTGTGTCCTTCTCTTCCTCCTCACCGCACTTTCCTCGTGTTCTGCTCTTCCTCTGTGTCCCGCTCCTCTTCCTCACCGCATTTTCTTCCTGCTCTGCTCTTCCTCTGTGTTCTTCTCTTCTTTTCTCTTCTTCCTCACTGCATTTTCTTCCTGCTCTGCTCTTCCTCTGTGTTCTTCTCTTCTTTTCTCTTCTTCCTCACCGCATTTCTTCCTGCTCTGCTCTTCCTCTGTGTTCTTCTCCTCCTCTGCACCCCATCCTGCGTGTTCTTTTCTTCTTCTGTGTTCTTCTGTGCTCTTCTCCTCCTCTGCACCCCGTCCTGCGTGTTCTTTTCTTCTTCTGTGTTCTTCTGTGCTCTTCTCCTCCTCTGCACCCCATCCTGCGTGTTCTTTTCTTCTTCTGTGTTCTTCTGTGCTCTTCTCCTCCTCTTCTTCTGTGGTCTTCTCTTCTTCTTCTGTACTCTTCTCTCCTCCTCTTCTGTGGTCTTCTCCTCTTCTTCTGTACGCTTCTCTCCTCTTCCTCTGTGGTCTTCTCTTCTTCCTCTTCTATTCCTCTCTTCTTTTCTTCTGACTCCTCTCCTCCTCTGTAATCCTCCCTTCCCTATCTTCTTTCCCTTCCCCTCTATCTGACCCCCCCTCCCTCGGCTTTCCCACCGCCACCTCCCGCTCGGCCCTGCCCCCCCCCCCTGCGCCCATTCGTCCCCCCCCTCCCGCCTCCCATCCCCAGCAGACCCCTCCCCCCCTCCTCCCTCTTATGGCAGCCGCTGCGCGGCAGAGTCAGCGACCCTTGACCCTAGGGTAGGTCGCTTCCCCCGCCGCTCCACCTGCCCAGGCTCCTGACACCTCCCAGCAAGACCAGCTAAACCGTAAGTACTCCCCCCGCCCAGCCCCTCGCCCAGCCCCTCGTTACTCACCTCTGTTTTTCTGAACTTCTGTCTTCTGTCTTCTGCTCTCTCCTCCAACCCTTCTTCGCACCTCTACTGTCCTCTCTCTGTCCATTTCCCTTCGCTTTCTGCTCCTCCCTCTGGTAGCCATCTTCCTCCACTCTCTGCTCCTCTTCTGCAGCCCACTTGCTGCGTGTTCTGCTCTTCTCCTGTGTCCTTCTCTTCCTCCTCACCGCACTTTCCTCGTGTTCTGCTCTTCCTCTGTGTCCCGCTCCTCTTCCTCACCGCATTTTCTTCCTGCTCTGCTCTTCCTCTGTGTTCTTCTCTTCTTTTCTCTTCTTCCTCACCGCATTTTCTTCCTGCTCTGCTCTTCCTCTGTGTTCTTCTCCTCCTCTACACCCCATCCTGCGTGTTCTTTTCTTCTTCTGTGTTCTTCTGTGCTCTACTCCTCCTCTGCACCCCGTCCTGCGTGTTCTTTTCTTCTTCTGTGTTCTTCTGTGCTCTTCTCCTCCTCTGCACCCCATCCTGCGTTTTCTTTTCTTCTTCTGTGTTCTTCTGTGCTCTTCTCCTCCTCTTCTTCAGTGGTCTTCTCTTCTTCTTCTGTACTCTTCTCTCCTCCTCTTCTGTGGTCTTCTCCTCTTCTACTTTACGCTTCTCTCCTCTTCCTCTGTGGTCTTCTCTTCTTCCTCTTCTATTCCTCTCTTCTTTTCTTCTGACTCCTCTCCTCCTCTGTAATCCTCCCTTCCCTATCTTCTTTCCCTTCCCCTCGATCTGACCCCCCGCCCTCTGCTTTCCCGCCGCCACCTGCCGCTCGGCCCCGCCCCCCCTGCTCCCATTCGTCCCCCCCTCCCGCCTCCCACCCCCAGCAGACCCCTCCTCCCTCTTATGGCAGCCGCTGCGCGGCAGAGTCAGCGACCCTTGACCCTAGGGTAGGTCGCTTCCCCCGCCGCTGCAGCTCCACCTGCCCAGGCTCCTGACACCTCCCAGCAAGACCAGCTAAACCATAAGTACTCCCCCCGCCCAGCCCCTTGTTACTCACCTCTGTTTTTCTGAACTTCTGTCTTCTGTCTTCTGCTCTCTCCTCCAACCCTTCTTCGCACCTCTGCTGTCCTCTCTCTGTCCATTTCCCTTCGCTTTCTGCTCCTCCCTCTGGTAGCCATCTTCCTCCACTCTCTGCTCCTCTTCTGCAGCCCACTTGCTGCGTGTTCTGCTCTTCTCCTGTGTCCTTCTCTTCCTCCTCACCGCACTTTCCTCGTGTTCTGCTCTTCCTCTGTGTCCCGCTCCTCTTCCTCACCGCATTTTCTTCCTGCTCTGCTCTTCCTCTGTGTTCTTCTCTTCTTTTCTCTTCTTCCTCACCGCATTTTCTTCCTGCTCTGCTCTTCCTCTGTGTTCTTCTCCTCCTCTACACCCCATCCTGCGTGTTCTTTTCTTCTTCTGTGTTCTTCTGTGCTCTTCTCCTCCTCTGCACCCCATTCTGCGTTTTCTTTTCTTCTTCTGTGTTCTTCTGTGCTCTTCTCCTCCTCTTCTTCTGTGGTCTTCTCTTCTTCTTCTGTACTCTTCTCTCCTCCTCTTCTATTCCTCTCTTCTTTTCTTCTGACTCCTCTCCTCCTCTGTAATCCTCCCTTCCCTATCTTCTTTCCCTTCCCCTCTATCTGACCCCCCGCCCTCTGCTTTCCCGCCGCCACCTCCCGCTCGGCCCGCCCCCCCTGCTCCCATTCATCGCCCCCCCTCCCGCCTCCTGCCCCCAGCTGAACCCTCCCCCCCCCTCCTCCCTCTTATGGCGGCCGCTGCGCGGCAGAGTCAGCAACCCTTGACCCTAGGGTAGGTCGCTTCCCCCGCCGCTGCAGCTCCACCTGCCCAGGCTCCTGACACCTCCCAGCAAGACCAGCTAAACCGTAAGTACTCCCCCCGCCCAGCCCCTCGCCCAGCCCCTCGTTACTCACCTCTGTTTTTCTGAACTTCTGTCTTCTGTCTTCTGCTCTCTCCTCCAACCCTTCTTCGCACCTCTGCTGTCCTCTCTCTGTCCATTTCCCTTCGCTTTCTGCTCCTCCCTCTGGTAGCCATCTTCCTCCGCTCTCTGCTCCTCTTCTGCAGCCCACTTGCTGCGTGTTCTGCTCTTCTCCTGTGTCCTTCTCTTCCTCCTCACCGCACTTTCCTCGTGTTCTGCTCTTCCTCTGTGTCCCGCTCCTCTTCCTCACCGCATTTTCTTCATGCTCTGCTCTTCCTCTGTGTTCTTCTCTTCTTTTCTCTTCTTCCTCACCGCATTTTCTTCCTTCTCTGCTCTTCCTCTGTGTTCTTCTCCTCCTCTGCACCCCATCCTGCGTGTTCTTTTCTTCTTCTGTGTTCTTCTGTGCTCTTCTCCTCCTCTGCACCCCGTCCTGCGTGTTCTTTTCTTCTTCTGTGTTCTTCTGTGCTCTTCTCCTCCTCTGCACCCCATACTGCGTGTTCTTTTCTTCTTCTGTGTTCTTCTGTGCTCTTCTCCTCCTCTTCTTCTGTGGTCTTCTCTTCTTCTTCTGTACTCTTCTCTCCTCCTCTTCTGTGGTCTTCTCCTCTTCTTCTGTACGCTTCTCTCCTCTTCCTCTGTGGTCTTCTCTTCTCTTCTTCCTCTTCTATTCCTTTGTTCTTTTCTTCTGACTCCTCTCCTCCTCTGTAATCCTCCCTTCCCTATCTTCTTTCCCTTCCCCTCTATCTGACCCCCCGCCCTCTGCTTTCCCGCCGCCACCTCCCGCTCGGCCCGCCCCCCCTGCTCCCATTCATCGCCCCCCCTCCCGCCTCCTGCCCCCAGCTGAACCCTCCCCCCCCCTCCTCCCTCTTATGGCGGCCGCTGCGCGGCAGAGTCAGCAACCCTTGACCCTAGGGTAGGTCGCTTCCCCCGCCGCTGCAGCTCCACCTGCCCAGGCTCCTGACACCTCCCAGCAAGACCAGCTAAACCGTAAGTACTCCCCCCGCCCAGCCCCTCGCCCAGCCCCTCGTTACTCACCTCTGTTTTTCTGAACTTCTGTCTTCTGTCTTCTGCTCTCTCCTCCAACCCTTCTTCGCACCTCTGCTGTCCTCTCTCTGTCCATTTCCCTTCGCTTTCTGCTCCTCCCTCTGGTAGCCATCTTCCTCCACTCTCTGCTCCTCTTCTGCAGCCCACTTGCTGCGTGTTCTGCTCTTCTCCTGTGTCCTTCTCTTCCTCCTCACCGCACTTTCCTCGTGTTCTGCTCTTCCTCTGTGTCCCGCTCCTCTTCCTCACCGCATTTTCTTCATGCTCTGCTCTTCCTCTGTGTTCTTCTCTTCTTTTCTCTTCTTCCTCACCGCATTTTCTTCCTTCTCTGCTCTTCCTCTGTGTTCTTCTCCTCCTCTGCACCCCATCCTGCGTGTTCTTTTCTTCTTCTGTGTTCTTCTGTGCTCTTCTCCTCCTCTGCACCCCGTCCTGCGTGTTCTTTTCTTCTTCTGTGTTCTTCTGTGCTCTTCTCCTCCTCTGCACCCCATACTGCGTGTTCTTTTCTTCTTCTGTGTTCTTCTGTGCTCTTCTCCTCCTCTTCTTCTGTGGTCTTCTCTTCTTCTTCTGTACTCTTCTCTCCTCCTCTTCTGTGGTCTTCTCCTCTTCTTCTGTACGCTTCTCTCCTCTTCCTCTGTGGTCTTCTCTTCTCTTCTTCCTCTTCTATTCCTTTGTTCTTTTGTTCTGACTCCTCTCCTCCTCTGTAATCCTCCCTTTCCTATCTTCTTTCCCTTCCCCTCTATCTGACCCCCTGCCCGCTGCTTTCCCGCCGCCACCTCCCGCTCGGCCCCGCCCCCCCTGCTCCCATTCATCACCCCCTCCTGCCTCCCGCCCCCAGCTGACCCCCTCCTCCCTCTTAGGGCGGACGCGCACAGCGGGCGTGCCAAAGGCAAGCCCGTCTGCGCCCGTCCGCGCCTGGACCGCGCCCAGCGCCACGACCCCTGGCCCCCAGCACTCCCAAACCCCGCAGCACCGCTACGACCCCACCTCCCTCCACGCACTCAACCCGGGACGCTCCAGAACCTGCTTCCAAGCCTAACCCGAAACGCACTCATGGACCCTTCGCATGCCTTACCTGCAAACACACCTTCCATCGCGACTGCACCCCGCCCGCCAGATCACGCGCCAATAATCATCTCAAATGCATCCTCATCAACGCACGCTCCGTCCACAAGCATGCCATTGAACTATGGAACCTCCTGGACTCCACCGCACCGGACGTCGCCTTCATCACTGAGACCTGGATGAACGCCTCTTCGGCCCCGACATTGCCATAGCCATCCCCGACGGCTACAAGATCACCAGGAGAGACCGCACCAACCAAGTCGGAGGAGCAATCGCCATCGTATTCAAAGACTCCATCAACGTCACCACCTCCACCGAAGACACCCCCCTCGCCGCCGAACACATGCACTTCTAGATCCACACCGACCCCAGGACCACCCTCAGAGGAACCCTCATCTACAGACCCCCTGGACCACGCGCCCTCTTCAGCGAATCCATCGCTGACTTCATCTCCCCGCACGCCCTAGCCTCGCCGGACTACATCCTCATCGGAGACCTCAACTTCCACCTGGAGCAGAAGAACGACCCCAACACCACCACCCTGCTCGCCAACCTCGGTCTCAAGCAACAGGTGAACACCCCCAACCACATCGCCGGACACACGCTTGACCCCATCTTTTCCGCCAGCAACCACGTATCCTTCAGACACTCCTCCGTAATACTCTGGACCGACCACAGATGTGTCCACTTCACCTTCAGACGCAAGACTCTCCACCTCCGCACACAACCCATCCCACGCAGACATTGGAACAAAATCCCCACGGAACAGCTACTCTCCACTCTCAGCGACAACCAACCCACCTTCTCCACCGACCCCAACAACGCAGCCCTCAGCCTCACTCATTGGATCACCAACTGCGCGGACAACCTCGCACCCCTCAGACGCCTCCCAAGACAGACCAGCACCAGGAAACCTCAGTGGTTCACAGACAACCTCAAGGAATCCAAAAAAAACTGCCGTTCCCTCGAGAAAGCTTGGCGCAAAGACCACACCGTAGAAAACATGTCTGCCCTCAAAAACACCACCTGCGAACACCATCAGCTGATCCGCGCCACCAAAAGAACTTCCTTCACAGACAGACTGGACAAGAACACGCACAACAGCAAAGAACTCTTCAACATCGTCAAAGAGCTCTCCAATCCTAACGCCAACTCCAACTCCAACTCCATCACACCCTCACAAGTCCTCTGCAACTCCCTCGCTACCTTCTTCCATCGTAAGATCACCGACCTACACGACAGCTTCGGACACCAGACCCAGCCAACCACCACAGAACCTACAACCCCAGCCATCACCCTCAATGCCTGGACTCACATCAGCGCGGAGGAGACCAAAGCTACCATGAACACCATCCACTCCGTTGCCCCCTCGGACCCCTGCCCCCACTTCATCTTCAACAAAGCCGACAACATCATCGCCCCTCATCTCCAGACCATCATCAACAGCTCGTTTGCTTCTGCCACCTTCCCAGAGAGCTGGAAACACGCGGAAGTCAACGCCCTCCTGAAGAAACCTACGGCGGACCCCAGCGACCTGAAGAACCTTCGCCCCATCTCGCTCCTCCCCTTCCCTGCCAAAGTCATTGAGAAGACCGTCAACAAGCAACTGACCAATTTCCTTAAAGACAACAACCTACTCGACCCCTCCCAGTCCGGATTCCGAGCCAACCACAGCACAGAAACCGCCCTCATCGCAGTCACAGATGACATCAGAACTCTGATGGACAACGGCCTCATCCTCCTCGACCTCTCGGCTGCCTTCGACACCGTCTGCCACCGGACCCTAATATCCCGCATCCGCTCCACCGGTATCCAAGGACAGGCCCTGGACTGGATCACCTCTTTCCTCTCTAACCGCACCCAAAGAGTCTACCTCCCTCCGTTCCTCTCAAACCCCACCGAGATCATCTGCGGCGTCCCACAAGGCTCCTCGCTCAGCCCGATTCTCTTCAATGTCTACATGAGCCCCCTCGCCGACATCGTACGCAAACACAACATCAACATCACCTCCTACGCCGATGACACTCAGCTAATACTTTCCCTCACCAAGGACCCCACCAGCGCCAAGACCAACCTGCAAGATGGAATGAAAGACGTCGCAGAATGGATGAAACTCAGCCGTCTGAAACTGAACTCAGACAAAACGGAAGTCCTCATCCTCGGAAACACCCCGTCCGCCTGGGACAACTCTTGGTGGCCCACAGCCCTTGGCACCGCACCTACCCCCTCAGACCACGCACGCAACCTCGGATTCATCCTGGACCCACTTCTCACCATGACCAAACAAGTCAACGCCGTATCATCTTCCTGCTTCCTCACTCTCCGCATGCTCCGAAAGATCTTCCGCTGGATCCCCGCCGACACCAGAAAAACTGTGACCCACGCCCTCGTCACAAGCCGCCTGGACTACGGAAACACCCTATACGCAGGAACCACTGCTAAACTCCAGAAACGTCTTCAGCGAATACAAAACGCCTCCGCCCGCCTCATCCTTGACATACCCCACAACAGCCACATCTCCGCCCACCTGAGACACCTGCACTGGCTTCCCGTCAACAAAAGGATCACCTTCCGGCTCCTCACCCACGCACACAAAGCCCTCCACAACAAGGGACCCGAATACCTCAACCGTCGCCTCAGTTTCTACATACCCACTCGTCAACTTCGCTCCGCCAACCTTGCACTCGCCGCCGTCCCTCGCATCCGCCGCACTACGGCAGGTGGGAAATCCTTCTCCTACCTGGCGGCCAAGACATGGAACTCCCTCCCCGCCAACCTCAGGACCACCCAGGACCACCCTGCATTCCGGAGGCAGCTCAAAACCTGGCTCTTTGAGCAGCAGTAACCCCCCCTCCCCTAGCGCCTTGAGACCCTCACGGGTGAGTAGCGCGCTTTATAAATGTTTTTTTATTTGATTTGATTTGCGACTCAGAAACCAGCACACAACATTACTCCTGCCACACAACTGCTGCCACAAACGCTAATATTGGCAGATCGGCGTTAAGCGTTCGCACTATGCACAAACAAGATGAATTAGGACATAAGATGGCACCTGTGTAGGTCCACACAGTGTGGGAAGGTCCGGATCAAAAGCAGCTTGTGTCTCGGACCCATTGCTCACACCTTTAACACTGCTTTGACTTCTGCACTGACCCCAATCTGTGAATAATATTCAGTGGACAAGCGAGAAGACCTATGTGTAACATACAAAATGCACACAAGGTGGCCTAGAAATTTCTCCCAGGACACCCCCCACCCTCCTTCAGAGAGGCGCCCAGCTCTCAACATCTCCAGAGACCATGTCCAACCATTGTACCAACGAGAAGAGACAGTCCGAAACAAAGACATAGCCACTCTGGCAAGAGCCATTGACCATCGACAAACATTTAGTCCTCACTCTGACCGGCAGAACCACGACTCCCCGCTTCCAAAGGAGATGGCCCAGCATCAGTTAGCAAGCCACTCCAAAGGTACCAATCTCCCAAAGGAGGGTAGCAAGCTACCCCCGGCCAAACCTGCGCCACTCACATTGTCCCCAGCAGGCCGAGCCTCCAACACAATTTAAGAGACAGGCCAATGTTTCTTCAACATCAACGTGAAACTTACAACAGACAAACAACAAACTTACGACCTCCCAAAGATGAAGGGCACACACAGCCCAGCAGGGCAGTCCCTACACATAAGCGTATCCTTTGGTCCCCGAGAGAGCGACCCCCGGGCACCTCGAGCACCACCCCAGCACACCCCGGATGGGATCCTGCTGTCCCGCCCACCCCGGGGCAGCCTCCCACTCACCGGGCTGTTTGAGGACGCTGCCGCACACTGCCACAGCATCCGCCCCATGCTCTGGATGGCACAGCTCATCCACAGCCCCTGGCACATGGCCATGGCCGTGATGATGCTCTCCCTGGCATAGGCGGCCATCTGCCACTGGGGCAGAATTGCGGCCATGATCACCCCGAACCCTGATTTCGCCATGGCCCGTCAGTGGCCCGGACCTCTGCCGTTGCCGGTGCCCTCCTCCAGAGCTCCGGCCTCACTGAACACTGGTCACTGGTTCACGCCGCCCACGCCGCATCCTCAAAAAGGCTGAGGCCTGATCTGGGCGGCACTTAAATACCCCCAACAGATACTGCAGTGCAGGTGGCGACTGGAAGTGACGCCCCACCCTAATTCTTGCTCTTCCACCCTCTCATCTCACGAAAGGGTGTAGCGTCAGACCAGCCAACATAGGAGCAGCGATCGAGGCCTGGGCCACGCCGGACCCAGGTCATAAAGCGCCGCGCCCCCCCAATTGGGGGGGCAGTCTGTCAAAAGCGTGCCTACATGTAAAGTGCTGACAAGCTGTGTGCCTTTGTTCATCCTCTACTGCATTTTCATTAGGTGCGAGGCTCCAGATAACTTTCAGCCAAGGACACTCCAATCTTTAATTGGAAAGACCCCTCGCCGCCTACAAGCAATGTGCAGACACTGCTGAATGTGTCCCTGTGTCTGAAAATTACAATGGGACAAATTCAGCATTTTACCTTGGGGCAAGACTTCTAGGCAGGGTGGATTGTGTCCACCCTGTGAAAATAGTGGGTGGACGCCATCCACTTGCGTGTACCCCCGACTTGTGCCCTGATACTATGAAAACCAAAAGTGACACTTAAATTCTATCTAGATATAAATTGTGAAAATGTCAAGTCATTACCAGTGGTCTGCAGATTTGAGTAATTTGCGTTGGCATAATTATGTGAAATTTCATCAAAATTCCACTCACTTATGTGAGATGCAAATCTGTCATTTTGTGCTATATTTAAGCTTGAAATGTCTCCTTGCATCAATATTTGACAGAAGGGAAAATTTCAGGCTCACAAAATAGAGCACAATTACAAAAGCACTGCGAACAATTGCCACTCGTGTTTTGTTGTTCCCACATGTTTGCTGTAAATGTTTTCCACGTAAGACACATTTGCTGTAAATTTTTACCACAAATGGCACATTACATGAAGTAGCCTGATGGCATAATTTTGGGAATTTCACATAAGAAACGTAACATAAAATTTCCAAAATTACACAAATTACAGATGATAATTTAAATTTCATGAGGTCACTCAATCAATCAATCAAGCCAGATTGATAAAGCGAAGCTAGTCAGAGGTGAAAGGGGAGGTTGATCCAGGATTAAGCCATGAGGTAGGAGAAAGAGCATCCTCCACTGTCGCTATGGCGAATGGGGTGTGTGCACGAGGGAGAGGGAGGTGCAGCTTCAGGGTCTCGAGGGTTGGTGGAAGTTCAAGTGTTGGATAATATATGCAGGTCCTTGGCTGTGCAGGGCTTTGTAGGTGTAGATCAACATCTTGAATTGACATCTCTTCTGTAAGAGGAGCCAGTGGAGTTTCTTGAGGTGAGGGGTGATGTGGGTCCATTTGGGAAGGTCGAGAATGAGTGTGGCCACTGAGTTCTGTATGGTTTGCAGTCTCTTCAGGAGGTCAGAGGTGTTTCCTGCGTAGAGTGCATTGCCGTAGCACAGGCAGCCAGTGACTAGGGCTTGAGTGACGGTCCGTCTGGTGTTGATGGGGATCCATTTGAAGATTTTCCGGAGCATGCGAAGAGTGAGGATGCAGGCTGGTGAGACTGCATTGATATGGGTCCTCATGGTGAGTTTGCTGTCAGGATAATGCTGAGGATACAAGTATGGTCTTTAGGTGTGGGTGATGGTCCTAGTTCCGAGGGCCACCAGGAGTTGTTCCACAGGGAGATCTTGCTTCCTAAGATCAGTACTTCCATTTTATTTGTGTTGAGTTTCAGGCTGCTGTTTTTCATCCAGTCAGCAATGCTCTTCATACACCTGCAGAAGTTGGCTCTCGTGGTTGGTGGCGTCTTCTGAGAACAAGAGGATTAGCTGGGTGTCGTCTGCATAGGATATGATGTTGAACCCATGGGCTTTGACGAAGTTGGACAAGGGGGTTATGTAAGCGTTGAACAGTGTGGGGCTGATGGACAAGCCTTGAGGAATTCTGCAGATGATGTTCTTGGGTTCCAAGGTGTAGTGTACAGTAGTAGATAAACTGCCTGGGTTCTTCCGGTGAGGAAGGATGCAATCCACTTAAGGGTGTCTCCTTGGATTCCGATGTGATGTACTCTTTTGATGAGTGTGTGTTGGGAAACGGTGTTGAACACTGCAGAGAGGTCGAGGAGGATCAAGGCTGTCATTTCTCCCCAGTTGTGGAGGGGGGTCTGATGTCATCGGTGGCAGTGATCAGGGCAGTTTTGGTGCTGTGGTTGGTGAGGAATCCTGTTTGGGAGGCATCCAGAAGATGGTAGTGCTCTAGGTGTTCTGTGAGTTGGTGGTTGATGGCTTTTTCAAGGACTGTGGTGGGGAAGGGGAGCAAAGAGATGGAACCATATGTTTTTAATTTACTGGGGTCAATGGACAGTTTCTTGAGAAGAGGTTTGACTTCTGTGTGTTTCCATTCTTCAGGAAAGGTGACTGTAGTGATAAAGACTTTGAAGAAGGTAGTGAGCTGGCTGATGATCATCTTGTCTCCGAGGTTGAAGATGTGGTGCAGACAGGTGTCCGTGGAGGCTCCTGAGTGGACATAGTTTAAGATGGCTGTGGTGTTCTGTGGTGTTCAGTGGTGACTCCAGGTGGTGAGTTGGTGATCTCAGCTTGCTTTTCTCAGGGAGGTGACAGTAGAGGTCGGAGGGATGGGCTGGGTTTTGAAATTCTTGTAGATGATAGAGATCTTGTCATGGAAAAAGTCCGCCAGGGTGTCACAAAGTCCCTGGGAATGGGTGATGTTTTTTGTGGCTGAGGGGTTAGAGAACTCTCTGACAATATAGAAGAGTTCTTTGTTGTGGCTGGAGCTGGCTTCGATGTGGTCCGCCAAGGCATCAGGAGCTTGTGGAAGTGGTTGAGGGCTGTCTTGAAGGTGGCTCTGTCTGCTGAATCTTTGCTGGTGCATCATTTTCTTTCTAGTCCCTTGCAGTTGTGTTTCACATTTCGCAGCTCCATGGTGTACCATCTGGCCTGGTGGGTGGATCTTTTGCGTTTGCTGGGTTTGAGGGGGACGACTCTGTTAGCGCAGTCGATGATCCAGGCAGTACAGTTCTTGACAGCCTATTCCAGGTTGTGTGCAGTGTCATGGTGGTAAGTGTTGAGGGCGTCGGTCCACTGGCTCTCTGACACTTTGCTCCAGCTGCGATGGAGGGTAGCTCGAGGCAGTGTCGGGGGGGTCTGGTGACGACGAATTGGATGATGGCATGGTCTGTCCAGATGAGCTTGGTGACATGACTGTACTTGACTCTGTCATTTGTCGGGAATATGGGGTCAAGAGTGTGTCCTGCGTTGTATGTGGGGCTGGTGACTAGTTGTTCGTGCTTTCTAGAAGGTAGACGGTGTTGGTGTGGTTGAGGTCGTCGAGGTGGAAATTGAGGTCTCTGAGGAAGATGTAGTCCTTGGAATCTATGGCGAGCAGGGCCATAAAGTCTGGAATGGCATTGCAGAAGATGGAGCATGCTCATGGAGGTCTGTGAGCAAAGGTGCCTCTGATGGTTGATTTGCCATCTGTTTGGAGTTTAAAATTGAGGTGTTCAATGGTCAGGGTGGTGTCTTCTGAGGTGATGGTGCAGTGGATGCTTTCTTTGTGGAAGATGGCAATCCTGCCTCTGTGTTTTTTTATACCATTAGGTGTTGCTGAGGCAATGTTGAGAGCGGATGCCTGAGTTGAGCCAGGTCTCGGTGAGGAAGGTGCCATTGCGGGTGAGGGTGGAGATGATTTCCCAGATCTTGGTGGCGTGCTTGCAAACTGATCATGCATTGAGGTGGAGGCAACAGAGTTGTTCTGAAGCAGTCATGGTTGTGGTGGTCATCATGCATGCGGTTGCTCTGGTTTTGCAGGAATAGAGGCAGTGCCGGCAGGTGAAAGGTTCTACCATAGATCCGGGAGAAGTGCAGCAGCAGTTGTTGTTATGGGGTCAGGAGTCCAGGGCCCAGAGATCAGCGGCGGTGTATCTGCATGAGGTGGGTGGACCAGGGATCCTGGTGCTGGGTGCTGAGGTCTATTCTTTTCAAAGAAAAAATAATTGAAGAAAATAGAGATAAAAGTAATTTACCCATGTTTATGCAGATTGATCAAGTATGGAAGGCGGAATTTGAACCCATGTCTTCCTTGTCCCCACTTGTCATCAACCGTAGCATATTACTTTTCTTGCACAAAAACTTTAACTGGCCAATTATTTCAGTTGACAGCAAATGGGCTGTCACTTGCTGTCCCTCACAAATCGTATCCACAAAGAATATGAAAATGCAATTTCTCTGAAATAGGTTGCTGGCTAGAAAAAGAGAAGGGTGCATCGATGGAGCATTAGTGAGCTGATGCAGAAACAGAATCCATGGTAGTAAAAAGTGAGATATAAGGACTGGTGGACTGAAACACACGCTTACTTGTACTTACTAGCATGACTTATATACATGAAAATGAGTACACTTCCGCGAACTTGTTGTCTGCTCAGTCACAATCTGGGAATATTTCAGAGAAAACTTTTGTATTTTGAAAAGGACACCATCCAAAGCAAATCTAATAGCAGACAAATTCAAGTAAACTAAAGATGACCTAAATTTCTCAATGCAATGCTGTCATCCTGCTCTTTGGTAACCAAAAAGGAAATCATTTGGGCGCTCATTACAAGTGATTCCTAAAATACGGGACAGGCATATCAGTAATGCCTGGTGCCAGTATTACTGGGGGTATTACAAGGTGATCCCCTACGGATCACTAAACAATAGGGAATATTGTGTGGAACACGATGTTACTGCAACAAATTCTTCACACTGGCTCACAGTACCATTGGATTTGCTAGGGAAAAGGTTCTCCAGGTATGATTTGGAGGTATTTCCTCTGCTACACCATGCAGTATTACTCTACCAGCAAGTATCGGGTATGGTAATGCAGCATCATTTGTAATTCCTATTGGAGCTGGTAAACCCTAGTTTCCGACTATATCTGGAATAAAGGCCCACTTGTAATGGGGTCATTACAGTGAGATGAGGAGGGATCAGGCAAAACAACACAGGTAGAAAAGTCCCTTTCTGTAGTCACTAGACCACTGTGTCTATATATTGCTTTGTATTGCTAGAGCTAGGTAGACATAAAAAAGTACAGCTAGATGTGTACAGACAAAAGAGGGAAAAACAAAAAATCAGACAACCTAAGAAACAGTGTAACAGGGATGGAGCCCATTGAAATACAGAACAAGAGATGAGACCACCATAGAGATCTAAGAGTGATTACAAAGTGAATATAAATGCTTCCATCATAAACAAATGACTCTAGTGGTATGGTCATGGGTATGGAAGTGATGGCTGACATAGGATTGCACATTGGTGCACATTTTAGACTTGTCGAGGAAAACGTACAGCGCAGAAAACCATCTTAGCAAAAATGTAAATGACTTCACAATGAAGTTCATTGTTCCTGTTATCATGGACTGGAGCTGCATCAACAGTCATGTGTTTAGATGCATGTATACCAGAGCTAGGGGTAAATGGACATTTCTCCTGTTAATAGTAGACATTGAGTATGGGAGCAGACTGTCCTAGTATGAATACAGTGTATTTGTTATGGGAGTAGTCGGTAGATATGTTGGAAACTACAGGTCCAGTTTGATTGCAGAGTAATATATCATTACACTCGATCATCGTAGTAAGCAGGTCCATGCAGACTACAGAGGACATCTTCCTTAGATTAGATCCTCTTAGGAAGCAGGTACACTTAAACTACAGAACAGTACTTCCTTGGATTAGATGCTCTTTTGTAAGCAGGTCAACTTGGACTACAGAGGAGTGTTTCCTTAGAGAATATCCTTTTTAGTAAACAGGTCCACTTCAACAACAGAGAAGTACTTCCTTGGATTAGATGCTCTTTTGTAAGCAGGTCCACTTGGACTACAAATGAGTTCTTCCTTAGACCAGACCCTCTTTAGTAAGCAGGTCCACCTGGACAGTAGAATAGTGCTTTCCTAGATTAGATCCTCTTTAATGAGTAGGACTACAGCTGAGTACTTCCTTAGATTAGATCTTCTTTAGTAGGCACATCCACTTTGACTACAGAGGAGTATGTCCTTAGATTGGATCATGTTTAGTAAAAGAATGGAGCAGTGGAATTTGTAAGATGTGGATAAAATAAATAATGCTTTGGTTGTAGAAGGGAAAATCAAATCTCAAATAGCAACGGTACAGAAAACCATTGCCACAAAATTGAGGGACAAAATATCGAAAGGTAAGTGCACAGAGGGAAATAAGGATTTATAATCTTGTCTCATATTAAGGTAACATTAATCTGTCTTGCCAATATTTGGGATTCAACATTCCCGGTGTACACCTTATGCTTCTGCTAAAATATCTGAAAAACTAGTACCATGTTTTATCTAACTGCACAACCCTTTGTTCAGTGCAACATTTTGTTCACCCTTCTAAAAAAATACAGCACTGAGAACTGCTTCAATTGATGATTGCTCACTGATCTAACAATTTTCTTCAGAGAATATTGACTTTACATTTTTAGTACAAATTATAACTCAGCTTCTTGTAAAAAGTTAAATAATGTAGGGATCGCGACAGTACAAATACTTGTCTTCTAGTGAACAAATGTCTTGTCTACAAGTACAAGATACTATTGGATGTGTAGAGTGAGTGAGTGTTTATTTTTGTAGGTATTTAGGGCCAGATTTACAAGAAACTCACTGCGTCAAAATTAGCTGCACCACGCTGGGCCAGTTTTGAAACGCAGGGATGCACGGTATTTACAAGTATACGGTGCACCCCTGTGTTTCCCCCTTCGCTGGCACTAAATTAGGCAGCCTGCGCCAACGCAGGCATCCTTGCACCATAGCGCAAGGGTGCCTGCGCTGACAGGTGTGATTGTTTATCTGCAGAAAAGTGTCCCTTCCTGCACATAAACAATCATCCATGCCATTTTGCTTCTTCTATGTGTGCTGCAAAATGCAGCACACATAGAAAAAGCAAAAAACAAGGAGGGATATAAGTATTCATCCTCATTGTGCCATGCTAACACCACCCCTGGGGTGGTGGTAGTTTTTGGCGCTGCCTCAGATGTTCGAATTCTTGTAAATCTGGGGCAGCATCAAAAGCAATAGATGTTGCAGTGGAACGCCCACTACAACAACCATTGCACGCCTCTCAGACGCTGAAAACTGGTTCAGAGCTGCCCATATTTACAAGGCGGCATAAGGCCACAAAAAGTGGCGTTTCCTCTCCTTGTAAAGATGGAGAAGTGGTTAGCACCACAGGAGCATCAGAAAAGTGACGCTCCTGTGGCAATAGGGCCTTGTAAATCTGGCCTTTAGTACCTTTGTTGCAGTATGCTCTTTGGGCACTTTGAGGAGCAGTAGGCTCCTCTTATCACCCAGGGGCCAGTGTAGCGATTTTAGAGCTGTCTTATGTATCTAGTCCTTCCTTAGTTTGACAACCTTACATGAAACCAAATGAACATCTGAGGTGATGCAGCCACTGAAGAAAACAGCATAGACAGATTTGCTCATTGAATGGAGATCTGGATTACAATACCACCCCATACTCTTAAATTTAATTTTGGTCTTTCAGTGGGCCAGCACCCCATGAATCTCTTATGAGTCCAGGCATAGACTCTGGGATAGGATTGCTGGCTTAGAACAATCATTTGATATATTAATGCCTGTTGTGACTTCTATCTTATGATCCTTTATATTCAGGTTTTGTCTTTAGTAATGCTACGGGCAGAGTGGTTTCATCACACCACAAGTCTGTAGTCCTACTATAGCCTACCATGATAGAAGGGTGGTGATGAAACGTCCATATTAATTTTGCCTTTTGAACCACTTCATTGGTGCAGGACAGCAGAAAATTGAAATATGTTGTGATTGTGCCATGTAGCTTCTCTACGTGTCCCACCACCATGAAAGTTCAACATATAGTGGTACCTCAATTTGCTAAGCAGCAGAACTGCTCCATGAGAACCCTGGCCTCTGTAAATTGGGCTCACTGAAGGCCAACAGCTGTTTGGGCGGGATGATGCATATTAGTAGGAGACTTTATAAATCAACCATTAGTTGATAACACACCAGCCAAAAATGTCTCCTACTCTGTCATTTGTTAGTATAAATGAAACGGAGTGTTTTACAGAGGAACTGCTTTTGGCGGTGAGATAAAGTGACACCATCTTTTATTGTAGTTTACACGTTTTCAGCTTTTTTTCAGGTAGTATTGCATTAGAAGAGCAGTGAGTCAATTGCAGGGAGGAAAGGTGGTAACTTGTAGGATCCCTATCAAGTGCTGGGCATGGTCATCTTCCAAACAGGAACACAACCATCTGAGAGCACAAATGTGCTGTAAAATACTGTAATAGCTGATGCCATGTTGCTTTAGCAACTGTCATGTTGTATGCCCACGTTAAACATAGCTGCCCAGGCTGTTTCGCCTCTGATGTACCTAACCTCACTTTCATAGTAATTGGGACCTAAGGACGTTTCATATACTACAAGATCTCCCTGGCCCATAACTCCAGTCACATCCAAGAGGGTAACCTTTTTTTAATAGAAAGAACCCTGAGACGACAGCCAAGGCCAACAACAGCTTTACCTTTCTGACTGTATTGCATTCACCCCTCCTCCATCACACCTTCGACAGTTCCCATATCAGCCAGCTGAAGTGAACCATTTAGCTTTCCATAGTGAGTAAATTGAGTACCATTGAGCTGGATAATGGTATCATCTGATATTTACAGTGTTCAAATACAGCAAAGTGCAAGTAGGAAGCACTATCAAATGTGTTGTTTTTCGTTTAGTTCAGTTGAGTTGTTTCTTTTTATAACAATTAGAGGCATTGTATTATTTATTGTTAGGTTGGTTTTTGGCATTCAGACATGTGGTCACAGATTAGGGCTAATTTTGGTAAAAGGAAGCATCAACATAAAAACAGCCAGAAATGACCTATCCAAGTTAAGGAAACCACCTGAGGAATAAAGCAGAACAACATAATGTGTGCCTGTGACGTTTTGTTGGGCCTTGGGCCAGTGTGAACTGAAAGAGCCTCAGATGCATTGAGGATGCCACAGAGCTTTGTAACAACTGCATTTGTCCTGGCAACACAAAGACTGAAGTTTACAAGGAAGGCCCAATTCTATGACGATCAGCTAAGCAATGTCACCAAGTGCATCTACAAATAAGTAAAAAGAATAAGTATTTTGGTAGCAAATAACTATTTCTGGCGCAGCAGTTGGACCTCAGTTGGGTAGCAGGGGGAAACTCAACTTTTGCTGGCCCTTGAAAAATTAATCATTTTCAGTGGTGCTCAGGAAAGTTCTACCACACTTCCTCTTTTAGATGTTTCTGTATTTTGATTTAACAAAAAAAATATTCTAGTGTTTTTAGATTAAAAAGGGAAGTGTTGGCAGTTGAGGTAAACCCTATCTACTAAAATTATGAATGTTCAAGTTTCTTTTTCCTGTAAATGAGTGAACAGACTTGTATGCCCAACACTAGTTGAATTGTATATGCCCACATTATGTTTGAAGAAGAGATTGTGTAACTTTTAAAAGAAATGTGTTTTCACTTATTTATAAAGACCAGCTGAATTTTCATGGTGCTAGAAAGACAGTAGATTAAAATGGCACAAACCTATAGCGAGGTACAAAGAACACTGGAGTATGTATGTATGTGTTATTTTTATAGCACGAACATAACATAAACGCTGTGGAGCACTGTACAGGTTCTAAGGTAAAGTCGCTGTGGAAGCTGAGTTCCAAGAGTGGAGGGGGACTTTTCTTTAGTTATGATGCAGTGTTCTTTAAAGAGGTGTGCCTTCAGCTCTTTCCTAAACTAGAGCAGGCTTGGGGGCAGTGCTGATGCATACAGGTATGTCATTTCAGATGTTGTGGATGTAGCTGGAGAAGGTCAGTTGCTTTTTTGTTTGTTTTTTGCTCACTTTTTTGTCTCCAGTATAATGGTGTCTCAGCTGCAGGTGTGCCCCGAGCCATCAGAGGTAGTGAGCTTGTCAGGCAAACAGGCAGGGTGCTGGCCATGAGATCTTTGTAGCTGGTACGGACTAATAATGGGAGCTAATGGACTTCCAGCAGGGTGGTGTGATGTGGCCATATTTCTTCAGGCCCTGGACAAGGTATGCTACAGTGTATAGGATGCTCATAAGTGATGCCAGCATAGAGTCAGGGAAGCCATAGAGCAGTATGTTGCCACCAGCCAGATGTGAGAGCACAAGGACTTGAACAACAATTCTGAAGTCACTTTCTGGGATGAATGGTTTCACTTTTTTTAGAGATGAGAGCTGGTACCAGACTATCTTGGATTTGTTGGTGATGTGTTCCTCAATGGTCAGGTTGGGGTTTGGTGTAGTCTAAATTTTAGTGCTGTCCCTCGTGTCACAAAAGTCACCACTATGTGACAGTTCATGGCTTATTTGAATTTAAGTACTAATGGTTTGAATGCAGAAGCTGCATTGACATGTCTTTATTAATGTGCATTTGTTTACATTGTAGAGTTCGACATAGATGGTATTTGCATTAGACTAAACTTTTGAAGGATTTAACTGATATTATGATGTAATTTAGGCTCTAGACAAATAGAATGTTTTGAAACAATATTGAATTTCTATTAATAAATGATTTAAAAATGTGTGCAAAAATGGAAGAAATGTAGTTCCTGATTATATATATATTATTGAAATGCATTAACAGTCTTTTCCCGTTTAAAGTGATTGTAACACTCATTTTATTGAAGTATTATTATTGTTGAATTCATAAGTTTGCATATTAAAATGTGTTATTAAAATGCATTAATTAAATGTATTGCTGTAATTCACTTGCATTAGCCCAAGAGAGGCCTGCTAAGCTTGTATTTCATGAATGTGCAGGAAACGCTGATTAATTCCTTAACATGAGTTTTCTTTCAGACTTCGTTCTTGTTGGAAAATGGCCCTCTTTCAAGGGTCACCCCAAACTTGTTGCCTTCCTCTTCCTCTTTTTCTGATCTCATTTTTGTTGGCTTTAGGACTCTGGACATTTTACCATTGCTAACCAGTGATAAAGTGCACATGCTCTCTCCCTAACAACATGGTAACAGTGGCTCATACCCAATTAGCATATTTGATTTACCTGTAAGTCCCTAGTAAAGTGCATTACATGTGCCATGGCCTGTAAGTGAAATGCTACTAGTGGGCCTGCAACACTGATTGTGCCACCAACATAAGTAGCCCCTTAATCATATCTCAATTCTGCCATTGCAAGGCCTGTGTGGCAGTTTCACTGCCACTTTGACTTGGCATTTAAAACTACTTGCTAAGCCTTAAACTCCCCTTTTTCTACATATAAGTCACCCCTAAGATAGTCTCTAGGTAACCCATAGGGCAGGGTGCAATGTAAGTAAAAGGCGGGACATGTACTTACGTTTTACATGTCCAGGTAGTGAAAAACTCACAAATCTGTTTCTCACTACTGTGAGGCCTGCTCCTCTCATAGGCTAGCATTAGAACTGCTCTTATATACTTTTAAGTGGTAGATTCCGATCTGAAAGGAGTAGCCCTGTCATGCTTAGTAGTTTAGTATGGACAGAATGGTTATTGAAAATCTTGCTTACTGGTGAAGTTGGATTTAATATTATTGTTTTAGAAATGCCACTTTTAAAAAGTGAGCATTTTTCTGCGCTTACTGCCATCTGTGCCTTACAGCCTGTCTCCAATCCACGTCTGATCTGTGCTGGTTGACAGCTCCCCTTGTGCATTCCACCCAGACACCCATAACCACAGGACACACAGTCACATCTGCATACTGAATGGGTCTCCCTGGGCAAGAAGGGTGGAGTGGCTCTCACTTACACGTCAAAGGTCAGTGGCCTGATCCCACACAAAGGACTGATAATGCTCAACAGGGATCCTGGCAGACAGAGCTGGGATAAAAGAGGACCTTGTGCACTTCAAAACCACTCTTTAAAGTTTCCCCCACTTCAAAGGCAATTTGGGCTATATATGCTGGGTCTCTGAACACACCAAATTAGACACTTCTGGATCTGCAACTAGACTTTGTCAGAGGGGCTGCCTGGCTGCCCAAAGGACTCATTTGGACTGCTTTGCAGGAATGACTGCTGCCCTGCTTGTTGCCCTGCTTCCTGCTGGCCCCTGACTCTGCTGGAAGGACTCTGCCTTCCCCACAAGTGCTATCCAATCAACACAACACCTGCAGAAATCGACGCAGTGCCTGTCTCGTGGCTGAAAAACCACTGCATCACCTACCGGATTGTCGCAGTGCCTGCTCCTTCTTACCAGCGAGTCAAAGATTTTCAACGCATCATCCCTGGACATCAAAATATCCCTGCATCGCAGTAAGGAACCAAGGTTGTGCTCCTGGAAATCGACGCATCACCTTGCAGCAAGGAAAAAAACAATACATTGCCTGCACTGCTCTGAAAAATCCAACGCAGTGCCTTATTTTTCAATGCATCTCCTCCTCTGCGGCCCCCCTTGCGTCGTTATTTTTGACGCATCCCAGATACTGTGTGTTAGAAGGATACAACCACTGATTCTTAAGGATTGAAACTCATTTAAACCTTTAAAAAGTGATATCTTGACTTGTGCATGTTGGATTTTTATTGTTTTGGTCTTATTTTATTCCACTAAATATTATCTATTTTCCTAAACTGGTGTGGAGTACTTTTTCTGGTGTTTTCACTGTGTTACTGTATGAGATATTGCACAAATACTTTATACATTGCCTTCTAAGTTAAGTCTGCCTGCTCTGTGCCAAGCGACCAGAGGGTGAGCACAGGATAATTTGGATTGTGTTTTGACTTCCCCTGACTAGGATTGTAGTCCCTACTTGGACAAGGGGGTATACTTCTGCCAACTAGAGACCCCATTTCTAACAGTTCCCATGAGAAGACAAGCTTTGGTAATAGACCCCCGTTGTAGAAGATGTAGAGAGTAGTGCAACAATGTCCTTGAATGTAGTACATTGTGCAACATGGACTTCTATTGTATACAATTATTTCAAACTGCGTGGAGCCACATAGATGGAAGATGTTCCCATGACTGACCCGGGAAGATTCACTGATGTTGCAGGTTGGAGTTGTGTGAACAATTTTTATTGGATGATGCCCCTTCAACATAAAATGGACTGTCACCTTTGGTGAATGAGAATGTTGAATGAACTTTAATATAATGATGACCCGTTGGACTTTGGTCAGATGCCGTCAGATTTCTAGATGTCTTGTGACCAGATGCTTTGCTGATGAAGAAACCCATATGCTGTGCCCCTCGGAGAACTATCTTCCTCTCTGCTCGCCCCTTTGGGATGACCCACTGAGACATAGAGATTTTCTCCCTATCACTTGTAGAAGACTCTTGAATGAGCTGACGCTTTCAATTTTTACCTAACTTTTGCCCACCTGAGCTAGTAGCTTGCAGTCAGAGATTATCATTTCCAAATTATTTTTGCCCTTTTTTGTACTTTTTTATCTTTTGCCTGCAGGTGTTCTGCCCCACAAATGTCTTTCCCTGATGTGGCCAACTGTAGGATTACCCCTGTGCCCAACAAAATTATGGCACTGCTAAATTGAATTGACTGATAATTGCTGATCCCGAGCAACGCTTGATTTCTGTATCTCAAATATTTCTGTTGATGATATGTATTAACCTTCTTAAATGTTTTGTTAATCTTAGTCCACCTGAAAGTATTTCATTGTCTTGGGCTACCCTTGGTGATTATGTATCTTTATAACCTTGTCTTGCAAACTGTGAGTTTGAGTTTGTAATAAATCCCTTAACTTTATTTCAGACTGGAGTTTTCGTTCCATGGCCATATTGGTCCTGGTGTATAACTTAATTGGGTTTGTTCTGAAATTGTTTTTGTGGTTCTACCAAAGATCCATCAACCTGGAAGGGCACTGATTCCTACAAAGAATGAAAATGCTCCAGCAGGTCCATGGTGAATTTGAGTTGGGCATTGAATCCATCAAGGTTCCAGTCATTGAGCCAGGTTTGAACTAGCTGTTGCTTATTGCTCTTGGACATTTCTGTCTTAGTGGTGATGAGCTTTAGGTTGTACAAGTCCTACAGATCTGGGTGAAGTGAAAGCAGTGTTTGAGGCATTGAATTATGAATAAATGGAGTGGTTGAGAATTTCAAGAAGAACTGTGTATTGTTTGCATATTGGTCACACAAAGGAGGCCGACAGAAAACAGGTGAGTGAGCTAAGAGCAGGCAGTAAGAGGGCTGTAGAGCAGGCTGTAGAACATTCTTATTTGGTGTATGAGTGGTGGTCAGACGACTCCGTGGGCTAGTGGGCCCACTTCCTTTGCCTGGCTCTACACAACCCCTGGTGGTCGCACCAGAACCGCCTTTCTACTGCCGCCACCAGACTGTCAACTTGGTGGCACCCAACGTCTGCCTGCTCCCGGGTGAATGAGAGAGCTGTTGATGGAATGCTGAGTCAGTGGCTGCCGTTGAAAAAGTATAACCGTGTCCAGTCTCTTCCACCATCACAGCAAGATCATACATCACAGTTGAATGGTATGCTTGGAGGAGAAGCTCTGTAGTCTTATTGATGACTTTTGATGTTATTATTGGTGAATAGAAGCCCAAGGGGTTCTGTGAAGAAATAAATATGAGGGAGAAAAAAATGGAACCCTGTTCAAATCAAATCAAATCAAATCATTAACATTTATAAAGCGCGCTACTCACCCGTGCGGGTCTCAAGGCGCTAGGGGAAAAGGGGGGGTTATCGCTGCTCGAACAGCCAGGTCTTTAGGAGTCTCCGGAAAGCGGAGTGGTCCTGGGTGGTCCTGAGGCTGGTGGGGAGGGAGTTCCAGGTCTTGGCCGCCAGGAAGGAGAAAGATCTCCCACCCGCCGTGGAGCGGCGGATGCAAGGGACAGCAGCGAGTGCGAGGCCAGAGGAGCGGAGGAGGCGGGTGGGGACGTAGAAGCTGAGGTGTCTGTTGAGGTATTCCGGTCCCTTGTCGTGGAGGGCTTTGTGTGCGTGGGTGAGAAGTCGGAAGGTGATCCTTTTGCTGACTGGGAGCCAATGCAGGTGTCTCAGGTGTGCGGAGATGTGGCTGCTGCGGGGTACGTCGAGGAAGAGGCGGGCAGAGGCGTTTTGAATGCGTTGCAGGCGATTTTGGAGTTTGGCTGTGGTCCCGGCGTAGAGGGTGTTGCCGTAGTCCAGGCGGCTCGTGACGAGGGCGTGGGTCACGGTTTTTCTGGTGTCGGCTGTTGGACTTCACAAGTGACGGATGTTCTGGGATTTGGAGGTGGTCATGTTAGCGAACTAGTATCAGTTGTCAGAGTGCTAACACAGCTCACCGATGGTAAACGTCAAGTCACCACTGGTAACAGAGTCAAAATGTTTTTTAAAGTGTGCCATGAGACAAAATTGTTTTATTTATTTAGGTGTTTTACACTGAGTGAGCTTGTCGCCTTGCTTACCGTAGTACCTGTATGTAGAATCCACTGGAAGAGTTGTTCAGGAGGTCAATCGAGTTTAATCTCTACTAAACAGAGAAACGCGAAACAACAAACTACATATAAAAGAAGAGTTTAGCAACATTAAACCTTGACTACTAATGTATTGAAAGAGGAAGCCCTCTCTTTTGTAAAAAAAATATATATATATGAAACACACGAAACACAAGCTGACGAAACAGAAACATATTTCTCATTTTCAGGGAAAACTGTTTTGTGTCAAGAAAACAATGTAGCAGATGAAGTTTCGTGTAGATCTCTGCTTAAGCTATATTTTATGGTAATAGGCTTTCTCTGGATTTCTCCAGTTTTCAAGTTTGCTTTGACTCCTGGTTTAAATTGAAATAGGGAAGTGCGGATACTCACAATGTAGACCACCTGTTTGCTCCTGAGAAGTGTCTGTACTCTCCCAATAAATGTATTGCAGCATTGCTGAGAAGTGGGGGTGCTCTGCCTTGAAAATTAAAGGAGTGCGGGTACTCAGTACCGGCCAGTACCTGCCCATTTAAAGCACTGCTTTGTCTTTATTTTTGACTGTGCTTGTTCAGCTATTGAGTTTTGTAACCTCAGCAAATAAAAGAGCCAAGACAGAGGTTGTTTCTTTCAGCAAATACCATTTCACGGGCCATTAGGTGTGCGCAGTGACGTTGTAGAATCCATAACGAGGTCGGTAAATGCAGCTACTCATTACTCGCATCATTACTCTGCTATCAGACCCCTCGCGCATGCATGGATTCCCATCAGAGAATGAAGAGTCAGTCGTACGCTTGGCTGTCAAGTGCTTGTGGGATGGAACATTCTCTCGTTTATGGTGTCTCAGTGATTTGTGTCCGTCAATTATCGCCCAGAAGTACTGGACTGATTGCATACCGAGCTAAAAGCAATCCTTTCAGCTATCTGTAAAAAAAAACAAAATAGTAATTGCCAACACCTGTTTTTTAAGGTGTATGATCTCTGACGTCATGCTGGTCACATCTCTCGAGAACACGGTTTCTGTTACAGATTTTTTTAACCGTAGTGTTATTCTTTCTCATAACAGGGCTGAGTTATTGAAGTCAACTCATGTTTCCGCACTGCTGAACTGGCGTTGGTGCTCGGCGTCAGCGGCTGAGTGACGTCGCTGACATACGTGTAATAATTATGTTCAGACAATAGAAACAAGAACATCTAGAGTTGCTGTGAGCAGGTGCCAGTACACGTTGTGCTGCCTGCTGCGAGGTGTGTGTGCAGTGACGCAGTAGTTATTCGGCTGTATGTGATTTGACTCTTTGAAACCCATTCGTGCAACGCAGCCTAGTGTGAATTCCCGCAGCGCGTACAACACAGCCAAGTGTGAACTTCCGCGGCGCTGCGTTGTGCGTAGAAACTGAACTTAGTCACAAACCTGAGATGGCGGTTGCATGCTTGGGATTTGTACCGATAGACGCAGTCCAATACTCTAACTACATGCAGACAATCATGCGGAAGTAGTGTCTTGTAATTTTGCAGAAACTGAACGTTACACGTGGAAATATGACAGAATACTCTACTTTCAGATTTTTTGCACCTGTTTTTATTTGGTGCTAGAATTTTCACGAAGCTAGTTTATGCTCGTTTAGTACATCTGGGTTCGTGTAGAATCCTAGGAGCATTTGTGCTTAGTCTACCCCCTTAGACCCCTTAGCATGTATTGTCAGAGGGTTACTTAGAGCTCCAAGACGTAAAGCGTGTTTGATGTTGCGTTCACGTCAATTTACTGCATAAACTGGATTTTGTGCATAGAAGTTGACTGGCCGTTTGTACCACTTTGCTTTGCATCAGCACCAGAGAAACATTAGAATATATGTACGCCCATTCAGGGCCAGACTGGAAAACCAAAGCAGCCTTGTCAATGCATCGTCTCTTCGTCCTATCGTTCTCTTTTCATCTCTTCATTTTATCTCTCGCAATCTGATCGTTTTCTCTTTACTTTCCTCTGGCGTCCCTCTCGTTCTCTCTCTCTGGACGCCTCCCTGTGCCTGCTGCAATTAACCTCGGCGAACTGGGGAAGGAACAGAGGCACCAGGGGCGACCTGGGCATTAAAAACTGGCCTCCAAGGGCCCAAGCCCATCGGGGAAATGCAGTGTGGAATAAAAGGCCTGTCTGCCCAGTTTCCATTCTCTAAATTATCATCTACATAGGGTCCAAGGGTTATGGAGTGCTGTATCCGGTTTTCTGATCACACTCCCACTGAAATCAGGTAACCTCAGAGGCAGCAGAGGCAAGGGTTACCAAAACCAGGAATGGTTCCAGTTGTTATAAATCAGATAAAAGGAAATTTGACATTATGACCTTTTAAGCATTGGAGAAAAGAGCTATGTAGATGCAGGGCACAAGTCCTAAAAAAAGAAGTGGGGGGACTAACCAAGTTAGGCAGTATGCAAGTGACATCATGGCGCATGAAATTACCTCCCGTCCCTCCCTCGCTTTCCTTTTAACCAATGAGGCCTCCCGCCTCCCCCCTAGACCCTCCCTTCCCCTTTTAACCCCCCCCCCAACCTTATCCCCTCCTGTTCTTTTGTCTAGCCCACGCTAGACGTTTTCCTTTCCCTTTTACCTGCACGGCGGGGCCTGGAGGTCTACGATGGAGGCACTCCTCGGGACGCGGAGCTCCGCGAGGAGTGCTACAGCTGGTCGCGTCTTTGACGAGCAGCATGGCTGCTCGGTAGGCGTGTACTGGGGGCCGGCTGACGGGGTCAGCTGGCCCTCTGTGGCTGGGGCGTCGGTTTCTGGGTTTCCGCGCCGCAGAGCCGCGGGGAACTGAGGGAATACGATTTGTGAGCTCTACAGGTAGGACGGGTGTTCTGGCCGTGGTTTTTATGGTTTTGGACAAAGAATTGGACCTTTTTAGGGTTTGGTGGATCCCTGTTGGGGGAGGGCCAGGTTCCTATATGGGGGTGTGAATTTAGGTGTGAGACAGTGTTATTTGGATGTTAAACATGCCTAAAGTTCAGGCGAGAAGACGTAGGTTGGTTTCTTCTTCCTCCTCGGAGGAAGGAGGTGCGGCTGGCGTTTCTACTAAAAATTAGAGCTCACAGTTACCGGGCAGGGGTACTCCCCTCATGACCAGGTACGCCTGGATTCAATTTTAGCTACTCTGATTGGCAAAACAGCAGTTAATCCGGAGGATTGTGTGCCTACGGATGCCACGGACCATAAAGTGGATTCAGGTCTTAAAAGGGCATTTACTGCTGAGAATCTGGCGCTGAGGGCAGGGATTTATTCTGCTTTTGCGTCCCAGTCGTTGGTACAAGACTTTGATAAGCTGGCGGTGGCTGTTCAAGAAGGGGCCGAATGTTCAGAGCTCCTGGCTGGTATGGAGCAGCCGGCAAGATTGTTGGCTGATGTGTCTTCGGATGTGGTCCGTACTTCGGCTCTGGCCTCTGGGGCTTTGATTGGGGCTCGTAGGTCCCTCTGGTTACGTTCCTGCAAGGCTGACCCAGGGGAAAATGCGGTCTTGTTGAGACTGCTGTTTGAAGGTCGTAGCTTGTTTGGAGAGCAATTGCCATCCATGCTTTCCAAAGCATTTAAGGAACGGATGCATGCCTTACCTTATAAAGGGGGTTCTACTTCGGCTAAAGGGTGGAAGAAACATTCCCGATCTTCTCCTAATAGGGATGCTAAATCCTTTTCATTTAGGAAACGGCGTTTTCAGCCGCGTTTTTCGCCTAAAAAGTCTGCTCCTGCGGCCCGGGGTGGTTTCGAGAAGGGGTCCTGCAATCACTGTGGGCCTGGCATAGGGCCAGTTGGGGGAAGACTGAGTCACTTTCTTTCAGCTTGGGAGGACAGTGTCAACGATCATTGGGTACTAGACATTGTGGCCAATGGTTATGTCATCGATTTTGTGGTGGCACCTCCAGATTCAGGGGTACGTCCCACCCCTCTACCTTCAGGGGGGTCATGGAGAAGAGCATTATTGGACGGCGTGCGGGACTTGCTAGTCAAGGGGGCCATTTCCCGCGTTCCGCTGGACGAACGGGGTCAGGGCACTTATTCGGTCTTGTTTCTTGTGCAGAAATTTCGGGGGGATTTCGACCGGTGCTCAATCTGAAGGAGGTGAATGCTTGGTTCAGGACGGTGCATTTCCGCATGCTGTCCATTCAGGCTATTTTTCCATTGGTCGGGCAAGGGGACTTTCTAGTGTCACTGGATCTGCAGGATGCTTACCTGCACGTGCCTGTGGCGAGATCTTCTCAGAAGTTCCTGAGGTTTGCTGTGGGGCAGGAGCACTATCAGTTTTTCGTTCTACCTTTCGGTCTAAAATCTTCTCGAATTTTTACGAAGGTGCTGGCCCCCCTGGTGGTTTTGCTACATTCAGAGGGGGTGTTTCTGCATCCTAATCTGGACGACATCTTGATTCATGCCCAATCACGAGGCCTGTTGCAGAGGCAGGTGGCCCAAGTTCTGGGGGTCCTGCAAAACCACGGGTTTTTAATCAACTGGGAGAAGTCAGATTTAGTTCCCTCCCAGGATCTGGTTTTTCTGGGGGCTCGGTTTCAGACTCTTCTAGGCTTGGTGACGGTGTCAGAAAAAAGGTTGAGGTGTACTCCAGGCTTTGGTAAAAAAGGTATTGTTACTGTCTGCACCCCGAGCTCTTCTATGGTTGCGTCTGCAGGGTCATTTAGCGTCTGTGATATTTCTGGTTCCTTGGGCGCGTTTCCATCTCCTGTGCTTGATGACATGGTTCTTGAGAAGGTGGGCGCCAGGGTCCGGTTCTCTGAGGGACAGGGTTCCGGGGTCCGGATTGGTTCGCAGGGAGTTGCAATGGTGGTTAAATGCAGACCATCTGCGGGTAGGGGTTTCTTTGTCACCTCTGAGACCCGTGGTGGTGACTACGGATGCCAGCCTCTCCGGTTGGGGTGCGTGGATGGGGTCGGCTCAGATTCAGGGGTTTTGGTCCCCTCGGGACGAGTCGGTCGTCGAATTGGCGCAAATTGAGAGCTGTATTACTGTCTCTGGTCCATTTCCAGGGTTCCCTGAGGGGAGCAGCGGTTCTGGTTCGGACGGACAACTTAGTGGCCAAGGCTTATGTCAACCGGCAAGGGGGGACCAGGTCGAGGGCTCTGTTCAGTCTAGCCAGGGAGATTTTTGTATGGGCTCAGGAGTGGGTTCCTTCTCTCAGGGCTACGTACATTCGGGGGGTGGTCGATGTTCGGGCGGATCTACTGAGCAGGGTGATTCCTTCCTCTCAACTTTTCTCCCTCCGGAAGTCTCTGTTTCAGCATCTGGTTCGGCTTTGGGGTCTTCCAGGGCTGGATGTGTTTGCGTCCGCAGAGAATGCGAAGGTGGATCGCTTCTGCTCCCGGTTTCGGTGTCCCCAGGCCTGGGAGGTGGACGGGATGTCATGTCCTTGGCCGAGGGGCCTTTTGTATGCGTTCCCACGGTTTCAACTGCTCAGGTCTTTTCTGTTGCGGGTGAGGGATCTGGGGTCCAGGGTTATCCTAATTGCGCCACTTTGGCCGAGGCTAATTGGTTCCCGTTGTTGAGGCTGATGGCAGGCGGAAGGATGTGGCCTCTGCCTCTTTGTCCGTCTCCCCTGGAGTTTCCCTGCCTCCCATTGGGGTCATTGAGGAGGTTACACTTGACGGCCTGGAAGTTGAACGACGGGGCTTGACGGGGCTGGGGGTGCCTGTGGCTTTGAGTTCTACCTTACTGGCTTCCAGGCGACGTTCCACTTTACTTTCTTATGGTAGACAGTGGAAGGTTTGTTCTTCTTGGTGCTTGAGTCATGAGTTGGATCCTACCTGCGCTTCTATCTTTGAGGTGATGCAGTTCCTGCAGGACGGTGCTCATTTGGGGTTGTCGGTGGCATCTCTACGGGTGCAGTGGGCGGCTATTCCGGCATTCAGAGGGCCATGGTGTAATCTTCAGGATGAAGGGCGCTTGATGCCTAGATTTTTTCAAGGTCTTATTAATGTGTTTCCTCGCCCTGTACATTCTTTTCCTTCATGGGATCTTTCTTTGGTTTTGGATGTGTTGACGGATGCCCCTTTTGAACCATTGGGGGACTGTGATTTGCACCATCTATCCTTGAAGACGTTCTTTTTTGGTAGCCATTACTTCGGCTCGTAGGTTAGTGGAATTGGGGGCATTGGCTTGTTCCTTTCCTTTTTGTAAGGTTTTTCAAGATAGGGTGGTTCTGGTTCCGGTTCCTTCCTTTATTCCGAAGGTCAATTCTTCGTTCCATTCGCGTCAGGAGGTCATCCTGCCTTCATTTTGTCCAAATCCCTCCTCAAGGGAGGAGGTCAGTTTGCATTCGTTGGATGTACGCAGGGTTTTGTTGGAGTATCTGCGGGTGGTGGCTCCTTTTCGTAAGGGGGTTTCGCTTTTTGTTAATTTTGGTCCGGCACGCAAAGGGGGAAACCTTCCACGGCTTCCTTGGGTCGGTGGGTGAGATCGTTAATTCTGTTGGCCTATTCATTGAAACCAGGGGTATGTCGGCTACGGTGGCGGAGCTTCGGGGGACTTCCGTGGTGGAAATTTGCAGGGCCGCCACTTGGGCTTCTCCTTCGACGTTTGTGCGTCATTACAGGCTGTCGGACTTGGGTAGTTTGGAGTCGGTATTAGGTCACCGAGTCTTATCCTCTATGAGATAATGGGGGTAGGATTTTTGGTGATCTTGGTGCAGGATATTAAATAAAGGTCTTGCAACTCGGTGTCCGTCTCCTGTGTGTTTTCTTGCTATGTCTCATTGGTTAAAAGGAAGGCGAGGGAGGGACGGGAGGTAATGCTTCCATTTTCTTGCGATAATGGCATTACTCCTAGTCCTACTCCCTCGCCTTCCTTTTCCGTTCCCTCCCACCCTCCCGGTACGGACTGTCCGAGTTGCGGCTTGGGCTTGCTTTTTGTACAGGAGGGGATAAGGGTGGGGGGGGTGTTTAAAAGGGGAAGGGAGGGTCTAGGGGGGAGGCGGGAGGCCTCATTGGTTAAAAGGAAGGCGAGGGAGTAGGACTAGGAGTAATGCCATTATCGCAAGAAAATGGAAGCATCACAGTGTGTGACATCACAGCATGTGGAATCGCATGTTGCATCACAGGCAGTGACGTAACAAAGGGCCTGCAGCCCCCACTGTGCCAGGGGTAGGGGAGAGGGGAGCTCCCCCAGCTCCAGGGGCCCCCATCAGCACAGTACCCTGGCCTAAGAGCTCATGAGTGAGTCCGGAGGGAGGGCCCTCCATGTAGTTTGCAGGGGGCCCCTTCAAGTTTCGTTAAACCACTGATCACAATAAGTAGCATTACAACCCATGACCTCACCAGAGGTGACATCACAAGAAGTGACATCAGATCATAAAACCTCATACAGGTTTAGCAGGTATACCATGATTACATTTGAACGCACCTCAATATTCAACAAATGAGAATTTGCGTTGGACTTGCGTAAAAAAAAGTGACGCATCCCTGATAAAAAATATGGTACATAACGTATACATTTAGGGCAATATTTATGATATGGCGCACCATGGCACACTTTATGGAACTAGCGTCAAAAATGTTGATGCTAGTTTGGTGCTTTGCAGGATTAACACCAAAAATGCCTTCTACTATATCAGAGCAAGCTAAGTAACTCTGAAGGACATGTCACTCCTGCACCTTCTAGCCCTCACTGTCTTATGTAACACATTTTGTACATTGATTTACACATTTATAGGATTTATTTTCAATGTATAGTGTGTACGTGTGTAAGTCCTCTGACACCCTGCACTAGGATGAGTAGTACTATAAAAGAAATAAAACAAAATTGTGGTATATAAATTGTTACTTGTGCAAATACTGGAACAGACCAACACATCTGACATTGTTACAGTGCATGAAAATCTCTTATAAACAGGGACTGAACAAGTAAAAAGCACTCCTCTCTTAAGTATTTGTGAAGTGATAATAACCTGTTTGCCTTTGTTCCAGCTCCCATGCATCTAAGTGTGAGGCTCAGATAGCTCCCAGTCACCATGGTGGAACAAAAGGGGGCCTAATGACCCCATAAATTCAGTCTTTGTTATGGGCCCAGCTGGAGTCTGACATATGAAAGCCCCCTCCCCACTTGCACATTGTTACTGTAAAAAGAAAGCAGACAAGTTGCAGGCGCTGCCAAATGTGTCTCGGTGTCTGAAAATTACACCGGGACAAGTTCAGCATATTTCAGCAGGCCCACTTCTTGCAGGGTGCACACTGTCTACCCTGTGAAAATAGTGGACGCCGTGTACCCATGTGTACCCCCAACCTGAGCTCTGCGTGGATGGCTTATATTCGTGTCCACTTTCTGCAGGAACACGCAGGATCCTCTCAGTGCAGAGGGACAAGTCTTTAGTCCATGGTCGGTAGTTACACTGCAGTCAGGAGTACAATAACAAAACATCACCAATCACATGATGGTCCTCTGTTCAGGCTTGTTTGCTTTATGTGTTAGTATCTTCAAACAGTGACACAAATACATTGTCTTGTGGAAGGTATATAGTACTTATAGCACCGACAAGGCCGTATTGAAAGAGCTCCCCCTGCTCGGGGGTGCTGTGCCATGCACGGGGCTCCCATGAATCCCTACCCCTCCTTTGCCCTTGCAAATCTTTGGCCCAGAACAATGACCAGGATGGTATAACACAGGGAGACTTGAGGTTTTCCGGCCATTGGTTTAGCGTGCAAGGCGAGTGGACAGAAGAAGGTGCCTCAACATGTGCATCACAATGGGGTCCAGTTATCACGTAAACAGGTGAGTTTATTGGCAGTGCAATCTTAGGTGCTGTCTCTTTGTTCCTGCGAACACAGGGCCTGATACAGCTGGGGCATTTGTCACTTCCACGAATACCCACCCATCTATACACTTGAAATTAAGTGAGGGGTAAGCCTCCTCGACCGCTAAGCTGAAGGTTAAGCTCTCTTCTAAGCATCACTTTTAGGACAGCACCGAGGTGGTCAGACAGGCTTCATTCTACAAGGACATTTTACCCCAGGTTGGAGGGTATAGACATAAGATTTCTCTCACCAGTGTAGGGAGCGGGCTTCTCTCCCAGTCTCCTAGCATTGGGGTACCCCTTTGATAGTTGGAGGTAGAGGAGGAGTGGGGTCTAGGCAGGTGTGTATTTCTGGGCTGCAAGCAGGGACTGTCCTTCAAGGATGTAGTGGTTTCACCTGTGTGGTCCGGGTAGAATGAGATCAGAAAGGTGCCTGAGTACTGTCCAACATATCATGTAATCAGAAATTGTGAATAGTTGTGAGTTATGCAGATTTAGGAAGATGGAATTGTTAGATAGAAGGGTGCCATTTGCTGTGCCATGTTCTAAGATGAGACTGCCTTAAGAATGGATAACATTTGATAGACGATAAATCTTGACTGAAAAGTTTTTGTTGTGACGTTTTGATTTCTGTTAATAAACATGACATGTGTGTTCCCAATTTAGTGGGTGTTCGCAATCATTTCCTCAACTCATTTGAGTTGGAGGGTGGCAGGATCCATAACCTGGAGCCTCCTTGGGTCTATGCATCAGGTTCCTTGTCATCCTTTCAGAATGTACGATAGATAAGATATCATTTGTAGTTTGAGCTGCATGGGATGTGCGGGGTGAGATGGGTGAAGTTTGGAGATGCGTTCTAAACATGTTTCAGCGAAGTAGTAGCTGCCATAAACACAAGATGTTATGAGGTGAGGAAGAAGGTGAGCCTGGTGTGTGCATGCATGCAAACACACCCAATCCCACATACACACTCTCACTTCATGAAGGTAGGCCTCACTCCCTTATTACTCTGTCTAAATTTAACACGGCCCAGTGATGACCGTAATTGTTTCCTGACAATGTTCCCCCTTCTTGTGCCTGGTGAGAAACTGTTTTCCTGGTCTCCTGACTCTTCCATATCCTGCTCTGCTCTTCCACTATGTCAGTCATCATAGGACAGTTTCTGAAGTCAATAGTGCAATCTAACAGTACCTGTATGGGAACATAAAGCTCATCTCTCAGTAGGCAATATATTTGCAGTTGGCCTGGCTCTCAGGCCCAAGTGGTAAAGCACTGCAGAAAGTGACAGCTCGGGGTTCAACTGGACCAAACCCCAGTTTAATATAGAGTTCCTTACCTTTCTGCATGTGTTGATGGACATCTATGTCAGATGACTGAGACTCATCATTATATTTCTGGATGTTCCTATCTCAAAAGGTGATATTCATACAGAGACTCCAGACACAAACAGCCATAACTTCCTTGCCCCTCAAATGAAAAACATAGACTGGCTCAAAAAATGAACTTCAACGTCAAGTGTGTAGTGACAAAAACATTATTACCCCTGGAGCCAGGGCTTCACTGTATCCCCCAGATAGAACCTGGTGTTCTGGTGCCTTCAGCTCAACCTACTAGGTGAAATGTCGGTGGAGGTAAAGCAGCGACAAAACTGTCAGCGGGGCATGCACCCACATGCTTACAGGAAACTTCAGCAAAGGCCATGACCAGCTGCTAAAGCTTCAAGAAAGCTTTGGAACTGCTCTCTTCATAGCGGCCATAAGTTCTGAGCTATCAACACTGCGCTCCAACCCCTTTTTCGGAGAATTCGACCTTCTGAAAACTCCTACCTCTGTGAACTTGAACTGCCCTATTGACTTGCGAGTGGCACAAACAGGATCCTAGCCTAGCATTTCAAGGCCTGCTGCCCCAGACACCTACTGCATAAACTGGTACTCACTTCTACCAGCATTAGAAACCATCACATTATCACTCATAGGTGACATCCCCAGACTACAAATTTTATTTAAAAAGTAATATGATAGTGACAGTAATCAACGTGTGGATTTTACAAAGGAATGTTGAAGATTTGTATTTACTAGCTACACAAAAACTGGGTATCACGGCCACATTGTCTTAACCGTGAATAGGCAGAATCTCTTTACTGTCTCTTTGTTGACCTTGGAACAGATGCATTTCAGTTGGGTATTAATCCTGGAAATAAATGCATTTCAGCTGGGTGGGCCTGTAGAAGATTGTGGTGAATGTTGTGGTCTTGTCTTAATGTTGCAGCTTCACTGCTTCTTTTGTGGCATTGCCAAGGAATTGACGGTGGGTGGTGATGGGGTAGGTGGACCTCTAGGTGAGGTGTTTAGAGCGGTGAGATCTAGCTCATTTTCAGATAAGATTAAGAGAAATGAGAGGGTGAAGAAAAATGTAACTGTTTGTCCTTCAAATGCACGGCTTATTGAGTCCCTTTTATACATAAAACTAATCAAATACCTCCTCTTTTCATTTAGCATGAGTAGCGTTTACACGACTATGCTTAGAGTCAAACCTCTTTTTCTCCAACATGTATGTGGCAGTACCTCTCCATCAGGTCTGAGGTTTAGTGGTTGACAGAGTGGTGTGTCACTTGGGCGGCTCTGTGGACAGAAAGAACTGAAGTCACTAGTCAGCCTAGCTTACCTCAGGCCGACACGTGAAGTAGGTAGATACTTGATCAGCATTGTTCCATGCACCTCAATTACTGTCCTGGGTAATCATACTGCAGCAAACAGCTCACAGTTAGCTGGATTTGCAATGAAGAGAGCACGGAAGGTTCAACATAGGCAGTGCATCGTGGCTCCATCAATACTTCACTGTCCATGAGACTGCGGTGGTGCAGTGGATATAGGTGTTTGCCGCCCAAGGCTGCCCAATCTCTGACAATGAGCAGCTTGGTGCCATTGTGCATTGTGGGTAAGGTCGAACTGGGAGAGAAAATAGGTCCGGCGCCAAAATAAAAGTGGCCCTCATTAGTGAATCAAATAACTTGAAAAGTGAACCACATTTGCAAATCAGGCCAGTTTTGATCTGAATAGGTGTTTCGTAAGGTAGCAGAGACTGCATGCATTTGAGCTTACTACACAGTGCTTAATTTGTGGTTGTTGTTTCCAGTGCTGAGCACTTTTTGTTTAGGCCAGGGGTCCAGGCAGTGCTTAATTTGTAAATAAAAAATTTGCAGGTGCCCAAAGCCCTCCTCTGAAACTCACAGCCGCCGCAATTAAATGTGCGAGTACGGAATATTGAGGCAGCATAATCCTAAAGTCACCTCAGGCCTTTTAAATCCATTTACAGCCACCCCCTTCCCTTTCAGCTCACTCTTGCAGCTTTCTGCTTTCTCCCTTTGTGCCGCTTTTTCGTTTTTCTCTTCCTCCGTCTTTCCCATGTGTGTCTTTTGCTCGCAGTAAATGCTTGAGGCAGAAAATTAGGTGCCAGCCCTCAAAAATAAGTGTCAGTGCTCAGCCCCAGAAACAACAAGCAAAAATTAAGCACTGGGTCCAGGGCTTCCAATAATGACTTGTAGGGGGGTCCCTGTATTCCACTACTGATTACATCAAGTCAAAAGGTTAAGAACCGCTGTAGTAAGGTATCAAAATGTTTAGCAGAAGTAAGCGTGTCAATATGAGCAAAATCGAAAGCAGAGAAAATGAAGCAAACAAAATAGTTTCTGGGTAAAAATCATCCACAGAGGCGGCAGTGCATTGAAACTTCATTTAAGGGGACATTGTCAGCTAGAGGACTGATTCAAACAGACCCCAAGCCAGGGGCAGGAGTAGTTAGATAGCTGGATTGGATATGATGTAAGCTGTTCCTCTGATAGAGAAGATATAGCACATTGTAAAAGTTATACCATTCTACACATGCTTCAGGTGGGTTGCACAGTTCTCAGCTCTCTTGGCACCCCACAACCACAGAGACAGAGACCCAGGAAAGTACAGGCCTGCAGAAATCCTTACAAAAGAGAATGCCCCCTTATCTTCACAGCATTTTATATCTATGCTCAAGGCCTTCTGGGTGGTATCTACAGCACCTAGTCGGTTTCCTATTGGTCAGCATCTCTTTATGCATTCTATGCATCTAACATATTAGTAGCCTTCCTGGTCCCCATTAAAAACTCCACCGGGATCCAAGGCCAGGCCCTGGACTGGATCGCCTCCTTCCTCGCAAACCGTTCCCAAAGAGTTTACCTCCCTCCGTTTCGCTCAGAACCCACCGAGATCATCTGCGGCGTACCTCAAGGCTCATCGCTCAGCCCGACACTCTTCAATGTCTACATGAGCCCCCTCGCCAACATCGTACGCAAGCACGACATCCTCATCACCTCCTACGCCGACGACACCCAACTTATACTCTCCCTCACCAAGGACCCCGCCAGCGCCAAGACCAACCTACAAGAGGGTATGAAGGACGTCGCAGATTGGATGAGGCTCAGCCGCCTAAAGCTGAACTCTGAAAAAACGGAAGTCCTCATCCTCGGCAACAACCCGTCCGCCTGGGATGACTCCTGGTGGCCCACGGCCCTCGGCACCGCACCGACCCCCACAGACCACGCCCGCAACCTCGGCTTCATCTTGGACCCTCTTCTCACCATGACCAAGCAAGTCAACGCCGCGTCCTCCGCCTGCTTCCTCACCCTCCGCAAGATCTTCCGCTGGATCCCCGCCGACACCAGAAAAACGTGACCCACGCCCTCGTCACGAGCCGCCTGGACTACGGCAACACCCTCTACGCCGGGACCACAGCCAAACTCCAAAATCGCCTGCAACGCATTCAAAACGCCTCGGCCCGCCTCATCCTCGACGTACCCCGCAGCAGCCACATCTCCGCACACCTGAGACACCTGCATTGGCTCCCAGTCAGCAAAAGGATCACCTTCCGACTTCTCACCCACGCACACAAAGCCCTCCACGACAAGGGACCGGAATACCTCAACAGACGCCTCAACTTCTACGTCCCCACCCGCCTCCTCCGCTCCTCTGGCCTCGCACTCGCTGCTGTCCCTCGCATCCGCCGCTCCACGGCGGGTGGGAGATCCTTCTCCTTCCTGGCGGCCAAGACCTGGAAATCCCTCCCCACCAGCCTCAGGACCACCCAGGGCCACTCCGCTTTCCGGAGACTCCTAAAAACCTGGCTGTTCGAGCAGCGATAACCCCCCTTTTTCCCCTAGCGCCTTGAGACCCGCACGGGTGAGTAGCGCTCTTTATAAATGTTAATGATTTGACTGGTTACAGCAGAGACCTGTGTCAGTATCCTGGTCACCGGCTCAAACAGCTGACTCCGCCAACGCAACAACTTGTCCTGGGTACAGAGATTCAAATCACAGTAACAGCAAAAAGCTTCCAAAATTTCCTTTACAGGCAGTACAAGAGCTCCACTTTGCATGTTATAAGCAACTTTTGAAATTACAGTGTGTGAGGCAAGGGTGTTTTAAAAGGGGAAGTAACATACTATAGATGGACGACCCTATAGAAATCCGTAAAATGTTTCCACATATCTGCCTCCTCCTCTCACACTTACACTTGGAGGGTGTCTATTCCTGTGCCCAGTGGCACAAAACTCCCAGTATGTGTAGCCTTCTTGAATCAAGAACCAAAGACGGTCAGCTACATCTCTAGTGCCAAATAGTGCATCTCCTGCGGGCCAATGCTATTCCAGGAAGTTTTAGCCGTCAGAGGGATCCCCGAATCATAAGAAGAACAAGTGTGTCCAAGCAGATGTCCTGAGCACTCCTCTTCTAAATTATTGCGTTGTTCTCTTTGTTATCCACCAGGAACACTGCTCAATGGTGTCAGATGAAAGTGACTACACGAGCAAAACGTGAAGCCTGCAAGAGTCGAACGCGCGCATCTAATTAGGCGCCCAGAATTCCTTGTTTCAGAAGCTCAAATCTGATTACAGATGGGAGTCTTTCAGGCCAAATTCAATTTTGTCTGTAATTGTGTTGCTGGTTGCAATCACCAGACCTGATATCCAAATTAATTGTGAAGTAATATTTTTATTCCAGAGACATGGGATCTACAGCCACAGCTGGCAGTGGTTCAGCAAAGCAACAAGCTGATTGAAAGGAAACTGTAATGATGGATTATCCTGCTTCGCTTTTTTGCATAACTCTTCCATCTGCAGGAGGGAGGCTATCCTACACAAATGTTACAGACGTATAAGGAAGGATTTATTAGTATTTGAACAGACCTCTGTGACAATCTAGCTCCCTAGAAATATCAAAGCAGGCCCATATTAGTGGAGGTTAATCCAGAGCTCGAAGTAAAGAAAATCACGGGCAAATCAAATAGGTCTATCAAACAGGTCTGGCCTTGTCAAGCATGCAGTGTTTGTATGTATTTATTTTTAAACATTTAAACATTTGCAATATGATAACAAAAATTGTCAAATCTACTAAAATATAAAGCAGTCCAGGCGCACCATCCCTGACAGGGAAGAGAAGTGCCTTTCTTTTTAGGAGGATGTGAACAAGTGATCAGGCAAGAAATGGTGAGAGCCCTCAAAGTGAATGTATTTCACACAGTCACTCACTAGGGAAAACTGAGTATCAAAGTGGGTGACTAAACAAGGAAACATAGGCAAGTCTGTCTCACTGCCATTGTAGTGCCACTGCTATCGTCTGTGATACATTATAGACTGTAGGATAAACGCAGAATAGCGGGAGTGCTAGAGAATAGAATTACAAAACTATGTTCAAAAGTACACAAATCTAGATTGGAAAAAAGAAAATGTTACCTCTCTCGTGGGGAGAGGGGTGGCTGTGGTGGTTAGTGTAGGGTGTAACGATGGCTCCTGCAGCCTCTGTGATGTAGGGGTGGATCTTTTGTAGGGCCACCCAGCCCTTTTGGGGACCCCATACACCCCTGCCCAATGAATATTTGTGAGATATGAGAACCTGCAAAGCCCCTCATCAAATTCTACAGGGAGGCATTGTAAGAAAGTGACTCCTTTTGTATGACCCCTCCCTCCAAATGTTTGGACTGATGCTATTGGTTTTTCGAACCTGAAGTGGACCTGGTCCTCCTGAGCAGACCCTTAGAGCGTATGTACCATTGGCTAACCCCACCCTCTGATTAGCATATTTAAATTACCTCCACGTCCCTAATATATGGTACAAGCTGTACCCATGGCTAATAAGTTAAATGACAATAGTGGCCTGCAACACTTATTGTTCCATCACAGCAGTGAAAAGGGAAACCACAGCTCTGTGAAACATGGCTCTATGTCTGCCATCACAGCCTAGATGGGCAGCTTTTAAACTGCAAACTAAACATAGCAAGATAAACTCTTTTGCCAAATCAAAACCTTCATTTTTAATATTTATAAGGCACCTTTAAAGAAGGCCTTAGTAGCCCACAAGGCAGGGTGCTAAATATTAAAAAGAAGGACGTGTTTATTTTGTACTCTACATGTCATGACAGCAAAATCTCAAAATTTATGTTTTCATTATAGGAAGGCCCGTAGTCCCACTGGTTAACTTGGAGTTTCACTAGCCACATGCTAAATGCTAACTTCCATTTGGAACCCATAAGTATATTGCTCCATGGTATCAAATTAGTTGTTACTTTAAACCAGCCTCTTTCCTGAAGACGGATTTAAGGTAACTTTTAATAGTAACGTGACTTTAGAAAGTCACCACTTTCTTTCCCCAAACTTCTAGTATCTGTTTCTGATTAACTGCAGCAATTGGTTACCTGAGGCAGCCTGGTGCCCTCCTGCCAGGAGGTGTGAAGCGCTCCCAGGAATGTGGAACAAAAGGGACTATTGGTGGGAGGAGGTCTAACCTCCTCCAGCAGGATGACCAAAGGCAAGGGCCGTAGATGGCCCAGCTTCAAGGGGATTACCACCTCTGAGAAGCAAATGCAAGTCACACCTTAGCCTGCCTGTGCCTTTTTGTAGGTAGACAGGCTGGTATCTCCTCCAAAGGGGGAAAACCTCTTGCTGAATCAATTTTCCATTGGTGGTGGCTAATATACTGATCTCACTTGGATGTGCCAAAACTCTTACCCTAGGGAGAAGGGTCCTGACATCTTGGATTTGGTCACAGAAATGTGTTGTAGGGGTTTTTAGTATCGACCCCACAGGAGATGATGTAAGAGTGTGTAGGGTTGCCCAGTTGTAATTGTTGCCCCATTGGCTAGGGAGTCCAACAAACTTGAAATTGGCATACAAGTGGCACACATAGTTACCAGCCTCAGAACACCGCTGGGCTCGGAAAGGGCAGAGGGAGGACTGTGCCTACTGAACCTGTGATTCCCTGAAGAAAGACTTATCCAAGGAAGACTGCTCCTGCTGCACCTACTAAACCAACACATGATTTCAGAAAGACAAGGGCTGTTCCTACTATTCACTTCATGGTGAGAGACTCCAAAGGCTTGACTTGCTCCAGTTTTGCCCAGGACCAATGAGAAGACTCCAAGGGCTACTTGGCTAGCCTCCTGCTAAACTTCAGGGACACCAAAGCTAAATAAGCCTGCCCCTGCAAAGTGCCCAGCTGACCAGTAGCTGCTGGGGTTGCCCTGGACCCTGTTGGTGTAACCTGTGAGACTAAGTACTAGCCCCCTAGAGGTACCTCTTCGATCCTGAACCCTGGGCTGGTGCTAGAATGTTCCCTTTCTCGCCACAGAACAACAACTTGCAAGCTTGAAGTCAAAGATAATGTTTTTTGAGCCCAGAGTCCGAGGCTCATAGATTAAGATCCTTTCCGGTTCATAGGTAGCCTCGAACATAGCTGAGAACCAAGTCTTCAGCAAACTTCTGGAGTTTGCTGATCTGTCGATGTCAAACCCAATGCCAGCCTCCAGCTGCAAAGGAGCTCCCCAGAAACACTGTCGATTAGCAAAAAGTTTCTGAGTGCGAAGGTAAAATCTTGACCTCCACCAACCCAGCGTCCGCATCTGACCTCGACTTCTATTGTGGCTGGTGTGAAACTTTCACTTTGCCCAGGACCCTTGAGTCTTAGGCACATAGATTACTGCTGAGAGAGAGAAGCAGTGATTTACAAAACTTTTTTGGAATTTTTAAAACTCTTTAGAGTGAAAAGAAGTGATCTATGAAAACCTTGGAAAAATCTGAACTCCGGTTCCCTTCATCTGATTTTTGTTATTTTAGTGTCTATTTTAACATAAAATTTCATAAATTGGAGTGTGGTTTTTAGTGCATCGCTTACTGATTGACTGTTTTGGTACTGAAAAATGCTTCACACTTGTTTGAATTAGGCTACCCAGGGCTGAGCTAAGGTTTGATTAAAAGAACCCTAACTGGACTGCGCCATAGAATGGTGGCATTATTACTTTGTGAGCTCTCCCAAACATCCAACTGATAATCCACTTTTCTCACAAACCCCATCATTTTGCATTAGGTTACTGGGTTACTGAGGTTCCTAGATGTGATCAAAGTGCCTGACAGATGACTGTTACATTCACCCAGCTGCAGTAAAGATTAAAGGGCCTATTCACAAAGGTAACTTTACACATGAGTAAATCTACACATGTAAATTTACTTTTACACTAGTAAATATACTACCTTTGGATATTTACCATTTACAAGTATAAATTAACCACAAAGTGAAGACTGATGTGTCTCAACTTTCAGAATTCAGGGGTGGGGCCTAATCTATGAGTTTAAGGTTACTAAAAGTAAATGTCACATTGGGGAGGAGTTCTTCATCACCGGGATGAAGATCTCCCTATAGTAAAATTAACAAAAATGTAAAAATGTTTAGTAAACTTTAAAAATAACAGAAAAATCTTAATGTAAATTAACTATATATATTCATTTTAAATGTTAAGCTAAAAAGATTCAACACTTTTAACTTAATTTGGCATCAAATATTAAATTAACTTAAAAATATTTAAATATATAAAATTGTTACAATTATTTTTTCAATGACTTATTTGAAAAAACATCATACTTAAAATGTTGATATTTACTTATTATGGTTTAAAGGTTTACAAAACTTATGATCAGAATTTATTTAAACTGATTGTATTATATTCTTTAAAAAGGGCACATTTAAGAAGGTGATTAGACTATTTTAAAATAAAATAATAATTATATACAAATATATATTTTAACATTACATTTAAAATATATTTTTAAAAGTTGATATGAATTAACTTATTTTAACATTATTTACTTCCCTCCATTTACTATAAGGTATTATTTTATGTCCTCACCTCCATTATTTTCTCTGGAGGATGTTACAGTACCAGTGGTTGGCCATGTGTGGTGTTGGACTTGCGTCAGGTCTAAACTAGAGCACATGTACAACTGTTTTGTGCCTTAATTGGCAGTTTGTGCAGTTTGTGAATAGCAATGGGCTTCCTCTTTTGTGGATGAGTGTATGTCTTTCTTAAACTCTTCCCTAACCCTCCTTACTCCTTCCTTAACCCCCACATTATGTAGTATTGTATTGTATTGTAATCGTATTTATATAGCTCTTACTACCCCTGACAAGGCGTCGAAGCGCTTTTCGGTGAGTAGCACGCTACTCTGGAACCCAACAAGAATTAGTGATGGATTAGTATCGGGAAATAATGAGTACAGTTTTAGTATTATTATGAGTTAATTTGAGCCGCGGATATGAGAGTTTGTTAGTTAGATTGACTGGAGTAATGGAGGGGTGGAGGAGAAAAGAAATCCAGAAGTGTTAATTGGGAGTATATCCTTCATTTACTCAACCCAAAGGCTTGGGATGAGTAAAGGGGGATGGAGGAGGGAAGAGTATGTGGAAGGGTTAGGGAGAGCATAGTAGCAGGGTGAGATAAATGCAGGAGAATTTAGTAGGGTTGTGTGGGAGGTCACGGTAGTAGAGTGAGGTTTGGTGAGTTAGATGTGGAAGCGGAGGGAAGAGCTTAGGCAGAGTTATTTAGGAGATGAAAGAAGTAGAAAGGATTTGGGATGAGTCAGAGTGAGAATGGAGGATAGTTTGATAGAGACATGACATATGATGATGGGTAGATAAGTGTGATAAGATGAGAGCAGGAATTCATAGATATCTAGTATAACAACCCACCCATGAGCCATGCAATGACCCACGAACATGCCAAGCACAGAAACAACATATACACATACATACATACATATATATATATATATACATACACACATACACACACACATACAAACCCACATGAATACACACACACGTGCACATATGATACATAATTAGAACCATGGGTAAAATATACTTAGTCAAACAGGTTTAAAGAGTGTGTGTGTATTTTATTGTTATGACATAGTAGCGATACATATTTTCTAAAGAACTATACATAACTAGAAATATACACATAATCTGATAAAAATAAAAATATTTATCAACATAGGCATATGCAGTCCATAGTTATTTGAATATGGTGGTTATGAAGGAAGGAGCCAACTCTTGAGTAGTTTTCTGAAGACAAGAAAGTTATCTGTGGCTCTTATAGTGGGTAATGAATTCCATAGTTTGGCTGTTTGAACGGAGAATGATGTACCACCTATAGTCTTTTTCTTGTATGGTGGTGTTCTAAGGTGGGGTGCCAATCTTGAGCAGAGGTTTCTTTGTTGGATGTATTTGGTTATTTTGTTTCTGATAAAAAGCGGTCCTGTTCCATGTATAGCTTTGTGGGTGATACAAAGCAGCTTGAAAATGCATCTTCTGGCAACGGGTAACCAGTGTAGTGCTCTCAAAGCAGGGGAGAAAGGGGCTTGCAGCTTTACATGTAATAGTAGCCTAGCTGCGGAATTCTGGTTACTTTGAAGTTTTTTCATAATAGATAGAGATGATCCATGGTAGAGGCCATTGGCATAATCCAGTTTGGATAGTACAAGCGAGATAGTAGCTTGCACCTTGTGTGGAAATCCGAGGTGGGGGAAGATGCGTCTTAAAGTCTTCAAGGTGATGAAGCTTGTTTGTGCTAATTTGTCCACTTGGGCATTCATAGTTAACTTGGAATCCATGGTGATTTCTAGGTTTTTACCTTCCTTGGATAAGTGAGGAGGTGGTCCGAGATCATCAGGCCATAATTTTTCCAGTCACCACATATGAGTATTTCTCTTTTGGCGGTGTTTAGTTTGATATGGCTCCAGGTCATCCACTGATCAACGGCTCTGAGGCAACTGATGATTTGTGAGTGTTCAATGTTTTTGGGGCATTCTAATTTAACTAGTATTTGTGTGTCATCTGCATAGTTGTATCATGTGAGATGGAAATAATTTATCAGTTCTGGTAAAGATATCATGTAGATGTTGAAAAGCAAAGGTGAGATGATTGATCCTTGGGGGACCCCTGCTTTTGTGAGGTAGGGTTCGGACGAGAAGGGGGGGGCGAGTGGATGATATTAGATCTTTTTTGAAGATAGGAAGTAATCCAGTCGAGAGCAATCCCTTGTATGCCGGCTTCGTGGAGTCTTTGAATTACAGTGTCATGGTCAACCGTATCAAAGGCAGCTGAGAGGTCCAAGAGAAGTAGTGCAGCAACTCCATTTTGGTCGACTGTGTTTTTAAGATAATCCCAGATTGCTATGAGTGCCGATTCAGTGCTTCTTCCTGGGCGGAATCCAGTTTGGAAGTGTGATACTAAGGATACTCCATTTTTCAGGCACCCCATACTCATGCCCTCATTTACTACTAAAACATATGCGTATATTTGTCGAGACCCACTATATGCAATATATGCATATCATTGCATATGAAATTGTTGTAAAGGAAATCACACCCCCGGCATGTCAAACTACTCAATCTTTTTAGGTAGCAGCAGTGGTCAGGAAGGTGACATCTGCATTTTCATTAAATAGCTTGGAGTCCAGCATTGGTGCACAAGCACTCGATCCATTCAAGGTTTCTTTGGAAGCCACTGATTTTGTGCATGGAACTGGATCTCATTTACAGTCTTTTTGGTTTATTTATGTTTATGGCTTGTGGCTTTCCTGAAAATCTGGCATGGATCTAGCCTTCATGGACCAATGATCAACACCTTTGTTATAGATCAGAGTGACAAGAGATGGTTCAGTACAGTGCTTTATGCAGCATAAAGGATAGAACTGAATAAATAGTTCCAGACTGCTTGCCCTCTGTTTGCCCAGCACACATTAATAATTGCATGAGCAGGAATACAGTTAAGTATGTGCAAAGCAGCACTGCATCTCTGATGGAAAGACAGCTCCTTAGACAATTAAACAATTCCCAATTTCTAGATTTCGCCTTCACATTTTAATTAGTTAGTTGTGAAAGATTTCTTGTGGGCCATACCAAAAATGTACAGGATGCTTAGAGCCATTGATTACAATTGGTTGGCTTTTTTGTCACTCTCATTTGTTACTTTTTATTTGATGGCTTTCTGTCCATCCACATGTTTGACTTGCCTAGCTTCTTTTCCATACTTTCAATTGGATAACTCATATGTGTTCACTGCTTTCATTCAGCTACTTCTTAGGGCCTCATTATGGTTTGGCGGTCGGACCACCACAAGACCGCTGGCACGGGCAGCATTGGAGTGACCACAGTAGCCGCAGTGGAGACCGTAGCGGCCAATGTTGGTGGTACCGGCACTGGGACCGCCATGGGTACTACAACCTGCCTAACCACTGAGCTGTCCATGACGGGGACCCAGCCATGAACAGGTTGGTGGTAAGGCATGTGAAGGGCCCAGAGCAATGGCCCCGGGGAGGGGATGACCATATGTAGGGTGAGGCAGGGGCCCATGTGGGGCCCCCTTGCCTGTTACGTCTGTGGGCACACTGTGTCCCATGCACAACATAGTGAATGAGAAGAATGCGCCCGACATGCTGGCAGCAGGGTAGTGTGGCTGGCATCTGCCGTAGGCTCACTCCCATAGCTGAGCCATGCTTCCCCATGCCTCTCCCCGCCGACACACCTCCAGCCCCATGGGAACTCGTAATCTGGCAGACGGTAGACCGTCGGCCTGGTGCCCTTCAGCAGACTGCCGCATTGGCGGTCTGGTGGTCCCACAGTCAAACTCGTAATAAGTCCCTAGTCTTTTCTTATTAGCACATCATCAGAGTGCAGATGCTTCTTTGCGCTTCCCTGTCTACTGCTTGTCTGTTGCTCCCCCTCTCTCCCATTCTCACTTTGCTTTTTGTTTTAATAAACCCTACTCTGTTTCTCCCCACCCTTTCCTATTCATCACTGCTACTCATCATCAGTGTTTACTTGCAGGTTCCACCCCACTACTCCTCCATCATTTTGCACATACCTCCCCATCCATTACTTTTGCATACCTCCCTGTCCCCCGCCCCATTAATATCTTAGGAGAGCCTGGCAGTTGCAGTTTGCTGCTAGGCCACTCCTTTCTATAAATGTTATTTTGTGCATGACATCCACCATCTTAGAAAAGTAAATTTTAAAAACAGTATACTTTGGTTTATGGATGTGCATGCCTGTTGACGCATATATGCATATAGGTCATGCCAGGGCCACTGTAGCGTCATGCTACATGCGTGTTCTGCATCAGCTATAACTATTTCTAACAACCAGCCTGCAATAGCATGCTCTACCTCAAGGGTTTCGCTTGTGAGACACTATTGTTAACAAAAAGGGCTTGGAGCCTCCTTGTTGCTTACCATTTGTTGGCTTGCATGGCACTCTTCTTTACAGTCTCATACTTAGTCACTACAGGCCAAGCATCAGTTCCATTCCTTTTTGAAGAGTAGGGACAAAGAACTGATTGATTCAACTTAATCAATGTCTGTATGCTGCACCCGAAGTGATTGAGGTACTACTTTGACCTTTTTGACTTCTAGTGCCCTGAAAATAGAAGGCATGTGTCTGACAAAAACGTGGCCAGCAAGACAAACAGAATTTCAAAGTTCTATTTTGTATAGGCAGCCTTCTTTTATTTTGACAAACCTTCTTTTCTCACTTTGCAGACTCATGTTTTGTTTTGTTTTTGCTTGTGAGTCCTGTTCTCAAAAGTTGATTATCTTGTTCTAATCTAATTATTGCAAAGAGACATTGGGGGTCATTACGACCTCGTCGGTCTTGCAATAAGACCGCTGAGGCCGCGGGAGACAGAATACCGCCATTGCCGGCGGTATTCCTGGCTCCCTATTATGACATTTCCGCTGGGCCAGGTGACGGTAACAGTGTTACCGTCCGCTGGCCCAGCGGAAATGTCACATCAACATTGCTGCCAGCTCGTAATAGAGCCGGCGGCAATGCTGATGTGCAGCGGGTGCAGTAGCACCCGTCGCGCATTTCACTGCCCGAAATTCGGGCAGTGAAATGCGCGACGGGGCTATGCCTGGGGGCCCCTGCACCCACAAGTGCATGGGCAGTGCAGGGGCCCCCAGGGGCACCCCAAGTCCCCTTACCGCCAGCCTTTCAATGGCAGTGTTTACCGCCACGGACAGGCTGGCGGTTGGGGACTCATAATCCCCAGGGCAGCGGTGCTTGCACCGCTGCCCTGGGGATTGTGACCGCCAGGTGGAAACCTGGCGGGAAAGTGGAGGGGCCGGCGGTATGGCCGTGGCTTTTCCACCACGGTCATAATTGCTGGCGGAACACCGCCAGCCTGTTGGCGGTGTTACCGCCAACTTACCGCCGGCCGCCAGGGTCGTAATGACCCCCATTGTTTCTTTCTTATGCGAACTTTCCAACATGATGCTTTAACACATAATCGTGCAGTACACGCAATCCACTCCACCCCACTCTAATCCACCTCACACCAATCCACCCCTATCCAATCCACTCCAATCCACCCCAATTCAAACCACGCACCCCAATCCAATCCACCTCACCCCAGTCCACTCCCACCTGATCAAAACCACCACACACCAATCCACCCCAATCCAATCTGCCCCTCTCCAATCCAATACTTCCTAATCCAATCTGCCCCACTCCAGTCTAACCCAATCCAATGCAATCCACCCACTCCACATCAATCCAACCCAATCCAATCTGCCCCATTCCAATCCAGTCCACCATACTCAAATTCAATCAACCCCAATTCAACCCACCCAACACCAATCCAATTCAATCCACTCCAACCCACCCCACTCCACTCTAATCTACCCCACTCTCCCCATGCCAATTCACCCCACTGCAACAGAAACCACCCCAGTTGATCCAATCCAATCGGCTCCTATCCAATCTACCCTACTCTGATCCACCCAATCCCAATCTTATCCATACAAATCTAATCCACCTGTCCCATCCACCCCACTAAACCCATCCAATCCACCCCACTCCAGTTCAGTCCACAGCACACCAATCCACCCCACTCCACTTCACCCCAATCCATCCCACTCCCATCCACTCCACCCAATCCACCACACTCCAAACCAATCTACCTCACTCCAATCCAACTGACTACGTCCAATCCACACCATCAGATGCACCCCACCTAATCCAATCCACCACACTCCAATCCAATCCATCTCACTCCAATCCACAACAATTCACCCCACTGTTCTCCAATCTACCCCATTGTACTCTAATCCACCCCACTCCACCCCACTCCAAGCCACTCCAGGCTACCCCAGACCAGTCCACCCCACCCCACCCTAATTGATTTCAACCCCCTCCACCCCACGCCAATTCAACCCACTCCAAACCACCTCACTCCAATGCAATTCACCCCAATGCACCCCAACACAATCCACCCCAATCCAATCCACTCCAGTCTAATCCATTCAGTCTAATCCACCACACTCTACTCCAATGCACCCCAATTTACCTGAGTCCACTCCAACCCACTCCACCCTTTTCCACTCCACCCGCTCTATGCCACATCATTTTGCAACACTTTTCTGCTCTGAACTCTACTCCCCTCTACTCCACTTTGTGACAGTCTGCTCCAACAAATCCACTCTAGGACACTCTACTCCCCCTACTCCATTGTACCACACTTTACTCCCCCTACTCGACTCTATGACACGCCGCACCATTAACATTGAGCCATGCTGAACAGCAACAACACTGGTATAAAACATGGCTAAAACACTTTGCTAAAGCCAATAGTTCTGGCATAGGCAACAGCTACTGGCTTGGCCAATGCTTGTTCCTTTTTTGCCTATGCTTAACAGCATTAGCAAAATCCATTGGCAAAGCCGGAAGGTCTGCATTGCAAAAGGCAAAAGGTGCACCCTGTTAGCTTTGCCAATACTTGTTGATATTTTGATAACTGATTACCAGGTTCTTAGAATAATAAAGAAATAACTCGATAATGTTAGGTACATTCACAGCATGGGAGCATCAACGATGCTTGGTGCCACTTTGTGGTGCAAAGCAATGACAATAGCAGCACTGACGTACTTTTGAGTGCAAGCATATTTTTGCACTGACTGTTGGCTCAAGTGCTGCACAAAGATCCCTTTGTACAGGGTGGTGCCAGTGCCAGTCATTGTAATGTATGCAAAGAGGGCGAAATAGAGTAGAAGCAACACGAATACCAATAGGTTTTCACATAAAGCCAGGTGAACTAAAATAGCATCACTTAACTTTGCATCAGAAGGTATCAGAGACAAGGGGCAAACAGAAATCGTGTAAGTTTCATATGCGTAACTGTGTAGTTGCTGCAGAATTACACTTTTTTACACAATGAAACTTTGAGCAGTTTTTCCCACGTTGAATTTTGCATTGGAGTGGGCATTTTGAATACAAATCTCACTCAAGGCATCACTGGATCATCTTTTCACCACAGAACAACACCTAGCATTGTGTAAAAAGGATATTTTTAACACAATCGTGAAAATAACATCAGCAGCACACGATAAATAAGCACTGTGCAATTTTTCGGGCAAATATTTACCATTTGATGTACTGCCTTTCACAGAGAACAAAAAAGTCCACCTTTGTATTTCTCATCTTACGCAGGCGTCACAACCCATGAGCTAGAACAATAGCTTAATCACACTTTGGCAGAATCCTCAAGCAATCATGGATGTGCAAGAATGGCAGGCACTTCCACAATTGTGAATTAAACAAAAGTGCTCAAATTCTCAACCATTTGGGTCTGAAAATTTTGATAAGCGCATGTGGAAACATGCACTGTTGGAAAATTTCACATTGTGGGCTTTTGCTCACAAGAAGGGGGCGTGTAGGTGTATGTGTCCCGATTGTGTGTTGCACGTTATTCACATAAAGAAGAGCAGCCTGAGTGCACCTCCTGCATTTTACAATCAGGTGCATGTACTTATTAAACTCCCAAGTGAAGGAGCGCAGCACACGTGGACCAAAGAACCCCTTGATGGAGCTGAACCAAGCATGAACAGAAGCCATGGTTGTCCAAAGCAGGCTCTATAAGGTTTGATCCATTGCACAATGTTATGTTATCCACTGAAGCTACATTTGCATTCTAAATGCACATTGTAAGTGGTAACCCAGAAATGCAGACATGGATCCAGTCCCTCAGGGGCTTACCTTCAACATCTCATTCACATCCCTTTCACTGGGATAAAAACTTTTTTTTAAACGTCAAAAAAGGCCAGCGGAAGACCACGAAGGCATTAGTTTTTTATCCTGTACAATGAAGAAGCAGAAACGTGCTGACTTCCAACAGACCACATCCATCTTGTTCCATTTCATGATCACATAAGGCATGGAAGAAGCCAGACATGGGCATGGGTGCGGTTCCTACACATTTCATAGACGGTCCACTCCACAACACTGCTCCTGCCTTAGCTCTTCCTAATCATGCAAGCTCCCTAGATGGACAAAGTTGTTAACTACCTACACAAGTTTACTGTAAGCGCATAAGTATGGGTGCACATTCTGTGTATACATTCAGGACTATAGGCTAGCATGACAAGATTCAAGGCACAACCACAAACACATGCGTACACACCCACACACGAATCTCTAGTTCCTTGTTTCTCTGCCCTAGTTTCGTTCTTGCCAGTCATATGAGATAATCTAAATTCAGTCTTGCAAGTTTTGCATTCCATAATTGGGAGTAGGCTAACACAACATATGTTTCTCAATTATTTGTTAATGGATGCAATGTAACCAAACCTGTTTTATGATATAATGTGCATTTGTTACAACTGTTGAAGTGTTCATTTTGTTTCTGTGAAGCAGGTTTGGATCCTATCATGATAATTTTGTCTGTACGTTTTCTAACACCCTACGAGAGTGATCTTGAACAGAGTAATTCAAGTCAGTCAAATTAGACTAGGTCTTGATCCCACAGTAATTTTGTAGTTAACCAACATTCTAATAAAGGGATCAGGGAACTAATAGCAGGGACATAAAGTAATTTGGCTAAGTATAAGACACCCACACTTCTCCTTGCTACTCATGGAAGGAATGTAAATGTACAGTTTATTATTTTAAATTATTAATTTTGGGAGCAATACATGTTATAAGTACTCCCAATTATTGTAGAAAAGGGACCTATGGTGAAGTACCCTCTGCCCCATCTTGAAACCAACCTGGGGCTAAGACGCCTAGACCTCACCAACTGGAGGACCATTTATCCTTCTTTCAACTCAAGATAAAAGTATTGCTTGATCAAATCATCTTTAGACATTGTCAATTTCATGGTAACAGGACCACAAGCTGACACGTTGTCTGGAGAAATAACAAGTATCACACAATTGGGCCACACATGGAACACGTGAAGCTACTGCCACACAGCTTAGCCTATAAACTGCATCTCCATCCACTCAACCTTCACTAAACACTTTCTCACCATAGGAAAATACCAGGGGACATGCTTTGGTGTCAGAGGAGGGCTGAGGTATTGCCCCCTCCAAGCTGAACCTCACTGTATTACTCCTAACCTGGACTGGAGTAAGGAGTATAAAAAATGAGGTAGATTGTAAGCACTGTTGAACACTCAAGCGTTGTCAGTTACAGATCGAAGACTATTGCTACTTCCACCTTTACAGCAATCTTCTACTGCCATGGTGCTGGAGGGTACATTTTTATTTAACGAGCCTGACACCCTAGGGTAAGGTTGGTAATGCTAATGCACCATGGTAGTATTAAAAGATTAATCACGCAACATATAGACAGGGCAAGTAATGAACTCAAAGGTAAGTTGATGACAGTCTTGTAAGTCCTTGCTTCAAATATATCTGGGATTATACATCTTTCAGGCAAAAGATAGTTTTAATTGTTCTACACTCTAGCCCTTATTTTAGTAAAAATGTGCTTGTACCCTGGAATGATGAGGGTGGAGACAGAAATTGGAAGTTAGAGTACACGTATCCTCATAGATTAAACCGCTTCTAAAACAACAAGGATCAAGAAACTTGAATTTGATAGGCTAAGCATTTTAACTGGCTGAAGACTGTCTTAATCACCAGATGAGCATACAGTCATGTGAGTCACATGTCTACTGCAACTATACCAGAACCAGGTAGTTCTCATGGGCAATTGAAGGCCTCAGGAAAATTAAGACCAATACAGGAGTGCCCTTTACTGAGCCTAGCTACAATAATTATTGCTTTTGAATAATCAACATTTTTTAGTCCAGCCACCCACAACGTTTTGCTGTAGACAAGGCAACTGTTCTTCTAACACACTGTAGCAACCGGTTGGAATTCAAAGCGCTTGTATAGCACTCCTGTGCCAGGAGAGGCTGTTGGAACTAGGTGGAAAAACACAGGTAAGAGGCACTTGGGAATCAACAACTAGGTTCTTAGCACATCGGTAGGACAGTAAATTGTTCATAATTTTCTCAATTCAGTTTGTGGCAGATTTGTATAGCAGTAGGCAAGTACAGAGAAGGCCCTGAGTTTCTTATATAAATAAGTCACTAAGTTTTTGAGAGCTCCCAATTGAAGTGCTGCTTTAAAGTGTGCTTTCTGAGAAAAGTGTGCAAGTTTTGAGAGTACCAAGTGCATGTCTTGGGCTGGCCCTAACAGAGGTCTTCAAACTGGGGGGCGAGCCCCCCTAGGGGGCCCAAGTGATCCCAGGGGGGGAGCCAGACTCTGGCCAAAAGAAGCATTGTACAGACAACAGGCCTTTGTTTTAAGCAGAAGCACGTTTTTGCATTTTTAAAAAGGTAACAGTACTTAAATGCAATGTTTAAATATGTCTAGATATATTTAAACATTGCCATCTTTATAAAATAATTGTGAAAAATTCGGAGGGGGCCGGCAATGATTTTTATTTTTCAACTGGGGGGACGCGGCATTAAAAAGTTTGGAGACCTAACTTGAAGACTACTGTTTCACAATTTTAAATTTATAACACAGAACCTTATATCTTTATCTGTGTCACGGCGTGGACTTTCAGTGGTAAAATACCTCCTCAGGTGTGACAATCATGTACTGGTTCCACAAAAGCAGATTTAGCAAACATTATATACCCCCCCGTCATGAATGGATCAATAAGGAAATGTATCGGGCCTAGCCAGCAATTCACCAGATTGGTTTATTTATTAAGCGTAATGTGTCTTGCTAATTCAGCTTAATTCATACATACAACAATATTCTCTGCCCCAGTTCACATCCAAATTTGATGTCACTTAAATGAGATCTGTGAAATGCCTTTCACTGGGATGATGCGAAAAGAGGAAGCAGTAGGTAGAGAATAACATTTTGAAGAACACTTTTCTGTAATTTTCTCTAATATAGGGTACAATTTGACATCCTGAAAGCATTGTAATGTTTCGTGACCTGTTAGAAATAATTGAAATAAATGCTTGACTGCGTTTTATTTAATGGTAACATTTCTACATTGATCTAAAACCTGGAATTCACATAAAACGTCACAGGTGTAGGAAATGTTTATACCTGAGTGGTTTGCTCACAAGAATAGTAGACTTGACTCTTTGGACCTTATAATTTTTTATCACACTACATAAAACAAAAGAACATAAGCAGCACCTCAAATATGTTAAACACTGAATTTTATTTGATGTAGCTGAAAATTGTCATAAAGTTTAGGGTTTCTGTTTTATTCATCCATATTTAGTTACGTTTATATTTATGACAACTGTATTATTTTCTGGAAGCAGGTGAGAAATATGTTGTTAGACGTCTGAGTACCTACCAATATAAAAAATATACAATTATTTCCTGGCTCATTTCTTCGGGGAATTCTGATATAACAACTGAACTAAGTTTCCCCCCACGCTATGTTTAAAAACCTGCCATTCACAAAAATTATTTATAACTTCTAATTGGAGAAGAACATTGGTCTTATGGTTAATCATTTACAAACAGGACGCACAGCCAATTCACACACTGAAACATGACTGGTGTTTGCTGTGACTTTTTAGTTACATAAGTGGCAATGCCCTGGTGATGGAGGTACCCTCATGCAGTTCATAAACAGCCTGATCTTGTTGTGGTGCTGCCTGAAAAGCAGTTGGTAGTATATTTTTGCCATTTCGCCATCGATGTAGCCATAAAATCAGAGATAACCATTGATTAAGTGGGGTCGAATCGGTTTATATCTTAATCAAATAGGCAGATACAGTCAGAGTTTGTGCATTATTTAGTAGGGGATGGAAACCTGTCCATGATGGGTGGTCATCTGCATAAAAACTTCAGCATTGTCAGAGTGAATTGAGGAATAGGCAAATATTGAAGCAATGTTTCATTTGTATAATAATAAGTGATATGGCCCGATGTTTGGCTCACAGGGTTGTGGCTGGCGCTACCAAGTGACGGGTGCCGTATACCAAGATCTATAGTTTTGGTTCCAACTCATGCATTTTTCCATCCACCACCAAACACTCTCTGCCTCTTTCTCTCCAGGAGCGGCTCACAGCAAGCAGAAAGGGTGGGGAGGCTCGCAGGGGTGCAATTAAAATAAAATTAAAAATATTGTTTTTAAAAACACATAAACCCTGCGTGCCACTCCAGTCCTCCGTCTCCTTGGTGCAGGCACAGGCTCCCAGTCTGCCCTCTGGCCAATCCTGATGCTACTCAAAGCAGTGATAGGATTGTCTCGGAGTGTCCAGTCAGGGAGCTCTGGGCGCTCCCAGGAAGACTGGGAGCCTGTGCAGGCTCTCTGCAGCACTTCAACTATGTTGCTGGGCTAGAGACAGCCTACTGCGCATGTGTGCTTGGCCTGCCCTAGACAGCCGGCCAAACACACATGCACTCCCACTCACTGCACGTCACCCCGTGGCCCCGCCCTTTTACCAAAAAACAATTATAAATTCAGTTTATTAGCATTTTTTGGTAAAAGGTTTGCAGCTGCTGGCGGGGGTAAGGGGGGCAATACACTCCTCCGCCCTAATGAAGGAGCCAACTCTGTGTATTTCACTATTGAAGGTTCTTTTTTTATCCCTTTTTTTCTGCCTTTGACACTGTTTTCTGTCTTTCTGTTCTCCCTTCTTTCCCCCTTTTGTGTTTTTCCCTCTCCTGCTCTGAATCTGAGCCTGATGAGGAAAAATAACTGCCAGTGGTCACCAACTGCAGCCCGGACTCATTGAATATTGGTGAGGATGAGGCAGGATTAATATGGCGAATGTCATGTGTTTAGACCTCTCAGAGGTAGAGCTGGGTATCACTAGAACATTAGGCCCAGATGTGGCACTTCTTCAGAGCCCCCCCACCGGCACCTAACCACACCAACAACGTATTTAACATACCGCACACCATGGCGATAGGACAATAGCGTCAACATTTTTTATGCTATTGTGGTGCTCTGCCACACTAGCATCAAAAACTTTTATGTTAGTGTAGCAAAATGCAAGGAGGCCCATTGATTACAATGGGCATGTCCTTTTAACACCTGCCCTTGAGCAGTTGTTAAAAATGATGCCAAAAATGGTGCAATGAAATCTTGTAGATTTCATTGCACCATATTTGCGGTCCTCCTAATGCCGGAACGCCCTCCTTGCATACATTACTGGTGCAGGCATAATGTGTCACAAGGTGTTACAAAGTGGCTCAATGCATGCACTGCGCCACTTTGTAAATATGGCATGGCAATTTTTACCTCATTGAGCCATATCAGCGTAAAAAAATGATGCTAATGTGGTGCAAGGAGGTGCTAGGCCTTCTTAAATCTGGCCGTAAGTGTATTGTGGTGTTCTGAGTGGTCAGCAGGGCACCATGTGGTTCTATGTAAATATTGAAAGGAAGGGGTGTGAAGGTGGACTCTTGTGAAACACTGCTAGTGAGTCGGCATAAAAGGATCTAGTGATCTTAGTTTGGAACTTTGGATGTGTCTTTGATGCTCAGAAAGGTAGGTTGAGAGCCACTTGAGGATGAGCCGAGTTATGACGAAAGAGAGGAAGGCCTGCTGGACTATGGTAAGGAAAACTGTAGCACAAAGAGGCAGGGGTCTCTGAGTGTAATACAACGTGTTGCATCAACAACCTGCATAGACACTAACTGGTGCAAATGTTGGAGGTTGTTACCATCACTGTGGGATTTCGGTTGCAATGTTTCTACTTGCATTAATGTTTATCTGAAGTTCTTCTGCAATTTTGTCCTGGCCTGAAAAATTGTTTAATGTTCTGCACGCAGCAATTAACAAAACAATTTTTACCCTTACAGTGCACTTTAAGATTTACCTTGCCTCCAGGTGCAGATAACAGCTGTTCATTATTATCTACCTTGAAGCCTGAAAACCCAGTATAATTATGACCTTCCAATTGCGCAGGTTACAGCTGGGAGATTTAAAAGTATTAGGCAGAGTTTCAGTATTGTGAGCGTGCTACCTTTGGCACCCTCCATGATGGTACACTCTGCCGTTCCTTTGTGATGTCATCACTAGAACCATCAGATCGTACCATAAAGGAAGACGTTTGCTCCTTCTGCCACCTAGATGGTCGTCTCAGTCATCCTCCTCCAGATGTCAACTTTAAACAATGTTTTGTTTGCATTAAAAATAGATATGTTTTGGCAGTCACTAGAAGTGTCAATCAACGAGCAGCAGAAAACATCCCATTGTTGTCTGAAATATCATTTAAGAAAAACCACTCATCCAGGAGCACTCAGCTGTGGCTCCTCATGTTGCCAACTAGCCACATGGCACCGCCCTCGCTCCTCCGGAGCGGTTGGAAGCACTAGTCCCAGGCGCATACTTGTGAAAGCTCAGCCGGGTATACTGCACTTAGATAATTGCAGGTGGTGCCCATGCATGCCAATGGAAAGATTCCAGTCTTTTGTCTTTGTTTAGTCTATGCTCCATCCTTTCTCCTGCTATATGATTGCACAGAGCGAGATTGCCCTGCCGCAGACCTCAACGATTCTAATTTTAGAAACGTATAAAGAAGGAAACCACAGAGATGCATTGACTAAGCCTCTCCAACCCATACACAGAAACAGCTAAGAGCAGCTGGCTAGTGAAGACATCCCTATACTAACAGTTGAAGCATAGTGTAGAAAATGCAGCGCAAAACAGCCTATATTGCTCACGGATGTGGCTTAATTTTAAACCTGTGCATCAAGGTTCTGATCTCTCCACCTCCCATGTCCTCTTCACTGAACCACCCTTCCATCCTTGCCTCTTAATCAGTGAATTTCAGATTGTCCTAAAGGCACCTTATGCTTTCAGAAAAGAAATACCACCGACCAGCTACATTCAATGAGTATCTATGTGTTTTTGTAGAAAAATGTAATGTACATCTTGTCTACATGTTTAGTACTCACTGCTGGTCTTACACAAAACTTCTGCTTTGTACAAAGCTCAGTAATTCACTCTGGTTTATGTTACTAATAAAACCTGAGTCTCGTGCTATCTACCATATTGTGCTCTTGATGTATAAATAAAACAATAAATGAAGGGATTAATGCTAGTTCGTGAGAAAGTAGCTGGAATTCTATTCCCTCTCCATGTTTCTTCCACCTCTGGTCTTACACAGCTAAGTCTGCAGAGTAATTACTGTAATTACACTTATATAGCGCTTACTACCCCTGATGAGGCGCTGAAGTGCTTTACAGACTGACAGCCCGCTGCTCCTGAGCCCGATAATAAGTGTCACTGATTCAAATATGAGAAGACTAAAATGAATATATGAATTTGATACTTTAAGATTATTGCCAACATTATTGGAAAAGGTTCAGGAGAATGCACTGTGACATTCGAACTTAACCTCATATAACAAAACATTGATGCCGTTTTTAAGCTTTTTGGACCGGGAGTTTAAACTTAATATCTGAAGAGTTGATTAATTTAGGTCAATCAGTGTTATTTTTGTCAAATTGACTTCTTACCTCCGAGCAAGTGTCATCAAGTGATTTCAAATTAGCCACTGAATGAGCCTCTGAATAATAATGATATTTTTTATACATTATCCTTTTTGTGTTTGAGAGTAGTCTATATAACATTTGCTGTGTCATATATGTTGCTACCAAATACATCATACCGCATCTCGACACCACATCAGATGCCAGGCTCTTAAAGGTTATTTAAGACGTCAGCAATAAGCCTTCCTTTTTATGCAGCACAGCTTTGGTTCATAAGTCACAGATCATTTAACCCTCAATAACTATGAATATAGTCTTGCATGTGTAGGAACATAGAGACAGGAAGAAAAGAAGATATTCAGAAAAAGTAGGTACATAGGTGTTGTAATATACTTCTGTGTCTGTGTATCTTCACAGCCACAACCGAGCAGTGATCATGACCTACTCAAAGTGCGTTAGTCAATTATTTTCAACCGCCGAGTCAATAACAACGCCGGAGCCTGGCTAACCATTCCACTCAGGAACTTCACTTATTACATATGCAGAGAGGTTAATATTGTCGAGATGGCGGGTCAGCATATTTTTATAATGTATCCCACTTTGAATATAGGTTCAGAACTTGTCACGTACTGTATTAGTTAGTTTGTCCATTTCATAAAGTATCCAGATATGACTTAGCCATACAGGCTTTGCTCGCGGAAATGGAGAACGAGTTTTTGGTGAAAAGGTTTATGTTGAATACAATAACTAGCAGGTGAGTGAAGAAGTGAAATAAGATTGATGACAGTACGTAATGCAGAGCAACTGTTACTGACACTATGGGGGTTATTCTGACCCCCGCGGGCGGTGGAAGCCGCCCGCCTGGCGGGAACCGCCAGAAGACTGTACCGCGGTCAAATGACCGCGGCGGTCATTCTGACTTTCCCGCTGGGCCGGCGGGCGACCGCCAGAAGGCCGCCCGCCGGCTCAGCGGGAAAGCCCCTTCAACGATGAAGCCGGCTCCGAATGGAGCCGGCGGAGTTGAAGGGGTGCGACGGGTGCAGTGGCACCCGTCGCGATTTTCAGTGTCTGCTTTGCAGACATTGAAAATCCCTATGGGGCCCTGTTAGGGGGCCCCCTGCACTGCCCATGCCAGTGGCATGGGCAGTGCAGGGGCCCCCAGGGGCCCCACGACACCCGTTCCCGCCATCCTGTTCCTGGCGGTACGAACCGCCAGGAACAGGCTGGCGGGAAGGGGGTCGGAATCCCCATGGCGGCGCTGCAAACAGCGCCGCCATGGAGGATTCCCTTGGGCAGGGGTAAACCGGCGGGAAACCACCGGTTGCCCTTTTCTGACCGCGGCTTTACCGCCGCGGTCAGAATTGCCCATGAAGCACCGCCAGCCTGTTGGCGGTGCTTCCTCCGTCCCCGGGCCGCCAGGGTCGGAATGACCCCCACAGTCTTAATCCTTTTGGTCCCTACCCTCCCAAACAAGATGGTGGATTCTGCAAGGAGGGGGTCACTTCAGCTCTGGACACCTTAGGGGTGGTTCTATCTGCAGTGTTCACTTCTCATTGTTTTACATAATTTTCCCACTGGACCTGCCTCCAAAAGTGGGACCTGATCTGTGGGGTGGGAAACTCCTCTAGCTGGAATGCCCTGGGGCACTGTAACAGGTGGCCTAAGCCTTTGAGGCTCACTGTCAAGTGTTACAGTTCCTGCAGAGGGGAGGCGTGACACACCTCCACTTAGAGCAGGCTTTGTTTCTGACCCCAGAGAGCACAAAGGCGCTCACCCCATGGGGTCAGAAATTTGTCTGTTAGTGGCAGGCTGGCACAAACTGGTCAGTACTGCACTAAAGGGTTAGGTAAAATACAGGTGGCATGTCTAAGATGCCCTCTGTGTGCATGTTACAGTAAATTCAACACTGGCATCAGTGTAGGTTTATTGTGCTGAGAAGTTAGATACCAAATTCAGGGAAGCCATTGTGGAGCTGTGGAGTTTGTAATAACAGACTCCCAGCCTATGTTTTCAGTATGGCCACGCTGTACTTATAATGTCTAAGAATGGACTTAGACACTGTAGGGGCATATTGCTCATGCAGCTGTGCCCTCACCTGTGGTATGGTGCACCCTCTCTTAGGGCTGTAAGGCCTGCTAGAAGGGTGACTTACCTATGCCACAGGTAGTGGTTTTAGGGCTGCCATGTCGACTTTACCTTTTTCTCCACACCGGCACACACAAGCTGCAATCACATTGTCCATGTGTTTGGTTAGGGGTCCCTTAGGCTGGCACAATACATGCTGCAGCCCTTAGGGACACTACCTGGTCACAGTGTCCTAGGTAGCACTAGTACTTTTTACAAGGGGCTTAGTGTGTGCCAGGGGTGTGCCAACTGTGCAAACAATGGTACAGTTTTGGAAAAGAACACTGGTGGTGGGACCTTGTTAGCAGGATCTCAGCACATTTCGGTCAAGTCAGCATCAATATCAGGCCAAAAGTGTGTTGGGGGGGCGGTAACCATGCCGAAAGGGGCACTTTCCTACATGCAGTGTAAACATTCCACTCACTATGCCCCTCACTGTGCACCAATGATAACTGCTCGCCCTTCTCTACACCCTTACCCACCCCAGCTCATCTGTGTTTTAATTTCCACATCCCACGCACATCCTATGCAATCCCACCCAGTGTTGTCTCCTCTTTGTACACCTTTGAAAGAGGTAAATAGTTGGATGCTTCATCCACTGAGGGGAAACAATATTGCTGAAACTCTTTCCCAACCCAGATTCACATAGAAAGAGAGGAGAGCCACGAGCCACATCTAGCCAACCAGTCAACAACTGGAGGTCTTCTTCAGCTATTCTCATTTCTTGCCCAGGCTGTAGATTGAAACGGTCTTCCCACTTGTACTAAAGTGCCTCTGCATTCCACATAAGTAAACTCCTTCTTGTGTTTACGATATGACGGTAGGGAATCCTTGCAGCGCCGCCATGGGGATTCCGACCCCCTTCCCGCCAGCCTGTTCCTGGCGGTTCTTACCGCCAGGAACAGGATGGCGGGAACGGGTGTCGTGGGGCCCTGGGGGCCCCTGCACTGCCCATGCCACTGGCATGGGCAGTGCAGGGGCCCCCTAACAGGGCCCATAAGGATTTTCAGTGTCTGCAAAGCAGACACTGAATATCGCGACGGGTGCCACTGCACCCTTCGCACTCCTTCAACTCCGCCGGCTCCATTCGGAGCCGGCTTCATCGTTGAAGGGGCTTTCCCGCTGGGCCGGCGGGCGCCCTTCTGGCGGTCGCCCGCCGGCCCAGCGGGAAAGTCAGAATGACCGCCGCGGTCATTTGACCGCGGTACGGTCTTCTGGCGGTTCCCGCCAGGCGGGCGGCTTCCGCCTCCCGCGGGGGTCAGGATGACCCCCTGTGTCCCCTCCCCAAAGGGAGTGGACACCAGAAGGGTGTAGCCACCCTCAGGGACTGTAGCCATTGGCTACTGACCCCTGTAACACCCCTAAATATAGTATTTAGGGGCTCGCCTGAACCTCCCTCACCAGATTCCTGGTGAACTCAGAAGAAAGAAGAAGATGGACTGCTAAGCTGACCCCAGCAGTGAAGACTCCAGATGACAACTGATTTTGTCCCAGCCCTACCGGCATGTCTGCAGCTTCAAAGACCTCTTGTCCAAAAAGGCGACGCATCCTGCAGGACCGGCAACCTCTACAAACCCCCAGAGGACTGCCTCCCAGCAGAGGATCAAGAACGTCCGAGGACAATGACCCTGTCCACAAGAAATCTCCAAAAGGACTTTAGAACCGCCCTGGATCTGCGAGTCCTGCCCACTCTGCACCCGATGCCCACGGCCCAAGTCCAGGTGGCCCACTGGTCCAGAGAAGGTCGCCAGACAATTCTGACCTCGAGTCCATCCTGGGTTGACCCCTACTAGCCACCACAATGACACCTGCCCCCTAAATCCAGAGGCTCCCCCTGGCCACGCCCGGATCCGAAGATTCCTGATGCCTAAAGGTACCCCTGCACCCACAGCCTGGCCTTGGGGAAAACAACAGACAATCCAGCAACGTCCAGCGGGTGCCTCTCCTTTATGTCCAGCATTTGGTTTCCCAGAACCGACCTCCCCTTGACCCAGCCTGCAGCCTCTTTGTGGCCCCTAGGGTTCCCTCATTGAAAAGCATTGGGCACCTGACACTGTGTTTGCAACCTTCACCCGCCGCCCCTGTGCTGGTGAGGGTGTGTATTTGGTGCTGACCTGTGGCTTCTCCCGGTGCTGAGCTAAACTACCCAGGCCTGTGTCCTGAAACCACGGGTACTTACCTGCAAGTGGTTTTCAACTAAGTCCCCCCAGTCCTCTTAGGATTCCATTGCAAACCAGACACCAAATTTGACCTCTGCACCCGACCGGCCCCATGTTGCTGGTGGTTTGCTTTTGGGGTCAACTTCAACTTTGACCTGTGTACATCCTAACCCCCGAAGATTAGAATTGTAAGTGGTGTACTTACCTGCTTTCTATGCTACTACGTGTTTCCCCCAGAAATCTATAGACTCCTATGAAAAATTGCACTGTCAACTTTTGAAATTGAAAAGTCTTACTTACTTGTAAATTGTTTTACCTGCAAAATTCAAAGTACATTTGGTACATAAACTTGATACATACGTACAACTGTACTCACCTGCAACTGAGTTCCTTTGGTTCTAGTAGTAAAGTAACAAAATATATTTGCACTACATATGGAGTTAGTCATAGTGTGTGCCTCATTTCTTGACTGTGTGTACAACAAATGCTTTGCACTACCCTCTGATAAGCCTAACTGTTCGACCACAAAAGAGGGCATTAGTAGTATCTACCTTAGCCTCTGTTAAGCCTCTGGGGAACCCCTGGACTTTGTACACACCATACCTCATTTTGGTACAATATATACATAGCCAGCTTCCTACACTGCGTTGCAAGAATAATGTAAAACCCACTGACTGAACACTTTCTAAACCGAACTGTCCAAAAGAATGGAAAGATGGCACCAAATCCTAAAATAACAATGGGCAGAAAACAAAACTGCTAAACTATACAAGGGATTATGTGCCACCCACAAGATCGAAATGCATTTAGTTTATTGCTTTTTGGGTCGTGCCTACTGACAGTTTCAAGAACACCCATACTTACATTGTGCTTTGGGTCAGCCCAGTTTGCTTATCATTGGCTGACATTCTTGTCAATCTTATTAGCTTGTTTCTTAATCAGTGCCTTTCCTCCCTCTTGTGTTTGTCTCTCCTCCAGGGCATAGCTTCTTTACCATCCTTTTGATTGGAATACGGGTATCCTTCTACAGCTTACAGTTACATAATTCTTTTTTTTCTGTAAGCACTCCATGGGTCTGTGTGTTTTCTTACTATCCTTCTTCATTTTATTTATTTCAAATTCCTTCCTTAGTTTGTAAGGAGGTGCTGCAGATGCAATTTGGTACCAAGCCACTTCTTTCGCTAGCTGTGCTTTCACAAACCTTATTTTGTTTTTTAATTAACCGATCCACATTGGTTTTCCTCCATCTTGGAATTGAAAATTTAAAAATACAAAATGGCCGTCCTGTCATGATACTTGCACATGCATGCATGCACATACATCACTTTGCTGGGGAAGGATTTTGTTATTCAGAAACAGGCATTTTTTCTTTGTGCATTGCAGACCAGCTACAAGCACTGGCAAAGCCAAAAGGTTGACTAATGCCATTCAATTGTGCGATCTATTAGCTTTGCTATTTACTATCTGTACTCTGTCATCATTAAGCAGCCAAATGCTTCAGCTAATCATAATGTCTGAACTCAAACAGGAAATGTAAGCATAACATGAGAGCCTAAATGTAACCATTAAAATATCTTTATGAATCTGGCTGTGCATGATATACCAGTACTCCCAATCTCTTGAAAGCTATTTTCAGCTCGGGTGCCTGTGGCCTTATGCAACCTGACTAGACGAGCAGTACCTGTCATGAGGCATAGCAGAGCTTCAATGATAGTCAATGTCTTGTCAAGTTATATCATGCTATTTGCGTGCAAAATGTGGAATACACCCTGTCACTTCAGCTCTGGGAGGAAGGGGCACGAGAGGGAAGGAAGAAACAGTGGAGAGGGAAGATGGAACATGATCTTATGTTATATTGGTTGCCATTACAATATTTTAAAGGAATGCATTCCTCGAGTATGTGTACAAGCTAACAGTAGGATGCATGTCCAGTCCACTGAATGGGTACAAGAGGAGACTGATGTAAGAAGAAATGAAGGAGATTTAAGGATAGAATGGTATGTGATGCTGACTGCAGGCGCTGGCCATGTGATGTTATTAGCTTCTAATTTTTTGGAAAATAAAACTATGTTTGCAAATGCTGCAATGACCAACCTGATATTAGTAATAAGAATCTCAGTAATGGGAACATCTGTCATCCATAAACCAATTCACACCCAATGTCTCATCCTCTGTCTACATCAATTTGCATGGGACCTTTTTATAGGTCTTTGCATGGTGGTATGATCAGGGAGTCAATTCAGGGAGAACGTGCCCTTGATGTTGTCTGCCCGTAGCCCTCCCTTTCAAGGACGGCGATGGCTGTTCTGAAGAACAAAGAAAACATTTGCTGCTGTGTAAAATGTAGCAGCGTTGACGTTGTGTTCAGTTGGTGGACTGACAGCCAACAAGGAAGTGTACCGTATACTTTGACAAAATAATGCGTGAATATGTATTTGCCCCTTGGCAGAACGAAATGTACGATCTCTGCATATCAATATTCATAAGCCTATAGTGTTTGGTTAAACATGAAGTAGAAACTATCACTGCATGTGTGCATCAAACTGCTGCTGTGCTATTGCTTGAGTCCTGATGAATTCTGACTCACTGAATGAAAGCCAAATAATGCAGTAAAGAATGCTTTGCAGTGCAAATGAGTAATATACAAAAAAATGTTGCAACATGGCAATAAAAAAGTGGCGGATAGTGTCAGCAGGTAGGAGTTGCAAAACAAGTAGGTTGCATTAGAAGTGAGCCAATGAACAACTTTAGTGGCAGCACTCCATAAGAGTGCATGTGTATGAATGCTCCCCCCCACACCCTCCCCACTCCACCTTGTTGCTATCTGATGTTGCTTCCCTACAGTTGTCTCCCCTTAGGAGTTTCTCCATTGTTGTTGCTCCAGCATGCATCCAGCGGAGTGCTTCTGAGAGCATGGGCAGGCGTCCTGGGAGGCCTGCACCTCTAGCAATAACAGCTCCAGTCTCTGACCGTGCCTACGACCTCACCTGCTTTCCGGTGTCCCACCCACCGCTACTAGTCAGGAGGCGTCCGAACCCCCGGACCCTCCAACGATGAAGCGCAGAGCCGGAAGAGGCCTAGCTTGTGCTGCTGTTTACCCTGTGGTGTGGGGACGACGATTGCTGATCCGTCGCCTGCCTCCCGCTTTAAGCAGCCTTGGTGCTGGCCAGTGAGGAGCGCTGCCACACCCCCGCACCTGCTCCTCACAGGCCCGCGCAGCCTTCTGCTCACAGCATGTAGGCCCCTCTGCCTGGATCGACCGCCAGGTGCACTCCAACCACATGGCCCGCCATGAGAGGCCCCTGAATGTTGGGAAATTTGCTGCTTGTCAACGCAGAAGCGTCTGTGGCACGAAAGGATGTGATCGGAGCTGGCTACTGGCTGTAGTGTAGGCCCGAGGCCCAAGGACGACAGGGAGGTAGTTGAACAGAAAACGTATAACTCTCTTTAATACAACTTCACTCATCTTTTTCTAATTCCACTCCCGCTTCACATCACCTATTCAACCCCCCTGCCCACGTCACCCCCGGCTCAACCATTAAGCACCAGTGGGGAGGGGTGTGGCTACATATCCCCCCTCTATGGAGACCGCATAATAGGTTTACCTGAGTACAGGCAAACACTACATTCCTCCCCAAATTAAGATACAAACAAAGAAAAACAAAAAGGTCTTTTTGTAGAAGAACAGAACCAGCACATGGCCTGGATGCCACAGCAATGAAAAAGGTGTCTTCATCTAGTCCGTCATGATATCCGCACATCGCTTGGACGGATCGGGATTGGATCTTAATTTGTATCACCCAGTTCCTGATCACCCTGACAGCACCACTTGGGTCCCACCCGCGGACTGCACCTCTCCTGCGGGAAACGGGGCTCTAACAGCTGTCAAGGTTGAATGTACTGGTGTTGTCGACCATTCAGATGCTACACTGTTCTTTTGCGAGGGTCCCCTTCGGATCGGAGACTCAGGTGAAAGGGCAGCACCCTCAGGGTCACTCTGCGATCCATCACTCAGACAGCCATCCCCTCTGTTACAAGAGGGTGGAGAAAAAGAGAACCGCTTAAACTGGGACACATTCCTTGTAACCATCTCTCCCTGCCGTTATCATTGTCCCTTTGACAGCAGTCACTGTCCATAACTCAGCCTTGAAGGGTAACCGGAATTTCACCCCTGGGTGGCGGTCTTTGACCAGCAAGGTGTCTCCCACACAGATAGTGCTTTTCCGGGCCCTCCGTTTCCGCAAAGCATAGTCATTATTGCGAGACCTCTGTTCCATAGGTTCTGGGGAGTTGTCTGAGTGATCCACAGAGGGTGGTGTGGGATGGCATCAGTTACCACTCTCCCAAAACACAGCTGGCTTGGGGTGACACCAGTGGTGGTATGGGACGTAACCCTGTATTAAAAAATAAAAATGTATAAGGGGCTCTCGACATTCTGTGATTCCGCTATAGCAATGCAGATTGTTTTTGATAGTGTCTTTACAAATCTTTCCACCTCCCCATTTGCCTGGGGCCACCTGGGCGTGATCCGACAGTGCTTGGTGTTCCTTGATTTGAGAAAATTGGACCACTCACAACTGTTGAATGGGGGTCCGTTGTCTGTGCGGATTTCTCCAAAGAGGATGTGGGTGGCCATCATTATCTCGATCGTTGGGATGACCACTGATGCCGATGTAGATGGCATGAGCTCCACCTCAGGGTATCGGGAGTAGTACTCTATCACTATTAGCATGTGAGAACCATAGGGAAGACTCCCGAAGTCGGTTCTGACTCTCAGCCAAGGGGCCGTGGAGCCATCTTTGGTGACAACTGGCGCTTGGGGGTCAGGCACTCCGCTTGCTTGACAGATAAGGCACACTTCAACCACATCCTCCACTTGTTGGTCCATTCCGGGGAACCAGACCTTGCTCTTTGGTTCTTTTATTTCATAATACACTGGTGGGCTCCGTGCGCTAACAGGGTGGTCAGTGGCCTCAAGCAGGCAGGCAGGACAAGGCGGGGGCATCACAGTAAGCATCTTTCTTCACTCACCAAGAGATCGTAGTGGATATGAAAGAAGGCTTGTAGTGTGGTTTTGGCTTCTGTGCTACCTAACATTGTGGGGTGCTGGAGAGGGCACCAGTCACCAGACCGAATGGCTTCCATGGCCATCTGCAAGCACTCATCTTGACCAGTGGCTTCCACTACTTCTGCAAGAGGTTTGGGTAATGGCTTGGCCCGGTCCACCTCCAGCCTGACGTACTCTTGTTTCAAGAGCTTCCTCAGCTTCCTGGGGGGTGGCTGGGCACGCATGCTGTTAAGAAGTCAGCAGGATTCCGGGTGCCTGGCTGATACTCTACGTCAAAGTCAAACTCTTGTAATTGTAGTATCCACTTTTCGATCCTCGGTGTTGGCTTGGACGACGACCCTTTGAAGAGAGGAAGGAGCATCTTGTGATCAGTCACTACCATAAATGTCTTGCTATACAGATAGAGGTGAAATTGCCGACACCCCCAGTGAATGGTAGGCATTAGCGTTCTGCTGGCAAATGTGATGGGAGCCCACTCCCTGCAGTCTTGTCTCTGGGCTAGTACCGCACCCAAACTAGTGGGGCTGGCATCAACGGCTAGCTGAGATTCACATTGAGGTATCGAAGTATGCCAGAGTGGTATTGGCTGAGAGGGCTGGCATCAATGGATAGCTGAGATTCACATTGAGGATCGAAATATGCCAGAGTGGTATTGGCTGAGAGGGTGTTTTTTTGTGTTATCGAAAGCATACTCTTGTTCTGTGCCCCACACCCAGGGGTGGTCGGTTTTGGTCAGATCTCGCAGTGGGCCGGTGATGTCCAATAAGTTCCTCATGAAATGCCCACAGTACGTGACCATACCTAGGAAACTTCTAACCCCAGAGACAGAGGTCGGGGCTGGGGCCTCTTGAATGTCTCTCACTTTGGAAGGGTCTGGGCTGATCCCTTGCTCTGAGAACTTGTACCCAAAAAAGCAAATGTCCCTCTTTAAGAACTCACACTTTTCATGGTGTAAGGTCAATCCGTGTTCCCGCATCCTCATGAATACTGCTCGTAGGCGAGCCATGTAACTCTCCAGCATGGGGACATGTCGTCACTCACATTTAGGACCTCTGGGAGTCCTTGCAGGACTTCCTTGATAGTGTGCTGGAACACTTCAGTGGTGTTGGAAATGCCGAAGTTCAGATGGGTGTACCTCCAGAGGCCTGTGTGTGTGGAGAAAGTGGTTATGGGGCGGGAGTCAGGGTGCAACATGATCTGGTGTTAGCCATATTGGAGCTCCATCTTGGAGAACCACTTCGAACCGGAGAGTTCCCTAATGATGTCCTCTATAGTCGGGGTCAGATGTCTCTCCCACTTGATGGCTTGATTGGGCAGACTCATGTCCACTCAGATGAGAACCGTGTCTGGCTGCTTGGGCTTCTTTGCAATGAATATTGGGGACACCCAGGGAGTGGGTCCTGACACTTTCTCAATGATTCCCGCTTTCTCAAGGAGTTGTAGTTCCTGTTCCACCTTCGGGCAAAGATGGAAGCCTACTTGTCTGTGCCTGAGGGCAACTGGGTTCATGGGCTTGTCGATATGCCTCTTGAGGAGGGGCCTTTTAGGCATTCGATGCCGCCTGAAGAGCACCTCGAATTATTTGGTAAGGTCTCCCAAACTGCTGACATGAACGCTGAATGCAAAGTGCACTAGACTCAGGTTTTGTGCTGTCTAACAACTGAGCAGGAACCCTGACCCTTCTTGCGACATGGAGACGTTGGTCGTGAGTTTCGCGTTTTCATGTGCAATGTCTGCTGTGAAAACACCAGCAATCCGTAGTGGTTGGGTGTTCCTGAAGGCGTATATGAACCGTTGGGGATCTGAGCGGTTGAGGGTCCGGTAGGCTGTGGTACACCTCGGCAGCCATAAGATTGATCGAGGCTCCGGTGTCTATTGAAGCTGGAATGGGTTGTCCATGCACCACTAATTGGCATGTGGGTAGCCACCGGCTGTTGATGCTCCCCTGTCTACCGCTCTTACCACTTGAACCACCTCTTGGTCGTTGTCCAATGAGGTGGTGGGAAGGGCCGCTACAGCCTTGATTGCCTTCTTGGGTGTGGTTGGTGCAATCCTGGGTGAGGAACGGTATACTTCTGAGAAATGGTTCAGTTTACCACATGTACTGCAGGTTTTTCGCAGGGCTGGGCAGCTGCCAGGGTGCGGCAGGGGACCCCCACACCATCGCCAGAGTTTGTCTCTCAGTGCATTCAGATTTCCGTGACTACAGCGTTGACGGGTTCAGATTTTATTTGGACGGCTGGTGTCTGTTCCATGTGTGCAGCATGTGCTTCTGAAAGCTCCTTTGAGTGACACAGGGTTAGGATGTCTCTCATTCCCATGTTCGGTTCCTGTAAAATGCGCTTTTGGAGTTTTGAGGGTACCCTTGTATAAACTGAGCCCTGACTTCATCCTCTTCATCTGGCTAAGTGCAGGTGCTGGTCAAGTCCCTTAGGCGTGCGTAGAAGACATCCACCGGCCCATTAGGCTTCTGGTGTGCTTGGCGCAGTAGGAACCGTTCATAGTCAGTGTTGACATAGGGTTTAAAATGTGCGGTGATTGCATCCTTCTATGGGGCATATGTACAGGAGGGTCGCTCCTGCCACTGACTTGGAGATTTTGTGAATGTCCACCTCTCCCAGGTTTAGAAGTAGTGATTGTTACCTTTCATCCTTCACTTCCAGGGCTTTAAATTAGGTATTGAGGCGCTCAATCCAGGCTTTCCAGCATGTGTGGGGATGGGTCCAGTGATCATGAAGGGTTCAAGGGCTGGGATGCCAGACATATTAGTGTGGGGGTCAGCGAGCTGTCGTTAACTTGGTAGTGATGTACTTCGTTGGGTGGCCAGGGACTTTTTGTCTGGGCGCTTGCAGGCTGTGTGACGACCTGCCCACTTTTCCTTTAAGTGTCTGATGGTGTTCTGTGCCTGACGCACACTAGGCATTGGGTGGGCACTAGGTGCTGCTGGGGCTAGTGGGTACAGGAGGGTAGGTTACTGGGTGCTTCAGGAGAGAAAGGAAAAAACAAGTACCTCCCAGACATCGTGGTGAGCCAGCAGGCAGAGCAATGGACACACTGTGTGTCTTAGCAGAGGGCGGGTCTCTAGGCCACTTGATAGCGAGGCCTTGGTATGCGGGGGAGAAAAACGCTCTGGGAGTCCTCCTGGGGGTGGGGTTGTGCAGAGCACAGTGGGCGTGGCACCAGGATGTTTCGGTGCTGACTGCGAACTCCTACAGAGTCCACACGCGTCCGGAGATCAGCCGCAGGTGGCAGGTGGCAGGCGGATTCAGGCGCTGGCGCGAGTGCTGCTTCTGGCTGTCCCCCGGCTAGAGATACAGTGCAGGGAGTGCTCTGCGATGTGGCGTGAGGCAGTCACTGGCAACTAGGCAGGTGAGGAAGGCGGCGTGGCCTCCCTGGTTGCCAGTGAAGTGTAGGCCCAAGGCCCAAAGATGACACAGAGCCAGTTGTACGGAAAACGTATAACTCTCTTTAATACAACTTCATTTGTCTTTTTCTAATCCCGCTTCCGCTTCACATCACCTATTTAACCCCTCTGCCCACGTCATCCCCGGCTCAACCATTAAGTCCCAGTGGGGAGGGATGTGCCTGCATATCCCCTCTCTATGGAGACTGCACAATAGGTTTACCTGAGTACAGGCAAACACTACACTGGCCTTCACGTTGCTGCATGAGTTTTTGCAGCCTACAGGTCTAGTGAACTGTGGTGTTGCACATTTCTGGGACTACACAAGCTTTTGTGAGTGATGACGGGAGAGTTCAGACAAAGGAAAAATTAAGTTGAAGAGTGAATTCGTTTGAATGTGCCTCTTTGCACCTCTCAGAAGATGAAAAAAAATATATAAAACTACAGTGGTGTAAACGAACACACCTCAAAGGGTACAACACACCAGAAAGGAGAATATCCCCGCTACGGAGGGTGTGGCTAAATGACACGTCATAATGAGCTTCTCTCAGCAACCAAAGCAGATGCATCCTGCTCCTGTTCCTTGCAGACATGCATCTGTGACACGGTTGCCACCGTACAGGCAACTGTTGGACCCTGCCACAGTGGCGCAGAGGTGGTGCTATTGGCTAGGACAGTTGTAGCACTACTTTCGCACCACGTGAGAAATGGATAGCACAGTGAAAAGGTCCTTACTGATGCACTTTTAGGGGCAATGAACTGTATGAACTCTTTAAGACCCTACCATATACTGGGGATGACAATGACTTTGGCACAGCGGGGACTGCTTTAAATAGACATTTCGACCCGCAGCTAAACCCTGCCTATGAATGTTTTAAGCTGCGGCAAGCCAAAAAAACAGACACCGAGTCAGTTGCCATATTTTATGCCAGACTAAGAAAGTTGCTGAGCTTGTGCATAGGCATCAACCAACATGAGGAGATCAGTGCGCAAGTCATACAGGGGTGTCAGTCTGCAATGCTAAAACAGCTCTTCCTCAGACAGCCAGGCATATCTCTGGGTGAAACATTAATTCTCAAACGGTCACACAAACTCTCAAATAGCCATGCTGAGGACATGGAGGCAGCCCTAAGTAGAGCCACTGACACAACAGGGTCTCAAAAAACCAACAGTGTGAAGGAGGAGCGAATTGACACAATACAAGGGCACCCTAATCCCCAATGGCCAGCTGGTAACCCCAGACTGTGGTAATCCACAGTTGTCGCTCAAGCCGCAGCTGCAACTGTGGATTGGACCACAAAATACCGGGATTGTGCCTGGCAAAAGGGAAAACATGCTTGAAGTGTGGTAGAACCAACCATTTTGCAAAAGAATGCCGGGAGGCCAAGGCACAACTCAGGACAACCAAAGGGGCTGCTGCAGCTCTGCATCAGCTGTTGATTCAAGACACATTTTAAACATCTTTGCAGGACGACAGGGTCACAAGCAATGACCACCCCCTATACACACAGTCAACATCAGTGGTACTCCTGTGGCAGCCCTCCTATACACTGGGGTATCTGTAAATGTCATGAACTCAGAGCAGTTCAAAAAGCTTGCACCACCCGCATAACTGTCGGGTGAGGATCTACACCTATGGCGGACAGAGCCGCTTCTTCTCCAAGGAACCACTGAGGTGGACAATGTGTGTGATGGCCGTTCAGCGAGTGAAGTTTCATGTCACAGAAGGCAGTAAGGGAACCCTGCTTGGGTGCCACACTGCAGAGGAACTTGAGCTGGTCTTCGCAAGGCAGGCCTACGAGTTGCATGCGGACGCCCTGCTTGCCGAATTTGAGCAGCTGTTCTTTGGCCTTGGGAAGTTGAAGGGCAAGCAAATCAAATCTAGTTTTCTATCAACACCTCAGTCAAGCCCACCGCCTTACAACACCAGCATGTCCCCTTTCACTTGCGGCCACAGGTGGAACGTGAGATACAGGCACTTTACGAGCAAGGGGAGATTGAAAAGCTGACCGGCCCTACCCTGTGGGTGGTACCGCTTGTAACTGCATTTAAACCAAAGCAGCCTAGCTCCATACGCCTGTGTGTAGACATCAGGCTCCCAAATCAGGCCATCAAGCGTGAAGGACATAGAACTCCGACCATGGATGATATAGTGGCTGATCTAAGTGGGGCCAAATGGTTTTCAAAGCCAGACCTAAACTCTGGCTTCCATCAATTAGAACTCACCCCGGAGAGTTGCAATATCACCATGTTCTCCACACATATGGGCCTTCGGCACTACAAGAGACTGAGGTTTGGCATTTCCTCCACTGCAGAAGTATTCCAGAATGCCATTGGTGAAACCCTCTCTGGCCTAGTAGGAGTACTCAATCTAAGAGATGATATCCTAATCTTTTCAGAATGGCTGGAGGAACATCACGTAAGAGTAAGAGCCACCCTCCAAAGGTTGGCTGACGTTGGACTGACACTGCACAGAAAGAAGTACTCTTTCTATTGTGATTCTCTTGACTTTTTCTGTTACATCTTCTGCCATGAAGAGCTCAAGGTTAACTCAACGAAGGCTGAAGCAATCTGAAGTGTGCCTATGCCCCAGAACCCCACCGAAGTGGGTAGCTTTCTGGGCATGACGATGTACTGTGAAAGAAATGTCCCGAACCTTGCAACGATGTCGGAGCCAGGGAGTACTCTCACCCATATGGTGCCCTGTGGGAGTGGACCCCGGAGGCAGAGAAAGTGTTTTGAGCCATCAAAGAAGCTCTGCTTGACAAGGCCAACATGGCCCGCTTCCACCCACAGCAGAAGACAGAGCTAGTGGTAGGCACCAGCCCCATGGGCTCAGAGCTGTACTTTTGCAAGAATGAGCAGATCGGAAATGGATACCCTTGGCGTATGCCAGCCGTGCACTCTCTGCAACAGAAACGCAACATGCTCATATTGAGGCAGAGGCCCTTGCTATTCAATGGGCCTGCCATTATTTTCATTTGTATTTCTGTTGGCATGAGTTCAGATTGGTCACCGACCACAAGCCCCTAATTCCTCTCTTCTCTGGCACTGCTCACCTTGCAGTACCCAGGATCAAGAGGTGGGCTTTACAATTGCAACCACATACCTTCCAAGTTGCTTACCGCACAGGGGCCAACAACCCTGCTGACTATCTGTTGAGACACACCTATCAGGATAGATCTGGCAGTGCGTATGAAGATCAGACTGAATGTTTTGTGCAAATGATTGTACAAGAAGCATGCCCCAAGGTATTAACGCTGGAGGACATTTTAGAGGCCACCCGGGCAAATGTAGACCTAATGAAAGTGATAGAAGCACTGGCGAAAAGGCAATAGCAGCATTTCCTAGATGGAGTGAAGTCTCTCATGCATGAAGAACAGACAGCATGGCAACTGCTATCAAGAGTGAGGAGTGAGCTGTATGAGAGCCAGGATGGTCTGTTGCTCAGGGGTCAAGGGATGGTAATACTGAGAGGCCTTTGGGATTGAGTAGTTGATCTGGCTCATGAAGGACATCAGGGAACAGCTAAGACAAATGTGATGGTGGACGAAAGAGTGAGGAGATGTCATCCATGCACTATAATGGGGGAAGAACAGCTCCCTGCCCCTGTATTGACAGAAAAACCAAGCCTGAAATCTTGGTCCAAGGTGAGCATGAACTTTGGGAGTTTCCCCGAAGGGCATCTCACTGCTGTGCTGATTGATCCACACACTAAGTTCCTAGTGGTGGAGCTGGTAGCATTCACGGCCTTTACTCATGTTAAGCCCATCCTTGAAAACACATTGCTGTGATCGGTCTGCCCGAAGAGATACGTTCAGATAATGGTCAACCATTTCAGGGTCAATAATATCTAGAATACCTTGCATCTTTGCCATTTGCCACAGAAAAATCACTCTGCAGTGACCCCAAGCTAACAAGTATGTTGAGAGACTCATGCAAACTTTGAACAGGGCCCTCAGAATTGGAATGGATCAAGGAGAGGATGCTGAATGGTGTTTGCACAAGTCCCTGCAAGCGTATTGCCAAACCCTACATAGCACCACCAGCTGAGCCCCTGTGGCCTTGCTCTTCAAACAGCCCCCAAGAGATTGCATTACTACAGATGAAGGTTCGCAGCCTGCAACTCAATATGTGGAGACAACACAGAGAAAGCGACAGATCAGTAATGAGAAAGCGAGCCAAGGGCGACATGCTTGCAACTCTGACCATCTAGTTGGTGACAGGGTTGTCATGAAAGACCGACACCCTGGCTGGAGGTTTCAGACCCCGTATGGCTGGAGGTGTGTGAGATAGTCAAGTTCGATGGAACCATGGTCACCGCCCAAAGAAGAGGTTGCACGGTAGTGAGGAAAGTTCCATGGTTAAAGAGAGTGACACAAGATGACCGTCCTGTCAGTGAGGAGTCAGAAGATGATTGTGAGGCAGGAGGAGGAAGTCCTGTCACACACTCCCTTTATGGAGTGGATAGCTACGTGGTGCCAGAAGAATCTCTGCTAGGCAAGGGTGGCGATGCCTTGTCGCCAGAAAATACCACAGAACGACAGTTGCCATCAGCCAAGAGTATCTCAAGAGGCGATCCAGGTGAAAGCTGGAGCTAGAACACATCTCGGAGCCAGAAGTATGGACTTTGACATAACCCTGCTCCCAGTCAGCGATTGAAAGACTTTGTTTGCTTTCGGTGATATATCCTCATGTTGTGTTTAGTTTAGTTCAGTAAATGAAGGGAGGGATGTAATGAGCCACGCAGCCTCTACATTTAAATGTATCAACTTTTCACACTGAGGGCCGGGCTCCGATTAGGGGATATATAAAGGGGCTTAAGGTCGCTCTTGGTTTTAGCAGAATAGTACTTTATTGTCTCATGTGTGATCAGCCCAGCCCGCTTTAGCTAGGACTTAAAGCGTGTCACTGTTAGCCTGTCGCCTATGCTACAATTTCAATGTCATTATTGCCCCTTAGTTGCTTTTCCTGTTGATGCTTTTCCCATTGTTGTTGGCTAATTGTTGTTGGCCCATCACTGCTTGCTCCCACACTTCACATCATCCTCCCACATTCTAGCTTTTCTCACCCCCTCCAGCTAGGAAAAACAAGCATTGGCAAAGCCATTGTGTCTCGTCTATGCAAAAGCTATTGGTTTTGTCAATGTGTTTCAGCCATGTCGGACAACAGCGTACCTGCTGTGCAACATGGCTGAAAGTAAAGGATGAAAATGCTATGACACAGTCAGCGCTGGTCGCATTATAGCATTATTGTGCACTTTCAGCCATGCTGCATTGCAGCCACACTGCAGTACATCATGTCTAAACAAAATATTGACAAAGCCAATAACTCTAGCTTAGGCAAGACCTACTGGCTTTGTCAATGCTTGGTAATACATGCCTTCTTTAAAAAGCTGCAGTGAGGAACATTTTATTTTTTGAGAATTACTAATTTGTATTTTGTGCTGGATTACAGTGATTGTTGGATCGAAAGCTAGTGGCAGCTGTTGCCAATCAAGGGTGGTGGGGTAATGTGAGTGGGGGGGTAAAGTTTTTTTAAACACAACTGGGTTGGAGAAATGTAAGTACACATGTCGGTTTGGCTGTCCCAAGATGGCCGGCCAAACCGATATCCACACTTTACAGCTCCCACCACTCCTCCTCCCTGTGGCCTGGCCTCCCCACCCTAGACTTCCATGGCTCAGTCAGACAGTGACAAACAAAATGATAATAACATTATTTTATCATTTTATTTGTCACTGCCTGACTGAGCAGAGGGGGCGATGCTCCTCCGCTATTATGGAGGAGCCGGCCCTGTCGAATGCACAATGTCGCTGTGTTACCAGGTACTCTGATTATAAATGTCAACATGATTAAAACAGGCACTTTGTTCAGCGCCTGGGCATGTTAAGCGATTTTATCAAATGCATGGCGGTCCTCAAACTGCACGCATTTCAGTAGGTGTCAACCTGCACTATGGGACTCAAGTAGGGCTTTACGTGGGCCGGGTTCCTCTGGGTTTTAGACCCAGTAGTAATTAAAAACAGATGCACTGTAGAGGAAAGAGATGAGGTGTTGGATATTCAGATGGACAAGATGTGGAGAGAAAATTAGCAAACAGAATGAACATAATGGAAGTGATTAAAACACCCTGAAGACCCCTACCCCTTCCACAGGCCTCAGTAATGTTTAATTCACTGTCTCACAATTTCAGAATTGGAACATTTGGAATATTCAAAACAAAATATTGCTGTTACTCATTTCTTAACTTAAACAGCTCACTATCACTGACAAAGCAAATAGGCATGGCTGGTTTTTGTTTGTCGGTTGTTGTGTCTGGATGCAATAAGAGAAGCTCAGGAGGAACCAAAATACAGGATGAATGGCACACTATGAGTATGTCTGAAATTTAGTTTACATGTTTAAGCCATGCTCCCAGTTACGTGAGACAACCCCTATTTTTTATCCCACTGGACCCCTATTTTTTATCCCCCCTAGACCCAAGGCACAAGCCCCTTTCAGCCCCTAGCCACCAGAACATTGCCTGATGTACTACAAAGGGTGAGCATATGAGGCACTAATACGAATGTCACAGAAGAACCACTGAGCTGACCAGGCATCAAAAGGCAAATGTGAGCTCCAGTATAAGTGTAGTACATTCTTTCTGAGAGCAATCTTAGGAGTCAGATTGTAAGAAAAGCCCAAAGAGAGATATCTCAACAGTCCTGGATGATGGCCTATACCCCAGGAGAGTTGGTTGTAGGCATAAGTAAGTGTGTGAAATATAAAGGCTTCCTCCTGATGCCTCTTTAATTCAGTAATAACAATCACTGTCCCTGAATCTCACTCTTGCAGGCTCTTGCTTTCTCCTTTGTGACAGTTTTCTCTTTCTCTCAGCTTTTTTGCTTTTTCCCCGCTCATACTTTTTGTTTAATGCCTGATGCAGAAAAAAGTGCTGGTACCCAAAAATAAGTGCTATGGCCCCCACTGGCTCAAATTAGGCATTGTCGCATTGCAGGCATGCTGTGCTTATGCCTAGATGCATGAGTCGGCGTATCCCAGGTGTCAAGGATGAGAAGAGCTGTATGTGGGTAAACTATCTCTCTTGAACTGAGGATGAGAGGGTTGGGGGGGTGGCAGCGCTGATGTCACATTGTGTGACTCTGTCCAAAGCTCCTCAATCAATCAAAGCTTATAAAGTGCGGCTACTCACCCGTGAGGGTCTCAAGGCGCTGGGAGGGGGAGGGACCTCAACCGAAAGCCACCAGGGATCCTGGAGCTGGGCACAGTCCAGGCAGCGACAGACACAGGCGGGCTTGCTTTCGGCGCACGAGCGACGTGGCCACTGCGCGCAGCCGCTGCACAGCCGCCATTAAGAAGGGGAGCGGGGTGGGGGGAGCAGTCAGCTGGGAGGTGGGAGGGCGGGAAAGGTGCTTCACAGGGGAGAGGGGGCAGAGGAAGTGGGCAGAAAGGAAAAAGCACCAGGGAAAATCAAGGGGTGATAGAAGAAAAAGGCAGAAAATGCAAAAGTGAAAGAGCGACAGAGAGAAGAAAAGAAAAGGCAAACGATAGGAGAGAAAGGCAGAAAATGTAAGAGTAAAAGAGCGACAGAGAGAAGAAAAGAAAAGGAAAATACTTACTTGTGATGGCCACTAGACCACCAGGGATGAGGCGCAGGGACGAGCCTGCGGGTGGAGGAGGGCCTTGAACTGAGAGTCAGGAGACTCTCAGTTCGTCCCAGGCAAGAGGCAAAGGCAGCAGCAGCCAGAGAAGTTGGGGAGGGCAGCAGACACCAACCAGGAGGTCAGTGCAGTTGCCCTCTCACAGCGCTGCGGCCGCCATTAAGAAGGGGAGAGGGCGGGGGAGCAGTCAGCTGGGAGGCGGGAGGGCGGGAAAGGTGCTTCGCGGGAGAGAGGGGGGCAGAGGAAGAGGGCAGAAAGGAAAAAAGCACTAGGGAAAAAAAAGGGGTGATAGAAGAAAAAGGCAGAAAATGCTAAAGTGAAAGAGCAACAGAGAGAAAAAAAGAAAAGGCAAATGACAGAAGAGAAAGGCAGAAAATGTAAGAGTGAAAGAGCAACAAAGAGAAGAAAAGAAAAGGAAAATACTTACTTGTGATGGCCACTAGACCACCAATGATGAGGCGCAAGGACGCTGCGGGTGGAGGAGGGCCTCGAACTGAGACTCAGGAGACTCTCAGTTCGCCCCAGGCAAGAGGCAGCAGCAGCCAGAGGGGCTGGGGAGGGAAGCAGACACCGCCCGGGAGGTGGGGTAAGGGAGCACAGATTGATTGGATGCACATAGAAAGAGACTAACCAATGGATCTATGTGCTATTATGCTTACCATTAAGTTGGCACAGGCAGGGAACTGGGTGCCAGTAACAGGGGCTGGCTGTCTTGGGTTTCAGACCGGCCAGCGCTGCTTGTCAAGGAGATACAAAAGTGCCAGGGTGTGCAGAGAGGAGACAGGGCTCTCTCCCTTGCAGGGAAGGTTTTGATGTAAAGCACTTGCATTTTCTTGCCCCACCCAACTTCCACCAGAAAAAAAGCATTGGCAAAGACAATACGTTTCACCTACGCAAGAGCTTTTGGCTTTGCAAAGCAGCCGCACTTCTGTACAACATGGCCAAAACACACTGACAAAGCCAATAACTCTGTCACAGACGAGGCCTACTAGGTTTTTTAATGATTGTTTTCTTTTCGTTGTCTCCGATCGAAGTAGCTTTCAGAGTGCAGAAGTACAATAAATGGCTTCTAAGGGATTAGCATGTACAATTGTGAAATAAAAATATGTGCTTTAACTGTGAAAATGCACTGGATTTGTGAAAATAGTAGTGAAGAAAAGCTAAGTCTGCATTTGCAAAAATAAACATTTTGGAACTCGAATTTCATTAAGTCCTGCTCGCTACGACCTACCTTTGCTATGGAAATATAGAGAACGTCAGTGTTACTGTTTTAAAGTACAACATATTTCGTGGTGGCAGCAGTAGCGTAACAAAGGCCCCCGCGGTGCCGGGGTGAGCGGGAGGGGGGATCTCCAGGGGCTCTCTCAGCACAGCACCTGACCTCAGTCCGAGGGGCCCCCCCCTGTGTTCTTTGCAGGGGCCCCTCTCTAGTTTCGTTACAGCACTGAATAGTAGGAAACATCCTTGCTGTCTGTTTGATAAGACTCAATACATGTACCTGAAACAGTTTCACTTAGACTAGGTGTCCTTCCTCTGCTTCAGGCAATTGTTCTAAACTAAAGGTCTTGTTTAGAATTCGAGCTTACTGATCATGTTTCTGAGACAACAAGACTCAAATCTCAATTATAACCCAACCTCCTGAAAGGATATGTCTGAGGAGCTGGTTGTTGAAGGCTGAATGTTCATTTGAGATCCTTTTTACTTCTTTTGTCTGAGCCCTGTAATTTGTTGAAAATGCAGAAAAAGATTATTATCAGTGAAACCGATTCGGAGTTGATGTGCATGTGTGGGCCAGTGCATGAAGACATGTTGTGATTGCTCAGAAGAAGCATCCACTAGATGATCATTAGGGGGCAGTTTGGGCAATCTCACCCAGGAAAACAATCATTTGCAAACCTAATAGGTCTCGCCTATGCAAAAGCTATTGGCTTTGGCAATGTGTGTTTGCCATGTTGTACATCAGTGTGTCTGCTGTTCAGCATGGCTAAACGTTAATGGCGTGGAGTGTCCTAGAGTGGAGTGGGGCGAGTAGAGCGTCGTAGACTGGATGTGTTGAAGAAGAATGTCATAAAGCGAAGTAGGGGGAGTAGAGTGTTGTATGGTGGAGTAAAGGGGAGTATAATTCAGTGGTTCGTGGCAGCGGGTGTCGCAGAGTGCAATGTCGCAGAGTGCAGTGTTGGGGAGTGTGGCAGAATAGAGTGGATTGGAGTAGGTTGGAATAGGATGGAGTGGATAGAGGTAGACTGGATTGGGGTAGAGCGGGTTGGTTTGAGTGGGGTGGGGTGGATTGGATTGGAGTGGGTGGGCTAGATAGTGTGGATTGGATTGGAGTGGGGTGGATTGAAATGGGGTGAGGGGGATTGAAGTGGTGTGCATTTGAGTAGGGTGAGGTGGAATGGAGTGGGGTGGGGTGGATTGAGTGGGTTGGATTGGAGAGGATTAGATTGGTTTGGGGGTGGATTGGTTTATAGTAGGGTGTTTTGGAGGGGGGTGAATTAGAGTGGAGTGGGGTGGATTAGACTGGACTGAAGGGGCTGGATTGGATTGGAATGGAGGGGGTGAATTGGATAGGAGTGGGGTGGGGTGGATTGGATCAGAGTGGGGTGGATTGGTTTGAAGTGGGGTGGATTGGAGTGGGGTGGGTGGGGTGGACTGAAGTTGGGTGGATTGGAGTCTGATGGGCTGTATGGATTGGACTGAATGAGGTGGACTGCATTGGGTGGGATGGATTGGAGTAGAGTGGGATGGATTGGACTACAGTGGGGTGGATTGGAGTGGGATGGATTGGATGTGGTGGACTGGAGTGGGGTGGAATAGAGTGGAGTGGGGTGGAATAAAATGGAATGGATTGAGGTAATGGGTGGATTGGATTGAAGTAGTTAGGGGTGGATTGAATTGGGGGTAGAGTGAGTGGAATAGAGTGGAGTGGGGTAGATTGGAGTGGGTGGACTGAATGGTGTGGATTGGATTGAAGCGTGGTGGATTTAAATGGGTGAGGTGGATTGGAGAGGAGTGTTTTGGAGTGGGGTGAGGTGGAATGAGTGGGGTGGAATGGAGTGGGTTGGATTGGAGTCAGATGGATTAGATTGGTTTGGGGTGGGTGGATTGGATTAGAGTAGGGTGGTTTGGAGAGGGGTGAATTAGAGTGGAGTGGGATGGATTAGAATGGACTGGAGGGGGTGAATTGGACTGAACTGGAGGGGCGTTGATTGGATCATAGTGGGATGGACTGGATCGGAGTGGGGTAGATTAGAGTGGGGTGGGTTGGAGTAGGGTGGGCTGGGCTGGACTGGAGTAGAGTGGGGTGGACAAGACTGGGGTGGATTGGAGTATGATGGGCTAGATGGATTGCATTGACTGGGGCGGACTGAACTGGAATGGGATGGATTAGAATAGAGTGGGGTGGATGGGACTGCAGTGGAGTGAGGTGGATTGGAGTGGGGAAGATTGGATGGAGTGAGGTGGAATGGGTTGAGGTTGGTGGGTTGATTGGATTGGGTAGAGTGCAGTGGAGTGGATTGGGTGGGTTGGGGTGGATTGCATTGAGGTGGGGTGGATTGAGTGGGGCAAAGTGGATAGAGTGGGGTGGATTGGACTGGAGTGAGGTGAATTGAAGGGGTGTATATTGGATTAGGGTGGACTGGAGTGGTGTAGGTTGGATTAGGGTGGGGTGGGGTGCATTGGATTGAGATGGGGTGGGGTGGGGTGTGGTGGATTGGATTGGGATAAACTTGATTGGGGTACAGTAGATTGGATTTGTCTGAATTGGGATGGATTGGATTGGAATGGGGTGGATTGAATTGGAGTGGGGGAGATTAAAGTGGGGTGGATTGGTTTGGATTGGAGTGGGGTTGATTGGATTGGGGTGGAGTAGGGAGACTGGAGTATTTTATCTTGGAGTGGAGCAGATTATTTTAGATTGCAATTGGGAAGATTGTTTTAGACTGGAGAGGGGGAGATTGTTTTGGCATGGAATAAGGGAGACTGGAGTGGGGGTATTTGTTTGGGATTGGGGTGGGGCTCATTGGAGTGGGGCAGATTGTTTTTGATTGGAGTGGAGGAGATTGTTTTGGATTGGAGTGGGGCAGATTGTTTTGGATTGGAGTGGGGCAGATTGTTTTGAATTGGATTGGGTCATATTGTTTTGGTTTGGAGAGGGGGCAGATTGTTTTGGATTGGAGTGAGACAGATTGTTATGGATTGGAGTGGGTGAATTGGATTGGGGCAAATTGTAGTCAGTGGGTTGGAGGATTGGAGTGTGGTGGATTGGAGTGGATTGAATTTGGGTGAGTGGTTTGATTGGAGTGCAGTGGATTGAATCGGTTTGGGGTGGATTGGATTGAGTGGGGTGAATTGGTTTGGGGTGAGGTGGGATGGATTGGCATGGATTGGAGTGGGGTGGTTTGGGGTGTACTGCACGATTATGTGTTAAAGCATCATTTCAGAAATGACACATAAGGAAGAAACAATGTTGCTTTCCAATATTTAGAACAAGATAATCCTCATCTTTTGAGAACAGCGCCCACAAGCAAAAACAAAAGAAAACATGAGTGCAACGTGAGAAAGGAAGACTTGGCAAAAGAGAAGAAAGTTAACTATAGAAAATAAGTATTAGTCATTTTGTTTCTCCTATTGGGCATGTTTTTCCCAGTCACATGCCTTGTTTGCATGGCACTTAAAGTTAAAAAGAACAAAATATTACCTCAATCACGTAGAGAGCAACGGACAGGCACTGATTAAGTTGAATCAATCAGTGCTTGGTCCCTGCTCCACAGAGAAGAACGGAAATGATGCTTGGCCTTCAGTGACGAATTACAATGCTGTAAAGAAGAGTGCTAGGCAAGCCAAGAAATGGTAAACAGCGGGCAGTCTCCAAGTCCTTATTGTTAACAACAGTGTCTCAAAAGCGAGGCGCATGCGCTAGCACATTCTCTCACAGGCTCGACCCTAAAAAGGCTACTTTTAGGGTCAAGCCAGCAATAGCATTTGCTAGCAATGCATCTCACTTGCGAGACTCTGTTGTTAACTAAAAAGGGCTTTTAGCCTCCACAGCACTTACCATGAGTTGGCTTGCATGGCACTCTTCTTTACAGCCTCGTAATTCGTGAATGCAGGCCTAGCATCATTTCTGCACCTGTCTTTGGAGCAGGGACCAAGCACTGATTGATTCCACTTAATAAGTGCCTGTTAGCAGCTCCCGACGTGATCGAGGTACTGCTTTAACTTCTAGGGCCATGCAAACAGAAGGCATGCGAGTGGCAAAAACGTGCCCAGCAGGACAAACAAAATTGCTTTGTTTTAGTTTCTATAGTTAACTCTTTTATTTTGTTTTGCCAGGTCTTTTTTCTCACTTTGCACTCATGTTTTGTTTTTGTTCATGGGCACTAAACTCAAAACTTGATGATTATCTTGTTCTAAATATTGCAAAGCACCATTGTTTCTTTTTATGTGTAATTTCCTAAATTATGCTTTAACACATAATCTTGCAGTACACTCCAGTCACCCCCATTTCAATCCACTCCATCCCACTGCAATCCACGTCAAATCACACCACTTCACCCCTCACCAATCCTCCCCACTCAATCAAATTGACCCCTGACCAGTCTCCTCCACTTCAATCCATCCTACTCCAAAGAAACCCACTCACCCTAACCCACCACACTACAATCCTCACAACCCACCCCACTCCAATCTGTCCCTTCTGCCCTACTCCAATCTGCCCCACTCCAATCAAAAACAATATGCCCCACGCAAGTCCAAAAAAATCTGTTCCACTCCAATCTGCCCCACGTCAATCCAAAATTATCTGCCCCACTCCAATAAAAAACAATCAGCCCCACTTCAATAAAAACAATCTGCCCCACTCCAATGCCATACAAGCTGCCCAATACAATCTGCCCTACCCAATCCAAAATGATCTGCCCCACTCCAATCTAAAACAATATGCCCTGCTCCAATCAAAAACAATCTGTCCCACTCCAATTTGCCCCACTCCGATCTAAAACAATGTGTCCTGCTCCAATCTAAAACAATCTGCCCTACTCCAATCTGCCCGCTCCAGTTCAATACAATCTGCCCTATTCCAATACAAAACAATCTGCCCCACTCTAATCTGCCCCATTCCAATACAAAACAATCTGTGCCAGTACAATCTGCCCCACTCCAATACAAAAAACTGCCCCACTCCAATCGAAAATAATTTTCCCACTTGCAATCTGCCCCACTAAAATCCAAAACAATCTGCCTAGCACCAATTTTAACATATCTGTTCCATTACAATCTGTCCCACTCAAACCGAAAACAATCTCCTGCACTCCAATCCTCCCCACTCCAATAAAAAATAATCTGCCCCACTCCAGTCCCAAATAACCCGCCCCATTTCAAGCTGCCCCACTCCATTCCAAAACAATCTGCCCCACTCCAATCTAAAACAATTTGCCCCATTCCATTCTGCCTTACTACAATCTAAAACAATTTGCCCCACTCCACTCCAAAAAACATCTGCCCCACTCCAATCCAAAAATACCTGCCCCACTCCAATCCAAAAAAATCAGACCCTCTCCAATCCAAAACAATCTGCCCCACTCCAATCTGCCCCACGGCCACCCAAAAGAACTTGCCCCACTCCAGCCTGCCCCACTCTAATCTGCCCTACTCCAATCCAAAACAATGTGCCCCAGTCCAATACCAAACAATCTGCCCCACTGCAATTTGCCCCCAGTGAATCCAAAAAAATGTGCCCACTCCAATCCAAAACAATCTTCCCTAATCCAATCCAAAACTATCTGTCCCACTCTAAACCAAACAATCTGCTCCTCTACAATCTTCCCCACTTCAATCTACCCCACTCCAGTCTACCCTGCTTCAATTGCCCCACTCTAATCAAAACAATGTGCCCCACTCCAATCTGACCCACACCAGTCCCAAACAATTTGACTCATTCCAATCTGCCCTACACCAATCCAAAACAATCTACCTCACTCTCATTAAAAACAGTCTGCCCCACTCCAATATGCCCGACTTCATTCTAAAATAATCTGCCTCACTCCAATCTGCCCCACTTCAACCCAGAACAATATGCCACACTCCAATACAAAACAATCTGCCCCACTCAACCTAAAACAATGTGCCCCAATCCAAAACAATCTGTCCCACTGTAATCCAAAACAATCTGCCCAACTCCAGTCCGCCTCACTCCAATCCAAAACTATCTCCCCAATCTAATTTGCCTCATTCCAATCTATAAAACCTGCCCCACTCCACTTTGCCCCACTCCAATCCAAAACAATCTGCCCCACTCCAATGCAAAGCAATCTGCCCCACTCAACCTAACACAATCAGCCCCACCCCAATCCAAAACAATCTGCCCCACTAAAACCTGCCCCACTCTAATCCAAAACATTCTTCCCCACTCCATTCCAAAACTATCTGTCCCATCCAATCTTCCAATCTGCCCCACTCCAATCTGTCCCACTCAATCCAAAACAATTTGCCCACTTCTGCCCTGCTCCAATCCCAAGAAATCTGCCCTAGTACAGTCCCAAGCAACCTGCCCCAATCCAATCCCAAACAATATGCCCCACTCCAATCTGCCACACACTAATGCAAAACAGTCTGCCTCACTCCAATCAAAAATCAATCTGCACCACTCAAATCTAAAAAAATCTGCCATCTCCAATCTGCTCCACTTCAATCCAAAATTATCTGAACCACTCAAATCTAAAAAAATCTGTTCCACTCCAATCTGCCCCACGTCAATCCAAAATGATCTGCCCCACTCCAATAAAAAACAATCAGCCCCACTTCAATAAAAACAATCTGCCCCACTCCAATGCCATACAAGCTGCCCAATACAATCTGCTCTACCCAATCCAAAATGATCTGCCCGACTCCAATCTAAAACAATCTGCCCTGCTCCAATCAAAAACAATCTGTTCCACTCCAATTCGCCCCCACTCCAATCTAAAACAATCTGCCCTGCTCCAATCTAAAACAATCTGCCCTACTCCAATCTGCCCCACTCCAGTTCAATACAATCTGCCCTATTCCAATACAAAACGATCTGCCCCACTCTAATCCGCCACACACTAATGCAAAACAGTCTGCCTCACTCCAATCAAAAATCAATCTGCACCACTCAAATCTAAAAAAATCTGTTCCACTCCAATCTGCCCCACGTCAATCCAAAATTATCCGCCCCACTCCAATAAAAAACAATCAGCCCCACTTCAATAAAAGCAATCTGCCCCACTTCAATGCCATACAAGCTGCCCAGTACAATCTGCCCTACCCAATCCAAAATGATCTGCCCCACTCCAATCTAAAACAATCTGCCATGCTCCAATCAAAAACAATCTGTCCCACTCCAATTCGCCCCACTCCAATCTAAAACAATGTGCCCTACTCCAATCTAAAACAATCTGCCCTACTCCAATCTGCCCCACTCCAGTTCAATACAATCTGCCCCATTCCAATACAAAACAATCTGTGCCAGTACAATCTGCCCCACTCCAATACAAAAAACTGCCCCACTCCAATCGAAAATAATTTTCCCACCTGCAATCTGCCTCACTACAATCCAAAACAATCTGCCTGACTCCAATTTAAACAAATCTGTTCCATTACAATCTGTCCCGCTCAAACCCAAAACAATCTCCAGCACTCCAATCCTCCCCACTCCAATAAAAAATAATCTGCCCCACTCCAGTCCCAAATAACCCGCCCCATTTCAAGCTGCCCCACTCCATTCCAAAACAATCTGCCCCACTCAAATCTAAAGCAATTTGCCCCATTCCATTCTGCCTTACTCCAATCTAATACAATTTTCCCCACTCCAATCCAAAAAACATCTGCCCCACTCCAATCCAAAAATATCTGCCCCACTCCAATCCAAAACAATTTGCCCACTTCTGCCCTGCTCCAATCCCAAGAAATCTGCCCCAGTACAGTCCCAAGCAACCTGCCCCAATCCAATCCCAAACAATATGCCCCACTCCAATCTGCCACACACTAATGCAAAACAGTCTGCCTCACTCCAATCAAAAATCAATCTGCACCACTCAAATCTAAAAAAATCTGCCATCTCCAATCTGCTCTACTTCAATCCAAAATTATCTGAACCACTCAAATCTAAAAAAATCTGTTCCTCTCCAATCTGCCCCACGTCAATCCAAAATGATCTGCCCCACTCCAATAAAAAACAATCAGCCCCACTTCAATAAAAACAATCTGCCCCACTCCAATGCCATACAAGCTGCCCAATACAATCTGCTCTACCCAATCCAAAATGATCTGCCCCACTCCAATCTAAAACAATCTGCCCTGCTCCAATCAAAAACAATCTGTTCCACTCCAATTTGCCCCCACTCCAATCTAAAACAATCTGCCCTGCTCCAATCTAAAACAATCTGCCCTACTCCAATCTGCCCCACTCCAGTTCAATACAATCTGCCCTATTCCAATACAAAACGATCTGCCACACACTAATGCAAAACAGTCTGCCTCACTCCAATCAAAAATCAATCTGCACCACTCAAATCTAAAAAAATCTGTTCCACTCCAATCTGCCCCACGTCAATCCAAAATTATCTGCCCCACTCCAATAAAAAACAATCAGCCCCACTTCAATAAAAGCAATCTGCCCCACTTCAATGCCATACAAGCTGCCCAGTACAATCTGCCCTACCCAATCCAAAATGATCTGCCCCACTCCAATCTAAAACAATCTGCCCTGCTCCAATCAAAAACAATCTGTCCCACTCCAATTCGCCCCACTCCAATCTAAAACAATGTGCCCTGCTCCAATCTAAAACAATCTGCCCTACTCCAATCTGCCCCACTCCAGTTCAATACAATCTGCCCCATTCCAATACAAAACAATCTGTGCCAGTACAATCTGCCCCACTCCAATACAAAAAACTGCCCCACTCCAATCGAAAATAATTTTCCCACCTGCAATCTGCCTCACTACAATCCAAAACAATCTGTCTGACTCCAATTTATACAAATCTGTTCCATTACAATCTGTCCCACTCAAACCCAAAACAATCTCCTGCACTCCAATCCTCCCCACTTCAATAAAAAACAATCTGCCCCACTCCAGTCCCAAATAACCCGCCCCATTTCAAGCTGCCCCACTCCATTCCAAAACAATCTGCCCCACTCAAATCTAAAGCAATTTGCCCCATTCCATTCTGCCTCACTCCAATCTAATACAATTTGCCCCACTCCAATCCAAAAAACATCTGCCCCACTCCAATCCAAAAATATCTGCCCCACTCCAATCCAAAGAAATCAGTCCCTATCGAAACCACTCCAATCTGCCCCACTCCAATCTGCCCCACAGCCACCCAAAAGAATTTGCCCCACTCCAATCTTCCCTACTCCAATCCAAAACAATGTGCCCCAGTCCAATACCAAACAATCTGCCCCACTGCAATTTGCCCCAGTGAATCCAAAAGAATTTGCCCACTCTAATTCAAAACAATCTTCCCTAATTCAATCCAAAACTATCTTTCCCACTCTAAACCAAACAATCTTCTCCTCTACAATCTTCCCCACTTCAATCTGCCTCACTCCAGTCTACCCTGCTTCAATTGCCCCACTCTAATCAAAACAATGTGCCCCACTCCAATCTGACCCACACCAGTCCCAAACAATTTGCCCCATTCCAATCTGCCCTTCACCAATCCAAAACAATCTACCTCACTCTCATTAAAAACAGTCTGCCCCACTCCAATCTGCCCTACTTCATTCTAAAATAATCTGCCTCACTCCAATCTGCCCCACTTCAACCCAGAACAATATGCCACACTCCAATACAAAACAATCTGCCCCACTCAACCTAAAACAATGTGCCCCAATACAAAACAATCTGTCCCACTGTAATCCAAAACAATCTGCCCAACTCCAGTCCGCCTCACTCCAATCCAAAAATATCTGTCCCAATCTAATTTGCCTCATTCCAATCTATAAAACCTGCCCCACTCCATTTTGCCCCACTCCAATCCAAAACAATCTGCCCCACTCCAATGCAAAGCAATCTGCCCCACTCAACTTAACACAATCAGCCCCACCCCAATCCAAAACAATCTGCCCCACTAAAATCTGCCCCACTCTAATCCAAAACATTCTTCCCCACTCCATTCCAAAACAATCTGTCCCATCCAATCTTCCAATCTGCCCACTCCAATCTGTCCCACTCAATCCAAAACAATTTGCCCACTTCTGCCCTGCTCCAATCCCAAGAAATCTGCCCCAGTACAGTCCCAAGCAACCTGCCCTAATCCAATCCAAACAATATGTCCCACTCCAATCTGCCACACACTAATGCAAAACAGTCTGCCTCACTCCAATCAAAAATCAATCTGCACCAGTCAAATCTAAAAAACTCTGCCAACTCCAATCTGCTCCACTCAATCAAAAAAATCTGCCCTATTCCAACCTGCCACACTCCAATCCAAAACAATCTGCACCGCTCCAATCCAGAACAATCTGCTGCATTCCAATCTGCCCAACTCTAATCTACCCCACTCCAATCAGAAACAATATGCCCAACTCCAGTCCGCTCCACTCCAATCTGACCCATTTGAATCCAAAAAAATGTGCCCGACTACAATCTGCTCCACTGCAATTCACCCCACTCCAGTCTGCCTACTCCAATTCAAAACAATCTGCCAGAGCTGTGCGGCCACTGGCCTGGCGACCTGGTCCTTTGGGAAGAGCCCGGCTGGCATTGCAGGCCCTACGAGCTGAATGCGGGGTTTTTCAGACATTGAAAGCGGCACGCACTTGTGGCTCTCTGCACCAGACGCTGCCTTCAGATTCTGTCACCAACCATCCACAACAGGTGAGGTGATGACTGGCTGTCAGGTGGGGCAGCATGACACCAAGATGGTGGCCGGCTGTTAGCTGTAGTGGAGCAGCAGATCCTGTCAACCTGGGGAGACACCACAATACCGAGATACCACGTTCTTGCTGCCTTGGGGTAGCAATGCTTCCCTATATGCCAGGAGCTGCGGAAAGAGCCCTTGGCACTCGGTGAAGTACAGCAGTGTGGCCCTGCTACACTCACGGTCTGCGGCCGCAAGCACCATTTAGGCCCTATGCGTGATTGACCTGTGGGCACTGGGAGAGGCGGGCCGTAGTTGCGGGGATCGGGTCGTGTTCGCTGGGATTGGGACTGAGCCCCTTCTCCCACGGTGCCTGCTCTAAACTGTTTGCTTCGGTGCTTATGGCCCATGGCTCCCAGCTGTGACCATCAGGCTTCGACTGCTGCTCCTACAAGGGGGGTGCTACCACTAAGGATTCATGCCCAGGGATGAGGCAATACTGAAATAACTCTGGGGCCCTGAGTGCGGAAGGTGGACCTCCCTTCCTTGAATTGTACCATCAGCTGTAACCTACTGTAGATCAGCCCGAACTGCATTGCCGTCATAGCAGCAGTTAGAAACCTGCCAATCACATACGTTTTGCACTTTACTGAGGGGGCTTGATACTGCTTGGTACTGAGCACATGGGGGGGCAAATCAAAAATTGCCCTACTCCTTATCTGAGGGACTAACTCTACTCTGGCTCACCATCCGCGTGGCTACCTTGCTGGGGCACTACACCAAGATAATGAAGGATAAGGCCACAAGGGGAGGTCAGGGGAACTAGATGTGCAGTGCATGGTCCCTGGTCCTGCCCCCAGGAAGCTGGCCATGATGCACAGATGGAGCTGAATCGAGACACGGCTGAAATCCTAACTGGCAAAACTCAACCACCGCCTCACCTTCTACGTACCCAACAGACATCTCTGTTTCTTGCACCTCGCCCTTGCAGCCATCACTAAGATCTGGAAAAGTACAGCAGGAGGAAGATCCTTCTCCTGCCTAGCAGCCCGGACATGGAACGCACTACCTCTCAAGTTCAGGCAGACCGCATCACTGAAGCAGTTCACGAAGGAACTCAAGACCTGGCTGTTTGACTGAGCAGCACGCCCACATACAGCGCCTTGAGACCCTATGGGTGATTAGCCGTGCTCCATGATTGATTGATTAATTTAACTGCCATCCATAATTCACTCATGGCCCTGGAAACAAAGATGGACTCCATATCAATGGACATTAATCGTTTAAGATTGGACTTGTGCAAGGTGGCCGATAGGGTTACTACCAATGAAGGAAAGATCATAACCCTGCAAGGTAATGTCACCGACCTGCAAAAAGAGATTGAGACCATGAAAACCAACTCAGCACAAACTGAATATTGACTTGAGGATGCTGAGGGGCACTCCCGCAGGAATAATTTATGATCCCTAGGCTATCCTGAGCGCGAGGAGGGCCCTGCTGCCAATCTTTTTCTATAGGAGTGGATTACGAAGTTGCTTCAACCTAAAAGGCTTTCAAAAATGTTCTCAATAGAGCATGCACATAGGGCACTGATTCCACAGCCTGCCCTGGGACCCCACTCCAGGTGCTCATTGCATGCTTTTTTAACTTTAGGCACAGAGACTCTATCCTACAGAATGTCTGTGTGCATGCCCCCCTGAGCTGTGGGGACAAACTAATTCAAATATTCCCGGACTACACTAGGAAAGTGCAAGAACTCCGCAAGCCCTTCTTGGACTATTCAGTGCAGTCTACTATTTCTGACTAAACTGTGCATACAACATGATTGCAAGATATTGTTTTATGATTCGCCTCAGTAAGCCATGAACTGGATATAATCTCTGGGCTTGTGCCGAGATGAACATTCGCCTACATGGAAGGAACAGAGACAACAAGGGCCCTGTCGCTCTGGCTGGCAACACATAGCTTCTGCGGACCTGTCAGGTCTGAAGCCTACCTCAAAACTGGATCGTATCCTGGTATACCCAGATAACACGTTGCAGTCCGAGACTGAACCTTACCCATGCAAAACTCCTTTTCACCCCTGTGTCTAGTGCAGGAGACACAGGATAGCAGACGTGTCTAGAATTGATAACCCTTGGCTGCTAACTGTGGACGAGAGTTTTTTCAATTGCATGTTGTTGGAACAGCCACTGGCCTTTCCTACTCCTGGAAAAGCAATGTAAGTTGCTTTTTGCCATATGTACATACAAGCATAGGGCGTTGCAAACTCTCTGGGATGGGATGGTCTGGGGCCTGGCTTGTGCAGATCACTGAGCCTCCCTTTTGGTTGAGGCTTATAGTCTGCATTGGCACCAGCCCCCTGGACTGAAGTATCACTAACTGTTGTGGTTTTTAGGATTCTTCCTGCTCTTCTTTTTCGTTGATTTACTATTACTTAGGTATTTAAGGGGAAGTGTGGGAATATGGGACGGGCTCTGTTACCTCTTGACAGCTGGTTATGCCAGGAGGGTTTGGCGCACACTGCCTGTGGGTAGGACGCAAGTTCTGAGTTTTATAGTTTACGCTCCCGCTTCACAGAGACAGATCTGTTAATGGTGTCTTATGGGATAGACATGCTTCCAGGCTTCGAAACTCTAATACAATATAGTATGTTCTACGATATGCATGGCTTTGGGATTGCCACCACGTTTATATTTGCCTCATTGATATATGGGTACCCAATATAAATTACTCTCCTGAAATGTTCGGGGACTAAACAACGCTATGAAACATAACAGGGTACATACATACCTCTGCCGATATGGGATAGTGGTGGCTTGCTTGCAAAGACACATATATGGTGGGACTGTATAAAGTACTTAAGAGAGAGACAGAGGAGTACAGTCTATGCTACGTCCTACTCAGGGTATGCCCACAGGGCTCTCAAATGGGTGGCTCCTGGGATCCCTTTAAAACACACCCAAACTATTGTGGACACAAAGGGAAAATATGTCATGCTTGAGGGCTCACTGGATGCACAGATTTGTCTACTAAATATTTCTGCACAAAATATAGATGATGGCGACTTTATTGGCAAAAGTTGGCCACAGCCCAAATATCACTCACGGCGTAGGTCATCCTGGCTGGCAACTTCAACTATCTATTAAATGGTCAGCTGGTCCGGTTACCTCCCCAACTTGACACTAAGCCGCAAATGATATCATCCCTGGGACACTCCCTTATGACCCTGCCCCTTGTAAACATGTGGCGCACACTGAACCCCCACACACGCACTCACTCTTGTTATACACCAGAGGCCGACACTTACAGCCACCTCGATTACTTCTTTGTACACACAAGCACAGCGTATAGAGTGGAGAGCCTACAGTATTTAGGCTGATCTATATCAGACCACTCGCCCCTGCTGCTGACATACTCCTTGGAGCGGCAGAGGCCCACGATACTACTTTGGTACCTTAACACAGACTCACTCACTGATCAAACCTTTAAGCACACACTGTCAGAGGCCCTGTCCCAATATTTCACTACTAACTGGTGTAGTACACACAGTAGGGCAACGGAATGGGACACTATGAAGGCGGTGATTCGGAGAAAGTGCGCCTGAGCACTACGTGGGCTTACGCTGCACCGTGGAGGAAGACTTGACTCAGACTGACATAGAATTATAGGCACTGGAAAGCCCAATAGCGATTGGGCACCTGAGTCAAAACAAGGCAGAAGTTCTGTGAGCTATGGGACCAACTCGAAAAGCACATGAGAAGCGCGGGAAGACGACACTGGTATATAGATGGTGATAAAGCGGGTTGATTGCTGGCTCGGTTAATTCTATCTGAAGTGGCACCTCAACCCATACTGGTGCGCTGAGTGTATAGTGAGGCCCAACAAGTGCTCTTGAGTGAACCATTGACTGCAAACCTTTCGGATCTCCCACTACAGCGCCTGATGCCTGAAGACCGTAGGGTGTTAGATGCCCCTCAAAGCAAACAGGAAATCCTTGATGCAATTCCTGCCCAGGCTCGACTGAAGAACTTGTTGTATTGAGAGCGTGTCTCTGGCTCTCCGCACTGTTTGTGATCTCTATTCTCACAGCCCTATTTTAGGGGGGAACTCTGTTGGTTATTCCTGGCAAATATTGAATCTATAATGCTGGTTAGTGCTCTTTATCTGTGTCTCAAAACACGATTGGGGAACATTGTTTTTTTCTCCACTTTTAATGAAACTTTTTATGTTGTTGTAAATGCTGATTTTATCTGCCTGCACACTAATTTTACTTTTGGGTACTTTGGGTGGAACCTTTTAGAGCCCACCTCATTTGCCCCACCCCCACCTGTACCCCTTCTTTACGGAAGTGGGTCTTTTTCTTCCTCCAGAAGGCCATTTTAATTGGGACAAGGGAGGAGTGAGTTAGCGGGCTAATGTGAACAGGATGTACCAAATTGCCCTTAAAAAGCGGTCTGGTGCGTGGATGCGTACAGAGGGTGCGCCACTGCCATGCCAAAGGCAAGCCCATCTACACCCCTCCGTACCTCGACAGCGCCAGTGGACAGGGATGCTGCCCAGCGAATGACAGGGGGTTGGGAAGATCATTAATCCAGGGATGAGCTCCAGACCACGTCTTAAATGTTAAATGTACAATGTGCTATTGGGACTCTGACATGGGTGCAATATCTTGCAGCCACATTTACGACAAGGAGGGAACTCTGAAAGGTAAGGGTGTCCTTCAAAAGGAAAGCTTAAATGTGCGCTACTAAATTCTTGATCCCTAATTAAACACAGCCTGGATATTGACGATTTGATTGAAATCCACAATCTTGATTGCTTATTTGTTACCAAGTCCTGTCCAGGAGCAGAGAAGACTCTGCCGGATCTAGCTGCAACTAAACCAGAGGGTCATTTAAAAACTATTTTTGACCATACCTCGTGGGGGGTGGGGGGTGAGCATGGCAATTGTTTTTAAAGATTCCCCCATCTGCACTTTGCAGGCTGATAAGGCTAAATCTGCAGATATTTGTGAGTTACGACAGTTCAGTCTGAAAGACAACCAGCTATCTATTCTCGCTGGATGCCTTGTGTATCGGCCTGCTGCTTCCCGGACTAAATATATGGAGGCATGTTCCAAGGTTTCTAAGGGCCAGATGGGGTGGTTGCTCTATATCAGTAGTGGCGGCCAAATTCCGGAACATATTACCAGATCACATAGCAGGTTTAGACTTCCTGTCAAAAATACCTTAAGGCATAGCTCTTCTCCCACCCGTAATGGTCCCTGTAAGCCTGTTCTTGTCTTGTTGCTTCTTCCGTAGGCAGCACTTTGACGCTTTAGGGCATAATGCACTTTATAAATGATATATTCAAATACAAACAGAATCCTCTGGTACTGCCCTTTGGTGGTTCCCTTCTGGGAAGCTGTCCTCGCTAGGGTAGGAGATGCAACAGGCTGGGACATACTGTGGCAGCTCCCATTGTGTTTGCTGGGACTGCTCCCTGAAATCCCAAGAGAGCCTTGAGCAGACTCTATGAGCTGCTGGGACTTACAGTGGCTAAACGATGCCTAGCTATACACTGGCTTTTCAGAGGAGTTTTATAAACTCATTGTGGAGAGCTTGACCTATAAACGTCCGCCTGCCTATATCGAGGAACTACAGGCCTGAGTCCTACCAGACTCTATGAAGGAGACCCTGATCATTATGATGCCTAAGCCTGGCAGAGACCCCTTGGAGATGACCTCCTATAGGCGGCTTTCCATGCTACGGAAAGTCCTTAGTCACATATTGGTGTAGAGACTTCTTCTATACCTCCCTTACCTTGTCCACATGGACCAGTCGGGTTTTATCCCAAAATGAAATGTACTACACAATTTGTGACACCTAGCCCACGTCCTCCACGCACCAGACTACAAGACGACTCTTATGCCCTCGCCTTTTTGGACATAGAACAGGCTTTCTGCTCAGTGTGGTGGGGTTATATCTGGAAGGTACTTTCTAGATTGGGACCAAATATAAAGAGTGGATGTAGCTGCTGTATAGGTCCTTGAGGGCACAAGTGCAAACAGGCCGATATGTGTCAGGCCCCATCAAATTATAGTCGGGCACCCGACAGGGATGCCTCCTGTCTCCATAAATTGTTGCCCTTGCAATGGATCCCCTTGCGTGTCGGCTGCGGCAGGCATTGCGGGGATGGGGGATCAAGGTGGGCACTATTGAGCATGTAGTGTTGTTATATGCTGACGATGCCATGAATTATCTCCGTGAACCCGAGATATCAGACCCGCTGCTTCTGAATTTTATGCAGGAATTCTGCGAGTTTTCAGGTTCAAGTCTAAATAGCACCAAATCTGTTTTGTTCCCTCTGAGCCTCCTAGAGGACACTCCTGCCCACCGCCTCCCCACTGAGACACTGCTGTGGATTACTGACAAGGTTAAATACCTTGGAATTTGTATTGCGCACTCGGAACAACAGACGTTTGAACTGAATTTGGGCAGGGTGATAACTAACATACGCCCCTCAATCAAATTCTGGAATACACTCAAATTATCCCTGATGGCAAATATGGCAATAATCAAAACGGTCATATTGCTGTGATGTCTATACATCCTGCAGGGAGCAATGAAGGAGATCCTGCGGCAGGTATTCCAGAAATCAGACTCCTTGTTGGTCAAGTTTCTCTGGGCTGGCAGATGGTGTAAAATAGGACTCAACATCTTAAAAAGATTGTGGGGGAAGGTGTGAATGGAAGTACCTGGCCTAGCATTATACTACCTGGTGGAACACACAGTCTACTGGCTGGATGACGAGCCTAACTGGGAAAAGGAATTATTTGAGGGCACACATGGCATAGACCCCTTAGGAAGACTGTTGATGCAGGGTCAGAACGTCCCTGAAATCCATTCTTGATACGCCAAATAGGCACATTTTGTAATAGGATAGCCCAAAGGGTGAGTGCCCATGTACCATATGCCCCGTATGGACATTGCAGCCATTTGCCCAAATAACAACACATAAAGGGGAGGGGGTGCCTGATGCTTTTGGATGTCTATCCAGAGGGGCGATTTATTTCTATGCATGAGGCAATTAATATGCTCGGACTAGGCCACAGACAATTTCTACAGTACTCCAAAATAGCAGCTACTACTAGACAGCTGTGGCCTATGTTTCCTGAAGCTCCTGAAACCTCGCAAATCTTGTTGATGGCTATATACAGCGGTACAAGTGGATAGATGGATGGGGCCACAGCGAGTGGAGAAGGCATGGCGGAACCTCTGCAAACCCATCACCCGAAAGGACTGGTGCAAAATACACACAGGGATTCGCAGGGTGGCTACATGTGCTAGATTTAAACAGATGTAATATAACATTGTACACATGAGATATATATGTCCCTAAAACGCTTACATACCATTTACCCAAATAAGGACCACTGCTGTCCCTGCTGTGCTGCAGATGCCGCTGACTTTATACACCTACTCTGGTACTGCTCTTTGGTGAGTCCCTTCTGGGAAGCTGTCCTAGCTAGGGTATCTAGGGTAAGAGATGCAACGGGCTGAGACAAACTGAGGCAGCTGCCCTTGTGTTTGCTGGGACTGCTCCTTGAAAATCCCAAGAGAGCCTTGAGCAGTCTCTATGCACTGCTAGGACTTACAGTGGCTCAACGATGACTAGCTATACACTGGCTCAGCCCCGACCCCCCGGCAATTGACAACTGGACGAAGGATTTGATTGAGTGGGCAGGAGCAGAGGAGGCTTATATGTGTAGGACACTGTGGAGGCTCAGCTGCCTAGGGAGTGATTACACAGACACTATCTGAGCCCATTGAAGCAGCCTCCCAAGCCATTGAGAACGAGGAGGCAGATCCAAACCCACAATCCCAGATTGCTGAACCGAACACGTTACCGAGACTAAAACGCTTAACCGTACTGGTGAATAATGTTATTAGATACCCTCCCTGACTTATCCCTTGCTTTGGAATTAAGGGCCACACAGACAGCAGCTCATTGTAAAGAGACCCTGCAGAATATGACCTGGAAGCTCCTTGGGTGATAGAGGGGAATGTTGGGGTTTGCAGTTATGGTTCCACACTTGTTATATAGTGATTCAAACCACTGTTAGTCAAGATATCATATCTAAAACTTGAAGGATACAGGTGTACTAATATCCTTAAGCTCTATGGGACATACTGTACGTCTACAACTGGACTTATCGGAGATACTCTAGTATTGATCTGTAAATTACTCCAAATGTTATGATACTAATATCTACCAATGTACATGCCAGTTGTGACAGATTGTTACTCTGCTGTTCATTTCTGACATATACTTTGTCGTTCCTTTTTTGAATGCTAATAAAAAAATATTTGAAGACAAAAACACTCAAATACATATACATATATCTGTCCCTTGCTCCCTATGCCACTGAAGTCAAACTAGTATGGCTGATGAAAGATGATGCCCTGAAACCGGTCCAAGGTTGCTTGTTTCCAGTCCAGGGAGGACCTGGCTTGCTAATTCAGGCTATACTGTTCTCATGGGAAGCAGGGTCAAGACTGATTTGTATATGGCTGGGTCCAAACTAGAGTGGCATGGGCAGCAAAAATAATATGGATTTAGGCCCAGATCTCTGTATTGGGGGCCAATGTTTGACACTGTTCAGCATTCTGTCTATCGCTTGTTCTTTTTGCATTTCTCACCGTAGGTGGGAAGGGTATGCCCAGATGTGGGTCTCTTGCTTCCCTTGCCACTAGAGTCAAGCTAGCCTGGCTGATGAAGGGTGATGCCCCGAATCACGTCCCAGAATGCTTGTTTACAGTCCAGGGAGGACCTGGATTGAAAGTTTGGGTTGGACTCTTCCCATGTGGAGCAGGGTCACGACTGATTTATATATGGCTGGCTCAAAACTGGAATTGCATGGACAGCAAAAAAACAATGTATTTAGGCCCAGATCTCTGTACTGAGGTGAATGTTTGACATTGTTCAGCCTTTCGTCCATCACATGTTCTTTTTGCATTTGTCACCCTAGGTGGGAAGGGTACGTCCAGATGTGGGTTCCTTGCTCCTAGATTACCACTGGAGTCAAGCTTGTCTGGCTGATGAAAGGTGATACCCTGAGACCAGTCGCAGAATGCTTGTTTTCAGTCCAGGGGGAAACTGGCTTTGCAGTTTGGGCTGGACTGTTCCCATGGTGAGCAGGGTCAACACTGATTTGCATATGGCTGAGTCCAAACTGGAATGACATGGGCAGCAAAAAAACAATGAATTTAGGTTCAGATCTCTGTACTGGGGGTGAATGTTTGACATTGTTCAGCATTCTGTCTGTCACTTGTTCTTTTTGTATTTGTCACCCATGGTGGGAAGGGTATGCCCAGACGTGGGTCTCTTACTGCCCATGTCATTGGAGTCAAGCTAGTTTCATTGGTGAACGGTGATACCCTGAAACCTGTCCCATGATGCTTATTTTTAGTCCAGGGAGGACCTGGCTTGGCAGTTTGGGCTGGACTGTTCCCAGGGGGGAGCAGGGTCAAGACTGAAGTGCATATGACTGGGTCCAAACTGGAATGGCATGGGCAGCAAAAAAACAACAGTATTAGACCCAGATCTCTGTACTGGGGTGAATGTGTGACATTGGTCAGCATTCTGTCTGTCACTTGTTCTTTTTGTAATTGTCACCCATGGTGGGAAGGGTATGCCCAGACGTGGGTCCCTTGCTCCCCATGTCATTGGAGTCAAGCTAGTCTGGCTGATGAAGGGTGATACCTTGAAACCGGTCCCAGGATGTTTGTTTACAGTCCAGTGAGGATTTTGCTTGGCAGTTCGGGCTGGACTGTTCCCCTGGGGAGCAGGAACAAGACTGATTTCATATAGCTGAGCCGAAACTGGACTATCATGGGCAGCAAAAAAATGATGGATTTAGAATGTTTGAAATTGTTCAGCATTCCGTCCATCACTTGTTCTTTTTGCAGTGTGTGGAGCAGCGCATCATAATTTCACTTCACCTAGCGTGTCTTAATTCTGTTTCTGGCACTTCATTGAGTTTGCTAGACAACCTGATACTGTGAGCTTTGCTTATTATTAGGAGCTCCATACAGTGCTACTTGGGCAGATGTGTAGAGTGACTCCAGCCCATGGGCAGGACGTTTTTGCCCTATGGCTCTGGTGCCCCAGAGTGGGATGGGGAGATGCCCTAAGGAAGGGTTACAGTTAGTCCCCAGATGCCTGTAGACTGCATTCTGGGGAATGAGTTGCCCCCAGTGTCAGGAGAACTGGGAGGGGCGGCTGCCAAGGGCACTCTAACAGTTCAGTTTTCTAGGGGTACCACTCCAAAGCAGAAGGTACAGGACCCCAGCAGGATGGACTGGAGGAGGGAGAGCCCACCCCTGTCCTCTGTGCAGCCTGAAGGTACAGGCCCTAAGTTGAGTGACCACTCTCAGGATACCACCCCTGAACTGGTGGGAGGTGAAATGGGAAAATGGTGCAAAGCACCTGGGGCTGCAGCCCCCCACTTTTCGAAACCACAGAGGCTAGAGACCTCGGGATGGCCTGAGGTCTGGCTGTTGACACTGACAGCGGCCTCTGTTGGTTTTTGTCGTTGTGGTCAGAGTTTTCCCTGAGTTGGGGACCGAAGTCAGACCCAAGGGGTGGAATGAGCCACATCACACTGTTGGCCCTGGTGGGACTCGCTGTGTACTGGGATGCATCTGTGAGCAAGGTAAGGTTTGGTGCTGCACAGACGGAGTCCACAGATGAGGAGAAGTGTTCAACCTGGGTCAGTTCAGTGGGCCCTGAGAGCATAGCCAGATGGATCCTACTGAGTTCAGAGAGGCACAGTACTGCTAAGAGCCCCTTCAGCACTGGGTCATTGTCCAGGCTCTATAGCTCTAAGCAGGGAAGTTCTGCAAGGTATTGATTGGCCTCCCCTAGCTTTAGGCTGGGATAGGATCATGTTGGAAATGGCCCTTTTTGCAAGGTTTTCCCTGTCGTTTTGGCTTCTGACCTCCTGTTATGATCTTGTGCTGAATTTCGTTTTTGCTGTTTTTAGGACTGCAGATGAGTGTTAAAGTGCAAGTGTTCTCTGTCTAAGTTGTATTGGTGAGTGGTTTCTCCATGATTGGCCTATTTGATTTTTCTACTAAGTCCCTAGTAAAATGCACCAGGTGTGCCCAGGGCCTGTAAATCAAATGCTATTAGTGGGACTGCAGCACTGATTCCACCACCTATATCAGTAGCCCTATAAATATGTCTCCAGCCTGCCATTTAAACTGCCATGTAAAACTGGCAGAACCAACTTGGTAGGTCCAAATCTTCCCTTTTGCTACATGTACGTCACTCCTAAGGTAGGCCAAGGCAGCCTCATGGGCACAGTGCAGTGTATTTAAAAGGTAAGTTACGCACTGGTGTGTTTTATGTGTCCTGATAGTCAAATACTGCTAAATTCGTTTTTCACTATTGCAAGGTCTATCTCTCCCATAGGATAACATGGGGATTGCCTTGAAATATCTTTTAAGTATCATTTCCCATTGGCAGCAGACAGAGATGTGGGGTTTGGGGTCTCTGAACTCACAATTTAAAAATACATCTTTTGGCAAAGTTGTTTTTTAAATTCTAAGTTTCAAAATGCCACTTTTAGAAAGTGGGCTTTTTCTTATTTATGCATTCTGTGCCTCTGACTGTCTGTGGAATTTGCGTCTGGGTCAAGATGACAGTTGGACTGTTTGTGAATTCACTCTAGACATTCTCACAAAGGAAGCTGAGGTGTGCCCAACATATCCTGATGAGTTTTCCTGAGCTAGAGTGGTGGGAGGAGCTGACACTTGCACCTGAACAGGGCTGTGTCTGTCCTTACACAAAGCATTCTCCCACCCCCTGGAGTGTTTCTGGGGCCAGGGCAGGAAAGCCAGGGTCTTGTGCACTACAAAGACTTTTCTTTTAAGTTTGACTTCTTAACAGACAGAAATGGGTATAAGTACTGGACCTCTGACCCCACAAAGTTGGAATCCTTCTGGACTGAGGACATTCTGCCAGGAAGAAAAGCTAGATGCCGTAGGAGGTACTGACACGCTGCCTGTTGATTTGCTGTGCTGGCCTGCTGCTTGATGCTTCTGTCCTGGGAGTGAAAGGACTGGACTTTGCATTCTGCATCCTGCTTTCAAAGGTTCTCCAAGGGCTTGGACTGAGCTTGCCTCCTGTTAGAAGTCTTAGGAACATCAAAGACTTCATCTGTCAGCACTTGGGCTCTCTTGCTGAGAGTCTTGACTCGCCAAGTGATACCAAATCCAGTTCCTGGGCTTTTGGGAGTGAGTTCTGGTGCAATCAAGAAGAAACCAAGTATCTTGACTCCAGAGCGACTACGGAACCGGTGCCGCTGTCTGACTCTGCGCCGCTGCCTGCACCAGAGCCATTGTCCCTGCTGAGTGCAATAACCACGACCAACCCCGCAGGCCCGACTCTGCTGCAGCACCTCCGAAGTCCCACCACAGCTTAAGTCCCAAGTGCTGTGTCACTGACATCCGTAACACCGGACTCCCCTGCAGCCCCATGGTGTGATCATGAGACTGCAGAGTCAACGCCGCACGTCTTGACCTGCTGGACTGCTCTACTCATCAACCCTGCCGGATCATAAGAAACTGCCACCTTGCCACCGTTGCCTCACCATCTCCCCTCTAGCCCTAAGGAACTGATGCATCACCTCCCTGCCTAGCAGTAAGGAACCAACACCTCACCTTTCCGGTAGCAGTAAGGAACTGATGCCGCACCGGCTCCAGCAAAGCCTCACCTCCCCAACATTTTCCAAGGTACTGTACCTGAGGTCCATGCGACTCCATGACCAGCCCGCACTCCCTCATGAGTGGCATCCAACTGTTGGAAACGTCTGCGTCAAGACGTCCTGATAGCCCCAGTTTGAGCTATTGGGTTTCTAAACGCCATACTAAGATTTAATCTTTGAAAATTCATATCTTTGCTTGTGTATGTTGGATTTTTGTTGTTTTGGTCTTGTTTTACCTCTTTTACTCAGATAAATATTGGCTTTTTTTCTAAGCTGGGGTAGAGTACTTTTGAGGTGTTTTCACAGTATTACTGTGTGTGTATAAATAATTTACAGATTGCCTCTAAGACAAGCCAGACTGCCTCAGCCAAGCTACCAAGGGGGTGAGCAGGGATTAATTTAGCAGTGTGGCTACCTTACCCTGACTAGAGTGAGGGTCCCTACTTGTATAGGGTGCAAACCACTGCCAACTAGAGACCCCATTTCAAACAAAACCTAAGAAGATGAAGATGGAATGCCAATTTCCTTTCATAGATTCCAAGTGAAAGCAAGGCATTTTAAAGGTAGTGTCACTTTAAAACTACAGCCAAATATGTCTCAGAGATGTTCAGCAATGATAAGCGTACAGCACCAGAAGAGCTTTGCAAATACTTAAAACTATGCGTTTCCTGGCCTCTTATGTATTTCGAAATAATGTAACTAGCATCTCGACCGGTGCACATTGGTGCGACGTCATCACAAGCTATGAAAATAGCTGAGTATAGACACCTCGCCGCATTCAGTAATGATTGCCTGCCCCTTTTTGTGTGTAACCTCAGTAAGAATTCCCAAATGGTAAAAGGTCAAGTAATTAATTAAAATGTAAATGTAGAGAATGTGTTGCGGTAGAAGATTCCTGCTACGATATAGCTTTCACAGGAAGTGTGTCTCTTTAAGAATCAGCTGCTCTTTAATGTTATTTAAGGGTAACAAGGTCTGTCAACAGAATGCAGATTGGCTCACTTACAAACTGATTGAGGGTGGCTGATGACACAATGAGTGTGTGGGGGGGGAGGGGGGGGAGGGTCTTTCAATGCAACCATCAGCCCCCGGCCCCTGGGCTAAGAATGGCGCGGGAGACGGTGCATTGTGTGGCGTGACTGCTCATAGATCATCTACAGTCCTTCTGAAAAGATAATCTGCAATAAAATACCCGCATCATTATTCATCTAGTAATTGTTAGCCTTGCTGCTCAGGGGCATCCTCTGTCGCCCAAGGGCACTGCCAGCCTTCAAATGCAAAACAAGGAGCGGGAGAAGAGAACTCACTTGCAGTGGCAGCTTTCCTACTAATGGGACTCAATCTTGGAAAAAACATGCTGGGCCCTAATACTGGGCTACTGTAAAAGAAACGAACACTCAAGGACGATTAATGTAGGTTGAATAACAAGCATTGGCATGTCCAATAGATCTCCCTTTGAGACTTCAGCCATGCAGTGCATTATTCTGGGGGCTACAACATTTAGATGATCACCGAACACATTTAAGCTCACATCTCGCCAACAATCACATTTATTGTTGTTGTGGTAATGGGCGTGCTACTTGTCACAAGACGGACCATCTACTTAAGGTATTTTGTGTGTCTGGCACCAGCTCTACAGACAACAAGAGGCGGAGGGGATGTAATTTCACTGGTCGTATGCGTAGGAGTATTTTTCTGTGGCTAGAGCAGTGGCAATGCACCCTGTTTGCGCTATTACTTAGCGATGGGGGTGAGGTAAATGGTCACAGATGTGCAACAATGCTTTCTTAGGTCTGAAGTAAACGGAAACATACCTAGAATAGCCAGAAAGAAAAAGACTGAACAGAATGTATGTGAGGTTTGTTTGTGCGGTTCATGTGCAAACTAAACAAGGGCGCATGTTTAGAGTGTATCACAATTGACAACAGCCTTAATTTCACTCCCATAAATACAAAACGAGATGGTGTTCTGGTGGTTCCGTTCCAAAATAATACCTGATAAACCTTACATGACACATGAACACATTACTGTCACAAGTAACGGCCCACAGATCGGTCCTTCCTATGCATTACATAGATAAGCACGCATAACAAATTTTTAATTAAGGAAATCCGTTAATAAGCATTACAACCCAACCATGAAGGAAGGAAGAACAGGTTCAACCAGGCCGTAGAAACCCCCAGTAGCCCTGGGTCAGATAAGCCAGTCTACATAGTGCCCCCTAGCAGAACCAGGAGGCGAAGCACCATCCAGGGAGCACCTTTACAGGTCCCCGTGCGGGTTCTCGTGGATGGGTTAATAGCATTGATTGTTCTGCTCGTCTGCACCCTTTAGCTGATCGGGTGCATTTCACAAGATTCTGAACTCTAGCAAGTGCCTACTTTCTGGCCAAACAACCTTAAATTTACAGAAGACCAGTAAACTAGTGTTAAGAGATCATAAGCTTTCACAAGCCAATCCTTAAATCGGTAATGAGCAAAACAAGCATTCACGTATTATATTCCAAGCAATGGCTTAGAACCGAGAGGATTGCATCTAATGATTATAAGTAAAAACCAGAGATGGATTTGGTACAACCCCTCTGCCGACCGTGAGATGTAATCTGAGCAGCTGTACATTTATACATGTTATGCAGGCAAAACACCTACACGTTCCTTCCAGTCGCAAGCTGGGAAAGGTAAAACAGAGACCAAAAACCACAGACGAAATTACCACAAGCGACCTTTTAACAGGGTGACAATACAAGTCATGAGGCCTACAACATGGCCTGAACTACCCCTACCGCAATAGAACATACTTCAACCCAACTGCGGTAAAATGTGCACATTTATCATGCCAATATTGTTCCGGTGAGCCGATACAACCTCCACTGCCTGCTACCTGCACAACATTTTCTATTGAAGTATGAAATGTATGTGTGACCTCTGCCTATGTAACAACCATGTAATGCAAAGAAGAAAGCATGTTTGTAAATAGATCCTAAAAGTACCTCTAAGAAACTCTAGGCATTATCAAGTGAGTGTGCAACTCCATCGAGCAGTGATATTCTTACCTGTTACAGTTTAATGGGAGGCTCATGGGTGCCTTGTTAATCATCAGTGTGGCTCTGTACGGAGCTGCCCCTAGCTGTGCTCCCCTGCATGGCTTTAACTTCCTCAGTAGGAAAATTAAAAAATTCAGCATGAAGCGCAAAAAAAAGCTGCAAAGTTTGTTTACACATGCAAACACACACACACGACTCCAAAAGTACACACACTACCTCCTTAAAGGACACGTAGTGCATTACTTGCCTTGCCACTGCTGAATCACAGTGAGGACTTCCCAGCTGTCGGAAGTGAGCAGCTGGGAGCAGCGTTGGGAGCTGATGATGACCAAGCGCCAACAAGCGAGCGGCGAGGAGAGAGCGGAAAGAAAAAAGTAGTGCGCTGAAACAAAACATATGGGCAATAGTGAAAGGATCCAGGTAGCAGGAGGAAACAAAATAGCCAAAGGTTGGTAGAAATGTAAAGCATTTACCAAACAAACTAAAGGAAGTTTGAAAGGCAGACCAAGGGACGAATGAAAGTGATGGGCGTGTGATAGGCCGCAGAAGCAGATTACAGCATGTTGAGACACAGCGTATGCTCGCGGCCTAGGCTAGACCTAAAAAGCAGCAAGCAAGGTTGTGCGTGGACTGAGAGCCTGGTGCTAATATGTACATACAGTCTATAAAAGATTTAAATCTCGGAGGTGCCTAATTAGATTTGATCATTCTGGTGTCAGTAAAATAGTTCCGTATAACATACTATAATCCGAAAATGTTTTTTAGACCAGTAAAGCTATAGAGGTTTACTGTGTGGTGCAGCTGCGTGTGTATTAAAGTATATTACACTTTAATGTAAAAACTACGCCTTTAATAGCACTGCATTAGTATATGCTCTGTTAGCTAAGCACCATGGGACGCTATTTACATTTTAACTGGAAGTTAATCAGTTCAGTTGCTAACCTGTTCTGCGTCCAGAAGAAGAACCCTTCTTAAATGTTATGTATAAAATCTATTTAAAACAACCCCGAGGGTGTCTGAGCACAGTAGGTGAAAGACAAAATAAGCATTTTTATTTCGGAAATGCATATCTCCTTCACACTGAATGACATGTTAGGTGGGAAATGCATATTTTTGTTATATTGAGCACAAACACTCATTGGCTTTAATAGAGAGGATGCAGGACTGCAGCAGCTTTGGTTCCACAACCGCAGCACAGTAATGTTAGAGGGATAGCAGTAGTAGATTATGGAAAGGTCATGCTGATTTATACATCATGCACTTAGAAGGCATGGATTAAGAAGTGAGGTCCTGGAATCAATCAATCAATCTATCAATCTATCTATCTATCTATCTATCTATCTATCTATCTATCTATCTATCTATCTATCTATCTATCTATCTATCTATTTTGCAACATGTGTAGTTACATGGCAACTTGGTTGGGATATGAACATAGCTCCAGGAGAGAATGGAGGTGAAGCAAACATTAGTAAAGCCCATAGATCTCATCAAAATTTGTTCTTGGCTAAAGAATTCTAAAACAAGCCTTTGAAGCAGCCGGCCACGTTACAATGTATGCAAGCACACCTGCATGCGCGCAACTAAAAAATGTCAGGAATACTTTTTTTTGTCTTTGTAATTACCATTCCGAGTTGGATCTGTAACTAAAAAGAAAAAAAAACTCAAAAACATTTTTTTTTTATGTGGTAAGGAGGAAGCAACTAGGTGGGAGGCAAAAGCAACGTCGGTCGGAAGCAACATAGGGGAAAAGGGAAGGAAGCAACGAGAGACTGCAGAAGCAACACTGGGGGTGTGGGTGGGGCGGAAGCAACCACGGGTAATGGGTTGGGGGGAGCAACACATAGGGCATGGACCGGAGTAAAGCACACCACAGAGAAAGAGAGCAAAGTGGAGAACGGGTGGAGGATCAAATGAGGGAAAGAGAGCAACATGGAATGGGTGGCAAGAAGCACACATGGGAGCAAGCAACTGAGTGGGAACATATATGACGGTGATCCCCATATAGAGGGGGGGCGGGAGGAGTGCACAAGATTGACAAGCTGGGACACGAATAGGATGCAAGCAAATGAGAGTGACAGGAAAGCCAATCAATGGTAAGTAATAGGTGGGCTCCAATCCCCTCTCTGTTCTTGGTAAACCCACAGTATCTCTTGAAACAGACATAACATTCACTATTTAGTAGGCAAACCTAGAACGGGGACTGTGATGAAGACTTAGTCAAACATTGCTTTTGCTTGAGAAAGTAATTCTTAGAGAAATCTTAAAAGTGGGTAAAGAGGAGATAAAGCACAGGTCAGTGGGAGGTGTATTCCATTGATGATGTATTTGCTAATTAAAAGCCAGAAGCTTGTGATTGCAGAGGGAAGTTTCTATGTGAATTTAAAATTATAGGTACTTGAAGTCCTCTTTAGCAATACATATTTCTGAAAATAGCTATGTGCCCCAGGGTAGTTCCAGTATAGGGTCACTCTGAGTTCTGTTGTGATTCTAATTCAGGCAGATAATGGAATTTTCACCTCAATTGGGATTGCAAGATGTGTTGGAAAACCAGCACATCAGGAAAGATTTCTCATTCACATTTCACCATGGAAAACATAGCTAAATGTGAACAGAGAAAACAACTCAGAAAAAGGCAAAATGTGCCACACTAACGGTGTAAACCGCTGATTCTGCATGTTATACTGCATTCTAATCTGTGAAAATTATAAGAAGGCATGAATACAACTAGGGACAGTTGGAACCCCAGGGTATGCACCCTACATCACTGCACCATTTTACTGGGGTACGCTTAAAGACGCACTACATGTTTATGTGCTCCAAATAGTTTGCCATGGCTGTCCATGGACCACAAGTTCCTTACACTGTCTGGCCATCGACCCCAAGTTCCTTATACTATCTAATTGTGTGGTAGCAGAATATCACTGCCACAATGTCATCCGGCATAAGTGATTTTTACAAAATATTGTCCTATTGGAGTTAATAATAGAAAATCTACATCGAATGGGTCAATTATTTTAGTAAATGATACTTAGGGTGCTTGGACAGGTTTTCTGTATACTATTTTCTGGCAAACAACCCCTAAACAGCTCACACTGCCTTTCATGTGCACATGAATCCCCACACACTTCCATGTGCCCCAGGATTCTTCCCTTCTGTCCATGTGCAGAAAGTTCCCCATAAGCTCCATACCTGCCCCTGCACCTCCAGCCACTACAAGCTCCGCGCACACTCTTTTACAGGACGATCTGGCTAATAGGCCTTGTTCTAATCAACTCCCAAATGCCAGCATGTTGTCCAGAGGCAGCTGCAGGTTCTTGTCAGTAATGGGAGTCTGTATAAGTTGAAAAGGTTAGGGTTTTTGCATTTTTTGTAGTGAAACCCTGGCCCAAGGGCATAAAAGCACTTTACAATAGAAGCAGACTACATTGCACATTTTGATGTACTGTTCATAAGGCTGAAAAGAATGGTTGCTCAAAGAGAAGTTCTGTCCAGCAGTTTTATGGTGGTGGAAGCTCACACAAAGACTAATGTAAACCTAGACTCATGAATGTTGCAAACACTGCGTGGGATTGCAATTTAGATGGGAGAATTATTTATTGACAGTAATACTGAGCCTTTGCAGAGAGGGTGATTCTCCATTAGAGCGCATGTTCATGGCTTTGGCTCTCGATCTGTCCATGAGTACTAGAGACACACGGAGACTGTCTACCGCTCAGAGTATAAAGGGCCTAGATAGACTTTGCCGTGCAACTAAGAAACAGGATTCTTGCTTAGCCGATCACGAGGTGAAGATGATGGAACGTGCTGTCTTTCTTCACGTTTATATAGTTCATTCTTGTTAAGAAGCATTGTGTAACACTTTGTAGCAACCTTTCGGAAAAAGACCCCTCACTGGCTATATTTACCTAAGACTTTCTGGCCAAACATCTGAGTTACAAGGCTTAATACTTTCATCATCCTGAAACCCTATGGGCTATTGTTTTTTCCTAGTCATTGCACATTCATTTTGTCAACTCATTGCATATAATTTATCTTTGTCTTTGATATTGTCTTACAAGATAGTCTTGGACACAAAGTGGTGCTGATGAGGATCTGTGCCACACATCCCCAAACACACCATGCCTAGCAGTGTTGCTATCTGGTCATGAGCACTGGAGTGATGTTCAATCAACATTAGCTTCTGTGGGAGCAAGAAACTGGCATTTTAGAAGATTCATATCAACCCTCCCACTTAGGGGCTTATTTACAAGCCCATAGCACCACTGTTGCGCCATTTTTTTGATTCAGCGGTGGTGCTAAGCAGACCCCTACAGTGCGCCACATTTACAAACTGGCGCAGTGGGACCATTGTGCCAGTTTGTAAAGCCTTGCACCACTTTATAACAGTGCCAGGTGTAATGTATGCAAGGTAGACGTTCCCATGTAAAAAGCCATGCTGAACTGGCACAGTGAAATTTTCCAAAATTTAAGTGCATTGTTCTGAGACTTCACTGTGTGAGAATTTTAATGCCTGCTCAGAGCAGGCATTAAAGTGAAGCAGGGCTCTTTAACATGGGAGCCTTCCTGGCATTGCTGGAGTAGCGTAATTTTTTTTACGCTAGTCCAGCAATGCGTGACTGTAGCGCCACAGATGCGTCAGAATTTCTGACAAATCTGTGAAAACGTGTGCCATGGAGCTATGTATTGTAAATACAGTGCATCCATAGCGTAGTTAGGGGAGCGCATGCCAGAGCAAGAAATCTGTATGATCGGACCCGATGCGCCAGATTCTTGTAAATGAGACCCATATTCAGATAGCCATTTTTTTTTTGTGTAACGGAAATACTATGAACCTTAGAATCAACTTGAACTGAGGTGGAACAAGCGCTGAAGGTCGCCATTACAAAAGTTAAGGTTAGCCCAGGAGAAGGCAAACGCTTTTTTAGAGCAAAATAATATATTTCAAAAGTAAATATCCAATAGAATATGTTGCATAAACAAATACGAAGATAAACGTTCCAGAGAACCTCTTGAATGATTTTATGGAGACTCAAGCAAAGTCAATTGTGCTTTTGAGACCCATTTTAAAATGTTCCCTAATGTGCATTCCACAGTGACACAAAGTGTAACCAATTTGGGCACACTTGCATTAGTGTGGGCAGTGCCACTTCCATTGCCATAACTTGGTAGTCCATTACTACACCAGTATGATCAATAGTCAGCTGGTTTTCAAAAGTTTTTTCAGGCATACATATATGCTGCAAAAGAATGACGTTGCTAAGCATTAAGCATAGTGCAGAGTGTAATTGTTCAAGTTGTACGTTTCATTGACGTGCAACTCGAGTACTTTTTAAGATGAGGAGCAATTGAATTTATTCTGTTTCGGTTTAAAAGAAAAATTTAAACAGGTTATAAAAACTGGGGTTCCCTTTGGGCATTACGTTCAAATGATGAGCAACTTGATGTATTTGTTACATCAATTGTTATTGGAACAGGAGTTTCTGGAAGGAGGCAAAGGATATTTTGTAGGACAAAAGAGGAGCCCAGGTGACTGAAGACATATAGACTGCGCAGGTGAGAGTCATTTGTGGTCCTCTAGTGCTTGCAGAAAAACAAAGTTGACAAATTGACTTATGTGGTCTCTACAGCTCATATTGTTTGGTTTTATGGTTTCATATTTGAGGGTTCCCATTACACCTTTAGGCTTAGCAGATTTGAAATATTTGCACTTTTCATGAGTTACAATGCATTTTGTTTTTTTCTCTTCTTCAAAAAGAACCCATACCTCACTACACTACCTGCTCTTGTTGTCTGGGTTTGATGCAGTGCTTAATTTGCAAATAAAAAGGTGCCGGTGCTCAAAACCCTCCTCTTAAACACGCGGCTGCTGCAGTTAAATCTGCGAACATGGAATACTGAGGCAGCAAAATCCCGATGCCATCTTTGACCTCTTCAATACATTTAAAGCCACTCCTTGCCCCTTCAGCTCGCACCTGGAGCTTTCTGCTTTCTCTCATCGTGACGCTTTTCGTTTTTATCTTCCTCCGTCTTTCCCAAACGTGTCTTTTGCTCGCAGCAAATGCTTGAGGCAGAAGAGTAAGCGCCGGTCCTCAAAAATAAGTGCCGGTGCTTAGCACTGGAAACAACAAGCACAAATTAAGCACTGGTTTGATGGCGACTGAGCTGCTATCCTGCTGTTCCCGATGCAGCGCCAGCTTGTGGTACGAAATTCATTGAGACTTAACAAACGTGGAAATGGGATCACATATGCTGTTCTGTGAAATGTGACTGAAACAACAAGATGAGCAGAGAACAAAAAGTAGTTGCTCACAAATTGCATAAGAGTAGAACGAATGTTTTCAAGAGATATGTCGAGATGGAAAATTAGTAGAAAGCAGATCTTGAGAACTGAAAAATAAAAAATGAACTTGTAGTCAGCTACTATGGTGTGTGCAAAACGGAACCTGGGAATAGCCTCAGATCTTGGATATAAGTAGATATATGATGCGGTGTGCCAGAGCACTACTGCTTAAGAACCCAAGAGATGAATGTTAAAGATCAAGAAATAAAGACAGAATTAAAGTTTTGCTCAACATACAAAAAAGGAGTGTTAGGAAGGGATTACACACACTCGCACCACACCATGCCCCCCAGCCTCACTCAGTCCCTTCACTCCCTTTCCCCACTTCCTCTGCTTTGTCATACCACTTTACTCAGCCAGTTCCACCACCCTGTTTTTATAATACATTATAGCTTTTTGTATTTTTGAATATTATATACCACTTCCACCTTTTGGTTACATCTCAAGAGCCCTGATCCTTTATAACCAGTTCTACCCAGCCCATTTTGCTCCATCCTGGCACAAATGAGCAAAAGGAGTTCTTGGCATGATGTTCCTCAGCATAGAGCTGTGGACGCTCTAGGGAGCATGGGCAGGCTGGCGAGACCCTATGGTGCAGGGCTGCCGGGTGCACAACACTTAAGCTTGAAGTGCTAGGTCATTGCCCTAATTTTCATCTGCCTGGTGGCCTAGCAGCTGATGGACAAACCCACAGCCCCCTTAATTCTTGTGTTGCCTTTTCCTCTTCACAGAATCCTACTGCCTCCGCACCAATAGGTTGGCACCGTCACATGGCATCCTTCCACCTGCACCTTGCCTGCTTTGAGCCTCACTTCGCAAACCCAGTTCCCCTTGAGGGTGGTGGCACAGCACTGTCAACAGCTGAAGAGGGATTTCCTTGCCCATAGTGGAGCCAGGCTGTAGCATCACCAAAGGATTACCGCTTTCAGTAAAAATTAAATGAAGGTATGGGCAGGTGGCAGCATTCTGATTTTGACTGGCTTAATGAAATGATTTCAGCGGGATCGGGCTAGGTGTCAATCTTGCCTACCTCTTGTTCCATGGAGAGGGCTTAGGGTAAACACATACATGAGGAAGTTTGAAAAAGGGGCTCCTCTTACAGGGGCCTCATCAGTGAAAAAGTCTCATGGCTGGCTGATAGGCAAACAGTATTTCTACATTGACTCAATGCTAGCTTTCGTGGTGCTTTATTTTTCTCCAGCTTAAAAGGTAGACCATATGGGAGTGGGAACAAATCGTCAGCATACAATCTAAGCCTGCAGCATGGTGGAATAGTGGTTAGTCACAAAGTAGATAGACAACTTGTCATCGGGTATTCAAAAGTCAGGAACTCCTTGATTCAACTTAAATGTTACCCTAAGCAAGGGTACCTGGTACACCAATGACCACAGGGGTTGGGGGTGGGTGCTACAGCAACTGTCCCCAGCCCTTTACAGGTTCTCTATAGCACTGCCCTGTAGAAGTGGGAGAGATGGTACTTGCGCAAGAGGGCCATGTTATGACCTGGTTGCCCAGGCTCAACTCTGTGAGAAGCTACCAGGAGGCCTCTGGAAATAGATTTAGGAGCACCACACAAATTAGTTGATTTGGAAGGGACATCTGGTTGGTTAGACATGACTCTAGGGAAACTGCCTGTGATCAACTGTCTAGGTTTTTGTCTCTCAATCGATGTATATCATGTTTTGCATTATAAGAATAAGGAAACTCTTTTTTTCTTGTTGTGTAAGTAAATATGCCCTGGGAACCTGGGGTCTCATAATCCAGCAAATGGCAGGTCTCAGTTGAATTTTTGGTAGATGAAGGGAAAAATCTTTGGTCAAAGTGTTCTTGCTCTTGGGTCTCCCCACCCTGCCTCTGAAGTGGTGTTTCCCACCCACATGAATCATGATCCTCTTAACTATTAGAAAAAGGAAACGTTTAGTTCAGTTCCAGGAAATGCTGTCACATGTATTTGAATCATGGCAACAAGTGTTAGTGAAAGTATCCCACAGATGGAAAATAGATTATATTTTGCAGAAGTTGTGTTATCTTCTGATTACTGGGAATTTAGTGATATAATTATCTAAAAAAACAGAAGATTTGCCGCACAGTTCTTCTGTGTTATACATTTGGTCCCAGCTAAAAGTGTACTACTATTTAGAAGTGTATATTTTAACTGAAGGGCTTTATATTAGGTCCAGTGTAGAGGATGATGTGACTTTCCATTGATTGAAGAATTGCTGATTCAAGTGCAGTAACCAACCATCTTCACCATGTTGGGCTTACCAACTAAGAATTAAGGGCCATATGTACTAACACATTTTCCCATAGACACAGAATGGGCAAAACCCTTTGATACATCTGGCCCTAAGAGGCATATTTATGAGAAGATTGTGCCACTGTTGTGTCACCTTTAGTGACACTGTGGTAGTGCAAACCTCTCAACCATATGTATGAGGCCTCGCAAAGCCACTTTGCGTCATTTTGAATGGCCTCATCGATATGGAGTAGGGCAAAGCAGTGCAAAATGCTGCATTGCATTACTCTGCACCAGGGAGGCATTTATTGTGCGTTGCATTGGGTTTTCCCATGCACACACATTGATTTTGACACATCCCCAGATTTACAAGAGCCTGTAAACCTGGGGATGCAGCAAAATCTTACTTCTCCCTAGGGGAGGCTCAATGAGGAGAAATATCCTTATTTCTCCTCATTTTTGGGGTCTAGCCTGCGATAGCACGCACTAGCACATGCGTATTGCTAGCAGGATGCTGTTGTAGTTAGAAAAGAGCTTGGAGCCCGCCCATGGCTTACCATATGTTGGCTTGCATGGCACTCTTCTTTTCAGCCTCATAATTCGCCACTGGAGGCCATATCATCATTTCCGTTCCTGTCTGTGGAGCAGGGACCGAGCATTGATTGATTCAACTCAGTCTAATGTCTTCTGCTCCTGAAGTGATTGAGGTACTATTTTTTTCTGTTAACTTTTAGTACCCTGCAAACAAAAGGCATGTGACTAGCAAAATGTGCCCAGCACGACAAACAAAATTGCGAAGTTGTATTCTATAATTAACTTTGTTTTTTATTTTGCCAAGCTTTCTTTTCTCACTTTCACCAATGTTTCGATTTTGCTTGTGGGCTCGGTTCTCAAAAGATGAAAATTATCTTGCTCTAAATAGTGCAAAGCAATGTTGTTTCTATGGGCCAGATGTAGGAAACTGTTTGCGACTCGCAAACGGCAAAATTTGCCGTTTGCGAGTCGCAAAACGCAGTTTCCTATGCAGAAATGCATTTTGCGAGTCGGAACCGACTCGCAAAATGCATTTCCGACTCGCAAATAGGAAGGGGTGTTCCCTTCCTATTTGCGACTCGCAGTGGGATGCAATACCATTTGCGACCGCGTACGCGGTCGCAAATGGCATCGCAGTTACCATCCACTTCAAGTGGATGGTAACCCACTCGCAAATTGGAAGGGGTCCCCATGGGACCCCTTCCAGTTTGTGACTGGACCCCAAAATATTTTTTCAGGGCAGGGAGTGGTCCAAGGGACCACTCCCTGCCCTGAAAAAATACCAAAACAAAAGGTTTCGGTTTTTTTTTGCAGTGCAGCTCGTTTTCCTGTCAGGAAAACGGGCTACACTTCCAAAAAAAAATAACTGCTTTATTTAAAAGCAAGTCGCGAACATGGAGGTCTGCTGACGTCAGCAGGCCTCCATGTAAGCGAGTGCCTATACTCGCAATGGGGCCGCAATTTGCGACCCACCTCATGAATATTCATGAGGTGGGTCATTGCGACCCCATTGCGAGTCGCAGTCGGTGTCTGAGACACCGTACTGCATAGCAAATTGCGACTTGCAATTTGCGAGTCGGATGGACTCGCAAATTGCAAGTCGCAATTTTGCTTTTTGCTACATCTGGCCCTATATGTGTAATCTTCAAAATTATACTTTATCACATAATCATGCAATAAACCCCAATCCACCACTCTAATCCAAACTGCTCACCCAAATCCTCTCCAGTCTACCACACTCAAATCCTCCCATTCCACTCCAATCTGCCCCACTCCAATCCAAAACAATCTGGCCGACTCCCATCCACAAAAAACTGCCCACCCTAATCCAAAACAATCTGACCCACCCCAACCTGCTCCACTCCAGTCCAAAGCAATCTACCCAACTCCAATCTACCACACTCCAATCCAAAACAATCTGCCCAGTTCCAATCTACCACACTACAGTCCAAAACTATCTGCCCCACCCCAATCCAAAACAATGTGCCCCACTTCAATCAGCCCCACTCCAATACAAAACAATCTGCCCCACTACAAGATAATCTGCTCCACTCCACTCCACCAAAGTCCAGTCCAATCTGCTACACTTCAATCCAATCCACCCAATCCAATCTGCCCCCCTTCACCCAAAACAATCTGCTCACTCCAATACAGAAATCCAAAACAATCTACCCCACTCCATTCCAAAACAATCTGACCCACTCCAACCTGCACCACTCCAATACAGAACAATATGCCCCATTCCAATCCAAAGCAATCTGCACCTTTCCAGTCTGCCCCACTCCAATCCAAAACAATCTACCCCACTCTAATCCACCCCACTCCAATCCAAAACAATCTACCCCACTCTAATCTAAAACAACCTGCCCCACTCCAGGCAAAAAAATCTGCCCACTCCAATCCGAAACAACCTGCCCCACTCCAGTCCCCCCACTCCAATCTAACCTGCCCCACTCCAGTCCACCTCACTCCAATCCAGTCCACTTGACCATGATCCACCCCACTCCAATCTGCCCCACTCCAATCCGCCCAACTTTAATCTGCCCCACTCACATCTGCCACATTCCAATCCAAAACAATCTACCCCACTCTAGTCTGTCCCACTCCAACCAAAAACAAGCTGCCTACTCCATTCAAAAACAATCTGTCCCACTCCAATATGCCCCACTCCAGTCTGCCCCACTACAATCCAACAATCCTGCCCCACTACAGTCCTAAACAATCTGCCCCATTCCAATCTGACACCAATCTGCCTCACTCCAATCCAAAACAATCTGCCCATTACAATCCAAAACAATGTGCCCCATTCCAACCTGCCCCTCTCTAATCCAAAACAATCTGCCCCACTCCAATCCTAATAATCTGACCCACTCCAATTAGACACCAATCTGCCCCTCTCCAATCCAAAACAATCTACCACACTCTAATGTAAAACTATCTATCAGTTCAATCTGCCCCACTCCAATCAAAAACATCCGCACCACTCCAATCCTAAACAATCTGCACCACTCCAATTTCTCCCACCCCAATCCAATCTGCCCCACTCCAATCCAATAAGCCCCATTCCATTCTAGTCCACTCCATCCCAATCTGCCCCACTTCAATGTGTCCCACTCCAAGCTGCCCACTCTAATCTGCCCCACTCCAATCCAAACAATCTGCCAACTCCAATCTAAAACAATCTGCCCCACTTCAATCTGTCCAAGTCCAGTCCAAAACAATCTGTCCTACTCCATTCCAAAACAGTCTGTCCCACTCCAATCCAAAACATCTGCCCCACCCCAATCCAAAACAATATGCCCCACTCCGGTCTGCCCCACTCCAATCCAAAACTTCTGCCCCACTACAATCCAAAACATCTGCCCCATTACAATCCAATCTGGCCCACTCCAATCTGTCCCACACCAACCAAAACAATCTGCCCCACTCTAACCTGCTCCACTCCAATCTAAAACAACCCGCCACTGCAATCCAAAGCAATCTGCCCCACTCCAATCTAAAACAATCTACCCTGTTCCAATCCAAAACAATCTGCCAAGTCCAAACCAAGGCAATGTGCCCTAACCCTATCCAAAATAATCAGCTCTCTCCAATCCAAAACAATCTGCCCCACTCCAATCTGCCCTACTCCAATCTTAAAGAATCTGCCCACTCCGATCCATAGCAATGTGCCCCACTACCTTATGCTGCACTCCAATTCAAAACAATCAGCCCCACTCCAGTCCAAAAGAATCTGCCCCACTCCAATCCAAATATCTTCCCCACTCCAATCTAAAACAATCTGCCCCACTGTCATACAAAACAATTGTTTCCACTCCAATCCACAACAATCTGCCCCACTCCAATCCAAAGCAATCTGTCCTGCTCCAGTCAACCCAACTCCAGACCGTCCCGCTCCTATCCAGTCCACCTCACCCCAATCCAATCCACCCCACTCCATCCCAATTCACCCCACTCGATCCCGATTCACCACACTTCAATCCACCACAATCCACCCCACACCAATCCAACCGACTCCAGTAGAGACAAATCCACCCCAATCCAATCTACCCCACTCCAATCCAATCCAATCTCTGCCACTTCAATTCACCACAATTGAACCCACTCCAGCCCAATCCACCCCACTACAGTCCAACTCACCCTCCTCCAGTCCAACCCACCCCACTCCAATCCACCTCATCCAATCCAATCCACCCCACCCAATCCAATCCACTGTACACAGTCCAATCCACCACAGTCCATTCCTCTCCACCCCACTCTATTCTACCCCACTCCAATCCAGTTCACCCCACTCAATCCATCCCATCCCACCCCAATCAAATCCATTCCACCTCAGTGCATTCCACCTCACTCCAATCCACCCCTTCCGGTCCACTCCACCCTATTTCAATCCACCCCACTCCAATCCACTCCACCCCACTCCAATCCATCTCACCTCATTCTACTTCAATTCACCCCACTCTAATCCAATTCACTCTGCTTCAAACCACCCCACTCCACCCCACTTCACTCCAATCCACCCCACTCTACCCCAGTCCAATCCACACCACCCCAGTTCAGTCCAACCCACTCCAATCCAATTAACTCCAGTCCATCCCACTTAATCCAATTCCCCTTAACCCACTCCACTCCAATCCAATACAATCCACCTTAATCTACCCCACTCATGTCCAATCAACCACACTCCAAACCACCTTAATCCAACCCACCCCAACCCACACCAAACCATTCCATCCCATCCAGTCCACCCCACTCAATCCAATCCACTCCACTGCATTCCAACCCACTCAATTCCACTTTACTCCAGTCCAATCCACCGTACTCTAGTCCAATCCACTCCTCCCCAGTCAAATCCACCCCAGTCAAATCCACCCCACTCTGTCTAATTCACCTCACTCTAATCCACACACCCCACCCAATCCACCCCATTCCAACCCACCCCAATCCATCCTACCCTAATCCAATCCACCAGACTCCAATCCACCCCGCCCCACTCCAATCCACCCCACTGCAGTCTACCCCACCCAAATTCAATCCAGTCAAACCCACTCCAGTCCACCCCTCTTCACTTCAGTCCACCCTATTCCACTGTAGTCCAATCCACCCAATCCACCTCACTCCACTTCAATCCATCCACCCAAATCCAGTCCTGTCTACCCCACTCAAGTCCAGGCCACCCCACTCCAATCCAATAAATCCAATTCACCATACCCCAATCCATTCCACCCCACCCTAGTATTATCACTTTGGTCTAATCCACCCACCCCAATCCAATCTAATCACCCCACTCCAATCCACCTCACTCCATTTCAATCAACCCCACTCCAATCCACTCAATTCAGTCCACCCCACTCTACTCCAATCCAATCCACCCTATTCCACCCCATTGCTCTCCATGCCACGACACTCCCTGCCACTGAACCATTGAACTCTACTTTCCCCCACTCAATTCTACAATGCTCTGATCCACCCTACTCTACTTTACAACACTCTGCTTCCCCACTCCACTCTACAACATCTCCACATAACTAACTTTTATCAATGCTGAACAGCAGCCACAGTTATGTACAACATGGCAAAAACACATTGCCAAAGCCAAAAGCTCTTGTACAGGCGAGATCTATTGGCTTTGCTAATGCTTTTTTCCTCTTTCTATGTCTGCTGCATTCTGAGGCACAAATAGAAAGAGGCAAAAGCCTCCCAGGATTGGTTTTGCACAGGAAGGTGCACCTTCCTGCACAAAAACAATTCCTGACTACAATGCAGATACCCTTACACCATGGTGCAAGACTGCCTTCGTTCGTGCTAGGCAACCCATTGTGCGCCAACGGAGGAGGAAAAGGACACAAATGCACCGTATGCTATAGATACAGTGAATTCCTGCTCTTTCCTTTGACGCGGGGCAGCACAGCAAGTTGACCTGCTGTGCTGCCCTGCTCCAAAACCCCATAAATATGAGCCTAACAATTTAGTATGAATGAAATCAGTTGGAAAAATTGAAGGTAGCATGTAAGGTACCATCATGTTATTATATGCCCTATGTCATTATCATTTTTGTCCTTGCTTTGCCTTTTATTTTCTTCAGTATCAAATAATTATAGAGTTCCACATAAAATATCCGACATACACTGTCCGATAACCTTGATGTTGTCTTTTGTTTAATGTGTATGATCCATAATTTATGTGGGAGTTGTGTTTAGGTTTTCTGAAAGCATCAATAAAAGGTTAAAACAGAATTAAAGAGATATCAAAAGATAAGGTTAAACATAAAATGATCTATTTTGTTCAAGTAATTCACCTTTAGCACGTTTAAGATGAAGTAAGGAGCATGCTTTGTAATCAAAGGTGTTGGGTGTTACGAACCCAAGAAGGATGTACCAATCTTTCACAGGCAACAGTTAGAGGAACTCTGAGCAGAAAATGGTCTTTATGGCTAATCACATCACTTAAAGTGCCTAGCAAAATGCAATGCAAAATACTATATTCACATGTATATTAAGATGCGTCTTGGCAAATTAGGCCCTAAAGTAATAAATAAATGAGCGTTTTGAAATAGTGCTTTTTAGATCTGGCTTGGTAGCACTGGTGTCCAAAGTGGCCTATTGCTCACAATACTTTAATATAGACATAAAGTTGCTTTGGTTTAAAAAAGGAGTATTTATCTCTCACCTCATGCTGTTTTGTATACTTTCCACCACCTATTGAGGGCCTGCACTGCAATGCAAATTTTAAGAGCGCTCAGAATAATTACACATTCAATTGTTTATCTCATAAATTCGTTGTATACTGAAAACAATCTATTTTTACTGCAAAAGGCTTTTTAAATATTTTAGTCAGGGCTCAAAATGAAAGCTATATCTCTCAGTTTTACCAATGCTTGTTTTATTTGCATGTTTTCTGGTTACCTTCTGGAGGGCCCTGTTTTACCTCCATCTAAGACATGTGTTGGACATGGCCAGCTCAGCCTCAATTATTTACATATACAAAAAAACAAGACTGTGCAGCTCAAGCTCAAAACATTTACTGTGAATGTATATGTCATAGGCTATTCACAGTGGGTGATGATGCATTTGGTACCAAGAAGATTTGGAACAACAAGCAAAAACAGGTGGAAACAATATATGATGGACAATACAATGCATTCTCATCAACAGAGATTCAGAGTCCACAACAGGGAGTGGGGGTAGAAGCACACGATGGAGAGAAGAGCATGGAGCACGGGGAGAGAAGCACTTGAGAGAGTGAAAGTGAGCAGAACATTGGGGTGAAGTGAACAGAGGGATGAAGCACACAACGAAGAGAACACGGAGTGTGGGAGACAAGTACGTGAGAGCAAGCAGCCCACATATGAGACAGAGAAACATGGCGCTCTGGGTAGACATTTGTGGTGAGCAGACTGGGGAAACAGAGGGAGAGTGTGCACACTCTCATGGAGTATTTTGCCAAAAAGAAACAAATAGCTCTCTAGAAGTGAGCAGTGGAAGCACCCAAGTCAGTCAGATAAGGGGATGTTAAACAGGCTGTACTCCAATGTAAGGACAAACACAAGATGGACAAGAAAGCCATTCAATAAGAAGCAGGGAAATGAGAGTGATTATAAAGCCAGCCATGTTAATAGGTGAGCTATATAAATCCTAGGTCTATTGCAACTAGAAACCTTGCATTGTCTGGTAGGCAAGAACTAAAAAGTTCATTATTTCAGCGTGTTGTGATTTGCGTTCCAAAATGTTTTAGTTTCACCCTTGCACTATGTGGTGCTATTTTAGCTTTGGATCGAGAGGTGAACACTTCAAAAGAATGGTCAACTTACTGTAGTGCTGGTAATCACATTTCACTATTATAACACATACAGCATTCATGTTCTGGGATTTCTGATATATACTAGACATGGGTTTTTCTGTAACAAAAAAGGGTACTTGAAAAAGGTTATGCTTTCGACTCTCTGGTCCGCGACTGCTCTGTTGTTTGCTGACTCCTTACTCTTCTCCAGGCAATGACTCTCCAACATCACAATCCTTAGTATCCATGCTGTTTTAGGAAGGTTACCTCTCTGTAACAATGTATAAAATGCAGTACATACCTTTTCCTGGACATATGAGAGCTCCCCACCAGGCACAAAGAGGTGCCCAGAACCACCTTTCCAGAGGCAGTCTGGGTCCTTAAATGTATTGCTTGTGTTAATAAATGCAACACTAAATATTCTATATTGATGATTTTAGAGATTTTGGGCAGAGGCTATGGATATCCATCTACAACTTCAGCAGACTGCACAGTCTCCTGCATCATGGAGGTATGGAACATGGCTCTTCATACTTGCTGACATTCACCTGGCCTGCCAAGCCTGCAGTATCACGGCACACTGCTTGATGCAATCATTTGGCTCGGTATTTAGGGCCAGATGTAGCAAAGGGTTTTACCCATTTTGTGTCTATGGGAAAATGTGTTCGTACATATGGCCCTTAGTGTCAAGTGAGACTGTGATCTGAGTTGGTGAAAATGGTGGCTTTAATAATGGGATCTACTGTGGCCAGGAACTACGCTGGTGAATTGTTACTTATGTTTATTAATTGTAAAGGTTTATAAACCCGGAAAGCAATGCTGGGACTGAGGGTGTTTATGCCTGGTTTCTGTCCTGAACATTATATCAGGGCCAATAGAATTCCTGAAAATCACCCAGGACTTGACGGGGAACCCAAAGCAGCCCTGACAAAATTTCTCAAACCAGTCCTGCTCCCTTCCCTACTTGTGCAACACCACTCTTTCCATCATCCTCTCTCACTCCTTCTCTCTCTCTCTCTCTCTCTGATCATCTTCTCTCTATCTTCCTGCCTTCCTCTCTCAATCTCTTGAAGCCTCCTCGTGCCTGCTTCAATTAACCTCAGGCAGGTGAGAAAAGTGACAAAGGCACCCGGAGAGGTCCTGGACTTCCACAACAGGCCTCCAAGGGCTTCAGCCCACCGGGAAAATGCCTAGTGGGGAAAAAAAGCCTGTTTGGCCCGGACATCATGCCAAATGTGTGCTGGTGCATTGTGCTGACACTGAAACACATAGCGGCGAACACCGATGTGGAGTTCACATACAATCAGTGGGTGTGGTGCTGCATACAGCTTCAGCCTGCATCTGGATGCAGGAATTAGAGATCTTTTCTTCCACCAATGTATTTGGCTCCAGATACTTTACTTCTGAAATTACTTTTGTCTGGAATTTGTCCTGGCTTGGAGCAGGACTCAGAAATCAAGGACAGACCATCTTGATACTGCTATGCCTTGCTAGAAGTGGTTGAGCCATTGAAAGCTTGAGCGAGGCTCAAGCTTGAAACCTGGCTTTCGATGTGCTTGAAGTCCTGTTGGAACCTCAAGCCCATAGTGAGAAGAGTGTTCATGTTGTTTCTGTTTGCCACCCTCGCTCCACTCTCATGCGCAAAGCGGTAGAATCAAAGCATTAACATTTAAGTTAATGGACACCTGATTAATGGCTGATTTGTACAAAGTGCAAACAGAAAACCTGGAATAATTGCAGCTTCCATGCTTAACTAAATTGTGTGATATTAGACAAATATTTTGCTACTGATCCTCCATTTTCTTCTCTATCGCATATGAAAGCAGATTCAAAGTCTTGAGTTCAGAGTACCAGCTGTACCAAAAACGTCTTGTATTTGAATTAGTAGACTATAACCTTGCTCTATCCATAAGAAACTCAGCCTCATACAGGGTTCACATGACACCTACTTTGCCCCGAAGTTCAATAATGGCACTGTTGCCAAGGTGTGGGAGAGGACAGGAATGGTTGTAAGGCCATGTTTGAAAACTTTTACTTTTTAATAAGTACTTCTCAGTTCAGTACTGTAATGTGAAGTTTTAATGTCAAAGCTTCCATATGTTAAAATAATGCACTTTTTTAATTTTGAAGAGACTTTATCACATTTTACGTGATGTTTGTTGTATGATTTACATGGCAAAAATTTTCAGGGCTCAACTCGTGCACATGCGCTAAGAGACAAGCCAGACCCTTGGCTCAGCTCTTGCTCAGCTCACCCTGTAAATTTATTGGCTCATCCGCCTCTCTGCCTTGCTTTCAGGCTCAGCAGCCAGGGTCAGAGTAGCCTTTGTGGGCAATCTGGCAGTGCCCAAAGAGCTGGTCGAACAGGTTAGTGTGTGAGACAGTTTTCTTGGCTTGTTTTATGGTATGGTGGGACAGTTTTTACTGTTAATTTCTGCTATAGAACTGTTAACGCGTCCCTTTATGATAATTTATTACACATCAGGACTCGTTTTAGGCCAATGAATCTTTTGACCCAGTTGAGAGACACCTTAGGACGAGATAGCTAATCAATATATCAATCAATACGTCAATAATGTCATCAATATTTATCATGACAATACATTTCACTTTAGTCAAAGTCATTAATCAATTCAAGATTCTACAATGACCTTGCAGCCATGAATAACCACACCAGTTTAGTAGAATTTTATAAGTTTTATTCTCTATTAATTACAATCTAAAAGCAGATGCGTCAATCTCAACACCAAGAAACATAATAGCATAGTCACGATATGGCAACTTTGGTAAGATTTCATTAAAGCGAGAATCACAAACATCAGAACATAACACGGCATGAACATAGATCAAATTCAACAGAGTGTCAATAACGTGTCAGTTCAACAAAGCATAGTCTCGGTCGTTTGTCTATTTGCGTCAGTTTTGGTGAACACCTGTCCTAACCACTGATTAGCATTCACATGTTGGGCTTCATGCAAAACAATTTAGAACACTAATTTGGAAAACATCTAACTAAGGTCTCTGTCAAAAATAAGCAGTTGGTACCTAGAAAGGAAAAGCAAACAGACAAATCACAAATGCAATGTCATAATTACCCTCCAAGGTTTAGGTCAGCACACAGGTTCAGTCTTCGTCTTCAGGACATCTGTCAATTCGCCAGCAGTCAGAACTCAGCTCCGGGCAAAAAGGGCACTTCCCTCATAAGGAGGTAAAGTGTAAAATGGACAAATCTAAGGGCGAGGATGGTTTTAAGTAAAGCAATAAGAGCAGAGTGACAAAGTTTCTTGATAAAATCAATAGCATTCCCTACCTAATTCCCTATGACTCCTCGTGACATGGGATTTTATACCTTTTTAGTTGTACATTCCCCCAAAATTTAATTGGACATTTGTTAGGCCCCACTATCTTTAACCTATCAGAAAACTCATTAGGTCACCTAACTCTTCACCCCATATTATTTTACAAGTCTTTGATTGGTCTCCATAATTGACGTCTTCAGAGGTGGCACGTCCGTTATGATTTAATCTTTCTGTAATTTTTTGCACATCTTTTGGTCAGTAACTTCATTGTCTTCACCGGTTTGAATGACCTTGTGCATTACATTAATCTACATTGTTTCATTTCATTTATTCTGCAAGCAAGGAAAAGGCTATGAGAACGGATCTAACATGGTTACATTCGTCTTCTAGTTTGAAGAAAAAGAACATACGGGGTCGTGTCCTTTTATGAGTCAGTTCACTGAAAAATAGAAAAATACATTTAATATGAGAGCCAAGCAGCTAAGCTTTGGCTCATGATAACTTAAGGCCTATGAGGATTTCAGCACAGATTCAATAATGCAATCATTAGTATAAACTTATTTAAACACAATATAAACTTTTTAGTCATCATTATTGGTCTACGTATAGACTGGCGGCCACTCCCAGTGGTCACATTTCAGGTGCATGTTTTAAGCAAAATCACTATTATAGTTTCTATGCAGCATTGTCACACATTAATTCATAAACATTTCACGTTAGTATAAATTATATAAGCTACGCTCTCTCAGTCCCTCCTCTGATGACGTTCGTCATCACACAAACCCTTTCCCTTGACCTTTCACTTTAATTTTTCACTTTACGCATAATGCACATTTCAACATCTTGTCCCTTGTGTGAACTCTCCCATATTTCATTAAACATTTTCTCCCTTTCATTTTCTTCATTCCTTTTACTCCTCTTTGTCCAATCTCTTTTAATTTTGTCATTTATTTTGCAGGCTCCCCATAAACCTAATAGACAGGCCAGAACAATTAATAGACCCCCTAATATTTTTGCAAGTACCCCATTCCAAATTTTGCTAAACCAGCTCCCTACTCTGGCAATTACTTTTCCAAATGTTTGCAACACTCCAGGTTCCTTCAAATCTGCACCATCTTTAGTTAGGTTAGTAAGCATACCTCTAATCTTTTTACTATTATCAGGTATAAATGAGCAATAATGACGCTCGTTGAGCATCTTGCAGACTCCGCCACTCTTTGCTAAAAGAATGTCTAAAGCAAGCCGATTTTGAAGAGTCATAGCTCTTTCCGCAGCAAGTTCAGTATCCATCAGGAGTATAGCCCCTGTAAAATTTGTCAGCATGTTATCCACAATAGTAGACAACTTTTGAATCTTCATAGAGTTTAAAATAACCCCAACCGAAGCAATTATGGCTCCAAATATGTCACCAACGACAGCAGCCGCTGTCTCTCGTTTTTGTCTAGCATGTTGTAATTCAGACGTTTTAGGTATTTGCTTTAAGTCATCAATCTGGTAAATCTTTGGGAAAACTATTCCCAAATAACATGTCCCATACCATCACTTAGGAAGACGGTAATAAGCATTAAGTCCACAGATATATTAGATCCCAGGGATCGCTAGATCCTGTCCATTTAACATGAATGTCCATTTACTCTGAAACAAAAACACATGCCTGCATTCACTCGTTCCCACAAATAAAGTGTCATGTTCAGATTTCGGCCTATATATATACAAAGCCTTCCTACATGTAATGCATCTATAGCTAGTTTGCCTTGTGTCTTTATTGCGGTGTAAGCATAATCATTTGCATATGTGCGTTTCTCTAACCCTTTTTCTAATCTTTCTTTTAATGCTTTGCGTCTGTCATCAGTGTGATCTAAAAAGCTTTTCTCTACAGGTGTCAATAAGCAAGGCAGATTGTTGCGGTGTGCATAAGCTGTCCCAAATGTAAGTGTTGGTTCAAAGAAACCTCTAACTAATTTTATATTATGCTCCTTAGCTAATTTATTCAGGAACTCAATCACAGGCACAAAAGAAAACACCACATCCAAATTAGAATAAAAATATTGCACATGCTCCTGATTATAGAATCTTGTTAATAGCAAGCTACAACTTATCCCGTACTGTTAGAAATGGGTTTTTTGGTTGGCAGTCAGGGTAAGTCACACACAATCCAAAATTAGCCTGTGCCCACCCTCTGGTAGCTTGGCACGAGCAGTCAGGCTTAACTTAGAAGGCAATGTGTAAAGCATTTGTGCAATTAATCATACAATACCATAATATAGCACCACAAAAATACACCACACAGTGTTTAGAAAAAATATATAATATTTATCTGGGTATTTGCAGGTCAAAACGATCAAAGATGCAATATGAATTTGTAAAGATATCACTGAAAAGTGATATAAAGTGTCTTAAGTCTTTAAAAAGCAAACAAACTCTCTTTCAAGCACAAAGTACCTGGTTTGGAGTGGAAAATCTCCACAAAGGGCCGCAGAAGAAGAGATACGTGGAAAAATGGTGTGTGCGTCGATTTCTCCCCAGCACACACAGACTTGCGTCGTTATTTTTCACGCGGGGAAGTCGTGCGTCATTTTCCGGCACACGGACAGTCTCTTTCTGTGGGTCGCGGGATTACCAGATGTCCCGGGGTCTGTGCGTGGATTCTCCTGCTTGTTTTCCGGCTGCGTGTCGTTCCGTGGGGCTATGCGTTGAAGTTTCGCTCTCACGGCAGGCGTCGCGTCGATTTCCCCTCTGGAAGTCGGGCGGCGTTGTCCTTGCGAGGCCTTGTGTCGAAGTTCCGGTCGCCCCGAAGGTGTCACGTCGATCAGCGTCAATGTGCGGTGATTTTCTCACCGCGGAGCAAGCTGTGCGTCTAAATTTTCGGAGCACGAAGAGTCAAAATGAAAAAGCGAAGTCTTTTTGGTCCTGAGACTTCAGGGAACAGGAGGCAAGGTCTATCCAAGCCCTTGGAGAGCACTTTTACAGCCAGACAAGAGTTCAGCAAGGCAGCAGGGCAACAGCAAGGCAGCAGTCCTTTGTAGAAAGCAGTCAGGTGAGTCCTTTAGGCAGCCAGGCAGTTCTTCTTGGCAGGATGCAGGTTCTGGTTCAGGTTTCTTCTCCAGCAAGTGTATGATGAGGTAGGGCAGAGGCCCTGTTTTATACTAAATTGTACCTTTGAAGCGGGGGTGACTTCAAAGAGTGTCTAAGAAATGCACCAGGTCCCCTTTCAGTTCAATCCTGTCTGCCAGGGTCCCAGTAGGGGGTGTGGCAGTCCTTTGTGTGAGGGCAGGCCCTCCACCCTCCCAGCCCAGGAAGACCTATTCAAAATGCAGATGTATGCAAGTGAGGCTGAGTACCCTGTGTTTGGGGTGTGTCTGAGTGAATGCCCAAGGAGCTGTCAACTAAACCTAGCCAGACGTGGATTGAAGGGCACAGAAAGATTTAAGTGCAAACAAATGCTCACTTTCTAAAAGTGGCATTTCTAGAATAGTAATATTAAATCCGACTTCACCAGTCAGCAGGATTTTGTATTACCATTCTGGCCATACTAAATATGACCTTCCTGCTCCTTTCAGATCAGCAGCTGCCACTTCAACAATGTATGAGGGCAGCCCCAATGTTAGCCTATGAAGGGAGCAGGCCTCACAGTAGTGTAAAAACGAATTTAGGAGTTTTACACTACCAGGACATATAACTACACAGGTACATGTCCTGCCTTTTACCCACACAGCACCCTGCTCTAGGGGTTACCTAGGGCACACATTAGGGGTGACTTATGTGTAGAAAAAGGGGAGTTCTAGGCTTGGCAAGTACTTGTAAATGCCAAGTCGAAGTGACAGTGAAACTGCACACACAGGCCTTGCAATGGCAGGCCTGAGACAAGGTTAAGGGGCTACTGAAGTGGGTGGCACAACCAGTGCTGCAGGCCCACTAGTAGCATTTAATCTACAGGCCCTAGGCACATATAGTGCACTCTACTAGGGACTTATAAGTAAATTAAATAGCCAATCATGGATAAACCAATCAATAGTACAGTTTACACAGAGAGCATATGCACTTTAGTACTGGTTAGCAGTGGTAAAGTGCCCAGAGGTCAAAAGCCAACAACAACAGGTCAGAAAAAATAGGAGGAAGGAGGCAAAAAGTTTGGGGATGACCCTGTCAAAAAGCCAGGTCCAACACGTACGTTAATGGAAGGCTATGGTAGGTGACCCCTTCTTGCACTGATGAAGGAATCTTTGTGCACACATAACAGTTTTTCGCATGCATGGTTTCAATATACTCATTCAGCAAACGATAGAAGACATTAGTAGAAAGTTCCCCCTTTGAGTTAGTTTCCTCATGCAAGTGTTTTGTATCCTGCTCAAACTTTTCCCACGGTGTTAGTGTTGTAGGCTCAGGTTTTGAAGCATTGTTAGTTGCTTTCTTATCCAACCACGGCATTTCCCCAATCACTCCCACAATTATTATCGCACATACAACACCTAAAATAAGACTTAACAAACCACACACCTTACCCTTTTTGTTACTACCTCCATTATAAGCCATGTCTGTAAAGAATCAGATAGCAGAACAACAATCAACTTGAGGACCGTATAAACTCTTTTTTTTTGCAAAAGACTCTGGGGGTCATTCTGACTTTGGCGGGCGGCAGAAGCCGCCCGCCAAAGTCCCGCCGGCAGAATACCGCTGCGCGGTCAAAAGACCGCCGCGGTAATTCTGAGTTTCCCGCTGGTCTGGCGGGCGACCGCCAGAAGGCCGCCCACCAGCCCAGCGGGAAACCCCCTTCCATGAGGATGCCGGCTCCGAATGGAGCTGGCGGAGTGGAAGGGGTGCGACGGGTGCAGTTGCACCCGTCGCGATTTTCAGTGTCTGCGTGGCAGACACTGAAAATCTTGGTGGGGCCCTGTTAGGGGGCCCCTGCAGTGCCCATGCCATTGCCATTGGCCATTGGCCATTGGCCATTGGCATGGGCACTGCAGGGGCCCCCAGGGGCCCCACGACACCCATTACCGCCAGCCAGGTTCTGGCGGTCAAAACCGCCAGAACAAGGCTGGCGGTAAGGGGGTCGGAATCCCCATGGCGGCGCTGCTTGCAGCGCCGCCATGGAGGATTCCCTTGGGCAGTGGGAAAACGGCGGTACACCGCTGGTTTCCCGTATCTGACCGGAATGCCATGGGAGCACCACCAGCCTGTTGGCGGTGCTCCCGCGGTCGTTGGCCCTGGCGGTCCATGACCGCCAGGGTCAGAATGACCCCCTCTTTCTCTCTGCGTGTATTTACAGCGTTTCACTCACTCCAGGACCCTTTTGTCAAATCAGGTTAGCAGCTTGTCATAATCGGGTTTTCAAAGTCAATTCAGGTTATCAGTGTCACATCCAGTAGTTTGTAAGTCTCTTTCTCAGCTTTTCAGCTTTTAATTTCGAATTTTAGTTTTAACAAAGTCTTTTTCTTTGATGAATTTCAGGTACCGTAGTATTGGCCAGGTACTTCTCGATCAAAATAGAACGCTAAGAATTCTTGTTGCCATTCAGATGTTGTTGCATCTGCCCATTCAGGACCTGCGTACCTTCTATTTGCGGTTCTTTTCCTTTTCAATCTGCGTTCGCCTTGCAATTCTCCTTCACTTAGATCCTCTATTCGGGATGTATCAGTTTCTTCTGTTATTGTTTCACCTGGTGCGACCCTTTCTTTCGCAGCCTGCTTCTCTGGCCAGTTATCTCCCTTAAGCGTCTTTTTCCTGCTTGTCCTTTCAGTACGCTGAACAGCACCCTCCTCTTGTGCTATGGTGTTTTCTCTTGATGGACCTGCAACTGGCTCAGGGGATGCCGGCGTACTTTGATCTCTTTCTACTATTTCCCCTTCTTCTTCTGGATCTGTAACGGGTTCAAGCTCTAACCCGTATCCATCTGCTTCTGGGAGAACCTCTCCTTGATTTAGCTCTCCTGCTGCCTCTACTGAGATAGGCACATTGTCACCTCTCTCGACCTCGTTTATTGTTTGAGGGACTAGGCTGTTCTCAGTGGGCTTTCCTGCAGTCTCAGTTCCCTCTTGGCTATTTTCAGGCCCGAAGATTTCCCTCTCTGGAACTGTTGAGTCGGAAACTTTAAGTTCCTCATCAGTTGGACACGTTACCTTCTTTGTGCGACTGGCATGTATCCAGTTTGGAACGCCTGCACATTTCACAGCAGTGATTGTTGTCAGTATTACTTGGTATGGCCCCTTCCAGCGCGGCTCCAAACACGACTTTCTCACGTGCTTCTTGACAACCACCCAGTCACCGGCTTGCAGGGTGTGACCTGGATCACTGATCGTGGGAATGTGTTAGCTTCCACCTGGTGAGAAAAAGAGCGAACCACATCAGCCAAACCTTTGCAGTAGTCCAACACCATATAATCCGTGATATTCACAAGAGCATTTGCAGGCACTGCAGGTAGTCTCATAGCTCTACCTATAAGGATCTCGTGGGGTGATAGTCCTGTCTTCTTATCAGGGGTGTTCCTCATCGACATCAGCACTAAGGGCAATGCATCTGGCCATTTCATATTGGTAGCTGCACACATTTTTGCCATTCTCGACTTCAGGGTACCATTCATCTGTTCCACTAATCCTGATGCTTCAGGGCTGTAACTACAATGCAGCTTCTGTTTGATGTCTAGCGCAGCACACAAAAGCTTAATCACCTCATTGTCGAAATGTCTGCCCCTATCTGATTCTATAGAGACCGGAAACCCAAACCTGGGTATTAATTCCATAAGCAGCAGCTTTTCAACTGTGAGACTGTCGTTTCTACGTGTGGGGTAAGCTTCAATCCAATGACTGAAAACACACACAATCACCAACACGTACTTCAATCCTCCACAAACAGGCATTTCAATGAAATCCATTTGCATCTTGCTAAATGGACCGCCAGCTCTCCCTATGTGGCTCAGAGTTACCACAGTCCCTTTTCCGGCATTCATCTGTTGATATATGATGCACCTATGACAAGGAACCTCTGCGGCATGTCTAAATTTTGGGTTAAACCAATCAATCTTGAATGAACTGATCATTGCATCTCTCCCAAGATGTGCCTGTCCATGGTAAAGCCTTGCAAATTGTGACAGAAGACTGTTTGGCAAAACCAGTTTCCCTTCCTCTGAGACCCACAAATCATCAGCTCTTTGTACGCCTTGCATTCTCTGCCAGGAGCGTTTTTCCTCTTTGCTAGCACGACCCTGTAGTGTCTTTAGCTCATCTAGTGTATCGACCACCCTTAATGCAAGGTTCAAACTGGTGTCATTTTCAGTTTGCGGTAACAATCCCCACTGGTCCTTGAACGATATACAGTTCAATGCACAAAATCTTGCGACTTGATCTGCATAGCCGTTTCCCATGGACACAAAGGGGGTCATTACAACCCTGGCAGACGGTGTTAAAGTGGCGGTAAGACCGCCAACAGGCCGGCGGTAAAAAGTTTGCAATTACGACCATGGCAGAAACCGCCAACAAAGACAGCCATTTTAACACTCCGACCGCCACGGCGGTACAGACCAACAGCTTGGCGGTCACCGCCAACAGACAGGCGGGAGACAATGTACCGCCCACACTATTATGACAGGCCAATCCGCCACCTGCGGATACAAAGCGGATAAAATCACGGTGGAAACAGGCATTTCGAATGAAAAACGCTCACCTCTACACACTCCACGAGGAAGGAGGACAGCATGGAGCCGGAACTTCAAATACTTCCAGCACTTGTCTTCCTGCTCTTCTACGAGGATCACCAACGCCGGCGGCGAAGAGCACGGTGAGTACTGCACCTACGACATAGGGGAGGGGGGAGGCAAAAAACAGGGACACACAAACTCAACACCCCAACCCCCACCCCGACCCTCAACCAATACAACACACACACCAATGCTTATCTATACATTACAGTAACACCCCCCAACCCCCGCGGAAGAATGCAAAGACAAAAGGAAATTAGTGTAACTATTGTAATATATCCAAAATCAGTAAGCAAAAATATACATATATATATATACACACTATAAACAAAATATACACCACGATTATTAGTGCAGGTTGTGCATCATTCATAGTCCGTGGACCACTGGGCCCAAAATGCATGGGCGAGGCCCACACAAGATACCTGACCATGACGGAGAGAACACTGCTGGGGCATCAGATAGAAATACAACAGGCACCTCAGGGGGAAGGGGGGGCACCTCAGCCGGATGAGTGCACGACGCCAGATCCACGAGGGGGCTCCATGCCCATTGATCAATCCTGGGGAGTGCAAAGCCACAGTCTCTCAAGTCTCTACAGTGGTTGGTTTGCCCACTGTACCATCCTGGGGAGTGCAAAGCCACAGTCTCTCAAGTCTCTACAGTGGTTGGTTTGCCCACTGTACCATCCTGGGGAGTGCAAAGCCACAGTCTCTCAAGTCTCTACAGTGGTTGGTGTGCCCACTGTACCATCCTGGGGAGTGCAAAGCCACAGTCTCACAAGTGGATGACAGTCTCCACTGGTTCTGGAGGGGGACTGGTGCAGCACTCACCCCGTGACGGTCCCAGTTGCGTCACTGCCCCTGCCGCAAATGGGCTAGCGGTGTTTTCCATGGCGGTCTTTGCCCTGTTCAGCGGTCCTTGCCCTGTTCAGCGGTGCTTGAGTTGGCAGTTTCTGACGTGTTCAGCGGTCCTTGTCCTGTTCAGCGGTGCTTGCCATGGCGGTCTTTGCCCTGTTCAGCGGTCCTTGCCCCGTTCAGCGGTGCTTGTCCTGTTCAGCGGTGCTTGAGTTGGCAGTTTCTGACCTGTTCAGCGGTCCTTGCCCTGTTCAGCGGTGCTTGAGTTGGCAGTTTCTGACCTGTTCAGCGGTCCTTGCCCTGTTCAGCGGTGCTTGCCATGGCGGTCTTTTCCCTGTTCAGCGGTCCTTGCCCTGTTCAGCGGTCCTTGCCCTGTTCAGCGGTGCTTGCCATGGCGGTCCGTCATTGCCCAGCTGGCCTGTGGCTGGCGGTCCTTCATGGGTCAGCTGGGCTGTGGCTTGCGGGGCCCTCTTGGGCAGTGACGATGGGGCTGGCGGTGGCCTCTTCCTGGGCAGTGACGATGGGGCTGGAGGTGGCCTCCTCCTGGGCAGTGACGATGGGGCTGGCGGTGGCCTCTTCCTGGGCAGTGACGATGGGGCTGGCGGTGGCCTCCTCCTGGGCAGTGACGATGGGGCTGGCGGTGGCCTCTTCCTGGGCAATGACGATGGGGCTGGCAGTGGCCTCCTCCTGGGCAGTGACGATGGGGCTGGCGGTGGCCTCTTCCTGGGCAGTGACGATGGGGCTGGCGGTGGCCTCTTCCTGGGCAGTGACGATGGGGCTGGCAGTGGCCTCCTTCTGGGCAGTGACGATGGGGCTGGCGGTGGCCTCCTGGCCGGCGGGGATGATGGCGATCTTCTCCACCGTGCTGCCCCTCCAAGACTTTGCAGTTTTCCTCTGCCCCTTCCCCACCTTGGGAGGAGTTACAGCTGAGTCCACACTCCCCCTGGGAGCCCTGTGAGCGGCTTGGCTGGCTGGAGTCTTCCCCCTCTCCCGCTGGGCACTGTCCAACTTCTGGTGCTTCACGGGGGGGACTGGCTGTGCTGTGGCTCCGTGACAGACTGTCTGGCCTGGTGGCGGGTGCACTCCACATACCTGTAACAACAGGCACCACTGGTCCCGGAGATTTTTTGGCTGAGGTGCTAGTACGGGACCTATGAGTTGGAGGGGGGGGGTGGTGGGAAATAGGTCAAGGTTGGACAGGAAAAGTTTTTTTGACACACTGGGACGGGTAACTGGAGGGGGTTTGGGAGTGGAGGAAGAGGTGGTGGTTGTAGGAGGTGTAAGTTTGGTGGAGTTGGGTGCAGGTGCATGCGCTGGAGGCTGTTGTGACGTGGATGGCTGTTGGGTGGGTGTGGGCCTGCGTTTGTGTATCTTCGGAGGGGGCGTCACAGACACACTGGGAGAGGACACAGGGGACGTGTAAATGGTAGTGTGGGTGGTGAGCGCACGTGAGCGGGGTGTGGTGGTGGGTGTGCTGGTGCGGGACGTAGTGGCTGTAGTGGTAGTGCATGCAGGTGTGTGTGTAGATGAGACTGGGAGGGAGGAGGGAGACGAGGAGGAGGGGGACACAGTGGAGGCAGTGGATGTTGGTGTGTCTGTATGTGTGTGATGCTTGCGTGAGTGCCTGTGGGATGTGTGGTGCTTATGTTTGCCTGAGCTTCCCTTGTGTCGTGAGGTGTGTGCAGGCTGGTCTGATGGTGAGCTTGGGATAGGCAGAGGTACAGGGGATTGGGTCTGGGTGGAGGAAGTTAGAGGGGGGAGGCTAGATACAGGGACAATGGCTGCCATCAGTGCTGAGGCCAGAGTTTGAAGGGTTCGATGAAGGGCAGCCTGACCAGAATGAATGCCCTCCAGGAATGCATTTGTGTGTTGCAACTCCCTTTCTACACCCTGGATGGCATTCAAAATGGTAGACTGCCCAACAGTGAGGGACCTGAGGAGGACAATGGCCTCCTCACTGAGGGCAGCAGAGGTGACTGGGGCAGGGGCTGAGGTGCCTGGGGCGAAGGTGATGCCCACCTTCCTGGGTGAGCGGGCACGGGGCGAAGGCTGAGGGGCTGCTGGGAGGGGGCTGCTGGTAGGGGGGGTGGCGGCTGTACCTGTAGTAGTGGGGGGCACAGATGTTGCCGCCACCACAAGGGAGCTCCCATCGGAGGATGAGTCCGTGTCGCTGGTTGCAGTTCCTGTGTCCGCCGTGGTGCTCCCCTCGCCCTCCGTCCCACTGGTGTATTCTGAGTCCATAGTGTGGGCCTCCGTGCCCATGTGGGATGCAGCTCCCTCGTGCTTCGGTGCCACTCGACTTCCGCCTGATGATGCTAATGCACACTAGAACAGGGAGACCGCAAAAAAAGGGGGGGGGGGGGGGAACAGTAGAAAGACAGGTTGAGTGCATGGCTTACCGCTACCGTTGGCAGACAATACAGACACAGCAGCCCCCTGTACTACGTCGCGCTGTTGGCCTCTACAGTGCAATTCCTGTGAAATGGCCTACAAGGCTATGGACGACATCTGCACACATAGATTACCCTGGGGCATGAATAGCAGTACTTGGCACTCTACAGAGGTGGGGTGGGGGGCCACAGGGCCATGCCTTATGAATGGGCCTAGCCTACGGAACTCGCCCTGGCCTAGGGGAAGCCACTGGCCTCCTCCCCCACCCAGACACCTTAACTGTGAGCAAAGTCAGCTGAATGATAGTGTAAACACCCCCTTGTGTCTGCTGTGTTGCCCTCAAGCGCCCATCCAACTCAGGGTAGGCCACCGCAAGAATCCGGAACATCAGGGGGGTCATGGTTCAACGGGCACCCCTCCCATGTCGGGAGGCCATCCCCAGCTGAGCCTCCGCCGTCTTCTTGCTCCAGCGGCGAATGCCCTCCCATCTCTTCCGGCAGTGGGTGCTCCGTCTGTGGTGGACCCCCAGGGTCCGGACGTCCTTGGCGATGGCACGCCAAATATCCTTCTTCTTGTGGGCGCTGACCTACATGAAATTTACAGGGGAAGAAGAGAAGTCATTACCAACTGCACCGTCAAAGTGAGTGGCCCCCATCCCTACCCTTGCCATGTGGCACATGCATTCACTGTCTTTCATTTACTCAAAACTCTGCCCCCTTCCTTCTTACAACCAGCCCTCTCCACACAGGCATAGCCCAAACAACATGCTCCCTGTGTACTTACCTGTTGGTCTGGAGGACCGTGGAGTAGCGTGTACTGGGGGAGGACCCCCTCGACGAGCTTCTCCAACTCCTCTGCAGTGAAGGCAGGGGCCCTTTCCCCAGACGCATGAGCCATTGTCTCTTCCAGACCGAGGTCACAGCAACACTTGCAGTGTAGGTCCTCTCCTGTCGAAGATCAGGTATCAAGTGATTAAACAGTTAGAAAATGGCGGTCACGTCCGCGGCGGTCACGTCCGCGGCGGTGCGTACCATCACCGCCGGCGTACATCGTCATTGGCTCCTGGGACCCATAGGGTCCGATGTTAACCAATGCAGCATTGCGCCGCGGTCTTCGACCGCCTACCGCGACGGTGTACAACGCCAGCGCAGTTACCTCACATCCCATTGTCCCGCTTTAGAGGTCAGGCAGCCGCCATTTCAGGGGCCCACATGGCCTAATTACCAACTGCGTCACACATACCTACGCCTACTCTCAAAACACATACAGGCCACATTTTGTGTATGATTGGTGTTCTGTGTAGACTGTGGGTACATACCTCTGAGTTGTTTGACTCTGTGGTCGCTGTTGTCCTTCATAGGCACCGTCCGATGGGACATGTGAGGAGATGGCGGAATCCTCCGGTGTACCGACCGCTGGTGGACCTGTCGACAATGGAGGAAAGACATTTGTTCCTCACCTACAGGTTTGACCGTGCCACAATCCAGGAACTGTGTACCCAGTTGGAGCCAGACCTGATGTCAGCAATCCGCCATCCCACAGGAATCCCCCATCAAGTGCAGGTGCTGTCAGTACTCCATTTCCTTGCAAGTGGGTCTTTTCAAACAACAGTGGCCATAGCATCAGGGATGTCCCAGCCTATGTTTTCCAACGTGTTGTCCAGAGTGTTGTCTGCCTTTCTGAAACACAAGCGGAGCTACATCGTTTTCGCTCAGGTGGAGGATTTGCCTACAGTGAAAGGTGACTTTTATGCCCTTTGACATATCCCCAACATCATAGGTGCCATTGATGGGACCCATGTGGCTTTGGTCCACCCCCACAGGAGTGAACAGGTGTACAGAAACCGGAAGAGTTATCATTCCATGAATGTACAGATGGTATGTTTGGCAGACCAGTACATCTCCCATGTGAATGCCATGTTCCCTGGCTCAGTGCATGACGCCTACATCTTGCGGAATAGCAGCATCCCTTATGTAATGAGTCTACTACAGAGGCACCGGGTGTGGCTATTAGGTGACTCTGGTTACCCCAACCTGTCATGGCTACTGACACCAGTGAGGAATCCCAGGACCAGGGCAGAGGAACGCTACAATGAGGCCCATGGGCGGACTAGGAGGGTGATCGAACGCACCTTCGCCTCCTGAAGGCCAGGTTCAGGTGCCTCCATATGACAGGTCGATCCCTATTCTACTCACCAAAGAAGGTGTGTCAGATCATCGCGGCCTGCTGTATGCTTCATAATTTGGCTTTGCAACGACAGGTGCCTTTTCTGCAGGAGGATGGTCCAGATGGCGGTGTTGTGGCAGCTGTGGAGCCTGTGGACAGTGATGAGGAGGAAGCAGAGGAAGAAAACTTTGACAACAGGGACTCAGTCATCCAGCAATATTTCCAGTGAAACACAGGTGAGAATACATTCCTGCATACTACATGTACTTTGACACTACTACCTCTATCCTGTCTGTCCATTTCACCCAGTGTATGGTCACTGAGTTGTCACTTTCCCTTACGGTTTCACAGGTGTGGGTCCCAACGTGTGTCATCTGCTTAGATTCCTCATGGACTAGAGCTGTGTGACATAGGTATGTTGACATTACTAATTCCTGGAAATGTTGTCACTGTAATTGCAAATACACTATTTCAAAATCACAGACAGACTCCAGATCTTGGTGCTTTAGGTGTGTTTATTTAAAATCAAAATATTGGAGGGGGAAGTTAAATGGTGAGGGGTGATGGCGGAGGAGTGTCCATGGCAGAGTCCAGTCTATTTGTCTCAAAGGTGCATTGCCCATATGGGCATAGGAAGTGGAGCTGGGGCAGTTTCAATATGGACAGGGTGACAAAGTGGGACAGTGGGTTGACAATCAGGGTGGTCTCATTTCTTGGCGGGGGTCTTGGCATCGTGCTCTGTCTTGTTCCTGGATCTCAGGGACCGCTTGCGGGGTGGTTCTCCATCTGCAGGGGGTGGGGTGCTGGTGTTGTGGTCCTGTGGTGGTGCCTCCTGTCCACTAGCGCCGGCTGAGGTGGTGGGCAGTTAATCGTCCATGCTAGTGTCAGGGGCCCCTTGGAGTGCCACAGTGTCCCTCCTTGTGTTTAGTATTTCCTTCAGCACCCCTACGATGGTGTCCAGGGCGGAGCTGATGGTTCTGAGTTCCTCCCTGAACCCCATATACTGTTCCTCCTGCATGCGCTGGGTCTCCTGAAACTTGGCCAGGACCGTTGCCATCACTTCCTGGGAGTGGTGGTATGCTCCCATGATGGAGGAGAGGGCCTCATGGAGAGTCAGTTCCCCTTGGCCTGTCCGCCCCCTGTCGCACAGCAGCCCTCCCAGTTCCCCTGTGTTCCTGGGCCTCCGTCCCCTGGACCGTGTGCCCACTGCCACTGTCCCCAGGTCCCTGTTGTTGTTGGGGTGGTTGGTTATCCTGGGTTCCCTGTAGTGGTGGACACACAGCTGATTGACCTGTCCTGGGGACGGAGGTCAGGGTCCGCTGGGTGGGTGCTGTGCTGGTGTTTCCAGAGGGTGGAAGGTCTGTGGTGGCCTGTGCCTGTGCGAGGGGAACCGACTGTCCCGAGGCCCACAATGGTCCGGGCTGGTCATCTGGATCCAGTTGGACAGAGCTGCTGTCATCACTGTGGGCCTCTTCTGTGGGTGGGGTGGAGATGTCTGGACCCTCCTGTCTGGTGACGTTGGGTAGTGGTCCTGCAGGGGTGTAAAAGCTTAATTATTGCATCTGTGTGTGTGATGGTGGGCAGTGGGTGGGTGACCGGTGTACCCCAGTGCTTGCATTCCTATGTGGGGACTTGTGTGATGATGGTTTAGGGGGTTGTATGGGTATGTGCAGTGGGCATGCTTTAGTGATGGGTGTCCATGCGTTGGGGGTGCATGCAGGGCTTGGTGTTGGGATGGGTGGTTTGTGATAGTGGGGTATATGTGAGTTGGTGGAGTGCTGAGGGTGAGGGTACGGGTAGGAGTGTGTGATGGCATGCAGGAAGGGTGGGGGATATATTAGTAAAGCTTTGACTTACCAGAGTCCATTCCTCCACCGACTCCTGCAAGGCCCTCAGGATGCAGAATCGCCAAGACCTGCTCCTCCCATGTTGTTAGTTGTGGGTGAGGAGGTGGGGGTCCGCCGCCAGTCCGCTGAACCGCCAGGTGGTGTCTTGAGAACACGGAACGCACCTTCCCCCGTAGGTCGTTCCACCTCTTCCTGATGTCGTCCCGATTTCTTGGGTGTTGTCCCACTGCGTTGACCCTGTTGACTATTCTCCATAGCTCCATCTTCCTTGCAATTGAGGTGTGCTGGACCTGTGCTCCAAATAGCTGTGGCTCTACCCGTACGAATTCCTCCACCATGACCCTGAGCTCCTCCTCCGAGAACCTGGGGTGTCTTTGCCGTGCCATGGGGTGGTGTAGGTGATGTGTGGAGTGGTGTGTGTGGTGATAAGTGTGGTGATATGTAGTGGTGTGTGTTGTTTTGTGCGTGGAAGTTGTGTGGGTGATGGTGTTGAGTGCCTGTGGCTGCTAGTTTGTGGATGGTGGTGTCTCTCTCTGGCCTTCTTTCGGAATTTTTGTCGTGGGAGTTTGTGGGTGTGTGTTTTGTATTGTATTTGGTGTGTGGGAGTGGTGTGTGTATGTGTATCAGGTGTGTGTATTTCGAATTGTCCAATGTGGCGGTGTTTTGTATGTGTGTGTGTATTTTGAGCGCGGCGGTGTGTACCGCCAATGGAATACCGCGGTTGAAAGACCGTCGCGTGGATTCGTGGGTCGTGATAGTGTGGGCGTATTTCTGTTGGCGTGACGGTGGAGGATTTGTTTTCGCCAGTTTATCACTGACCTTTGGTGTGGCGGACTTGTGTGGGTGTCTGAATTTTGTCGGATTCCGAGATGTGGGTCATAATAGCTGTGGCGGAATTCTGCAGCCGCAGCGGTATGTTGGCGGTCTTCTGCATGGCGGTAAGCGGCTTTTACCGCCAATGTTTTAATGACCACCAAAGTCTTGTGACTTAACATGAGCATTGCATTTCACCACGGAAATTTCAAGAGGTAACTGAATCGCATGTAACAAATCCTTAAGTTGTTCACCATTTTTCACAGGAGAACCAGAAGAGGTCATGAAACCTCTCTGTGACCACAATTGGCCAAAATCATGTACAGTTCCAAATCCGTATCTGCTGTCAGTATAGATAGTGACTCTCAGATTTTTAGCTGCGTGGCATGCCTTAGTAAGGGCAATTAGCTCTGCCACTTGTGCGGAATACACTCTCTCGAGCCAGGAAGCTTCAATGATACCAGCTATGGTACACACAGCATAACCAGCTCTCAGCATTCCGACTGAGTCTCTCAAACAGGATTCATCAACAAACATAATGCAGTCATTTTCTTTTAACTGCGTATCTTGAATATCAGGTCGGGGCTTGGTACATAGTTCTGTTACCTCAAGACAGTCATACTCCACTTCCTCTTCATTATTAATCTCGGTACTTTCAACAGGAAGTAGAGTTGCCGGGTTTAATACAGTACATCGCTTCAGTGAGACATTAGGCGACCCCAAAATGATTGTCTCATATCTGGTAAGTCGGGCATTAGTCATGTGCTGGGTTTTGGTTTGAGTCAACAATATTTCAACTGAATGTGGAACCATTACTGTCAAGGGATGTCCCATCACTATGCCTTCACACTGCGTGAGGCTTTGACCAACTGCTGCAACTGCACGCAAACAACCCGGTAAGGCTGCTGCAATGGGGTCCAAGGTAGCTGAAAAATATGCTACAGGACGATTTGCACCTCCATGGACCTGTGTTAAGACAGACAAAGAACAAGCATCCTGTTCATGACAGAACAGCAGAAAAGGTTTTGTGTAATCAGGCATACCCAAAGCTGGTGCCCTGAACATGCACTCTCTCAATTCCATGAATGACTCAAGCTCTTCTTTGGATAGGGTTATGGTGTACGGTTCATCCTTAATCTCTTTGCCTGTTAGCTTTATCAATGGTTTTGAGATAATTGAGAAGTTGGGTATCCACTGACGACAGTAGCCCACCATTCCCAAAAACATCCTGACATCTCTCTTTGTTGTTGGGGGGTTCATTTGCCAAATGGCTGTCACCCTTTCCTTCGATATTCTCCTGGACCGTCTCTCAATCAAGTGTCCTAAGTATTTCACCTCTTTCTGACAGTATTGCAGCTTCTTTGGCGACACTTTGGCCCTCATTCTGACCCTGGCGGTCGGCGGAGAGACGGCGGTCGGACCGCGAACAGACCGGCGGTATTAAAAATGGCATTCTGACCGCGGCGGTCCCCGCCGCGACCGACCGCCACTTCTCCACTCCGACCGCCACGCCGGTCATGACCGCCGGGCTGGAGTTTGCGCACTCCGGCCCGGCGGTCGTCCCAAGACCGCCAACGGTATTATGACCCTGCCTACCGCCGCGGTTTCTTGCGGGAGGGAACCGCCGTGCGAACTATGGCGGTAAGCACTATCGGGGCCAGGGAATTCCTTCCCTGGCACTGATAGGGGTCTCCCCCACCCCCCACTACCCACCCGAGTCCTCCCCCCACACCCTCCACCCCCCTGCCACCCCCCAGAGGTGGTACGAACCCCCTCCCCACCCCCACCCCGACATGCACATACATGCACCCCGACATGCACACACCCCCAACATGCACATATACACACCCCCTACACACACATACACAACGGGGACACATACCCGCACACATACATGCAGACATGCGCACCTGCCGAACAGCACACATTACCCATAGACACAGCAGCACCCCCCGCCCGCATACACGCACTCACACACCCCCTCTACACACTCACACGCACACCCCCATGCACGCCCACATCACACAACACCCCCCCACCCCCTCCCCTCACGGACGGTCAACTTACCTTGTGCGTTGGTCCTCCGGGAGGCGACGGGAGCCATGGGGAGGTGACCGCCAACAGAAGACCGCCAACAGAAGACCGCCACACAGAAATGTGGGTCGTAATTCTGTGGGCGGTGTTCTGCTGGCGTGGCGGTGGAGGTTGACCAGTCTCCACTTTCCCGCCGACCGCCAGTGTGGCTGCTGGCGGTTTTCCGGCGGAACGCTCCCAGCGGTCAGAATGCGCACAGCGGCATACCGCCGCGGTCGGCGGTCTTCACCGCGGCGGTAACTCGGCGGTCTTGCGAAAAGACCGCCAAGGTCAGAATGAGGGCCTTTATGTCCGTTCCTTCCCAAATGATTCAATAAGGCAATTGTGTCATATTTACAGTCATCTTTTGTCCTGGACGCAATCAGCAAGTCGTCAATGTACTGTACTAGAGTTGAATTGAAAGGCAGTACTAAGGATTCTAAGTCCTTTTTCAATATCTGATTAAAGATGGACGGTGACTCAGAGAACCCTTGAGGAATTCTGCACCCACTGTACACCTTGTCCAGGAATTTGAAACTGAATAAAAACTGTCTGTCCTCATGAAGAGGCACCGAAAAGAAGGCTTGTGACAAGTCTACAACGGTGAACAATTCAGCATCACACGGAACCTGAAACATGATCACTGCTGGGTTTGGCACTATAGGGCAACACTTCACCACAATCTCGTTTATTTTTCTCAAGTCCTGCACAATTCGAACCTTCCCACAAGGCTTTTTCAGACCCATTATCGGTGAATTACATGGGCTGCTCAATACCTCCTTCAGGACTCCCTGTTTCACAAAGTCCGCAATTATTTACGACACCTGAATAAGGACAGATTGTGCCATGTGGTACTGCGGCACCTGGGGAAACACTGCATTTGGCTTTACTTGTACTTTAACTGGTTCCACTCCTTTTATCAGTCCCACTTCTTTTCCTGTCAAATCCCACACTTTCTCTGTCACCGTTCCCTGTAACTCAGCTGGTAAGTCGGTCACTGTAAGCATCGGGAATAAGGTTATCAAGGGGTAATCTTCATTCGCGGTTTCTGCTTCTGACTCTGAGAACTGACCATTGGCCCCTTCATCATCACTGTTTGTCTGCACCTCAATTCCATCATTGGAACAAGTAATCAAGCATTTCGTCTTACACAGTAAGTCTCTTCCTAGTAGGGACACAGGACTCGAATCGCAGACTACAAACTTATGCAGTCCCTGGAAGTTACCAATCTCAATTTGCACTGGATCTGTGATCGGATTTGTCAAGTATTGGTTTGCTACTCCGACCACTCTTATGGTACGCCCCGAAAGTGGCAATTTCGGAACCTCTGCACTCCTAACTGTGGAGCGTGGAGCTCCAGTATCAACCAAGAATGAAACCTTGTGACCCATTACCTTTCCCTCTACATAGGGTCCCCTCTGATCTACTTCTAGGGCGCTGCAAGCCTGCACTCTTCACTGTCTGAACTGTCATCCGACCATTCCTCATTCATTCCATCTTCACCACGCAATGGGAATTGCTGTACTGTATTATTTTGGCTCATCACTTGACCTGTGACCTGCTGAGGAAGCATCACCTGTTGCTGTCTCATTGGAGCCATTGGTAGTTGCATTTGCTGTCTAGGTACCATGGGAACCTGCTGTTGTACTTGCTGCATTTGCGCTGGTTGGACACGTGGCATTTGCAATTGCTGCATGGGCTGTAACCCTTGCATTTGAACCACGTTATTTTGAAAGTTCGGGTTTTGATTTCTCAATTTTGGACCTCTCATATTTTGCAATGCACCGACATTAGTGCTTTGTTGAATGACACCATCCTGCACCACATTTGGGCATTCCCGCTTCCAATGCCCTACGCCCCCGCACGCGTGACATGGTGACACCTTTTTCATCCCTTGTACATAATTTTGAACTACAACAGTATTCAAGTCTGGACCCCGATTCACAAAACCTCGGCCTCTCGGTTGCGCCTGAATCACACCATTCCCTTGCGGTTGCTGCTGTACCATCTGCAGAATTCCATTTCCCTGCATTCCTGCCTACTCAGCCCTTATCTGCATCACTTTCTCCTTCAACTTTTTCTGCTTCAGCTCGATCTCGTCACTGCAGTATTTCGCATACTGCAACACCTCATCAATCGGCTTCGCTTGCCAACAAATCAAATGATTCTTAATCATCTGGCTAACCTCTGGTCTCAACCCTTCAACAAATCTGAACACAAATGGTTCATGTCTTTCAGCTCAATGGTCTCAGTACCACTGTAATGTTTGAATGCCTTCAACAATCTCTCATAGTAAGCATGTATCGATTCTTTAACTTCCTGTGAGGTCCGGTCCATTTTCTGCCAATCAGTCACTTTCGGTGACACCTTCTGCTTCAAAACTCAATCACTTTATGATAGTACTTCATCACCTCCTCAGAGGGTGGTCCGGTCACCTTATCCCTTGCCGGCTCCTGTGTTGGCCAGTCTACCCCTCTCTTGCACTCAAGTCATAAGTCGGGCGGAACAATGATCTCAAACAAGGTATTCAAATCTTCCCCGAGACACTCCGCAAGCTTCACAAACCTATCTGTTTGCTGATACCATTCTATCGGCTTCTCCCTTAACCTGGGATAATCATTTGTGAAAGATAAGATGTCTCCCCTGGACCACGGTACATGAATTAGAACCCCGCCAGCTGTTTCTCTCATTGGTAGCATCTTTACTGATTCCGTATCTGGTGAAGTTTTAGCTTTACTCGATCCCGGACTGTCACTTTTTTCCTTGTCTCTTTTCTTTGCCCATCTGCCTTCCCACTTTTCTAAAGCTCCCCAGATTTGCGCACTTTGCAGTATTTCCTTTAAATGCGCTTTCATTCCGGCAGACCTCATATGCTCGAAGTCTTTTGAATCAAAGTCTAACCTGTAACTTCTTTTCAAATGTTTAGTATTCTCGATATCAATATTGTATTTGTCTGCCAGGTTCGCTAATTTCTGATGTACCTTGCCTACTTCTTTAGTAATCTTAGGGCACAGATATCTCAATTCTGCTTCTGTGTATGATTCTAATCTGTTTACCCCCATTGTTCCATCCACTAGTTCAGCAGCTTCCACACCTAGTCTCACAAAGTTCAGGTACTCATCTCTCCCCAACCTTTCCGGTTCTACTGCAGTTATTGTAGTCTTTTGTGAAGCATAGGTCTTCTCTAACCACTCATTCAACTGTTGTACCGTAAAACCTTGCAGTGAAATGTTTCCTGCATGCATCATTGGCGACTGTGAAGCATTTGTACTTATCGTTTGTGGGGTTAACATTCCTAGCCCTGCCTGTCTCATTGTCTCCAACGGTGCTTCAGCTGGGCTAAGGTTTAACAAAGACCTCGGTTTTTCAACCGCTTGCTCTCCTGGGGCCATTAACTGGGGAGTTCCTATGGACCCTCCTCTTATTACATCTTCGGTCATTACTCCCTGATCACATACACCAGGCTTACCTTGTGCATACAATGGCACCGGTGGACCAACAGTAATCGGCAATGATATTGCAGCTGGTGTCTGACCTGGTCCCAAACCTTGTGGAGCAGCGACTCCAAAAGTCTGATCCAGTGAAGCTGGGGCAGGTATTAATGGAGGTCCAGCTGCTGGGTTATATCCCGGTATCAGTTGTGGCTGCGGCTCAGGCAGCAATTGCGGAGTTGGCTCAATCTGCACTAACCTCGATTTTGTATATATCGGGTCTGGTGGTACTATCAGATTTGTAGTAGTCTCTAGTACTGGGACGTCTGGATAGATTCTCTGTATCTGCGGCAGAGGTTGCAACTGTATCTGCATGTCTGACGCAGTAGGTACACTGACCCCATTCTGTATCGAACCCGTATCACTAGTCTGTACTGTATCAGTAACTCCCTTCTCCTGCATCTGGTTTCCAGGATCTGCCCTAGTGCTCGGGACATTGTCGCTTACCGCATAAGGTGGCGGGCGATCATGTAATATCTGATTTAGAAATTCTTTGTTATCTGAATCATCTTCTTCTTCCCAAGATCTCTTAGTTTCTTTAGGCTTACTAGAGTCTTTGTCTGTTTTATATGTGGCTTTCTTTCCCTGTGCCTCATCTCCCTGTGTTATTGCTGGGAACAATTTTAATCCATCAACTATTCCCCGTCTCCACATTTTGCTTTCATTATCCCACCTAGCTTCCGCTAAAGTCTTTTCTGCCCTTTTTATTCTTCTTTGGAATTTTTCTTGTCTCTGTTTAATAGCCATTAGATCCCAAATTGCTAAAGCCTCATACAGAGCTGGCCTCGAAGGTGGCTTCTGTACACTTAACATCCACCTTAAATTCTCTAGAACTTTCGTATTGAACGTCCCGTGTTCTGGGAACGCCAAACATCCCTCCTTTTCTGTCAATTTGCGCCACTGTTTCATCCATAAACAAGGTGCAACACCTTTTTCCTCCATGACTATGTAAGCTGGAGTTCCCTCAGGCGGTGTAGGCTTCCTTTCACTCGCCATAATATATGTGCTCCTTTCAGAACACTCTTAAAAGCTTTGACAAAGTTCATTTTTACGTTCTTTCTTTTGTTTGTATATAATCAAGAAGTTACTTTAATTTCCAGGACACTCTTCACCCACCTTTCTCAATCTATTGTCTCTCATGGATGGCAGCCAATCCGTGCACGACCCCTCTCGACAACTGACCTATCTCAGCGCGGCGCAACTGATGTCACACTCACACACTGCAGGTGACAAAGTCTTGCAGCTCGTCTGCCCCTCACTGGATTCACACCAAACTAATGCAAAATGACTGCGAGCACCTTACCAACAACAACACAAATTTGCTGGTTTACTACAGGAAGGGTACACATTTGCTTCAGAACTTTACAGAGATTTCACTTGAAGCCTCGGCCGCTACTCTCTCTTTCTCAGTTCCCGCATCCGCAAGCAGAATTCGACCTGCAAATCCTACTCTCGACTTGTCAATGGTTCGTTCTAGTGCACTTTAGAACTTGCCAAATCCCCATCGAAGGTTTCACACATTTAATTTGACTCAAACTCGACTTGTCAACCACGCCCGATTGACCTATTTAAACCGCACAAATTACAACATAAACCCAAGTGTCTCCTACACTTGTCAATAT